>NC_088685.1:71923570-72561903 GCF_028017835.1 Emys orbicularis | reverse complement strand
TTAAATGTAACGCCAATATTTAAAAAGGGCTCTAGAGGTGATCCCGGCAATTACAGACCGGTAAGTCTAACGTCTGTACCAGGCAAATTAGTCGAAACAATAGTTAAGAATAAAATTGTCCGACACATAGAAAAACATAAACTGTTGAGCAATAGTCAACATGGTTTCTGTAAAGGGAAATCGTGTCTTACTAATCTATTGGAGTTCTTTGAAGGGGTCAACAAATGTGGACAAGGGGGATCCAGTGGACATAGTTTACTTAGATTTCCAGAAAGCCTTTGACAAGGTCCCTCACCAAAGGCTCTTACGTAAATTAAGTTGTCATGGGATGAGAGGGAAGGTCCTTTCATGGATTGAGAACTGGTTAAAAGACAGGGAACAAAGGGTAGGAATAAATGGTAAAGCCTCAGAATGGAGAGGGGTAACAAGTGGTGTCCCCCAAGGGTCAGTCCTAGGACCAATCCTATTGAACTTATTCATAAATGATCTGGAGAAAGGGGTAAAAAGTGAGGTGGCAAAGTTTGCAGATGATACTAAACTGCTCAAGATAGTTTAGACCAAAGCAGACTGTGAAGAACTTCAAAAAGATCTCACCAAACTGATTGGGCAAGAAAATGGCAAATTAAAGTTAATGTGGATAAATGTAAAGTAATGCACATTGGAAGAAATAACCCCAACTATACATACAATATGATGTGGGCTAATTTAGCTACAATGAATCAGGAAAAAGATCTTGGAGTCATCGTGGATAGTTCGCTGAAGACGTCCACGCAGTGTGCAGCGTCGGTCAAAAAAGCAAACAGGATGTTAGGAATCATTAAAAAGGGGATAGAAAATAAGACGGAGAGTATCTTATTGCCCTTCTATAAATCCATGGTACGCCCACATCTTGAATACTGCATACAGATGTGGTCTCCTCATCTCAAAAAAGATATACTGGCATTAGAAAAGGTTCAGAGAAGGGCAACTAAAATGATTAGGGGTTTGGAATGGGTCCCATTTGAGGAGAGATTAAAGAGGCTAGGATTTTTCAGCTTGGAAAAGAGGAGACTAAGGGAGGATATGATAAAGATATATAAAATCATGAGTGATGTGGAGAATGTGGATAAGGAAAAGTTATTTACTTGTTCCCATAATACAAGAACTAGGGGCCATCAAATGAAATTAATGGGCAGCAGGTTTAAAACAAATAAAAGGAAGTTCTTCTTCATACAGCGCACAGTCAACTTGTGGAACTCCTTGCCTGAGGCGTTGTGAAGGCTAGGACTATTACAGCGTTTAAAAGAGAACTGGATAAATTCATGGAGGTTAAGTCCGTTAATGGCTATTAGCCAGGATGGGGAAGGAAGGGTGTCCCCAGCCTCTGTTTGTCAGAGGGTGGAGATGGGTGGCAGGAGAGAGATCACTTGATCATTGCCTGTTGGGTTCACTCCCTCTGGGACACCTGGCATTGGCCACTGTCGGTAGACAGGATACTGGGCTAGATGGACCTTTGGTCTGACCCAGTACGGCCGTCCTCATGTTCTTATGAATGTGATTAAAATTAAGAAACTACAGTTTGTCAAGATAATAGAAAACATGCCATATCATGATATGTAAGGAGCTTGATTTATTTCACTTAACAAAGAAAAGGTTAAGGGGTGACTTGGTCAGTCTATAAATACCTACATGGGGAACAAATATTTGATGATTTGCTCTTCAATTTAGCAAATAAAGGTACAACACAGTCCAATGGCTGGAAGTTGAAGCTAAACAAATTCAGACTGGAAATAAGGCAATTTTTAACAATGAGGGTAATTAACTATTTACCAAAGGTCATGATGGAGTTTCCATCACTGGCAATGTTTTTAAATCGAGATTGGATGGTTTTTCTAAAAGATATGCTGTAGGAATTATTGGGGGTGGGGGTGTTCTGTGGCCTGTGTTATACAAGAGGTCAGATTAGGTGATCCAATGGTCCCTTCTGGCCTTGGAATCTGTGAATGGTGTCACTCTCTGACACCTTTGCTGCGTTACATGGTTTTAGAGCTCTGAGTATATAAATGCCATCCCTTTGAAGGAAGTTTTGCTGGTCAAGCACTATGCACTAGGTGAGCATTACCCATTCATTACTTGCTAAAATGTGTTTGAACATGAAAGGATAAGATGACAAAATTAAGCATGGCCTAAAGTTGTCTTCTACTGCTGCCAGGTCTACTGTTGCTTGACATTAGTTAAATTGCTTGGTTAGCTAGTTTTAAATATAGTTAATTTCTCCCCTGCTCACAAATTGACCTTAGACCAGTGGTGGGCAACCTGCGGCCCATCAGAGTAATCCACTGGCGGGCCGCAAGACACTGTTTACGTTGACCATCCGCAGGCATGGCCGCCTGCACCTCTCAGTGGCCGCGGTTCACTGGGAGCTGCAGGCAGCCATGCCTGTGAACAGTCAATGCAAACACGGTCTTGTGGCCCGCCAGAGGATTACTCTGACAGGCAGTGTGCGGCCCGTAGGCCGCAGGTTGCCCACCACTGCCTTAGACCTACCTCAGAGCTCTCTTCCTATTGGGTCTGCTATTTCTTTTCATTTTAAACTGTGGAATTAACTGTGAACAAGGAAGTAGGTACTTGAATGCTCTGGTGAGGAGTACACTGCTTATGACAAGTTGCGTGTGATGGAAGTAAGGGGATGCCAGTGAGTTAAAACTTCTTAGGAGAAATTTTAGTATTTAACCCTAATGTTAGCAGAGAATAAAATTAGTTAGCTAAGCATAGCTACAGAGATGCCACATTTAGCCATGATCAGGAAATGTTTGGTGATGCAACTGATATGACTGCAATATAGAAAAGTCCCTTGTTCCTAGCTGAGAACACTGATTCTGCTAAAAGAAGTAGAGAATGGTATTTTCAGTAGATATGGAGACGCATTGCAGTTGGTGACACACTTGTGAATTTCAGAACTGTAGATAGTAGGACAGACAAAGTGACTGGCAGAAGTAGCTGCTTTCTCTGCCAATACAAAGGTGTAAATTTAAGGCTACATCACAGCTTTCACACCAGGTAAATGTTAATACCATTTGTCAGGCTACAGCTGGATGCTGATATGTCTGTCATGTGCTATGACTAATGCCAAGACACTTGAGTAAGAGATGAGGAGAGGGATATTTTAGAGAGGCACATCATCAGGCCTTTTTTAATATAGTACCACTGCACATTAGATTATGGATTTTTACACTGTACTTCTACCTGGTTAGAGTGTCTGTACTTCAGTTTCATGATAGTGACAAGACTCTCATTTAACATTTTGTACCTTCTTCCAGTCCTGTGTGTGATATTCCTTGGGATTATACCTAAATGCTGACTGAACTTTTGTTCTGCAGTGGATGTTAAGATAAGCGTACTAAAATCATGATAAAACAGTTAATCACACCCTTTCCAAAAGTGTTATTGCCCTTCCTGAGCAGCGGGTTTGGTATCATAATTTTCCTTGACTGCTGGTCTATAGTAGAAACAAACAAATAGATAATAGATTTCACTTCTTTTAGCTATGGTCTTCCTACCCCCTTCCTCTTATCAAGAAATATGTCTGATTTCTAAAGGATGAAAGGAATGCTTCTCTTGCTTTAGTTAAGCTAAACAAATTGGTTTCTTTACTGTAATTTATGGAAATGTTGGCCTTCTATAAATAACCAACTGAGGATAAATTCTGCTCTGTTACACATGTAAATCCAGTGAAGGTAATGGGGTTGCATTTGTGTAACTGAGAATGCTATTTGTCCAATGGTTTGTAATTTGAGAAAGGAGTGTGTTTTGTACATTGATTTATAGGGAATTAGTGTATAGCTCAAAAATATCCACTCATTTGCGGTACTTTTTTGAGGCTCTCTCTGATCTATTACAAACCACCTCTGGTCTGTATATGAAAATATCATAACTGCACAGACCTGCCTGAGGGCTTGAACCTATCTCAGAACCTGTATGAGTGGGCAAAATTTGGTTCATCCTTGCCAGGGATGAACTCGCACCGTATATAAAAGATAATTTTCAAGATTAAATTATGGCTTGATCCCTCCTTTTCATGAGTATTTGCACAATCATTTGGGTGCCAGAGTTGTTTTATATATTTTATCTAAATTCTGCATATTCCCGTGTTTGAGGAAAGATAGATAAGCAACAATATTGAGCAGCATCAAATTCCTACTTACTGCTTTATGTGGTAGGATGGCTTACTGATACCTTATTTCCATGCGTATTTAGCTTCACACCTTTTTATCTTCTGTTTACTGGGTGTAGTAATTGTTCCTCTTTATAACTGTAGTTTAATTGAATTTTAAATTGGTGTTGAGATTATGCCGTGGCTTGATGGGAAGTTAAGCTATCTATTCATCTGCTTAAGTACTTTCATAATCCTCATCACTGTAGTGTCTGAGAGCCTCACTGCCATAAATGAATTTACCCAATCAGTATCTCTGTGAGGTAAGAAAGTAGTACCCCCCATTGTACTTATGGGCGACTGAGAGATAGAGAAAGGGTAGAATTTACCAAAGTCTGACAGATCTGAGTCCCAGCCCAGTAACTTAACCAAACACCATTCTTCTCTTTTTATAATAAAATTTTATTATTTCTGTTTAAAAAAACCAAAAACCTTCCCAGTAGGACTAGATCTGGTGCTGCCCTTACACTGATCCTAGGACCAATCCTATTCAACTTATTCATAAATGATCTGGAGAAAGGGGTAAAAACAAACAAAGAGATCAAACTAACTATAAATTTTAAAATGAATTGCAATGAAATCTAACACAGTTCAGAAGACGATTAATAACTATAACTTGCAGTGTTTGGAAAGGGAATGGTCAAAAGAATTTTAAAAAGTTTATCACACACTCCTTTTAATACTCTACAAATAACCTACTTTTGATCCCCAAGGGTACATCTACACAGTAAGCAGCAGCCTACGGCATCAAGTCTCTCAGCCTAGTTCTACAGACCAGGGCTCGTGCTATGGCAGTAAAAATAGCTGTTCAGACGTTTGGTCTCAAGCTGGAGCTCGGCTCTGAAGCTTAGGGAGGGGGTGCATTTGATGGCTGCTTGTGGTCAGACCCTAATCAAATTCAGTGGACTCTGCGCAAGTTCATTGTTCTTCCCCCACTGAGTCATATGCAGTAATGGGGCCTAAAGTCAGTTATAGAGCTCAGTGCTTCCCAGACATAACTGAAACAAGACTCGTTTTGATAGATATGGCTACCAATGGTTACTTATTGCTGAACCTATCCCTAGCAACAAAGTACCGTGCTATGTCAGGATAATCGG
Source organism: Emys orbicularis (assembly GCF_028017835.1). NCBI lineage: Eukaryota > Metazoa > Chordata > Testudines > Emydidae > Emys > Emys orbicularis. The sequence goes on along the minus strand of NC_088685.1, from coordinate 72,556,614 downwards.
GGAGGGGTGTATTACTCTAAAACAGTAGCAACCTATAACATTAATTCTGAAAGACATGTTAGGTTAAAATACTAATTTTTACTTTTTTTTTAGCAAGTAAATGACCATAAACAATTCTTATTACAATAGTAGGAAAGGAGACTGATGATGCCATTCTGGAAGTAGTTTGGCTACATCTTAAAGTAGATATCTGGATTGATTATTAGGAGAGCATATTAAATAACTGGAATTTAAATACTGGTGCTGCTTCATTGTAATAATTTCCCCATAGGCACATTAGTAATACTGCTAAATAGAGAATTTAATAGACTTTAATAATGTGTATTTAGAGACCCTATACACAAAGGAATTGTGTATCAAACATTCATTATGGTAAATTGCTACCTTTTTATTTAACTAGAAATCTGTTGAAACAAAACCATTGCAGTGCACATGGCAACATGTTGCTTGGTGTTAACAAACTGAATAATTAATGCTACTTTCTATTTTATTTTACCTATTCTGACAAAAGTTGCAACCATATAGTTATTTTGCGCAAAGATTAATTGTAATGTTGAGAAATTGCAAATTACATCTCTCTTTGTTTGAAAACTTCTCTAACTGGTGTTTAGCTGCTGCTCCCTCAAATTTAATAGATTAGAAGCAAAATTTGTTTTTTCAGTGATACGCCCACCCAATGTCTAAATCAGAAGTACCATTTAAGAAAAGTAGAAAAACCTAATTAAAAAGAAGACTTAGTAAGCAATTCTGTAAGCAAGTTTTGCATTGGATTTCAATTTGATTTCAGTGTACTTGCTGCTGAGAGCCCCGCTGGAGTGTGAGAGAGAAAAATAAGAAGCAGATGCTTTTGGTAGAACAGTAGGGCATTTATCTCTTTTAATGAGATAACATCATTAGTGCTGACAAAGTGCTGCAAATCAATACATGTAATGGACTGCTGCTATCTTTCAATAGTACACAGATTGTCATCCTACTTCAGAACATTAGAATCTGCTGAATCACAGGTTCAAGCTTTATCTGTAACTCCAGTCCTTGGCTTTAATCTTACAAAAATAGGAACGTACCTCAGGGATATATGCGGTGGAGGCAGAGATGCATCGATTTTATGAATCTGGAAATATGGAGATTGCTTAGAAGCAGCACAATGCTGTGGTGGTTCAAGAACCTTATTTTAATTGGGAAGTGGGAGTTTTTACTCAGTTTGCTGATATGTATTTTAGCCTGATTCCTTCTTCCTAAAATGGCTGCAATCTTTTTTTCTGCCCTCTGCCTGCTTCCTTAGAACACTGGTGTAATGTCAGCAACACTAATCATGTCAGACTGTGACACTGATGACCCTGACATTCTGCAACAAAGAGCTGTAGAAGAAAGGAGGGTGAGGTGGCTGGTATGAGGGGCAAAGAAAAGCAGCAGGAGAAAAAAAAATAATCTGTGGGTCAAAGCATTTTTTGAATACAAAATCTGTAGGTGTAGAATCATAGATATTTCCGACACCAATGTATACAAGGTGAATTCTGATACAGATTTAAAATGGGATGGGCATGTTTTCTTTTATTCCTCCCTTTTCAAATGGTAAATAGCAGACTACAGCACTGATGGTGTAAAAATATTTAGTTTTTTTCTGAAGGCTTAATTAAAATCTCAGGTGCTCAGATACTATGATGATGAGCATGGTATAAGAACCTATACAGAATAGAATAGTTAAAACCCCCTAATTTCTCCCCCCCCCCCATCATGAAAATGCTCACCTAAAAAGTCTAAATCACCTAAATCTTGTGAGGTATGTCCTCTACTTGTCAGAGAGTGCTATAGTCACATTTCAGCATCAGTATTCATTTCAGGAAAGAAATTGCCTTTAAACAGCTTAATCTGAACTGGTTAAATAAAACTTCCATGGTTCCTTCCCCCCCCAGCCCTTTGTACCTTCCCAGCACCTGTTTATGACGACAGGATATAAACAATGTTGCAAGATTCCTCAATGTTAACTATTGCTTGACAATTTAGCTAATTGGTTCAAGGTCATGCAGTTTCTCCTCTCCTCCCTTCCCCCTCTCCTCCAACCTCCCATCCTCTGCAGTCTTCACATTAGGTATTTTCATTGGTGAGCGACCTCCCAGATTTGCTATGTCATGACCTGGAAGCTCAACATTTCCTGTATTTCAGATGCTTTGAATTCAGATTCTCTCCTTTCAGACTGCATTTACAGCTCAAATTAATCATCCGAACACTTCTACAACACATGGTCTTGATTGCAGGCTCAGCTGTTTTATCTAGTCTACTGTACCATGCCCATCATTGTGGTTTCTGTGCAGTTCCTGAATTAGAAATCTGTTACTCTAAAACAGGAGTAGTCAATAGGCAGACCGCGGGCCAAATCTGGACCGCCAGATACTTTTGAATGGACCACAAAATCTTTTTATTTACTTATTATTATCATTATTGTTATTGTGGTGTGAAAAAATGTTTTTTTGGAGTCTGAACCTTGACTATCCCTTGACCAAGAAATTTGGACCTTGACAAAAAAAAAAACAATTGACTATCACTTCTCTGAGAGATCCCTCCTCTCCCCTTTCACAAAGGATGGAAATGGAAGCAGGGATTAAGGGCCAAGGAATGGAATTTATTTTTTAACATTGTATAATAAGGTTCCCTTGGTATGATTACCTATTTTTTTTTCCGAGCGTGGTGTCAATATTTACATAGCTTTGAAGTTGTATCTGAGCTTTGGGTATCTTGCTGCTTCACTGTAAGTGTTAGAAAAAAATGCAGTATCTACAGTTGCTCATTAGTACTGTTACACAGTATATGCAGTTTAGCAGGTTTAGGGATGGTCCTTCAAATGCTACTGATTTTAGGGCTGGGTGAAGTGTTATTGACTAGAGAATACGCACAGTAGTAAGTGTTGATGGGATAGGGCCTTTAGTATATGATCACTGCATTGGTGGGCCAAATCCCGCTCATCTTACTTTCATGAGTAGTCCCGCTGGCTTCATGCAGCACATGGCAATGGATCTTTCAGAGTGTGAAACCATGTTTTGTGAGATATATGTTCAAGTGTTGTATTTTTGGCTGGCATGCATTAAGGAAATGGGGAGTAACAAGAGAAAAGATTACATAACTCTTCTGCTGTGCTTACTTCATATGGCTAGACTCTTGCATTTAATTTTAAAAAAACCCTCAGTCTCTTATCACGTTCGTCATCCTTTCTAAAATTGAACCATGGGTTTTTGGTAAGTGACTGAACATGTCATCTCTCTGTAAATTCATCTTCAATTAAGATAGCAAAATAAGTCATGATGTTTCCACAGTCAGAGAAGCTAAATTTATTTGGCTGTATCTGTTGAATAATCTGATTCTCCAGCCTATAAAGCTCCCCCTATTCCAGTGTAGGTTTATTGGTTCCCCAATCTGCAGCAGTGATAGTCATGAGAGTGGGGTTTTTTTGATATTGGTATAGTAATCCTTTTAAGCAGCTTTAGGACGTAGTAACTATAATTCAGACATACAAATTGCATAATTTTATGTCAGGTAAGGAAGGATCCATATAAGGGAGTCATGGCCATGGGGCCTGTTCAACTTTTCTTTTCCCTGCTCCTGCTCCCACTGTCTCCACACTACCTCTCTCCTCTGCTCTCTGTTATCTTCCACCATGCCTTGGCTGTTCTGCTTGGTGCAAGGTATCAGCAGCAAACCTTGCCAGTGCATTGCATGTATTGAAAAGGCCGGCAGGGGAGAGGAGCAGGAAACAGTGTCAGCTGTTGCTGATGTAGCAGCCCTGGGAGGCTGGGGGAAGCAGTGCAGGTGCCACGTCAGTATGATTCCTCCTTCTTCAGATTGAACCACAAAACTTGGAGACTTACGCGTGAAAAGAGGTAATCTCAGGTCAAAATGGGGAGTTCTTAATTCAAGAACATACCAATATTCTAAACACCACCAGAAGAGCTGTGGCCTCATGTTGTAGAACTTTTAAACGAGAAGAGGCCTGAGGAGAAACAGAATATTGGGAGATGCAGTTAAAGTGAAGGGGAATGTAAGTGTGTGAGAGAAGCTTGGTTTATTTTTTTAGTGTGATATAGGGACGTGGTTGCAAGTCAGGAGATCTGGGTTCTACTCCCAGTTTCACAAGAGGGTTCTGGTGTACCTCTGCTCAAGTTAGTTAATTTTTGTGCCTTAATTTCCTCAACTGCAAAGTCAGGAATAATACTTAATAAGTCACTAATGTTTGTAGAGTGCTTTGAGATCCTTTATGAAAAGCACTTAAAAGTGCAAGGTATTACTATCTCTGAAATGTCTTTCAAAATTAAATATCTTTGTGTCTCAGTAGTTAATATATTTACAAAAGCTCCCTTGCCTGGCTTTTTAGCAACTCAATGAGATACTTCCTGATGGCTCACACTATTTGGCTTTATCTAAACATCTTGTGAAAGCATTTCATAATTCCAGAAGTGTACAGGTAGGGCAGTCCTTCCTAAGCTTGTTAAAGATACCTTTCTCTTGATATCTACAGAAAGTGAATATTTTATAAGATGTTTTTCATTATGTTGCAACATTCAGATGAAAAATGCATTACATTTATCCTTTCAGTGAAATAAGGTACTTCCCCATTTCCACCAAGAGGTATACACTTAATTGCTTCATGAATGATGTGAAGTCTTGGAATGCAGTCTAGTCATTGCTCATTAACTAGCTGAACCTATTAAACCTGGACAGCGAGCAGAACTGAGCCAGCAGCCCTTGATTGTAGGCGGCTGATGGAGCTCTGGGAACAAGCTGTGACTGTAAAGTGGAATTGGCAGTGGACTCCCATCAACTTCCTCTGTTTGAACTTCATTTAGACTTCTGGAGTTAAGAAATGATTTCAGGGTGGGGAGAAGGAGAAGGAAGGGAAGAAAACATGATAGCAAAGGTAACAGCTAAAAAGACAAAGTTTAAAAATGACACACAATTCTAGTGGTACTGGTAATTTGACATATAAACCACAAAAGGAAAGAAGTTCTGAGATTGTCATTCTGGCTATAGCTCACTCTGCTTATTGATTAGGTTTCATACAAATGATTCCAGGCTGCTTTTCTGAAACTAAGGAAAATGTCAAAATAATGGTACTTTACGTCTCCATCGTGGTTTTAACTCTGAGGAAACAAAAAACATTTTACAGATTGTATATAGCGGGATTTACTTACCATTGAAAAATGGCTAATCATGGGGAGGAACGTAGCAATCGTTCTTCATTTCCTAGCATTACACTAGTGGTGATAGGAAGGAAAAAATAATTCATTTAAACTACAGGGAGACTTTTGGTAGCTTGAGTGAAATTACTAACGTTTGAATTTGTCAAGGAAACAAGGGTTAATACCCCTAATATTGCAAGAAGTGTCATAGGATCTTTATTCATCACAAATAGTGAAGGCCTTGGTTGTATGTAAGGTGACCAGGTGTCCTGTTTTGCACCAGAACACCCAGTTGAAAAGACATCCTGGCGTCTCCAGTCAGCATTGGGCTGCTAACTGTCTGGTTGGCAGCGCCAGCCATTGCGCTGTGTGGCTCCCGGTCGGGAAGCAGCCAGCATGTCTGGCTCCTAGGGGTGGCCAGGGCAGGGGGGGTTGCGTGCTGCCCCGCCCGCAGGCACAGCTCCCATTGGCTGGGTCAGGGCAGGGGAGGAACTAGCGTGCTCTTGTTAGCTTTCCTGCAGCCCCAACAGATGCTTCATCATGTCCGTTTGTTCCCCCAACAGACGCCTCATCATGTCCGTTTGCTCTCCCATTAGCCTCAGCATTGCGACCTGCCTCCGCTCTTCACGCTCACTTAATTCTTTCCTAGCCTCTGCCACTGAATGCCTCCATGCATTAAGCTGTGCCCTATCAGTGCGGGAGGACTGCATGAGCTCGGAAAACATGTCATCGCGAGTGCGTTTTTTTTCGCCTTCTAATCTGCGATAACCTCAGGGACAGAGATGATAGGGGGAGCGTAGAAACATTCTACGCTCTACGATTCTGGGGGCACTGCATGGTCACCTGTGCTGCTGAGTTCGCCACGCTGACCAAACAGGAAATGAAATTCAAAAGTCCCCGGGCTTTTCCTGTGTACCTGGCTAGTGCATCAGAGATCAAAGTGCTGTTCAGAGCGGTCACAATGGAGCACTCTGGGATAGCTCCGGGAGGCCAATACCATCGATTTGCGTCCACACTACCCCAAATTCAACACAGCAAGGTCAATTTTAGCGCTACTCCCCTCGCCGGGGAGGAGTACAGAAGTTGATTTTAAGAGCCCTTTAAGTCGACGGAACGGGGTTGGTTGTGTGGACGCATTCATTTTAAAATTGACCTAACGTGGCTAAATTTGACCTAACCCCGTAGTGTAGACCAGGGCCTGGAAGATATGCTTTAGTGAAACATAAGCTATTTAACAAGTTTTGGACTCAATACATGCAGGATGGGGTGAAATTTAATGGCCTACAATATACAGGAGGTTAGACTAGAATTAGTGTCTTTTGGTCTTAGTCTATTAATTAATGTTATTGCTGGGATTGAAATGGAGCAGAGAGAGGACTATTGCTCTGATCCCACATGTGAATAACTCTACACATGTGAGTAGTCCCATTTAATTCAGTGGAACTACATACATTCTACATTCTGTAGCATTCATGTCTTCCATCCAGTTACTCTGTGTGCCCAACCCTACTTACTTTATGATGTCTGCCAGGATCACCACCTCGAGGTGGTAAGGCTGCAGGCCATAAACACTAGCAGTCAAATGTTTCGCTTGATCAGAAGGAAAACATTGTGTTTTGGTCCTATCTCCTGATGAAGGAAATGACCAAAATGCTTTAAAGCTCATGCTCTATTTATTTGTGTAATCATTTAAGCTGCTATTTTCTCCTGACTTAATTGTACTAACCTGTAGAGAGATCATTTTAAATCTGGATTCTTACATTTTGTATTTGTGCCTCTGGCAGATCCTTCTTTCCTGGGACAGTCAATCTTTTTGGAAGAAAAAGCTATGTGATGGAGTCATAGAACAGTGACTTGTTTGTAAAATGTTCCATATACGGGGGTGCTATATAAAAAATGTTACCCAGTATGTTGTAGGTCTCTGGTAATATGTTACATTTATATAGCATCTTTCCCTATGAGGAATCTCAAAGTGCTTCACAAACGTGTGTGTGTGTGTGTGTGTGTGAGAGAGAGAGAGAGAGAGAAGGGTTCTTCCTCTGGGATTGAGGGTGATAGCCAGATGTGACAATCAATATGAGCATACTATCCAACAAATGAGGAAGGAAGCAGGCAACTTTTTCCAAAGATGCCAGCGCAAACTGTATTATGACAGAAAACGGCTATAGAGAACTTTAATGTTCTTTCAAAGCAGCCAGAGCTCTGTTTAAGGTCTCATCTGGAATTGAGTAATGGTAACCCTCAAGACATTCATACCTGTTACAAGATCTCATGTAATTTCCAGTATGATGGCCTGCATTAGCACAAATTACTGTAGTGGTGACTTTGTCAGAAAGTTTGCAAGTATCTGTGGGAATTTGTCAGTCTTCCACTGAGAGTGAAACAGAGAATCAGTTCTTATAAAGCTAAATTTGCTTTCTAACTGCTGCTTCTGGAACTTTAAGCCAAAGCAAATGAAAAACAACCAAATTATGAACTACTCAAAACCCAGCAATGCATCCAAGAATCGTGACTGTAGTAGTACTGCTGGTCACCACTCACAGTCTAATGGGTCCGAATTTCATGCATGCTGCAACAATTTTGTGCTGCACCCAGGGCCGGCTCTAACTTTTTTGCCGCCCCAGGCAAAAAAGAAGAGTGCCGCCCCGCCGCAACACCCCCCCCCCCCAGTGCCGCGCCGCCGACCCCAGCGCTGCGCCGGGCCGCCGAAACCCCCGCCCCCCCCCGATTGCCGCGCCGGGCCGCCCAAAGCCCCCCTCCATCCCCCCCAGCACCTCGCCGGGCTGTCCAAAGCCTTGCCCCCGCCCCCGCGGAGGGCCGAGCCGGCCAACCCTCCCTCCCCGAGCGCCGCGCCGCCCAAACCCCCGGAGCGCTGGGCCGCCCAAACCCCCAGAGCGCCGTGCCGCCAAAGCCCCCCCCCCCAGCGCCACGCCACCGGAACAAAAAAAAAAAAAAAACCCTCGAGCGCCGCCCCTCAAACAAAAACACTGCGAGCGCCCCCCGCCACCCTAATATTGGCCGCCCCTTATAAGGTGCCGCCCCAAGCACGTGCTTGGTCGGCTGGTGCCTGGAGCCGGCCCTGGCTGCACCACACTCAGAATCTGGCCATTTAGGTGGCATAGCCAGCCACACCATGAACATTTCACTGTAAGGGGATCCTCCCTCCAGTGGCACAAAACCAGTGTAACAGTTTTATACCCTCCCCACACCAGCATTTTTCTTTAAAGGGGGTGTGGCTGGGACTTCCCTGCACCTCATTAAACCCTCATTGACTGCTGAGGCAATTGGCAGCAAGCAGAAGCTATAGCAGGCTAATGAGTGCTTTAACTTAGGCCAGGAGCTGGCCCATCAGGTGAGCATTATGCCACCTTCACACATGCATCACTCCCTATTCAGCCTATGCTGTTTCTCTCACAGGTTGTCTACAGTGCAAGCATGGGGGGTGATTGCTGCGTGTGTAGACGTTAATCTAGCAAGCTCAGGTATGGGAGCAGTGAAGACTCAGCCGCGTGGGCTGTACAGGCCTGCCCAGAATCCTGGCTAATTCCTCATGTGGCTGATGTGCGCTGAAGTGCACTCTGCTGTAGCTTCACTACTACCAGTACCTGCGCTAGTTAGCTAGACGCTAGCTCAGATATGTCTACATAAGTTGCAGTCACACCCCATGAGTTCAGTGTAGACATATCGTCAGCCATAGTCAAGGATCTGGACCAGTACAAATAGAGAAGCCACAATTATTTATTTTTACACAAGCAGAGTATTGTAAAATAAATATTTGTATGAACTGTATGATAATATCTTGCTCCCCTTACAAACTAAAGCTTCACCATATAAAAAAGCCATCTATATTTATCAGTGGCTTAAAATGTATAAAGTAAATGTGCTTTGTGTGCCGAATAGAGATGCAAAATAAGTTTCTTCTTCATAGGCTCAGGTATCTATGAGCAAACGTAACCTTTATGCCTTTGAAAACCATTCATATTTGTGTTGCTTTTAAAAATAACTTTGTATTGAGATGTCTGCTGTTGTGTGCATGGGGATGTGTGTCTCTCTGTTCAGCTTCTGTGTGAGTATCAAGGACACGGTTTTAAAATTGACATGCTAGATGAAGTTGGGAAATTCAAACTTACAGACTTTAATCTAAGGTAGAACTAAAATTTAGCCTTTTTATAATAAAATGTTTGACAAAGCTAATGCTATTGAAAATATTTTCTGGTCATTATTTCAAAATGTCATTGAAAATTTTATTTGACTGTTCCCAGGCAATGTTAAAAACATCACAGAACTGCATTGGTGCAGAAGAACCTGCAAGTGCATTGCCCATGCTGAGTGTAAAATGCAAAAAATATAAATTAAAGAGAATAATCAGTTAAGTAAACTAGATTTTTGATATTCTTTCATTTTTGAAATCTGAAGTGGTGTTGGTAACATGGCTGGAGGAAATAGCTTTTTCAAAAGCTATAGTTTTAAATCTGTCACTATGTCTTTAAGGCAGACATAATCTTCATATATGTTTGAACAAAAGATGCAGTTAACTTTGAATATTCTTGGGATTGCAAAATGGGGCAAAATATTAACATAACCTTAACCATTATTTTAATAAACACAGACCAATTTTGCCCTCAGTTACAGCCTTGAGACCCCATTGATTTAACAGCGTTACATGGGTGTAAAATGAGGACAGGTTGATCCAGTTCTCAGTGTTTTATCTGTAAAAGAAGGCTGTAGAACAAATCTTATTTAATCTGGAATTGGGGATATTTTATGTGCTATAACATCCCTGGTGATATCCACACAATCTGTGAATAGTGTTTAGCTGCCGCTGCAGAGCCAACAGATGGAGCACAAAACGTTTTTTTGTTTTTTTTTAAAGTCTGTGGAGTATGTGGCGCTGGTTTGTTTTAATTTCCTGTCAGTGAAGTGGTAGATTCAAAAGCAAACAGAATGCAGTGTACCTTGGGCTTTTTTAATCTAGAGGATTTCCCCCATCACATTATACTAGTTTTAAGGTAGATCAAATCTGGGGGCTTTTAAAGCTTTGTGCGGGATTTTGAAAAGTGCAAAGCATTGGCCTAACTCTGCTCCCATCCAAGTGAAAGGCAAAACTCCCATTGACTCGAATGGGAGCAGAGTTAGCTCAATGATGAGCACTTTTCAGAATTGACCCTAGATGTCCTTTTAAAGAATTTATTATTTTGATTTTTTTAAATTATAAACTAGATGGGGGAGGTGTAGGGGGAGAAGTACTTCCAGTCTGAGAGCACGTGTGTCAGGCGTTCACTTGGAGTGTATTTTTATGGAAGATAGGCTTATGGTAGAATTCAGATACCTTCTGTATATTGGCCACTGAAATAAAAGCAAGTACTATTGCATCCAGGTACTAACCCTTTGAATGATTTCCACACAGATATCTCTAAAATTAAAACATTAATTTTCAAAAAGCATCCAAGACCTTATTTAAACAATCATTTTAGAAAACGCAGAAGCAATTTCTGACCATCTAGATTAGTACTGCTTTGTTGCTGTACCTCAATGCAGATTCAGAATGGTAGTGTCAGATGAGCTTTATGTATGCCGGTATTTTGCATTTATCAAACAAGTGGGGCAGAGGAATTTTTCCTGACTGTATGTAATGGGGAATGTCAAAGCTATTGAAACCCTTGATGTGACACATTCTTGATACAAAGATACATTTTCTTGGATCCCAGCTCCTGAAACTAGTTGTGGAACACCAAAGATAACTAGCGTTTATGCAGTGTTCAAACTATGATTCCATGCAGGGTGTAAGGAGCTATAATTTTTAATCAGAGCTGTATATTTAGACAAATAATTTTCTATACAAAGTTCATCTTTATCAAATGCAACCTTTACATTCCCCTTGCATGCCAGCCTGATGGTGCAGCTGACAATGCAGGTACCTACCTTAAATAAAACCTGGAAAAAAAGTTTGAGATAATGGGGAATTAGGTTGGAATTTAGCCCTGTGCTAGCTAAAGCATATTTAAACAGTATCCCACCAACTGAGTCTCAAACAAAATTGTAGCTAGCACAGTTGTGATTCCAGTGTGAGCGTGGGTGTCACGTCAGTGAGACTGAGTCTCCAGGGAGAATGAACATTGGCATTCTGTCTTCCATGAAACCCACGTATGCTCCCCCACATCAGTATGCGCTGCTGTCACCCATCCATTAGCGAAACAGTAAAATCAAAAGATGTTCTAAGAACCAGTCTTTGTCTGCATTAATCTCCCAAGTGTTTTGCATTCTGTCTGCTTAGTTTGAGAGCTCTTTCGCTAGGAAGTGTATCTTTTGTGTCTGTCTTGTATAGGTATAGGCACACTGTCTGCTCTTAACAAATAATTAATAATTGCAACCATCCTGAAGGAAGCTTTCATTCCTCTGGGCTGCAGTGCAGGTGCTGAAATAAAGGATAGTAGTATTACATGAGTGGCAAAACAAATTGAGAGGTAAATAATCCTGCAAGCCTACTGGACTTTCTGTGTATCCCAAGTCCATTGCTTTTGGAGATGGCAGAGCATTTGGGAAAATCTGATCAGGGTGAGAGGGGGAGAACCTACAATGTGCTTTCATGCTTTCCCTCCTGTGCTCCCACAGCCTTTCACTGTAAGAAAATTAAACTTGTAAATGAACCTGATCTTTAATTTATGCAGCATCTCAGCAGCAAGCTTGCTTATCTGTAATTTTTGTTCTCTGAGATTGCTGGTACAAGAAATATTAAAACATACTATGCAAAGCTAATTGTCTGGGTGCACGCATGAGTATGCACTCAGTGTCATGCATTTGTTGCCTGGCTATTGTTGATGATTCAGAACAAATGAAGATATTGCAGAATCCAAATATGTGATATAAATCAGTGATGTAGTATTAAGACCGCAAGATCACTTTTTTGCAATCCAAAGGCTAAATCTTGCAAATCTGAAATAATTGTCCCCCCTCCCTTTTTATACATCATCCTACAAATTTCCGCTCCTATCTTTGGATTCTGTTAACCTGCAGATATTTTAGAACCTGTATTTGCTTGAATGCCTGCTCTTGTCAAGAGGCATTATGATACCATGACCTCTTCACTAGAAAACTGCATTGGCAATCCTCCTCTGGTGACTGGTATAGAATTAATACAGGCAGGCAACAGCTATGTTGGCTGTTTTTCCTCTAGTCCCCTTTTCTCAAAGGAGAACAACTCCAAAAAGTAATGGCCTTGTCCCAGAAAACTAGGCTTTTTTTGCTTACTACATTTTAAATTCTTGACCTGAGCAGTTGATCAAAGAGTCATGTTTCAGTTGCAGCAACAAAAGAGCAGATTTGTGCTTCTTGTAAATTAAACTAAGCTCTGGTTTACTGGGGGAAAATTATATATTTCTAATGGCAACACACACACACACACACACGTAAACAGAGGTCTGAGGAGGTCATGAATTACCCAACGTCACATAGTGAGTCAGGAACAGAGCTGTTTTTAAAAGCAGATCTGTTGACTCACTTGCCTTACCTTCTCTGATAATGTAATTTTCAACTGTAGATTGATTGAGAGAAGAGAGGTTATGGAAAATTATTTTATGGGAGGTTATACATTAGTTTGAATGCTATACTTTTGTGAATTTCTACTTTTATAAAACTTCAGCGGTCACTGACAGAAGTTGTTTGGCATTCTTACACCATAACTTGATACACACTTAAACCATTGATTTTTAGTGGAGCTTTGATTCTAACGGAGAGGACAGCAGAAAACAATCTCTTAGCATATCGCCAAAAGTGAGCTATGTGAATACTCCTCTTTTGCTTTTGTGTATTTGACTCCAAGAAAAGACTTACATTGAACTCAGAACATCGGCTGTAGTGTTTTTGCCACGCTTATTTTAATTACAATAAGATCGTCTTGACCATGAACTTTTTTCATCTTCCCATGTCTACAGATCTAGCTATTGACAGGCATTGTCCATGTAACCACTGTCCCTGCTGAAATCCTTGTTCCATCTCCTCTCACCGTGGCTATTGGGGAAGTGGAGTAGGGAGTAAGTGTTGGCTTGCCCTCCAGCCCTTCTCCTCCACCTCCAATCAGGAGTCAGTAACCCAACAGAAGGGGACAGGTGCTACTTCTGCTGGCTCAACAGACGTACTTCCAGCAGCAGTCAGGTGAACTGGATAGGGCTGAAAGGGACTGGTCCATTTGTACACCCAGATTTTCACTTGGCCTATGTGAGTAGGTTTTTCAAGCACTGCCTTAATCTTATAGTGGTCCAGCAGACTTATGGAATTATTCTGGCCACTATGTTCACATCTATTTGAAAATCTCAAGTGTGGCTCATATTTAGCTTTTTCTCCTTCATATTCTCTCTCTCTCTCTCTCTCTCAAAAAAAATAAATTAATCAGCCAAAGTCTAAGATGTAGATTGCTTCAGCATGTGGACATAATTTAGGCTGGATTTCCACACTGTAAAGGCCAATGTCGTAGCGGTTATGAGCTACTGTTCTTTTCCATTCAACCGTGCTAGCTTTATTTCCCTTTTTTTTTTTGGATGTGGATATGCTATCATTTGACTCTGGCAGTATTTGAGAAGCGTTTCTGAGCTGGTTCTGTAGATTTAAGGTATTTAACTTAAGTAGGCTATTGCTGACTTTCTTATGCTTTTAAACTTGGCCTTTGTGACGGTTACTATAACAGTACTGCCCCTTGGGCACCTAGGATGTTAAAATTTTGTCTTCGTCGCCTAGTAGTTTAACTACTGTTTAGCTCTGGAACAATTCCTATCTATTGCACAGGACCAAGTTGAGGGGAATCTCCTACCTTGCATGATCTAGTATGAACTGTTCAAAAAGAAGTAGTAAAAGGGATTTTCCTCTTGCTCATCCTCAGCTCACCAAAGTCCCATTAGCCTAGGAGAACGTGAACTGGGCTGGTCCCAGGAGGTCCTGAGTTCCCATCTCTTTCACTGGCAGCTCTTAATTTTCTGCACTTCATCTTTGGTGAATCCTCACTCCATGGCTTGCAAGAGTTAAGCCGATACAATTACTGGTATTTTAGTGGGATGGAATGGGATAAGTGATGCACAAATAAATTAAGTTTTATTTGCTCAAGGCTATATAGGAAGTTTGTGGCGGAGCTGGGATTAAACCCAGCTCTTTGGTGTAATAGATCCGTGTCTCATGCCATCAGTCTGTCTTAGGTACTTATCTGGTACTTATGGTCCATTGTAGTACTCGAAAGGTGGAGAAGTACGCCCCTTTGGCCGACACCTTGAGAGCTAGGGGTTACCAGGTTCAGAGACACGCGCTGATCATCGGAGCCCTGGGCGCATGGGACCCCAGCATAGAGCAAGTGCTGAGAGAATGCGGAAACGGTCAACATTACACTCGGCTGATGTGGCAACTCATGGTGTCGGACGCCATCAGATGGTCGAGGGACATCTACATAGAACACATCACCGGACATTGGCAATACCAGGAGGGATGAGCTGGAGTGCCAATGAGAAGCACAGTCAGGAAAGTAGCTGAAATACTTCCCTGATATGTTGTATTAGAAAATACAATCTACCCTAATTCTCAATTACTGAGAGACAATCTTCACTCATTGATATATTTTGCTTTCCACAACCAAATCTCTGTACAACTTTTCATGAGCGATGTACCCGAATACTCGGATGCTAATATCTAAACTGTATTCTTAAATTTATTCACCTAAATTTGGGTTATTGCTGATTATGTACAATATGTATCATATGACTTTTAAAAACAAACTTTGTATTTGTGGATAATCTTTCTAGCCTATATCCAGATGTACAGACACTGTTTTCTCAACCTGTGTATTATATAATTTATAATTAGCTTTAATAAAAATTTTAAATCTCAGCACCTCACAATCTTAAATGTATTTTATCCTTGCAACACTCCTGCAGTGTAGGGAATCATGGAATATCAGGTTTGGAAGGGACCTCAGGAGGTCTAGTCCAATCCCCTGCTCAAAGCATGACCAATCCCCAACTAAATCATCCCAGCCAGAGCTTTGTCAAGCCTGACCTTAAAAACCTCTAAGGAAGGAGATTCCACCACCTCCCTAGGTAACCCATTCCAGTGCTTCACCACCCTCCTAGTGAAATTTTTTTTCCTAAAAGCCAACCTAAATCTCTCCCACTGCAACTTGAGACCATTACTCGTTGTTCTGTCATGTGGTACCACTGAGAACAGTCTAAAGCCATCCTCTTTGGAACCCCCTTTCAGGTAGTTGAAAGCAGCTATCAAATCCTTCCTCATTCTTCTCTTCTGCAGACTAAACAATCCCAGTTCCCTCAGCCTCTCCTCATAAATCATGTGCTCCAGCCCCCTAATAATTTTTGTTGTCCTCCACTGGATTCTTTCCAATTTTTCCACATCCTTCTTGTAGTGTGGGGCCCAAAACTGGACACAGTACTCCAGATGAGGCCTCACCAATGTCGAATAGAGGGGAATGAGCACGTCCCTCGATCTGCTGGCAATGCCCCTACTTATACAGCCCAAAATGTATAAATTCTCAGAATGGAGAGGGGTAACAAGTGGTGTCCCCCAAGGGTCAGTCCTAGGGCCAATCCTATTGAACTTATTCATAAATGATCTGGAGAAAGGGGTAAAAAGTGAGGTGGCAAAGTTTGCAGATGATACTAAACTGCTCAAGATAGTTTAGACCAAAGCAGACTGTGAAGAACTTCAAAAAGATCTCACCAAACTGATTGGGCAAGAAAATGGCAAATTAAAGTTAATGTGGATAAATGTAAAGTAATGCACATTGGAAGAAATAACCCCAACTATACATACAATATGATGTGGGCTAATTTAGCTACAACGAATCAGGAAAAAGATCTTGGCGTCATCGTGGATAGTTCGCTGAAGACGTCCACGCAGTGTGCAGCGGCGGTCAAAAAAGCAAACAGAATGTTAGGAATCATTAAAAAGGGGATAGAAAATGAGACGGAGAGTATCTTATTGCCCTTATATAAATCCATGGTACACCCATATCTTGAATACCGCGTACAGATGTGGTCTCCTCATCTCAAAAAAGATATACTGGCATTAGAAAAGGTTCAGAGAAGGGCAACTAAAATGATTAGGGGTTTGGAATGGGTCCCATTTGAGGAGAGATTAAAGAGGCTAGGACTTTTCAGCTTGGAAAAGAGGAGACTAAGGGGGGATATGATAAAGGTATATAAAATCATGAGTGATGTAGAGAAAGTAAATAAGGAAAAGTTATTTACTTGTTCCCATAATACAAGAACTAGGGGCCACCAAATGAAATTAATGGGCAGCAGGTTTAAAACAAATAAAAGGAGGTTCTTCTTCACACAGCGCACAGTCAACTTGTGGAACTCCTTGCCTGAGGAGGTTGTGAAGGCTAGGACTATTACAGCGTTTAAAAGAGAACTGGATAAATTCATGGAGGTTAAGTCCGTTAATGGCTATTAGCCAGGATGGGGAAGGAATGGTGTCCCTAGCCTCTGTTGTCAGAAGGTGGAGATGGGTGGCAGGAGAGAGATCACTTGATCATTGCCTGTTGGGTTCACTCCCTCTGGGACACCTGGCATTGGCCACTGTCGGTAGACAGGATACTGGGCTAGATGGACCTTTGGTCTGACCCAGTACGGCCATTCTTATGTTCTTATGTAATGCTGTTAGCCTTCTTGGCAACAAGGGCGCACTGTTGACTCATATCCAGCTTCTCGTCCACTGTAATCCCTAGGTCCTTTTCTGCAGAACTGCTGCCTAGCCATTCGGTCCCTAGTCTGTAGCAGTGCATGGGATTCTTCTGTGCTAAGTGCAGGACTCTGCACTTGTCCTTGTTGAACCTCATCAGATTTCTTTTGGTCCAATCCTCTAATTTGTCTAGGTCCCTCTGTATCCTGTCTCTACCCTCCAGCGTATCTACCACTCCTCCCAGTTTAGTGTCATCTGCAAACTTGCTGAGGGTGCAGTCCACGCCATCCTCCAGATCATTAATGAAGATATTGAACAATACAGAGTCTCTGTATTTTAGCAGTAAAAAAAAAAAAGCATTGGGGAGGAAAGGCTTGCTTGTCAAACACATTTGTGTGGGGAAAGAAGCTGGTTATAGCTCTATTTTAAACCAGTGTGTGACAGTGGTATCGCATGTATTGTACTCACATTAAGGCTAGGTCTACACTACAGCGGGGGGTCGACCTAAGATACGCAACTTCAGCTACGTGAATAGCGTAGCTGAAGTGGCGTATTTTAGGTCGACTTACCTGGCTGTGAGGACGGCGGCAAGTCGACCGCTGCCACGCTGCCGTCGACTCCGCTATCGCCTCTTTCCGCGGTGGATTTCCGGAGTCGACGGCAGAGCCATCAGGGATCGATTTTATCGCGTCTTCACTAGACGCGATAAGTCGATCCCCGATAGACCGATTGCTACCCGCCGATCCGGCGGGTAGTGAAGACGTGCCCTGAGAAGGTTACCTGTGCAATCTTAACGTTGGCATTTACTGACACTTGCATGTTTAACATTGTCTTGATATATAAAATTCCATACAAAAAGCCATTATGGTTGTTACAGTAGTTATCATTTTAGGAAGCTTTTGCGGTCTTTGACGGTGTGCACATGGTTTTAGATAGCCTCACATCACAAAAAACTATTAATAAATCCCTCACTGTTTTGTTAGTATTTTTATTACAAACTATACCTTGGTCTTCCTCACTGTGAATTGCACTTTGCTGTAGAATTCATGGCATCCTTTATGTAAAGTGTTGCTACTTCCCTTTTATTCTCTAGTCTGTACTGTGTAGCCAGGAGGTGTCATGTCCCATTGATAATCACTCACCCCACCACTTCCTGAATATGTATGTAATGTAATTAAAATAGTTGAGTTCTCCTCTCCAGACCAATCATTCTAGCTCACCCATTTCAGTTTTTCTGTTTCTGGTATTGGTGTACAGACTGCCATAATGTTTATTTCTAGGGGCAATGTCATTATTATTAGCCTGTTGGTTGGTAGATTATTTTTTCATAAGCATAGAAATTAAAGATGGAAAAGACCTATTAGGTCATCTACTCCAGTGTTTCTCAACAACTGGTTCATGGGCTGGGGCTGGTCCCTGAGATCTCCCTGACACAGTTTAGGAAGGCAGCAAGCCGGTCCCTGGTATCAAAAATGTTGAAAAACACTGATCTGCTCCATCTCCCTGCCAGTCTAGTAGTACATACTCAGATGTACAGACACTCTTTTCTTAACCTATGTATTATATAATTTTAACATTAGCTTTATTTATTTTTTTAAATCTGTTGCTTGACCAGCCTAATTTTAAATGACTCAGGGGGGAGAGGGCTTCAGCCACTAGCTCTGGGAAGAGTATTCCACAGTGTAAACCAAACTTTCTGTCATAGAGTTAGTCCGAATAGTGATCTTAACTTTCTCCCGCTCTGAATTCAGTTCTCTTCATCTTAATTATAGTCTCCACTTTCACATACCTGAATAATGCTTGCCCCTTTGGTGTTTACTTTTTTTGTATTTGTGGACTGCTACCATGCCCTGCCCTTGTCCTTATTTAGCCAAGCTATACATTCTTAGCCCTTTTAATCTTTCCCCCAAAATCAGTCTCCGTAGCCTTCTAATCATAATTATGGCTCCTCTTTGAGTAGCCTTCCATTTGTCAACAGCATCTTTCTGATAATGAGATGCCCATGACTGAATGCTGTTTTCCATGGGCTACATTCTGCCCTGATTTGCACTCTGTATAACTTCAGGGGGGCAAGGCACATTATGGTGTTAAGTACAGTCAGAGCCATGTAGCTATGTGTACTTCAAGCTCAATCAGCCTTGCGTTTAAAGTTATTTGATGCTGAAGCTTGTTCTTTTATTTGCCTGCCAAGATCTACGTTGAGGGTCATGTGTTTTCCCTGCAAAAGCTGATAACATCACAAGTGGCTAAAGTAGTGCATTTTGCTGCGTTGCCCTGGGTGTGAGTTACGTCATCCTCTCTTGCGGGGAAGCTCAGAATACCAAAGTCTGGCCCTGAGAGCATAGTAAAAGAGCTGTTTTTCAAATATAGTAAAACCAGTCTATCTGAAATGATTTTGATGTCCTTGAAATGTGTTGCT
The DNA here is from genome assembly GCF_028017835.1 of Emys orbicularis. Taxonomy (NCBI): domain Eukaryota; kingdom Metazoa; phylum Chordata; order Testudines; family Emydidae; genus Emys; species Emys orbicularis. Next base: position 72,537,351 of record NC_088685.1, on the reverse strand, counting down.
AAATGGGGCTTTGGATAATTGGGGCAGTTACTGAGCACATGGGTCCCCTGGCATGAATCATCTGACTTGTGTTTAAGAGGGAGTTTTGAATGAAGAGGGTTCAGATAAACATGGTTTTGCTGTATTTAATTTATCTGAAATTTTGAGGTCTACATATAGATATTCTCTTGGCCCCAAATCCTGCATATAGGTACGCTGGGCGGCTGGGCCCCAAACGCACCGGGCCTATTGAACTTCCATTGTGAGCACTGGGGACAAGTGAGAAGCGAGCTTGTCCAAGGGAACGCTGCACCTGCTGCAAGTTGCAGAGCAGAACTCCATGGCATGAATCTGTGCCAGAAGGCAGAAGAAAGGCAGTCTTGAAAGCATGCCCATTATGTCTGCTGTTTGTCTCCATATCTTCCACATATTCACAATACCCGTGCTCCAGAATCTGCCAGGGCTGCCTGTGGGGTTCCAGGGGGAGTTAACATATTGATCCTCCTCACCTAGAAAGCCTTAAATAGCTTGGGATCTCTGGCCCACCTGAGAGATTGCTTCTCTCTCCACGCAGTGCTGCCAGGGTTGCAGTGTGCAGAGATGTTTTAGCCGACATTTCCTTGCTCTAACAGAAAGGGGGATTCTAGCAGAGTGTTTGCTAGGATGACACCTAGTCTTGGGAGTTCACTCCCATTCCCTGCTCCTGTTCCCTTTTTGAAATATTCCAGATTTGTTTACCTTCTGGGCATACTGCAAGCCCCATGTGTTGGGAGAGTGTTTGGGAAGGAGTCAGTTGGAGGTGTGGATTTTTATTGGGGGTGTTGAGGTAGGGAATTTCAGTTCTGTGGCTTGGCAGTTTCTGTGGGGAGAAGCACAGAAGACTCTGGCGTAGTGTCTGTGACATGACTGCAAAGAAACGTGGGCCAGTTTAGGGCTGAGCTCCATCCTTCAGCTCTGTGACCTGCTTGTGCGCAGCAAAGGCTTTCTAGGTGAGCTTTGTTCCATTGATAAAGAGTTGACCTGTGCTGATATGGGATTTTAAAACACTTTTAACAAGTATTTACAAAAATTCAGTGAGCACCTAAAATATGTGCATGTTGGATCCAATCCAGCAAACATACATGGGAGTAACTCTACTCTCATAAGTAGCCCTATTAAAGTCAGTTGAGCTACTCTCAGATGTAAAGTTACATGTGTGTCTGTAGGACCAGGCCCTAGATTAGGTTAATTGTGGCAGCAGGGAGAGAGCTTAGGAGGAGATGAAGTTAAACATTTTAAAAAATATATAAATTGTGGGTATAGCAGAGCTAAGGGCGGACTCACAGTCTGTGTTATGGAGTGATGCAAAGCGGCTCTAACCCAGCTGCAAATGTCTAGCAGAAAATTTCCCTATCAGATGGGAGCTCATCTGTATTAAGCACAGGAGCTGTGCCACTGACTTCCAGGGCTTTGCTGTAGCAATGCTACGAAGTTCAGGGTCCATTAAAGGCCCCAACCAGTTGTGAGCTTCAAAGTTGCTGACATCAAGGCTGGGGTGAACCTGAGAATCAGGAAGTGTGGTCTGGCTCCCTGACTTACTCCTCACACTCCCCAGTAGCTTTGTTTCCACTTAGCCAAGCCTCTGACAGCCACACATCTACGACAGTGATATGGCCACTTAAGTACACCGATAAATAAGAGTTGGCTAATTTGGATAAAAATCTGGTGTTTTTGATTAGCTCATATGCTGTGCTCCATATGTGGGCATGTTTGTAAGTAGGAAGAGGGAGATGTTGAAACAGTTGTAGATGAAGTAATGAGATCAGATCCTCAGCTGGTGTATATCTGCATTGCCTCTTTAACGTCAGTGGAGCTACGTTGATTTACACCAGTGGCTCTCAAACTTTTTTACTGGTGACCCCTTTCACATAGCAAGCCTGAGTATGACCCCCCCCCCCTTATAAATTAAAAACACTTTTTAATATATTTAACACCATTATAAATGCTGGAGGCAAAGCAGGGTTTGGCGTGGACGTTGACAGCTCGCGACCCCCCATGTAATAATCTCGTGAGCCCCTGAAGGGTCCCGACCCCCAGTTTGAGAACCCCTGATTTACAGCATTGTTTAGTAACTGACAGTAGATTAATATCTTGTAAGGTCCCTTTAAAGCTTTCTAGAAAAATCTTTACAGAAAAATATACTGAAAGTCGTATAAAAATTGGCTAAAAATTACTTTCATATCAGCCTTGTCAGCATCCTTCTGTGGCCTGCACACTTTGTGTCTTGGGACTCCCAAAGATTTGTAAAGGGATACTGTCAAGTCAAATGTGGCCCAAAATTTAGGCTATGTTAAACAAGCTGTTACAAAACCTAAGGCCAGTAAAAATGTTCCCATTTAAAAAATAGAAAGCAATATCCCACCTTCAGAGTTTGCTATCTTAGTGTTCCAGTACTTGAGAATCTGAAATCAAAATGTACTATAATTAGTGAAATTCCATTAATTTCCATTGTCATAGCTAAGAGGAATGCAAGAAACAAGTAAACCAAATTAAAAACAGAATGCCAGATTTTGCAGCTTTTACTTCTGTGGATTTGTTTGTACTCCTCAACTAGTCCCACTGGTTTCAGTGTGTTTAGTCACTGAGTATTATGTTAGGCCCCCTGCAGGCACTTCCACATAGGCTTAACTGTACTGTTGTGAGGAGCTCCATTGAGTAGTAAAGTTAAGCATGTGAGTAATTGTTTGTAGGAGCAGTGACATACTTAGTGGATAAATGTGAGTAAGGGTAGCAAAATCTGGCCCTAAGATCAGGGTGGAATTGATTTAAATCACTAGTCAGGAAGACTCGATTTAATCATGGTTTTCTACATAAAAGTGCATTCTTGTTGGTTGTTATAACCTTAATACGTATTCTTCTCAACTCAGAGATAGATGTTGGTTTCATTTTTAGAAGGTACACACTATACATTTTTAAACAATGATTTATTTTGAAAACTTTTCAGATGAGTTTTACAGCTATATCAGAAAATGAATGATTGGTTATTTCATTTACTAAAGGTAATTGAAGCAGATAGTTCATCTCCCAATGACTTCATAAATATCTCCAATTCAACAGGTTAATCATTAATATTTGGAGGATTTTCTTGCCAGGCTGTATTAGGAGGAGAACATCACCAGACAGACATTTAAATTGTTTTATTTAACTAAAACAACAACGTTAAGTATTCTGGATTTTTTTTTCAACAGCAAACGTATAATATTTTAACAAAACAAGCATATGTCCCTCGCTTCTCACATTTATCTCCAGACTTCTTCTCCTTGTCCAGATCTATTCCGCCCCCAACAATCTTCTATTCATTGAACTTCTTGAAACTTTGCACTTTTAGAGAGAAGTAAGGGATTGACTCTGTGTACACAAATTTTCAGAGGAACAATAGAGTTGAGGTCTGTTATTTCTCACCTCTATATATTATTTATTTATTTATTTAAAAACATTTTTGCTGTTAACAAGCATGTTACCTCTGGAAACACAAATCCACAGTTTGAGAACTGCAAAACTAGGTATCTTCTAGACTGAGCACTGAGTCTCATTGGGTAGATAGAAAGATTAACCTAAATAATCTATACAAAGCCACTGGAACCCCATAAAATCGGGTCCCTAACCCGTGAACTATTGGAACTCATTTACAAAACTTTTCTTAAACATTACATGAATATATTGTCTCATACTATAGAATTAGAATTTATAATCCTATTCCATGATGAGCTATCTTTGAGCTATAATGTATCTTAATTAAAACTATCTTTAGATGGGCTTTTTTGCTCAAAAAGCATTTTTATCAAAAAAATCAGATTTTTAAAAAAATCATTGATTTTTATCCACCCTGCCTCAGATACTAACAAATAAGGTGGATTTGTATTTTTCTCATTTTTAATAATCTATGACAGTGTTGGGCAACCTGCGGCTCATCAGGGTAATCCGCTGGCGGGCTAGGAGACAGTGTTTACATTGACCGTCCGCAGGCACGGCCGCCCGCAGCTCCCAGTGGCCGCGGTTCGCCGTAACCGCAGCCACTGGGAGCTGCGGGCGGCCATTCCTGCGGACGGTCAATGTAAACACTGTCTCGTGGCCTGCCAGTGGATTATCCTGACAGGTTGCAGGTTGCTCACCACTGATCTAAGATGACATGAGTGGTGTAGGTAAAGAAATGTTAGCTTACACTATATCAGGGGTTCTCAAACTGGGGGTCGGGACCCCTTGGGGGTCGCGAGGTTATTACATGGGGGGGGTCGCGAGTTGTCAGCCTCCTCCCCAAACCCCGCTTTGCATCCAGCATGTATAATGGTGTTAAATATATACAAACTTTTTTTTTTAATTTATAAGGGGGGGGGAGGGTCGCACTCAGCGACTTGCTGTGTGAAAAGGGTTACCAGTACAAAAGTTTGAGAACCACTGCACTATATGATTCTTAAATTGACAGTGTTCCTTTAGGCATTTGTATAGATTAGATGCAAACTGAAAGGCTTAATTTGAAATGATAAAGAATTATGTGAATGTACTATGTCCAATAACTGACTTGCTTGCCAGAGTCTGAGGGTGGGGCAGAATAAAAACATGTCTTAATTATAGAGTGTCTCTGTCTATTTCACTAATGGTGCAGCTGTGAAAATATGCAATAGACATCAAAATTCCACTGTGCATGGTTTGTATGTGCTGCACCTGCCAGTCCCACGATCTTAGTGCTAATTGGGGATAGGTGTGTGTATGGGGCCGGGGTGTGTGCTCAGACACACAAGCAATGTAGGAGGAGGACTACATGAGGTTTATCCTGTTGGAAATAAATTAGTATAGTGTACCATGAAAATGATGTGTAAGTGCATACAGAACACAGGATTACCTTCTGTCTCCTTTCTTTATCATAGATAATTGTAGCAACATGGGAAAGAGATTTATACTGTGCTCATTTGAAGCTGACCAAGCAATTTATAAGAGATGAAATATGGATTTATTTCTGGAGAGAAGAATGTGCTCCTGCTAAAATGCCATTAATTGGTTTATTATTTAAGGCACAAATTATAGTCCGCAATTATTTAGTCTTTTTTTAATTTTTTCCCAGTTGATGTAATTTACCATAGACAGATTTTTCTGTCAGAAAGAGAATGATGTACCTGCAAAGGAAATAAATTAACTGAAACCAGCTGATCTTTTGATTCTGTCTATATTGACACATATATATATATTATTTTATTTAAGCAAATCCTGTTTAATTTTTTTTAAAAATTAAACAGGATTTGCTTAAATAAATTAAGGCATTGCTCAGAAACTATTGCTATGTTCTTTTGTGTTACTCAGTAAATAGCATCTGTCACTTATATTGCAGTAGCACCCAAATGCCCTAGTCATGATCAGGGCCCCAATGTGCTGAGTCCTGTAAAACCCAAGTGAAGACAAGTCCTTAACTGGAAGAGCTTACAATTTAATGATGACAGACAGATCCACTGTCTGGGGAGCCAGTAATTTCAGGATCCAGTTCAAAATTCTGCTTCTCAACCCTGCATTTATTTTTAAAACCCTTTATAGCCTTGATGTAAGTTCCTTCTTGAGTATGGTCTCTGTCTTCTGAGTTCTTCTCCTTCCACTTGTCTTATATCAGTCTCTTTACTGTATCTTCTCAATCTCATCACCTTCTCTTCTGCAGTTCCCATTGTTCCAAGTAACATTCCTGTATCTCTGTCACATTCAGATGTCATCTTAAACTATATCTTTTCTCCCTCGCCTATGTGTCTTTATTTTTCTGTGTTATTAGCCTAACAACTGCCTGCTTTAATTTGTTCACCTGAAAGGGCCAAACATAAGTTGACGCCTGAAAAATATGCCCTTGCACATACCACACTTGATAATGCAAGGATAATTATTCATTTTGTGTGTACCAAAACATCAGGTGTGTGGATGCAGCTTTGCTGTTTACTCAGAGCTGAATTAAGAAAATTTGGGGCCCCTCATAGCCCAACCCCCCTACCTGATTGTCTCACCCATCCTTGAGGTGACAGCACATTTCAGGGTTAAGATGAATAAAATGTCACATGCCTCTTGGAATTATTTCTGTCTTTGATTATGTTTACCTCACATTTTCAAGAATTTTTTTGTCCACGAGGGCTAGAAAAATATATTTGTAAATGGAAGCTAAGATTCAAATCTCATCACGTCACTCCAAGAGCTGGGTCATTAGACACTGGCCTATGTTGTGTATGCTTTAATCCAGCCCTTTGAAATTGCCCTTACATCACTCTTTGACTATACCAGGGATCGGCAATCCTTGGCACGCGGTCCGTTAGCAGATTTCCCTGACAGGCCACGTGCCAAAGGTCCCTCAGCCCGCGCTGCTTCCTGCAGCCCCCATTGGCCTGGAACGCTGAACCGCGGCCAGTGGGAGCTGCGATCGGCCGAACCTGCGGACGCTGCAGGTAAACAAACCATCCTGACCCACCAGCGGATTTCCCTGACGGGCCGCGTGCCAAAGGTTGCCAATCCCTGGGCTATACTATAAACATATACTGATCATTAACTTGAATTCAATCCTGAAAAGCATTTTGGGCAATAGTTTGTATTAGGGACACCTTGTATGTTAGGTATATTACAATAGAGGCCTATATATGCATACTATTTGGCCATCATCCATTTGTTGGTAATAGTGTATGAACTGAGGTAAACTAGTTGTTCTGGATTCTAGTTGCATTCCAAGGGAAAGGGTTAAGAATGCAGCATCTTTATTTTTAGTTTTCTATAGGTGTATTTCATTCCGATTTGAAAGAGCTGTATTTCTTGTATTTTTCTGAATACACACAGATAGGAATGGTCTTGAGAATAGAAAATTGACAATTGGGCCATTGTTCCCTGCTTATTCTTAGGTCTGCATGATGGTACTATGTCAGTTGGTATCCATAGCCCTAGTAAGATTGTTGAATTACCGGTTACCTCGTGTCAGTTATGTTTCCATTGTTGGGGAAAATAATAGCTTTTAGTTGACTGTTTCTGTTGCATATTTATGTGGATGGCTTCTGGTAGGGGTCAAGCTTTGAAGAGAGAATCTGTAAAAATGAGATTGTTAGGAAGCAGTGAGAGAGTAGATGGAGTAAGCTACACATGAGAGTGAGGGAGATGTCTGTGAAGGAAACTGCATGAGAATGGGGAGCATCTGAAAAAGACATGGGGAGGCTGAAAGAAATAGTTTCAAAGATCATCAAACTTTTAAAAAGAAAATCCATGCGACACTATGGGTTTCTTGCCTGCCCTGTTTTACTTCATTCATTTTTGTCTGGGTTGTTTTTTCTCTTTCCCTCTCCTTATTCAGAACATGACCTTCTAAAATGAGTCCTTGTGGCTTGAGAGCACTTTCCCAAAATCTACTCTCTGTATGTGTCTTGCAACACTTATGTACTATTCCTTTTGGCTGAACTCCCAGTCCAAAAATACGCCCCCTCCATGCAGTTTTCGGCTGTGTTGGCAAGTAAAGAGTTTATTTTGATGTGGTATCATTTCTATCATTTTGTATATTTCAATTATTGCAGTTTATCTATTTTTAACCTGTTAGGGATCTAACTTCCTCAATCTCTTGTCATAACCTAAATCTCTGGAATCTAGTTTGCTGGCATTGCTCTGTTCCTGTGCATTGCACCCTTTCAGGAAGGATTATTATTCTTGCTTGATATGATAATTCAGTCAGCCGTACCTAGGAATGACATGACCTCCTTTGACTTGACTTGTATTACTTCAGAAATGCCATTTAAACAGCACCATATTTTTGATGCGACCACCACACTTACACATTGGTGTGGAGGGTTTACTCTGTGTGTGTGCAATAAAGCCCATATCTGTTTCCCTGGTCAATATGCTGGAGCACCTTTTCTATTTAAAAGAGATTCCTCATTTTATTCTGTTCTCCAAGTTCCATTATTTTCCTCTTTCCCCCCCACAATACAGACTAAGATCTATTCTAATCCTGTCTGATGATTATATACATCCCTGTGGTGTGTGTTGGAAAAACGAAGCTTGGTTCTGGCAGACCTTTTATATTTTTGGCTTGATGCACTCTAGACAGCAGCTCTTGCACCAATATTGAAGTACATGCTATCTTGTCACTATTCTTGATTTCAGCCTTCTGTCTTGCAGTCGTGGCTGGGAAAGCTGGGGCCACGCTTGTCTGGGACACCAAGAAAGGAAACCCTTCTAAATTGTAAATTGTGCTCCAACTGAGCACTAGAGTCACATGTATGCATTTCTAAGTGGCTTCCTCTGTGAAACCTAAACTTACCTGGGAGTCCTGAAAACTTGGATATAAAGCTAAAGAATGAAGCATGGTGCTCATTGGAAGCAAGGATTGCAGCTTTTCAGTTGCATTTGAGACCATAGTCGATATGTCTGTCAAGATAGTTTTTTGTTGTTGCTATAATAAATGGTGTCAATCCTAAGATCTAGGTGCTTGTATACATAAAGCAAGAGAGTGCGCACATGTTGGGAGGGGGGATGGCTCAGAGGAAGAGAAAACAAAGGAACACAGGAATTGCTATATTGGGTCAGAAGCATGGTCCATCTAGTCGCAGTATACTAGTGGTCCCCAAACTATGGGGCAGAGCCCCCTAAGAGGGTGTATCGGAACATTCAGGAGAAGAGGGTGCACGGTAGGGCCTGGGCCAGCCCCCATGTGGGGGCACAGACGGAATGCCACACTTCTAGCCCTTCTCTGGCACCAGACCAGCTCCTCTCCCATCCTGGTTCAGTCCTCAGTCCTGTTCTGCCTCCAGACCCAGCTCCACTCTGCCTCCAGCTCCGCCCCCAGACCAGCTCCACCGCCAGCCCCCATAGAGTGTAGGCAGGGAGTGGCATGCTTCCAGCTCCACTCCACCCAGTCCCCAGACCAGCTCCTCCCCCAACCCCGTTCAGCTCCCAGGCCAGCCCAGCTCCACTCTGCCCCCTGCTCTGCCCTCATTCCCTCTCCACCCGCAGACCAGCTTTGCTTCTAGCCCCGATTTCTCCCCCATCCCCAGTTCCACCCCAGCTCCACCTTCAGCCCAAGCGCCGATGCTGAGGAAGCCTTGATTGTGCCGTAATGGAGGGTGGGGTGTGGAAAGATTCCGGAAATGGTAAGGGGTGTGTGACTGGAAAAGTTTTGTGCACCCTCAAGTGAAAAAATACTCTCTATTCGAGGCCAGCTCTAGATGCTTCAGTGAAAGATGCAAGAACCCCACACTTGGCAAATGTGGTATAGTCAAATCTAGCTAGTAACTGGTAGCTATTTCTAAAATTTACTTAAAATAGCTTTTCCACACACTACAGTGTTGCAGATTTAAATTCAGTATATCTAGACCTTCCAGGGCTAGAAACTGATGCTATTAGAAAGGAGACTTCCTGGCTTTCTACTGTATAAAGCTCTACGGTATTGAGTTTCCATAGTATAAAACTCCTTTTTTCAAGCTCCAAAGGGCCATAAAACATTGAACCTAAAGCCTGTCATTGTCCCCAGACTGAATGTTGCCCCTCTTGAGTTTTAGAACACATGTAGATTTTGGAGAAGAGAGGAACATATCTCTTAGTTAATTTATTATCATCTGGGATCCCAGAAATCCATTTCCCACAGAAAAATGCGGAATTTGTGTTTTTACAGAGAAACTTTAGTTTTTACATTTTGTGAAAAAATAATCATATATTAACTATATTTTACTGGAAGTACCAGTGTCACTTATGTAATGCGCGCAACCTCCCCCTCTTGTGGTTGACTTTTGAATGCGCTTTACATTTACAGCTTATCTGATCTGACTGGGGCCAGATTGGATAATCAGGAGGATTGACAAAAAGCTTTCTATCCGTTATTTTAGGATAGGGGTAGGGGACTCGGGTGGACAGCCCCACTGCTGTCAGCCCCGGGCAGCTGGTGGTTCGGTTAATATGGAGAACTGGATAATGGAGGCTCGGTTAAACGGCGTTCTACTGTATATCAATAAAACATGGCGTTCAACTGATACCTATATATTTTGGGGCTAGGGAAACTAAAGTTCAGCTTTTCATTTTAATTGTGGAAAAACGTGGATTTTTATGGTTTGTTTTTTTATCAGAGAATTTTGGGGGAGCGTTTTATCACAGAAAACTAGGATCCCTGATTATCATTCAGAATGCTGTAGTGCATAGAAGCCAGCCAGGTCAAGGTCCCATTGTGCTATGCACTATATGAAACAATAATGACTGTCATAAGGTGCTTACAGGCTAATTTATGTGTTTCAAATGGCAATTGTCAGGAGCTACTCAGGATTTTAGAATGTTGGACTAAGGGGTGGGAGATGGACTGGTGAGAAGAGTGCACGCAAGGCAGCCAAGTGTGCAGTTATATAAATACCACCACCACTGCCGCCTGTGGGGGGTGAATCAGTAGATACAAACGCACACCTCCTATGTGATGTTGACATTCGTCTACTATATTGCAGAGCCAAACAAAAAATTACGTTTTCCAGGCATGGCTGACCACCTCACCTGCACTCTGCCCACTAATCAGTCTCTGCCAATACGACTCCTGATAGTTATCATTCTGACACAAATTCATCGAAAACCTCTTAGAGAAATGTCCTCTCTTCTCAAAATATGGAATCCCTCTGCTCCACCCTTCCCACAAGCATGTGGACACACACTCTCCTACCAGCATCTCATAGCTAAGGAAAGATAATATTCAGCCTTGGAGCAGGGAAAGGTTTAAGCTCTGATAATTAAGTACTGCAATCAGGAGCCTTGTGGAATTAGAAGGTAAAGTATCTTAGCTTTTCAGTGAGACATAAGCAGAGACAACACTTGGTCCTAGCCCTTGAGGGTACTAAAGAAGCGGACTTTGAAATTGAGATATGATTTACAGAAAAGCTATTTTAGGTAACTTTTAGAGATTGTAACATTTTTACAAGTTATCATTTTTATGTTGCTTTGAGGCATGTGTGCAGTTGGACCTCCTGCATTATAGGTGGAAGGTCAGAAAAAGAGTAATAATTAAATTATGGAAAATGCTCTAAAATATTCTTTAAAAAAGAAGTCTGAAATGTTGCATATGCACAATGTGTGTTGGTATGATATGGTGTCAAGGTTTTATTGGCATTCTTTCAAATGACTTGCATAATTCATTTATGGATTTGCTGCTTATTAGTGGTATGGTCACCTAAAACTCATACCATTAAAGCCTTTATACCACACTACATCATCAGATGATATCTGAGTAAGAATATGTACTATCTGAATCTGAATTCTTCCTATGTCATCAGATGTTGCTTAGGGCATGAATAAGGCTCCGCCATCCCTGTCTATCCTGCACTGCTTTTTCCATGTCCTTTAAATCCCATAAACTTTCCCTCTCTGAGTAGAGTTTGGCACAGGGACTCTTTCAGTTGGTCCTTTTTGAATGTTTCTCTAGTTGCCCAATGACACAGCTGCCATGGCAGATGCTCTGGCATCATTCTGGACACACGTCCCAGATACTTCTGTTGTCTCTTCTGGGTAACTGGAGGTAAGGGGTTGTTGAAGTCTGACAAATCACAGCATTTTTTATAAATCCAAAATTTGGGTGCAACATACAGGGAAACTTCATTGGTGTTGGAGTGCCTCTTCAGCTGAAGAATACTGCTGAGATTTGTTGAGATTTCACAGTAGTGAATCCCAAAAATGGTTGAGTGTTGAGAGACTTAGAAATGATTAAGACAGGAATCAGGGGAAGAGGATTAAATGGCTTGTTTAATAGTTTTGAGCCTCTGATTTAAGTGCATAAATATTTTCCTTCCCCCCCCCCCCCCTACATCTTTCTATTATTTTTTGTTTGTGACGTGTGTTTTATGGGAAAAGTGTATAAAAGTTGTTTAAGAAATTTACAGGAGGAAATTTTCCATCTGTGGCATAATGGGCTCTTCAGAAATAAGAAACTAATTATTACCAATAATTACAGGTTGTTTGGTCAACTTTCTTCTGTATTATAGCAGTGGCATCTGCACAGTCTTTTAATAAGTTTTCTCTTGAGGCAACCCTGAGGGTCTGACATGGACCTGTGATAGCCATCAACCTTACCTTCTAAGGTGGGGGTGCAGCAGCCCTTTGGAATTGAAACTCCTGCGTTTACATAGTGTAGCTCCCTCAGGTCCAGGAACAAGCAAACAGCATACAAATGATAATGGATCTTCTGCTTGGTTGTACTATATATTTGTTTTGGGGTAGTGCCTGGAGGCCCCAAGTGTGACTGGGGCCTTGGAGTGCTAGGCACTGTACAAATACAGAAACAGTCCCTGCCCCCAAGATCTTGCAGTCAAAAGAGTGGGAGAAAAGGAATATGATCTCCATTTTAGAGATGGGGAACTGAGACACAGCGTTTAAGTGCTTTGCCCAAGGTCACACAGGGAGTCCGTAGCATGGCTAGGAATTGGACCCTGATCTCTTGAGTCCCAGGCCAGAGCCTTAACCACAGAATAGTTGTGCCTCACTCCATGGTTAGACTGACTTTTTCTGACATATTGTCTCTTTTCAGTTACACCTGAGAAGATTTGGGAACTTTGTCCAATGAGCAGTGAAGCTTTAATTATATACTGCTAAAGTTATTTTAAAAGTTAGCTTTTGATTTCCTTTTCAATGTACCTGGAAGCGCTGTCAAAAAGCTACATCTGACCCAGGTTTTATTTCAAGGGGAGAGGTATCTCAGTAATAGTAGTAGATTGTCAGTCTGCCTATACATAGCCATTCAGTGAATAGAGCAATATGTGGAACTTTCTTTGATGTATACCTATGGAAGAAGAGTTTTATCGTTCTTTAGTTTCATCTCTCTCCACTGCTCTCCTCTCCCAACGTGTACAAGCCTTTGCTGTAAGCATTTCCCAACATGTGATCAGATCGGTAGCTACTTTGAATGATTTAAGCAGGTGTATGTTTCACCTGCACGTTTTTGTTTTCTATTAATAGCTGTGTCTTGATCCCATAACAGTCTCATTTTATATTTCTGCCTATTTGGTATTTCAAGAACGGTTTAGGAGAAGAGCTGTGTATCCATCTGTATGTCTACAGCAGGTATAGGGCTAGTATTGGTATTGGTGCAATGCAGAGTTCATTGAAGAAAATGTAATGGCAGCATGACCTCATTTAAAAAAAAAATCTAATATGGATTTTTCCAAAAGAATAAGCAGACTGAGGAAATGGGCCTTGAGCCAGGCTATGTAATATTTTACCCTAACACAGCATCAGTCAAACTTCCAAGCTGGTTTAAAAGGCTGTTTGAGGCTTTTTGTGGTTTGTTGAGAGTGGCCCTTTAAAAAAAAAAAAAAAAAAAAAAGGTTTGTGTACAGAACTAGCAAATGAACTCCTCCATCAGAAAGTAGGTCAGTCAGTGACCTCCCAGTAGTATGAAGCAGCAGTTTATAGTGTAACTGACAGCTCAGCAGCACTAAACCTCACTGTCTCCAGGAAACTTGTCATGACAAATGTAAACACATTATATCCTGTATTCCTCTTATTTATTTATTTTCATTGCCACACGACAAACCACAAACTGTCGCTATGCATCCCCTTTCTTCACCCCTTCTAGTCTCCAGAGGGAAATGCCTTGTAACATACCTAATAATTTTTACAAGCCTCTGTAATGAGCAAGGCATTCAAACAGGTTTTTTGACAACTGAAATTGAACACTTTGGGTCAGACCTGAATAAAATCCAAACCAACATGTCCCTGATGGGGAAGAAACTTATGCGTAAGGTAGGAACTGAATTATAGGGGACCAAGTATCCTTGCCTTGCGTCCCCTCATGGGGCATGAGACTCTTGCTTACACCCATGCGATTTGTCTGTGCTTGTGTTGCTAACATCAGTAGCTATATTGCTAAGGAGATAAAGCTTTTTTTGTCACGATTCCCATTTTTTCCCTAGGAATTACCTTGTAGAGTTTTCCTCATAGGTTTCCATGCAAATCTGCAGACAGTTTACTTTAAAATGGTGAGGGAATATATCCTCCCTTAATGTTACTTTAAATTCATATTTTCGTTTGCTGGGATGTGATAAGTCTCACAGTTTTAGTTATTTTGCTTGGCTTACACCTATATTACTATGAAAATCTGAGTGGATTGAGGGGTCAAGAATGGATTGGGCCAATAAAATTTGCATGTTGGGATTTCTAGTTGAAGTAGTGTGTGTGTGTGTGTGTGTGTGTGTGTGTGTGTGAAGGGTGAGACAGTTCTCTGAAAGCCATAGAGCTAATTCTTTCCCTTGGTTTAGAGTCAGGTTTGAGGTGAGTTAGTTGTGCTTGAAGTAGAAAATGAATTAAATATTCTCCCTAAAATCATCATAAAAGTTCTATGAGTCACCAAGTGGTTGGCATCCTTGAGGATGTTTAACCACAGAGATCACAACGCCAGCAACAAATGGATGTTTATCTGGAGACAAGGTTAATGTATTAACTTTTCTTCTTAATAAACACTTTTAATATTTTTTTTTCTTGCTCTTCTCCAAATTCTGTCTAGTTTGTTGTTCACTTTCTGGTGCTGAGTGGCCCAGAAATGTACACAGAATTCTAGGTTCTTTTTCACCAGTGTCCTACAGGGAGGGATTTTTGTGATGTGATACCTCCAAAGCTCTAGGTGATACCTTTTATATGAGAGAACATCACCTGGAAGACTGGACTGTTATTGAACTGAGTCTTTAAGTCAACCTTTGCAGTGGAACAAAAATACATAGCTATGTGAAGTGTCTGACAATAACTGGTGATGTTAAGGCTAATAATTCTTTTGTGCCTTATCAGCGATTTTTAAATTAGTTACCTCTGTTTTTACACATCAGGTTAAAATAAAATTGCCTGACATTGCTCATGCCAAGAGCAGGGCTTGGGTGTGAGAGCAATCTGAGGACTACACTTGTTCATCCTTTTAAAACCCAAACACTTTACTAAAGCTGGAGGATTTTAATTAGGTTTGAACACTGCAGCACAAATTCAACAGGAGGCTGAATAGATTTAATAGACCAACAAGGATAGCTTTTTCTCTGGGTGCTTATGGCCAACTTCATCACTGATGTGTCCTACATCATAATTAATGCTACATATAAATATAATACTTCATGCACAGGGACCCAACCTTTCCCTCACTTAGCTTTTTTCTCTGAAGCAGAAAGCCACTTCAGAATCATGGAGGTGGAGGGGATGGGGTTTTTTTAGGCCCTTCCCAATGGTTTCCACATGTGAAGCAGTACAGGTTAAGGTTCAGTTTTGGTTCAGCCCAGCTTGAACATCTCACAGTCCCTTTAAAGGTTAAGAAATGAAAGAGGTTTTTGAAGCCTCCACTCAGTTAAAAACAAAGAGTTTTTCTCCTCTCAAGTGCCGGAGGATGGCTCTATCAGAATGTCCAAATTAACCGCTTTCCTGTTTGCTGGTGGGTGGAATGTCTCTCAACGGTACTGCTGATGACAGTGGTGACCTTTAAATTACATGAAGACAATTGTACAGCATAAATAGGGAAATTACCCACTTTCTTTTTAGCCATTGATGTCATTTGTCTTGGGAGTGAGGAAATTTTGATAAAACCGATGAGCATTGCAGTGTTTGGGTTATAGTAGAAACTGTAAGGTTGAAAAAATGATACACAGGGAGTAATAATGCTGAATCCTATTCACTTGTCTCAACTATAGGACTTTTGATTTTCAATATAAATATCAAATCTAGGCAGTGTTTCACTATGTTTCACAGTATATTATTTGGTATGTTATCACCTTAAACATGAGTGGCATGAGGAATGCAGAATACGATCCAAATGTTCCCTTCTGATTCTGGAATCCAGGGCATGGGACTACAGAAGTGAATGTGTTTTTCGGGGGGTGCTCCTGACCCCGTGGAAACTGCTCTGAACATTGGGAGGATGTAAGGCTATCGGGTCAACCAACTTCCTACCAGATTCCCTCCTTCCCTCCAACCCTCAACCTGCAGGCAGAGCAGCAAAGTTACTTCATACTTAGTCCCTAGTAATTTACTTGGTCTCCACTCCCATGCTGATGAACCCCTGTCCCCATCACAAGCTTCAGTGACAGGTATCCCCATCTCCTGCAGAAGTTGAGCTGTCAAAGGTGCGGGGTTGAGAGGAACAAGCAATGGTACAAACAAGGGACCTATCCATGTAAAGCACCTGGCTTCCAGTGGATCCCTCAGTACTCACAGGTAGAGTTGGGTTAAAAAAAAAAAAATTCAATTTCAGACTCTTTTGACAAAAACCAGAGACAAACATTCCACTAAAAATGTATTCAAAGATTCATCCAATTTGGAGTTTATCTTCCACCCCCCACCCTCCCAGTGGCAATAAAGTGCACAGGAGAGACGGGGCCCGTAATTTGGATAATCCAGGTAATTTTCAATGTAATAATTTAGATTTTCAACAGTAGGAAGAAAATTAATGTTACCATCTGTGTAGAACAGAAGAAAGTCCCAGCAAACTGCTGAAGTAGTCTAGTTAATACTTGGGCTGTCTTCTGTTTCAACCTCATGGCTTGATGGACTGGGCCCAGTGGTATAGTATATTCATGTGATGCATTCTAAGTATATAGAACTGTTTGGTAGTTGCTGGTTTTTTCACTTGATTGCTTTGTGTTTAGAGAAGCAATCTAAGCTAATTGAGCATGGATTATATCATTTCAGTCAGCAGCACAGATAATGTCCAGCTTGCCCGCATGACGTAAACGTGTAATGCTTAGTAGTAGTCTCAGTGTCTCTGTTTCTATTAGATTTAGAAGAGTAATCAATTTCACTTGTCAGAATAAGGTCTCAGGTGGTGCAGAAATTCTTTACTGGAGCATATACAGGTTGTGTGCAAGTAGGAGTGGCTGTGTGTATGTGCAAATCAACTTTATGCATGCATGCAATGCAATACTAGTGTTTTGTGCAGTGCCAACCTGAAATCAAGTCTCAAAAACCAGGAGTTAGGGCTTCTACTACATTGCTAAAATAGTTTGATATGTAAGATAATGTTAACTTAAATAAGGTTACATTTTTCAAGAAAAATGGGTATAAGCAAACTGTTTATGCAATGTGACCAAGTTAACAGGTCATTAAAAATCTCATTCCATTTAACATTTTATTAGTATGTAGCAGCAGTAGTTTGAACTCAAGATTGCACAGGCATCAGCTTTTGAAGAAATCTTACACAGATCACTGCTGCACCTGTTCAGCCATATGTTGAGCAAACCATTCCAGCAGTGGTGTGCAGTTACTTGCATTAACCACTTAAATATATTGTGAGCTGTCCATATGAATACCGGAAAGCAAAAATGAAACAGTGTACGTACTGGCCTGATGTTGCAGATTTAACTTTTGAATTCTTAAATTCCCCAATAGCACATCCAGATTGCTTCCAGAAAATGTGGAACATCTTGGATTTTGAAAATTATCTGTGTTGCATTTATGTATGAGTAGACTGGTGGAGATGATTTGGCTAATGAAGAGAATGATCACTTACCTATGTTATACTCTGGGATTAACTTCTTTTGCCATCATGGTTTTTCCACACACAGTACCCACCCTGAGTTTTTGGTTTGTTCGCTGCTTTAGGCTCTCTTGAATTTATTTTTGCATGTACCGAGGAGCAGAGCAGTTCAATGCAAAAAGTACTTAATCCTCAACTAAAGAAATCCATGTATGTAGTTCTCCTGGCATTGTTTTTCCTATCTTCTTTTGATGGCTTACTTTATTCTTGTTTGGAGCAAGTAGGAACTTTTAGGGCTTATCTCCACTACCGGTGGGATTGACACTGCGGCGATCAATACACCAGGGGTCGATTTAGTGGGTCTAGTGAGGACCTGCTAAATCGACTGCTGATCACTCTCCCATCAACTCTGGTACTCCACCAGAAGGAGAAGAGTAAGAGGAGTTGACGGGAGAGTTTCTCACGTCGACGAGCGTGGTGTGGACCCCGCGGTAAGTAGATCTAAGCTATGTCGACTTGAGTTACGCTACTAATGTAACTCAAATTGCGTAGCTTAGATCGATTTTTTTCCCCCCATGGTGTAGACCTGCCCTTAGTTAGCATTTCAGCAGGTGAATACTTCTCAATGAGGAGGAATACATTTCAATGAGGAGCAGCGTTACCTCGTTATTGAACCAAATGTGTAAACAAGACAGATTTATCCAGATATAAACAAGGCAGATTATTTATAATATGCTACAGTGTGCTAGGTACTGATGAATCAGTTTCAACCACAGTCTTTTTTTTTTTTCTATATGGAACCTTACAGAAGTATTCTCAGTGAGAAAATGTATTCACTTGTGATATCGCGTACAAGCTAGATTGTGATTAGAAACAATAAAAGCCTTTGTTGTAAGCTTTGTTTTTCCAATTAAAGTGGGTTGTTGGTTGGTTTCCATGGCCATGAACAGTTAATATAGAATATTTTTCACTGGTCAGGTCTAAATGTGCTGGGAGATAGGAGAGCATGAGCACCATGCGAGGTTATTTTTCATGGCTTTCTTCATTGTTTACATAGCACAGGCTTCTTGGAAGGTAGTAAAGAATTTTTTTTAAATTGAATCTTCATGAAAATAAGCACAGGTTTAACTGACAGGGGAGTAAGTTTCACAGGTCAACATGTTTTGTGAGCCCCAAATATTTGTGAAGCTTGCAAAACCTCAAACTTTGCATGCTACACCCATCCCTAATGTTCACTGTGAGGTGGCTGAAGAGAGAAAGTGTACTTTTTTTAACTAACAATTTATGACTCTGTCAACACATGACACAGTTTGTGAGTTGTCAGAAGCTTGATGTCTATCTTCAATGAGTTGTTCCGCCTTTTCTTATTATTACAAAATGTATTATAGATAGAACGGCAGAAATATGAAGCACTTTTATTTCTTCCAGACCAATCAGTTAAGCCCTGACACTTGGGATTTGGGTTTTCCTCTCACAGTCAGCTAGTGTCTCATGTTAAGTAAGCAGGTCGGCTAGTGTTGTGGAACCTTGACTTTCAGACCCATAGTCCTAAAAGTGTCTGATGTAAACTTTATTTCTACACACCCAAGACAGCTAGATTAGACGGGGGTCAGCTTTATTCTTTTTGGAATCTGGAATTCGTCTATATTTATTGATCACTTGTTTTCAGTGCTATAGAAATGAAGGCCTTTGTTTTTGATTCAGCTAAAGGAGTAAGGAATCTTAATAAAAGTTCCTAGATCATCAGATTCAGCTGCAAAAGTTAGAAAATACCTTTCGAACTAGGACATCACCTTCCCTTTTTAAAATGAGTATGGTAACTAAAGGTGGTAACTAAACCCCCTGTTTTAGAACTCTTACATAGGGTTAAACTTCCAAAAATTCATCTGAAGTCATATGCCCCGAGACCAGTATCTGCATGTGCATTGGGATCCAGTAATTCATTTTTAAAAAGACTTAAAACATTTAAGGAGTTTCAGCCACAGACAAAATGGATGGGTGAAAAGCTAATATGGTAAAGGACTGTGTAGTATTGTCTCCTCTTTCCTGGGCTCATTATGGTAGTAGTATTGTCAGGAGCAGTTTAGCAATAGGAGGTGATATGTTGCAGATGGAATAAGGGGCTTCACTACAGTCCAAGAAGGCCAGGGAACAAGAGGATGCCTGCCTGGCCTGGACTCCATGTATTACTGCCATGCTAGCCATATTAAGTCTGAGCAAGGAACAGTTTCACTTCTTGGCCATCAGGAAGGAGAAACTGCACAGAATATAGTGCTAGATACAGGCCACGCTGCAGAAAGAAAGAGAAATACAAGCATGCTGCGCATGGCTCAGTAGTTGAAATGGGAGCTGAGGCTCAGTAGTTGAAATGGGAGCTGAGGAGCAGGGATTCCCTAGGGGGGACCACATCATAGACAGCAGCAAAAGCCCCAGCAGTAGGCAAATGTTTTATCCCGTATATAGTATTAAAAGTCTGACACATTTGAGCAAAATGTTGCTGTATCAATGTAGCAAAGCCTCTTTTAAAATCTTGGTGTGAGTAGAAGTTCAGTGTAGGTTCACATCTGCTGAATCTTGTTCAGGATTTTCAGTTTGAAATGTCTGATAAAATCATCCTTTGCTGCCTGCAACAGATTAGCACCCACTTTTAGCATTTTTCTGCTGAGTCATGAAGCATCTTGGTATTGCTTGAATTCAGAGTTTCTACGGAAACAGCTTCAAGGACTATGATGCACCTCATGAATGAATACTGTGTCACTTCATGTTATTAATCACTGTGACTACCAGAAATTTGGTCAGTACCTGCTTTTCCAAAATTACAGGAAGAATGTCATGACTTAGAGATGGCCATGGGTTTTTTTATTTCTTATTTTTTTGGCTTCTCAGTTTGAAAGTAGATTTGTTTTTGTAAATGTCAGTTTGATTGGTAATTCCATAGCAAGTCCCTTTTGTAAGAATTCACATTAATTTCACAAATAAGACCGAAAGCGATTATTCAGACATAAACTGACAAATTCAAATGGATTTAAATCAAGCAACAGTAGCCTCCCAACATGATGAGGATACATGTTTGCATTAATTTGTCTAATCACTGAATTGCTAACACGCCTAACAATTAAAGAACATACCTGTAAAACAAACCTTTCTGCCTTTTATGGTACTTCTTTTTTCTCTTTGTTCAGTATATTTTAATGTAAACCCAAGTCATGAAATCCTGGCCCCACTGAAGTCAGTAGGAGTTTTGCCATTGACTGTAATGGAGTTTGCATTTCACCTCACTATTGTTTCAGAACGTTCTAGGCAGAGCTGGCTGAAGAACATTAAAAATGTCTTGCTAATTTTCGACATCATTTTTATTTAAATTTTTAATGTTGGAAAAAAATTCAACCTGCTCTACATGAAATGGTTAGAAAATCGCAAATATTTTTCACAAAAAATTCATCAAAGTTTTTGAAATTCAAAGAATTTCAACTGTCTCCAGTTCTGAGCAGCCTTCCCCCACTCTCTCTATAAGCATTTACGTTCTTTACAACAGCAGATGCGAGGCTTGGTAGCTTGCTGGCTTCTTTGATGCATAAAATCCTTTATTTTTTGTTCCTGGGTGTAGTTAGATTTGTAGTTGTGTTTGTTGTAAAAGGAGGCTTGAGAATTTTATAAATTTCCCCATCAAGCTGCTTTTACCCCAATGTGGTGAACAAAAAGACTACTAAATTTGCATATTTCTTACAAAGGATTTTGGTTTTGTTTCCGTTTCTAGGTATAACTATAGGTGTTTCTTACGGCAAAAAAGTTGAACCACACAACATCCAGTTGGAGATAGTAAACTGCCTAAAGCAGCAATTTGTTTGCCTGAAAAGAGTTGCCAGGGGCTGTATGTTGGGTAAGTAATTTTGCACAAGTAGTGTAAAGAGGTTTGTTTTTTGGAATCTCTCCTTACAGTTTTATAGTTTAATATGCTGTCTATTTAACTGTAGCATCTAGAGCACTTATCTAAGATTCATCCCTTGGAAACATTTCCAGAACTTTGCTGGCTAATTTTGAAGCTTCTGGATACAGTGGCAAAATATTGTTCTAGGAACAAGTGCCTACACTTAAATTTAAAAAGAAATATAAAGAAAAATCCACGTGGATCTCTTTGCCCCTTGCCACCTCAGTGTGTTTGTCAGATAAATGACAATGGTGTTGTCCTCAATGGGTTGATCTTTTTGTATTTGTGTGTTTTGCAGCAGTATATTATAGTGTTCTCCACTGCAAACCCCTAATGCAGACGTGCTCCACAGGTGTAAACGGTGATTTGCTTTTCCAAACAATTCCTTCACTGGTAGATTTTTAAGTCCAGAAGGGACCATTAGATCATCTAGTCTGACCTCCTGTATTTTACAGGCCAGAATATTTCACCCAGTTATAAACGAGGGTTCTCCATTATTGATGCTGATGATGCATGAACCAAAAAGAACGTAGTTCCCCTTTCAGGTTTCAGGCTGAGTATATGGGTGTGGCAGTTACAAGCATATTTTGTCTTATAAACTCAGCAAAATTGCTCTGGAAATCATTAAGGCACCCACACACAAAAAATGGAACCACTTCCCAATGCCATTTTTAAAGTCACTTTCCAAAGTAGAACCAATTTTGGTGTGGCTAAGGCTTCAATTAAAAATACTTTCTCCTTTCCTATTTACATTGCCCTCCATTTTGTGATTATTGTGCATACAACACATATTCATAACTCTTTTACTACTACTTCGACTGTAAGTTCCTCAAAATGGTCTTGTAACAACAATTGTCTCCTCTCAGCTGAAGGGCGGGGGCGGGGTAAAGTGACCTAAGATGCGATCCTACCAAGTGTAACTCTCACATTTGAAGTTAAGCATGTGTTTTAAGTGCTTTGCTGGATTGGGCTGGAGCGCTCAGCCCTTACAAGGTAGACTCTTGCATCAAAAGTTTTAAATCCCAGCACAGTTCACTGGGTCCTTCATCCTCCTCAGGTAAATACATTGGATCAATTCAGTCTACTTTTTCTGGAGTAAGACTCTTTTTAAAAAAAAATCCTTTCTGCTCTGTGTAGACCAGGGATCGGCAACCTTTGGCCCGCGGCCCGCCAGGCGTGCCACGTGCCAAAGGTTGCCGATCCCTGGTGTAGACAGTGGACACTTCATGTGAGAATAAAGCTTGTCCTGATGAGCTTGACTAGAATTTCCCCTCTCCAGTTCTGCATTGGGCTGTGTCTGCCAGCTATCCCTCAGGCAGCCATTTCATTGGCGCTGTACATCTATAGAGCACTTTGGCAAAGCCATGCCAAGCCTGATTCTGTATCTGTGTGGAGGCAAGGTAGAAGAAGGACCCATTCATTGGTGTGATGGTGGAACATGTTGGCTGAGGCACCTTGACAGAGGAGTAGAGTGGGGAAATGGTTTGTGGAAAATTATATTTAAAATAAAAACCTATCAAGATATGTACCTTTGACATTTGCTTATAAATTTTCTTGTCTATTTGAAGTGTAAGCTCTTCTGTCGTGTCCTGTGTGACGCTAAAGCACTTAGGAAAAGGATGCCTTGATCCTAAATGGCCCAGTCGGTTTCACCGCAATACAAATACTAAATAACTGTTATGATTGATTTTAAATAGAAGTTGGTTTAATGCTATTTTATATTTTTATTCTTCTCTATTATTGTATTTCAGCCTTATTGGCATTCATAGTAAAAAGCTGGATCGTATTTTTGATCCAGTTGTGTATATAACTCACCCTGAAGTAGTCACGACTCAATCCTAAACCAGATTCAGACCAGGTATCCCAGAGAAAGTACTGCTGTAGCAATTGTAACGATTCTGTGAAATCTCAGCTTTCCAAAGACCTTGATTCTCAATTCCAATACAGCCTTAGATCTCATGTCTTTGAGTTGGGCTATATGTCCATTCAAGAATATGAAAAGGTTGCTTGTCCAGCTTCTTGAGTGGTCTGAACTGTTACGTACCTACAATATTTTTAAGCAGCCAAGTAAATGTTAATTGTTTCACAAGTAGCTTTTTCCAACTATTGAATAATGTTGAGTATCTTCTATAAGCAATTGTTTTTTCAGCTGCTGAGTGGTACTAAATATTAAATATTTTGCAGCTGTTCAGTTGCTTTATACATTTTAAGTTTCATGTTATTTTGTTATTTGATGGCTCGGCACACACAAGCTAGTGAAAGGCTGTGGTAGCAGAAGAGCACATGTGTTTTCCTGATGCATCTTTATATGTTGTGGATAGTTTTAGCTGCAGCCCAATAAGCAGTTATGTAGTACATGAAATTTGTGGAAGTTTGTGGTTTTATAGCATTTTTTTCCTCAAATGTTTAGAACTTTCTTACAAAGTTGTATGTTGCACCCAGGCCAGGAGATTGGTTTGTTTCCCCTCAGGCTTCAGGACTCTTTATCACCATACATTCCTCACACAAACAATTCATAAGTTTCGTGGTAGGCAGGGACCACTACTAGTATCATGTCCTACCTTTTCGCTGCCCCAAGGGTCTTTACCAAGGTCCTGTCGGCTGCCGCAGCCAGTGTTCACTAGATGGGGATAATTGCCTTTCCCTACCTGGACAATTGGCTCTTGAAAGGTTGCCTATTTCTCAAGGCACAGACAGCAACCAGCAAAGCCCTAGCTCTGTTCCACTCACTAGGCCTCCGCTTCAATGTGGAATAGTCTACTCTCATGCCCGCTCAACACACAGGCTTCATCAGGATCACTCTTCCGCTACCAAGGTTTACTTGTCTAAGGACAGTTTTGCCACAATGTCTAACCTTGTTTTAACAATACAGCAAAGCCAGTGAAATGCAGTAAGGGCTTGCATGCAACTTCTGGGCCATATGGAAGCCGGTACATTTGTGACACCCTTACCAAGACTGCGCACTTGATGTCAAGCACTTGACATCCCCAGCAAGCACAATCTATCCAAACAGCTGTCTGTACTTCAGAAAGTCCTTGATTCTTTAGATTGGTGGAGGAATCCAAAAAAATGTGCATGGGAGTTCCATTCCTACAGCCTCTTCTTATGAGGCTCATCATCACCACAGATGCTTCCCTGATAGCCTGGGTCTCTCATTCCCAGAACGTCACAGCTTGGGACTAATGGGCACCTCAGGAGGTGATCCTCTATATCAACATGCTAGCGCTCAAAGCAGTTCACTACGCTTGCCAGCACTTCCTACCCCATACCGGAGGTTGCCCAATCAGAGTAGTGCTGGATAACGGAGCAGCAATGTATTATATCAATTGACAAGGAAGAGCAAGATCCTAGTCCTGTTGCACCAAATCTGTAAAACTATGGAACTGGTGCATATCACACTGCGTAGAGATCTCAGTGGCTTATCTACAGGATGACAGAACGTAGCGGCAGACTCCCTTAGCAGACACTTCTGCACTGACCACAAATGGAAGCTGGATAACAAGATATTCAGAAAGAAATGTCTGTCTTGGGTTTATCCAGAGATAGATCTCTTTGCAACTCCATCCAGTCCGAAGTGCAGATGATTCTGCTTGAGAGAAAGGAGCCACCACAAATCAATGAGAGACG
This sequence comes from Emys orbicularis, assembly GCF_028017835.1. Classification (NCBI taxonomy): domain Eukaryota; kingdom Metazoa; phylum Chordata; order Testudines; family Emydidae; genus Emys; species Emys orbicularis. The sequence goes on along the minus strand of NC_088685.1, from coordinate 72,512,383 downwards.
CCCTGATCATTCCTTAGCCTTGTGTATTGCTATATGCTTATTCCCCTCATGCTTCTCCTGCTCAAGGTCCTGAACAAATTGAAACAGGAGATATTCATAGCCATCGTAGCACCGGCATGCCCAAGCCAGGTGTCATTTGCAGAGCTGTAGTTCGTATGCCCCAGCAACCACTCCTCTGTCTTCCCCTGATAGCAACTCTCCTCATCCAGGAGTCGGGATCCATCATCCACCCCAACCTCTGAGCGCTTCACCTCGAAGCGTGGCTCCTAGTTGGCTCTCTGGTGAGAGTGTTTTTCCCAAGCCTTACACTTCAAAGGAAGAAACAAGCCTCCTTACACTAGATGTTAAAAGAGCCTTTGCCTGATGCCTCAACTGGACTTGGCCCTTTAGGACGTCTCCTACACTCTTCATCTCGATTGTAGAACGAATGAAAGGGCATCCGATTTCCTCCCAAAAACTGTCTGAGTTGCAGGATGCATCTTGTCCTGTTATAAAGTCGCAGGGGTTCATCCCCCTCTGATAGTAATTGTGCACTCCATCAGGGCTCAGTCTACCTCTGTTGCCCACCTGAAAAATATGCTTGTCTCAGATATCTGCAGGGCAGCCACCTGGTCTTTGTTGCACACGTTTTCCCAGCATTATGCTCTCTTAACTGTTTCCAGAGCTGATGTGGCTTTGCTGATGCTGTTCTACGAATCATACTGAATCCGCCGCCTCAACACTTTCCTCTGTGATGGAGGTACTGCTCGGGAGTCTCCTGACAAGGGTAAGGACACTACTCGAAGAAGTAGAGGTTACTTACCTTCAAGATGTGTGTCAGTATGCATGCTCCATTGCTCGCCCTCCTTCTCCCCGTCTCAGTCTCTCACTGGACTTTTGTGGGTGAGAAGGAACTGGAGTGGCAGTAGTCTGCCCCTCCCTACATGCCTCATACCAGAGTATGAGAGTGTCTAGGGCGTAGACCCATGGATAAATATCTTTGATCAAGAGTGTACAGATGCATGCACATCCTGACATGGAGCACCCATAGGGGGACACATCTCAAAGAACTCCAGTTATTGTACAAGGTAAGTAACCTCTTCCTCCTGAATTTCAATATTTTAGAGGTGGAGGAGATGATTCCCCAAATAACTTGTACATAAATCCCACCATTTGACCAGATTTCTAGTAACACAGATTCTTTTTTTAAAATAATTAGATGCTACCGTGTAGTGACAGCTGTTTTAAGCGTCAGCTGGCTCTAACCCCTCTTCTTCCCATTGCCCTGCTTTGCTTCCGCCATCACCTTCTCTCCACAGTTTTCTGAGACATCTGTATCTATTGGATACTCACATACTTGCATGTGCACACATGCCAAAAATGTAGCCATTCACAGTATTTGGATTGTACGTGGATATCTCTGCATATTAAGATAGTAGTAAGTCTGGCAGAGCTGAAGACAGCCTTGAAACTGAATGATCTCTCAAAGATGAACTCCAGTAATTCAAGAAGGCAACAAAAAAGGAGGCCAGGTCATCATCTTCAAGACCTTCTGGTAGGCTATACATTTGCAGAAGTGACCTTTTAGTAGCAGTCATCAGAGCTTGAAACTTACCTTGAATAGAAATTAAGTGGGTCAGCTGGGCTTTCAACCTCTCTGTTCCTCTTTTTAGCCTCTGCTAAGCAAATACTCATTTTGGAGATTTTGATATGAATGTAACACAGTTCTCATGCTAATTCTGATTAAGAAGTCAGAAATGATATGTAAAGGGCCTTTTATATGCAATTTTACCTGTTAGTGACAGTTCTCCCACAAGTGCTTGAGTCCTTTTTCTTTTAGAAGAGAGTACAGAACGTTTTGAGCGCTTCATTCTCCAAAGTACTAGGAAGGCTACTTTACAGTCGGGGCCCAGAGTTGCAGGCAGGCTCATGCTCAGCTTGGAGGGACATTTTTGTTTGACCTCTGATTCCGGCACAGCAACTCTTTCCCTTCTTACATGCTCTTTATCCTGTTTTTTAATCTCCTCTTCTCCTTCTGTTCTTTTCCAATTTCCATTTCTACATCTTTCCCCTCTGTCACCCAGTCACTGCTCTTATTAACTGTATTTCTTCCTATTCTCCCACATTTCTGTTGCTTTCCCCTCTTCACTTTCACAAATCTTCTACTCACCTGCTCCTCTGAAACTTCCTTTTAGCCGCTGGTGACATCCGTCTTCCTAATCCTGGTTCCCGGTACAGACCCATACTGCCCTCCCATCTCTGCCACACCTCCTTACTTTCCTACCATCGGTCTTTTTTTAATTCCTATCTCCTACTACTCCTCCATCCCTCTTTCTGCTCCCTCATGAGCTCCTACTCTGCCTCTATTAAGCTGTCTACCATTTATGGTTTTTACATCTCCATCTTCTCATCCTCACTGCCTCCTGTTGACTATGTCTATCCACTTCCCTTTTCTTCAGAGTTTTCTCCTTTCCCCACATATCATGCTCTGTAGCCTCCAGGCATGGTAGCCTGGGACTCATCCCTTGTCTCTTGCCGCTTCCAGTTCCTCCTTCCTCGTATTTATCCCCTGTCTCTGAACTGCATTCAGTCTGGCTCTTCCTGCCTCGCTGTGTTACTATGATCCATGGAAAAAGCAACAGAGAGTCCTGTGGCACCTTTAAGACTAACAGATGTATTGGAACATAAGCTTTCGTGGGTGAATGCCCACTTCGTCGGCATGTTACCATGCATCCGACGAAGTGGGCATTCACCCACGAAAGCTTATGCTCCAATACATCTGTTAGTCTTAAAGGTGCCACAGGACTCTCTGTTGCTTTTTACAGATCCAGACTAACACGGCTACCCCTCTGATACATGATCCATGGACACTCTCTCATCAAGTCACTTTCCTGACTTTTCCTTCTGCCTCCCAAAACTCTGCCCCACCCAATAGCCCAGCACTCCTCTATAATTGCTCCCCACTTTGCTCCTAGCACCATGTTACTTTTTTACTTTATTACTCAGTTAGGCCCCAATTCAGTAGAGCACTTCTGCAAATGCTTATATCCCCTGAAGGAGAAGAAAAAGGAAAACTTGTCCATTTGTCTTTAATAAGGATGATCCAGAGAACCTAATTCTGAACTTTAACACTGGTGCAATTCTATTGACTTCAATTGGGCAGCTCCTGATTTACACTAATAAAGAATCAGAATCAGACCCAGGGAGGGAGAGGTGGAGGTTTGAAGGAGGCAGCTGGATCTGATCCATTTGTTTTCTCCAAACCTCCAAGTTTGAAGAAAGAGAATTCTCAAATAAGAGAAAAGTCATGTTTCTATTCAATAAATTCAGTTTGTAGCTATCTTAAGGATTCCCCACCACTTGAATGTATATCTACCAGCACTGGCACTTTTGTCATTAGCTTTCTTCTGTTCTGTTCTATATAGAGTCTTAAAGCATGCTCACTACCTTATATCTGAGCACCTTCCAATAGCACATTAAGCAGTGTGACTACACTTCTTTCACGTGTTGTTTGTTCTCTCATCCTCCCTCTGCCTTAGTTATGAGTCACTTGTCTGGCCTCTGTGAATCAGTGCTGCTAGTCTTCACAGGAGTGGGGTTTTGGAGCAGCCTGTATTACAGTATGAACAACTGAGTGGGAAGCAGTGGAGAGTTAGAGGGAAACTAGAGATCTTAGTCTAGTAAAGCTCAAAAAAATTGATGCTAGATTAGTTGTCCATTGCTGTTTTAGTACCACACACTTACTGGAAGTAACCAGTTATTAAAGTCATTTAAGGCTTGTCTACATGGAGCAGCAACATGCACTATAAGGGTTTGATTTCTGAAGTGCACAGATGTGTTGTGCATTAATTGGTCCATGTAGACGCTGATGGTATGCACTAGTACGCTTTAATGTGGTGCTGTTTGAGACAGTACTATGCCAAAGGGCACTTGAGAACCTTTAGAGAACACCAGCAGGGTCTACGTGGACCAATTAATGTGCAACATATTACCGTATATACTCGATCATAAGCCGGTTCGTTTATAAGCCGACCCTCCCAAGATGGATACGTAAAAATGGAACATTTTTATGACCCATTCATAAGTCGACCCTATAATTCAGGGGTCAGCAAACTTTGGCTCCCAGGCCATCAGGATAAGCTGCTGGCGGGCCGAGATGGTTTGTTTACCTTGAGTGTCCACAGGCACGGAGGTAAACCTAAGTAAACAAAGTGTCTCGGTGCGCCAGCTGCTTACCCTGACGGGCCAGGAAGGCAACGGGTGGGGAAATGATTTGGGGGGGAGAAGCTGGGGGTCAGGGGAGTAACCCCTGTGACCACCCCCCACATGACCTCACCCCTAGCCCGGGACCCCCACACTCTCCCCATCCCATCCCTCCCCACCTTATCTGGGGAGGGCTAGGGGAGGATGTCTCTGGCCTGGCAGGAGCTGCTCCGGCAGGCTGGGCAGCGCGGCCACAGCCTCCTCCGGCGGACCAGACTGGGCGGCGTGGCCGCAGCATGTTCCAGCGGGCTGAGCCAGGCCGTGCAGCCACAGCCTGCTCTGGGGGGCGGGGCCGGGCGGCGCGGCCACAGCCTGCCAGCCCTGGAGCTGCAGCTGCTTCAGAGGCTGGGGGGAGAGCAGCGCGGCCAGAAGCAGAGAAACTCTGGCCCCACCTCTTCCCTGCTGGCTGTGCTGCCTCTCCTTGCTCCCTCTGTTGGGGGGAGGGGCTGTGTCCCACCTCTCCCTCTCTATACCTGTTCATAAGCCGACCCCCTTCTCCGGTGCTTCCCTTTTTTACTAAAAAAATTTGGCTTATGAATGAGAATATACGGTAATTCACTCAGAAATCACATCCCTGTAAAGCACATTACCCCACTGTGTATACAAGCCCTTATCTGCATATTGAAAAGGTAGTTTTCCTCTGTAACATTGGGTAACTGATAGCCAAGACTCAACATATTTATCCAGGTTTGGAGATCAATAAAGTTTTATCTTGCTGGAGAGCAAGAAGAATAGGAGAAGTGTCTGGGGAGGGGGACAGTTGTTTCTTGCTTTTTTCAGTAATGAGTTTACTGTATGTCAGGGGTCGGCAACGTTTGGCACGCGGCTCGCCAGGGTAAGCACCCTGGCGGGCCGGGCCAGTTTTATTTACCTGCTGACACGGCAGGTTCAGCCGATCGCGGCCCCCACTGGCCGCGGTTCGCCGTCTCGGGCCAATGGGGGCGGCGGGAAGCGGCGCGGGCGAGCACCCCCATTGGCCCGGTGCTTACCCTGGCGAGCCGCGTGCCAAACGTTGCCGACCCCTGCTGTATGTAATCTGATGCCTACTATTTTTTGGTTAGATAGCCACGACATGCTCATCAGGCCTCCAAGTGGGAGAGTTACTGTTTTCTTTTCAATTTAACCATTTTACATGGAGGTAGAGATTGGTGACTGAAGCATATTGCTTAATATTCTTAAGTCACCAATACATGACTAACTCTGCCATTACAATACGTCCTTCAGGTGATTGTAAAATAAAAGGAGAAGTGAACTTGTCTGGTTTCATTACGATGGCAATAGAATCCATAGTGCATCTCTGAGACCAGAAGCCCTGTTATGTTATGGACCAAATTATATAGACTGGATAAACACTGAAATCAGCTTACTCATAAAACATCCTCTTGTCTTACCTAAATCTGAGTAGAAAAAATAAATATGGGGGAGCAAATATTTATTCAGAACTTCCTCTTACTATTTACCGAATAGGAAGCTGTCTTATGTCAGTTTCTGCATAGAAACGTTTGTTGGCAGATTTACACCTGCTTTTATAACCATGTGTACAATAATCAAGGAGGGCTTCTTTACCTAAGTTCTCATCAGTTTTCCATTAATGTACACAGATGTCCAGCAGAGGATACAGTAGGATTTTGTTTATCTGAAAGTCAAAGGGAGCACTGAATAAGTGTTTGGCTTGCAGAACTTAAGGAGAAGTGATGGAATTTTCTGTCTGAAATACTGTTATTTGGCAAAGAGAAAGAGAGACTTTTGCACCTAGTGATATAGTATTGTTGGGTCCTGCTCACCGGTGAACATGAACAATAATACACCACAACATTGCGTTGTACAACATCCACCATACAAACTCTACCCCAAACACCTTCATGTAATTAAAAAATAGAGCTACAATGATAAGTAATAGTAGAATGAGAAGAAGATTAATGGGCAGGTTTTCAGATGAGATTTGAGAAGAGATTGAGAGTTGAAGAGGGACAGAGAAACCCTCAGGTTTTTCCATGTGACCAATGTAAACTTTTTGGGTCAGGGAACAGCTTTTTGGTGTGTGTGTGTGTGGGGGGGGGGGGGGGGATAACTGACATTCTTTAGGCGCTAACACAATAATAATCAAATATTTAAAATACAAAGAAAAGGGCTCTTTCACCAACAGTAGTGAGGTTGTGTGATTCTTTACTTGAGAATTTCAAGTGGAAAAAAAATTAAAAACTATTTCAGAATGTATTTTGATACTAGATCAGGGATCAGTAACCTTTGGCACACGGCCCGCCAGTGTATGCACCCTGGTGGGCTGGGCCGGTTTGTTTACCTGCCGCGTCCGCAGGTTCGGCCGATCGCGGCTCCCACTGGCCGCTCCAGGCCAATGGAGGCTGCGAGAAGCGGCAGCCAGCACATCCCTCGGCCAGTGGGAGCCGCGATCGGCCGAACCTGTGGACGTGGCAGGTAAATGGCTCGGCCCGCCAGGGTTGCTGATCCCTCTACTAGATTAATCCATATTGATACTTACTGAACAGCTTGAAAGTAATAAAAGACTTCAGCACTGTGGCACAGTTGTTATGCATATATTTTTTAAAATTTTGAAATTTTCCTTTTGCATATAGGATGAAATGGAGGGCGGAGGGGGAATAAAATCTGTACTCATGTTTTCTGTTTGAATTACATTGGTATAGAGAAGTAGAGAGAGATTACAAAGTAGCATTAATTATTTTTAACTGCCTTTATCTGTTCTCGTCTTTATAAGGAATCTTTTATTTTGTTCTCCAGTGCCCTTATTTTTTTTAATCATGGTATTTAGGAGTTGTTGCAAAATAAACTAAACAGGAACCACAACAGACAAAATTACTCACCTCACATTTTGCCTACCTATTCTACAGCAAAGTTAACATTTATGTATGTTTGTACACCACCCACTGGTATGCAGCGCTAGACTGGAAAGGTTTTTTTAGCATTGGCGGTGCTTTCTTGAATCCAGCTGCTAAGTCTATATTGCATGCCTGCTTGAATTCCAAAATCATTGTACCTCTCCCTTAATCCCTGTTTCTTTTTTTACTCTTACCTTCTTTTTAGTTTACCTTGTATCTTGGAGCAATAAACTTCAAACACTTTATGGAAGTCAGGGTCAAAAAGCCCTGTTGCTTTGTGTTTTGCTAAACCTGGTTGTCCATACTGATACAGGGAACTAATTAGATGCACAGACCATTTTCAGATCTGGCCAGCATGATCTGTCTCCTACCTGCAGTATGGGAATGTCTCCATCCATTTCCTTCCAAATTTAGTTGAAAGTATGTGAACTATCATAATGTTCTCAGGTAACATATGAAAGATCCCTTTTAGGAATCCCTAAATGATAGTTTGAAGATTGAAGCTACCCACTGGATTTTAAGTTAGTCTAAATAAATGTATGAGAAGCAATCTTATAAGCTTGTTGTAGCTTTCTTTCATTAACCAGCTTTACTTTCCAGTTACATGCTATGTTAAAGGGCTTGAATAAGAGCTTGCATTAAGATGTTTTCCCATCATACACACTCATTACATGTTTCTGTTGAAATACCCTTGTGTTCCCATCCAAGCATTTTTCAAAAAGAGAAACTACAAACTTTTCGGACGCGTTTTATTAGTTTCCAGCCAGCAAATCACCTTTCTTTTTCCTCTTTGCTTTTTCATCTCTGCTTTCTCCTTTCCCCACACCTACTCCTTTTGAATTTTGTGTATTTTCTCTACCTGCCCCAGCACCCTCCTTGTTCCTGCCTTTGCTTCTCCTCTTATTTCTATGCACCGTCCTTTCCTTTCCCCTCTTAATTTCAGTGCAACCCCTTTTTTATTTCATGCTCATTTTTCTTTTCAGAGGCTCTTAATATTCTTATGTTCTTCTCATCTCTCAAAGCCTTACTATGAAGTGCTGGAAATGGCTCCCTCTACAGCCCGTCAATATTGATCCTTCCATCATCCATTTGAGGATGTAAAGTGCAACCTCTTAAAGGCTCAGTGTACACTCTCATTCATACTCCTAGATCTTACTGGCCTAAGGAGCAACAAAGACTGCATTTAGTCGTGAGTTAACATCCCAGTATCCTCTCCCTCTCCTCACTGTTGGTGTCTCTTCACCATAGTGGGTTTTTTTTCCCCCCTCCTCCCTGTCTGGTTCTGACAAAACTGGGTGACTGGGTCACAAAATGGCAGATGGAATTCAGTGTTGATAAGTGCAAAGTAATGCACATTGGAAAACATAATCCCAACTATACATACAAAATCATGGGGTCTAAATTAGCTGTTACCACTCAAGAAAAAGATCTTGGAATCATCGTGGATAGTTCTCTGAAAACATCTTCCCAAGGTGCGATGGCAGTCAGAAAAGCTCACAGAATGTTAGGAACCACTAGGAAAGGGATAGATAATAAGACAGAAAATATGATACCGCTATATAAGTCCATGGTGTGCCCACACCTGGAATACTGCCTGCAGTTCTGGTAGCCCCATCTCAAAAAAGATATATTAGAATTGGAAAAAGTACAGAGAAGCAACAAAAAATGATAAGGGGTCTTGAACAGGTTCCATTTGAGGGCAAATTAAAATGAATGGGACTGTTCAATTTAGAAAAAGAGATGACTAAAGGGGGATATGATAAAGGTCTATAAAATCATGAATGGTGTGGAGAAAGTGACTAAAGAAGTTTTATTTTCCCCCTTCAAATAACACAAGAACCAGGGTTCACTCAGTGAAATAGCCGGTTTAAAACAAACAAAGGAAGTACTTCTTCACATAACGAGTGCCACAGGTTGACTGTGTGTTGCCAGAGGTGGTTGTGAAAGCCAAAAGTATAACTGGGTTAAAAAAAACAAAACCTAGATAAGTTCATGGAGGATAGGTCCATCAATGGCTAATAGCCAAGATGGTCAGGGATGCAACCCCATGCTCTGGGTATCCTTAAATCTCTGACTGCCAGAAGCTGGGACTGGATGACAGGGGATGGATCACTCTATAAATTGCCCTGTTCTGTTCATTCCATCTGAAGCATCTGGCACTGGCCACTGTCAGAAGAGAGGATACTGGACTGGAAATACTATTGCTCTGACCTAAGTATGACCGTTCTTATGAACAGCTCCTATGACCCTATAGAGCTGCTCTTTATGTTAACAGGTGAGAGTCCAGTCCCTCCCTGCTCTAAAATGTATTAAATACTTTTCTTTTTCTTTCCTTGTCTTTTGCTAGCAGAACTGGTTTCACTGTGGGGCTGAAGGGAACAGAGGTCCTTCCACACTCCCATGAGCTACTTTCCAGAGGAGCTCCTTCATGGAGACTTTAAATTTAATCTTAATAGCACACTGTCCAAGGAAAGTATAGTAAGATCATGCTGCTAACACTTAGAGGTGGTGGCATAATCTTGCTATGATAATAGACCTGTTTGGGCTGCCTTTTTTGTACCACAATTAAAGTGATTCAGAATATGCTAGGTTGACTGAAGAGAGCGATATCTGTTTCTGACAGATGTTCCCCATGATTCCAAAAATGTAACCCTGTCCGCAAGATGATAGCGCGCTTGTTTACATAGGGAAGCTCTTAAAAATACAAACACAAAGTAGCATTCAGATCAGTCATTCTGATCAAAGTGCCGACGATTATTAGGGTGTAAAGGGAACTGATGACTCAACTTAGACACAATACTGCGGCGGTCTCCGAATTTCAGTTTCGTAGCAGATTCTTTTCAGGAATGTTTTTCGTTCCTCCGTGATTCAGATTTGTTTCTGAAGTGTACATATTGTTTTATATTTCTTAACCAGGAGAATGGAAGCAGCTTTTGGGAAAAGGCTACCAAACATTTCTGAATAACACTAGACACTGCCCTATACTTTCAATGGGAAGCTCGACTTTTGTGGAAGATGGTTTTGTATTTTATCCTGCTTTCCCCACGGCAGTATCTGCCCAAAAATAGTTTCTCTGTCCAGTCACCACATAAAAAGTTCCTGTGTCGCAATTTAAAAGAACTTTCTGAATCAAATTGCAATATTTTGATCAGCTCCCATTCTTAGTAATTCCAGGCAGTGCACTTGCTGAAATTGGTGACTCAGAAACTGAAATGCAAAATATTTCTCTGAACGGTGGCCGGAAGTTAGCTTTGAAACCTGAAACAAAGTGCAGACCGCAATTTTATCTATTTATTATATGTGTAAATACGCTTTGTCTTCAGCAGTCATTTAGATTCCTTTTGGTAGAGCCCGTATGATCCTCAGGCTGTACGATAAACCATGTCAGAACTGTCTGGCACATCTAATTTTTGGATTTAAAAATGAATTCCTAGTGAATGATTTCATTGCCTGTAGTGCTGTCTGATTCTGTCATGGCATTTGATAGAACTTGTTATAAGTATTAGGTAAGACAGGTTGTTGGTACGTTTGAGGTCATCTAATATTAAAAAAAGTAGAAGAATGTGTGTTCTACACCAGTGGAATTGAACTAAATGGCGTAGTTGCTTTTATACATTACACTGACATATTTAGGATGCTCTGTGACACCAGTAGGTCACATTTTAAGTGTGGAGAGTCTCATCATTTTGTAACAGGGTGCTCATCTGCCAATGGAAAAAAAGGACAAGTATTAACCTTTTTTTACTGCGGCTCCTAGAGGCATGGTGGGGTGGAAATAAACTGAGCAACATGGCTGTAAGAAGTTTCAAATGATCATTTAAGCAAAGGATACAAAAGGTACAGAAAGCTCTTTAGAGGCTAACTTTTGAAAGGAGCAGCTGTGCATGCTCTAGAAGTGCTGGGAGATAAGACTTGCGTTCTCTTACTGCTTCTCTCACTCTTATGTATTTGTACTGTTCTCGTCCCCATGAGAATGGAGGGGTACATGTATGTGGGGGCTCCAGGAGCCAGACTTTAACTGTAAAAGAGCCACGACCCACCGTTGCACCACGTCTGCTATAGAAGTAGAATATTGTTAAATAAATAAAATACTGTACAGAGAACCTGCTGAACTGAACTGAAGTGTTTGGTAGAAAGATTTGTTATTTTGTTACACACAATAGATCCAAATACCTTCCTTGAACCTGGATTTGGGTGTGGATTTTACATTTAGTGGTATGGTCAGTATCTTTGTAGATTCTCCCTGAGCTCAGGATTGGAAATACATATGTTGGCACACTCAGAGATTTGTCTGGCAGTTGTAGAACCCATTACCACTGCTTAATCTACTGCACGTTGCTTAAGCCAAATGACAATTTGGAAGAATTTTTGTCTGTCCGTTAAGATAGTAAAACAAAACCTTTGTTTGTATTGTCGCTTTTCATTTGGTCCAGTACTTTGAATGAGATTTCTCACTCTGTTCCACTCAGGTTAAATTTGGACCCATCTTCATGTCTTTTGACCGTGGTCAGTTATCCAGTTAATCAATTCAGTGGGAGCCAGTGATGTGTTTAAAGAGTTAAAGATTTAAAGATATCACGAGGCTGAATGTTTAAAGAATCATAATCTCCGTTTAACACTGTAAATTGAGATTGGCGCTGGAGTCTAGCGATTGCTAGTAGGGCATCTGAGTTTTGGACTCGAGCACTGGCCCTAAACCCCATGCTGGCCGGAACTGACAAACATTGTGGAGTCAGCATGTTGTGTATTTCTCCAGTGATCCCTCAGGCCAAGAGGGGAGTGTGATTTGACTGAGCCGCCATGATAGTTGGCCTTGCATGGGGTTGAAGTAGAAGGAGTGCAAAGTAGGGAGAAAGTAGTAAGTACAATCAGTATAGTGCATTGGGGCCATAGCTAGCAGAAAGCAGTCTTCATTGCTGCTAGCCTACAGCAGCTCCTCTGGACTCCTGAGCTGCATAGCAACAAAGCTGACCATATTTTAAGGAGTTGGTTCCTCATTAGCCATGACTGTGCACTGCCTGAAGCGAAATTTTGCTACTGCTTATGACTGCTTCTTTCCCACTTGGAGAGCCTGTGACTTACCCAGACGCTCAGGGAACTGGGAATGACCTTGACCCGAGTTCATTCTCAAATATCCAGATGAGGGGGTGGATTCTCCTTGGTTGACTAAACTTCTGTCAGCCAGGGAATAGTTTTAAAGGGAGCAAGTTGCTGCCTTGACAGTTCTGTTCTTAACTTCAGCTGGGAGGGGGAGAGGCCTTTTGGTCTGAAGATTTCCAGATCTGCCATGCCTCAATATCAAAATGCCAGTGTCCTAGAGGCTTGCAGAGAGATGGTGCTATGAGGGATACTCTAATCCAGCGTTTCTCAAATGCAGCCACCGTGGCCGCATGCAGCCACCAGGGGCTTTTCTTGCCACCACAGCCTCCTGGGCAGTGATGGGGGTGGGGGACAAAGCAGTGGCCCCTCCCCTGAGGCTGCCAACAGGGGTTGGGTCCTGCCCTCCTCTGGAGACACACATGCTGGAGGAGCAGGCTGCTAGTGAGTTGCCCATCTTCCCTGGGGTGGAGGTCAGCAGGCTCCAGGCCTGGGCTCACCCCCATCCATTCCCCCCTGGCATCCACTGCCTCCCTACCCACCTTCCCATCCAGGGCTTAATCTGTCCCTGGGCTTGCCAGGACTGAGTAAATCTGCTGCTGTGAAAAGTGATATTTGTATGTTTGTTAATATCACTTTTCACAGCAGCAGACTTACTAGCTAGCAAGTCTTTTAAAAAACAACCAAAAAAAAGCAAAATAAACAATAACAAAAAAGACAAGAACGTGCAAAGCACCTTATTTGTGTTCTGTTTAGGCCCGTAAAGAAGAGACACAAGTGTACATTATTTTTATTAGAGTTGGGAAAAAATCCAAACATAAATAAATTGAAATGATTTGGACATGTATATGTGCATATTTATTTGTCTTTCCTAAACTTAATTAGGAATTTTAGTTAAAATTGTAACAGGGGCCACCAGCAAGAGTTGGTGGCCGCACTCTGAGGCCACCAAAAATTTTGTTATGAGAACCCCTGCTAATCAACAGGTGCTGCCATATAATACCGCATGCAATGATTGGGAACAGATTTCTCAAACTATCACCCCTTTCTAGCTATTCGGGTTAGTAGAGTCCCTCTCACATCCACCAATAACTGAGATATTTGTCATTTTAAAACAAAATGAGAGGGTATCCAAGCACAGGACCTGGCAGACTCCCTGCTTGAGACCATGTGGAAAACTGTCAACATGATTTCTCTTCCCTCTAGGCAGCACTGCAACTAGCTGCCGAACTGTTTCTCGTGTTCCTGTTTGGGCTTGTTCAGCAGGCCGACCTTTCCCCTGGATAAGCCAGCCTGCTACGCATCCAGCATCTTCATCCTTTGGTGGTTTGCACATCCAGTGAGGCGTGGCTATTTTCTTCTGGATTAGGCCTGTAAACCCATTTTCTGTTTTATCCATTCCTCCCTATGGCAGAAACGATTTATGAACACAGTGCTGCCAGGGCATTTTCTGCTTTGAAAATCTTTCTCAGTTCTTCTTAGAAGAATTTTATTATTGGCTTTATGAGGAGCAAAAATATCCATCTGCACATGTGTCATTTTTATAGCAGTTTGTGGGAGTTTCAGCCACGCATCTCCCAGTCAAGTCGGTGACAATCAATGTTAAAACCTCACACAATTCTTTGAACATTCGGGAAACAACATACAGGCAGTGCTACAGACACAAAATACACAGTACAGTAAACCCGATCTCAGCTCAAAACTAATTATCTGTTTATAAAAATTCCCCTGCTTGCCGTTTTGCCGTTAGAATCTGGCCTGTAAGATTTATGACTTTGGCTGAAATGAAGTACCATTTCCTTTTTCTCAGCATTAGTGTGCATGGCCTTATTGGCTTTTCTTTTTAAGTTCACACAAGTTCACACAACAGAGAATTATTTTTGAGCCCCTTTCCTCTCATGATTCTACTTTTCATTGCAACAGAATGAAAAATAACCCACAAACTGACTTCTTAATTTTTTTAAACTTCCCCAGCTTAATTTGAGAGTAAAGACGGAGAAATGAAAAAGCAGTCCTTTCATACATGGAACGGCACTACCGTACCTAGTGACCCATAGTCTCCAGAGAGCATTCTGGAAAATGATTGAAGACATTTGGCGTGATTCTGAATTTGCATCTATTTTTACACATGGATAACTCCATTGACTTCAGGTAGAATTACTCTTGATTAGCACTGAACTAAATGAAATCAGAATCCAGCCCATTGGGCAAAATCTACTCTTTAGTTACATCCATTGCAACCAATTGACATTACTGGCTTTGCATTAAAGAAAAGAGCAGCATTTGGATGATAACAGAAATGATGACCTGAACTGGCATGATTAACAGATGAGTCAAGCAATATAAAAATATTATCTTTTGGTCTCCTGTAGTATCTATCTAATTAAACTGCATTCATCACCGTAATTGTTCGGGACCTAGAGTATCTCTGTAGTATAATTTGCTGCACATCTATTTCCTTAGGTGTATTCCTAAACTAAAACATAATTCCTTAACAATGCTATAGTCAGATGTGAGCAGGGGGGCAGAATTTCACTTCAGATAAAACATTGCAAAATTTTACAACTTTTTGTTTCAATCTGTTTTTCCCTTAATTTTACCTGCCCTAATTTTAAGTACATCTGTAGGCATTCAACTGATAAGTTAATGAAAGTTGTGTTCAGCTGATTGTGTAACTTTTTTGGATTCGCAAATGTTTATCTGACTTGGAAACTATCAGATTTCAGCCAAATTTGAAATTATCTGAAATTCAGCTTTGCTTTAGTTATAAACTGCTGGGCCACAGCCATATTTCCCGCTTGTGTTTAAACAGTTATTTTTGTAGTCGAATTAGGGCTTTATAGAAGATTGACAGAAATGTCCTAATCATACCAAATGGACTGAAGGTAAAAAATCCATTGCAATCAACATACTACACTGACTATGGTGAGAGACTGTGCCACACACTCTCAAAGAAACTGAGGAACCACCTGATCAGCATCCTGTACAGCAGACAGGAGAAGATCAAGAATGAGCTCTCAGAACTGGAGACTCTCATACAATACCAACCTTCCACACAAACTTCCACGTAGCTGGACTTTACAAAAATGAGACAAGCCATTTACAATGCACACTTCACTTCTCTACAGAGGAAAAAGGACAGTAAGCTATCTAAACTCCTACCTGCCACAGGAGGCTACAACAGTGGTACCCTCAACTCATCTAACAACATTGTCAATCTTTCCAACCACACACTTAGCCCAGCAGAAGAGTCTGTCCTATCTCGGGGACTCTCTTTCTGTCCCACCATCCCCACGAACACGATACAGTTCTGCGGTGATCTGGAAGCCTACTTTCGTCGTCTCCGACTCAAGGAATATTTTCAACGCACCACTGAACAGTGCACTGACTCACAGGAACCCTCCTACCAACACTACAAGAAGAAGAACTCTGCATGGACTCCTCCTGACGGTCAAAATGACAGACTGGACCTCTACATAGAGTGCTTCCGCAGACGTGCACAGGCTGAAATTGTGGACAAACAACATCACTTGTCCCATAACCTCAGCCGTACAGAACACAATGTCATCCACAGCCTCAGAAACAACTCTGACATTATCATCAAAGGGGCTGACAAAGGAGGTGCTGTAGTCATAATGAACAGGTCGGATTATGAACAGGAGGCTGCCAGGCAACTCTCCAAGACCACATTCTACAGGCCACTATCCTCTGATCCCACTGAGGAATACCAAAAGAAACTACACCATCTGCTCAAGAAATTCCCAGCTACAGTACGGGAACAAATCTACATGGACACACCCCCAGAACCCCGACCAGGGGTATTCTATCTGCTACCCAAGATCCATAAACCCGGAAACTCTGGACGCCCCATCATCTCAGGCATTGGCACATCACAACACCATGATCGCACAGATATGGCCTTGTTGCCAGTCTGTCTTGAATGAGTAGCAATGAATGCAATCTCCTGGCACTTGGCCCACCCCACCTTTACCATAACTACCAAACCATCAGAAGACTCAACAGCCCCCCCTTGAATGTTCGATGTATTCCCCCCCTCAGTTGAGAACCCCACCTGAGGGGAGAGCACACTGAAGTTTTGCCTAGGGTGGCAGAATGTCTTGAGCAGTCAGTCTGTCTTCAGTCTGAGCAGACTGGGACAAGGATCACACTGGCTCCTATGTTTGGAAAAGTGTCTAGCAAACTAGCTATAGCAAACTATACTACCAGAGTATAATACAGGAGTGGGCAAACTATGGTAGCATCCAGCCCATCAGACCTTTTAATCCAGCCCTCGAGCTCCCGTTGGGGAGCAGGGTCAGGGACTTGTCCCGCTCCAGCTGGGGAGCGGGGTCAGGAGCTTGCCCCGCTCCGTGGGTACCATGGCTCAGCGAATCTCCTGGAAGCAGCGGCATGTCTCCCCTCCGGTTCCTATGCATAGGGGCAGCCAGGGGTTTACGCACGCTGCCCCCGCCCCAAGCGCCGCCCCCTGTAGCTCCCTTGAACCACGGCCAATGGGAGCTGGAAAGGCGGCACCTGCGGACGGGACAGCACACAGAGCCACCTGGCCACACTTCTGCGTAGGAACCGGAGCGGGGACATGCCACTGCTTCCAAGAGCTACTTGAGGTAAGCGCCGCCCGGAGCCTGCACCCCTGACACCCGCCCCAGCCCTGATCCCCTTCCTGCCCTCCAAACCCCTCGAACCCAGCCTGGAGCACCCTCCTGCACCCCAAACCCCTCATCCCTAGCCCCACCCCAGAGCCCGCACCCCAGCCCCCAATTTCATGAGCATTCATGGCCCACCATACAATTTCCATACCCAGATGTGGCCCTCAGGCCAAAACGTTTGCCCACGCCTTGTATAATGCAATATATTGAAAGTCTACCCCAGAAATAAATCTTTTTAAAACACCATTTTAATCTGATGCTCTGAGATGTATGGTGTGTTATTTTACTGTCAGCCTCCTGTGTTCAAAACAGTTATGAGTCAGGCTCCAAAACTCATGAGATTGTCTTAAAAAAATTTTTTTTTCAGTAATAAATTTTAGTTTCTTTTCATTTGCTTTCTGAGCCTGTAAAATACACCCAGGTCATACATTCAAGCTTTCCTCTGCACCTATGAGAACCAGAAACTTTGTTTTTAATGAAAGCTGAGATTCTCTTGCACACACATGACTCTAGGACCTGGGTCTTTAGGAAAAGCTACAAATACTATCAGAGTTGGCAACACTGCCCAGTCTTGTAATTGGATCCCTACAGGAATCAGGGACTGCCCATGCAGATCTGATTGCAGAATTGAGGCCACTTGGTAAGACCCCTGGAGACCTGGACTGAATCCTCCTCTGTGTGTGGTACAGCACTGCGCACCCTGATTTAACTCAGGAAATAACCGAAAATGAGTGGAAACTTTTGTTCACTGGATTATTTTTGGTCCTGGCTCTTCCTTTCATGTATGCTCTGCTTTTTCATATCTTATGTTTGAGTTTTGTGTTTTAGGGGAAACTAATCATTCCCTACTTACACAAAGAAAACTCCTATATAAAATGGAAATATGCAACAGAATATATATTGAACAAAGCGTAGTGTAGGCGCTTAGGTTTCATTCTACCCTGGTCTGACCCCTGGGCAGAGAGATTCCTGCTTTCATGTTGTAGATCATGTGTAAAACCTGATGCTTTCTGGCTCACCCCATGTAATGTAAGGCTATCATCAGAGAGAAACAGAGTGAGACGTTTGCAGAAGGGAATGAAATGTTTGGGATGCGGTCTCATGCTTTTTACAGCAGTGAACATCAATCACTCCTTCCAAGAACAGAGCAGCACTGAAAATCTACTCTTTTTTCTTTTCTCCTTCTCTCCCTCCATCTCCCCTTCCTGCTCTCCCAACATTCCCATAGCAAGTGTAATTTTAGCGTGAAAGTGTCATTTGCCCTTGAAAAAGCAGAGACCTCCATTAAGTTTTCTAGCTTTATTGCTTCTTGCCCTGAGATAATAACGGTTTCTTTTTTGTTTTACAAATGGTTGATTTGTGATTGATAGAGTTAATATTTGTATTATATTTCCATAGTTTGAGTCCATTTGTGATAGAGATTTTCCCCCTTCCCCTGCTTCCCTACTCTGTCAAGTTGTCCTCCCTACAATGAAATTAGAGGAAATGTTTATAAATTAGAAATAAATTTTATTTTTACCCTTTTCTAGAATATATGTGTTCAAAAATAGCAGGTCTGAGCATCAGCTGACAAATCATCCAGTAAGTCACTATTCAGATGATTTAACCTACTTCCCATGAGCACTTGAAGTGTGTACAAGGTTTGCGTTTGTGGTGTTCAGTATTTTTCAAATTTTGAGTTTTCAAAAATAATTACCCAATTTTTGTCCAACTCTGACAAATTTTCATTGATTTTTGAGACCAGTTTAGAGAGCTGGTCAATTTTTTCCCAAATTTCTGACTCATAGATTTAAAAAAAAACAAAAACCTTCCCGTAAAATTGTTTTTTTGTCTTTTTATTTGAATGTTTGTTGTTTTTAATAGCTCTAGTTTGGGGTTAGTACTCGTGCTACCAATGGTGAATGATAGGAACATGCCCCCAAACCTCTTATTATCCTGTTGAGGTCCCCTTCCATCCAGTAGCAAGTCTTGTGGATTTTCACTTGTATGCCCTCCACAACTTTATTCATGCGGTTGTATTTATGGGCAGATGGGATGGAGACAGTTGAAGTCTCCAGTTGTAGAACATAAGATGAGGATTTGGAGAAAAGCTAGTCGCTTTTTCAAATTTCTAATTATGATGAGCTTTCTAAATTTGAAATTTCAAAGTTAGATTTTTTTTTAAGTGAATTGTCCCTCCCCCCTGTTTTTTCAGCCCGTTCTACTTCAGAGATAACTCCCCCTTCAGAGTCCATTCACATGTCCTGTATGGGTAAATCCTGCTTACTCCACTGTGGAGCACAGTGTGGGGTGGGGCTTGGGGAGGCAGTGCAAGCTATGTTCACTCTACTCACCACAGGACCCAGCTCCATGAGCATTCCCTGCCCACATCTGTGCATCTGCTTACGTATGGCAATTGATCAACCTTTACATGTACCTATTTGCCATTCTTACCCCCACCTAGTGGAGGAGCCAATGATGTAGTGGCTACCCTAGCTATAAAGTTGGTGTAGTGGGCACAGAGTGGCTTATGGGAAGGATTCCTTCTTCCTCCCAGCCTAATTGTTTGGCTTGGTCTCTAAGGCCAAGATATGGGCTGTAGTTCTTGTTCATTTTACTCAGTGTGTCCACCTGTGTTCTCAGAAAGCAATGCTGCATTGGTTTACATTCCATTCACATTCATAAAGATCAAAATCTGTAGAAATGAGTTAGCCCCATGCTCATCAGTGAAAGTTTTCTATTTCCACTGGCCAAGTGGATTTGTCAAAGCCTCTCCTATAAAATCAACAAGGAGTCTGATGGCACCTACAAGATCTTTATCAAGCATTCTTAAAACTACAATACCCACCTGGGGAAGTGAGGAAACAGATTGACAGATCAAGACGGGTACCCAGAAATCACCTACTACAGGACAGGCCCAACAAGGACAATAGCAGAACACCACTGGCCATCACATACAGCCCCCAGCTAAAACCTCTCCAGCGCATTATCCACTATCTACAACCTATCCTGGAAAATGATCCCTCACTCTCACAGACCTTGGGAGGCAGGCCATTCCTCGCTTACAGACAACCCCCCAACCTGAAGCAAATACTCACCAGCAACTACACACCACACCACAGAAACACCAACCCAGGAACCAATCCCTGTAGCAAACCTCGTTGCCTACTCTGTCCCCATATCTACTCTGGCGACATCATCAGAGGACCCCAACCACATCAGCCACACCATCAAGGGCTCATTCACCTACACATCTACTAATGTTATATATGCCATCATGTGCCAGGAATGCCCCTCTGCCATGTACATTGGCCAAACCGGACAGTCCCTCCACAAAAGAATAAATGGACACAAATCGGACATCAGGAATGGTAACATACAAAAGCCAGTAAGTGAACACTTCAATCTCCCTGGTCATTCTATTACAGATTTAAAAGTCACTATCATTGAACAAAAAAACTTCAGAAACAGACTTCAAAGAGAAACAGCAGAACTAAAATTCATTTGCAAATTTAACACCATTAATCTGGGCTTGAATAGGGACTGGGAGTGGCTGGCTCATTACAGAAGCCCGCTTTTCCTCTCCTGGAATTGACACCTCCTCATCTATTATTGGGAGTGGACTACATCCACCCTGATTGAATTGGCCCTGTCAACACTGGTTCTCCACTTGCGAAGTAACTCCCTGCTCTCCATGTGTCAGTATATAATGCCTGCATCTGTAACTTTCACTCTATGCATCTGAAGAAGTGAGGTTTTTACCCACGAAAGCTTATGCCCAAATACATTTGTTAGACTAACACAACTACCCCTCTGATACTTGATCCAATAAAATCACTTTTTGTTGCATAGTACAGATAATAATTATTATTTTTGGCCATACTCCTTGATCAACCTTAACATTTAGTGTCTCAGATGAAAAGGAATAAATTAATAATTTAACTCCCTCCCTGAAGCCTTCTAGAATAATGCTTAATCAAAGGAACAAACTTCAGACAGCAGTTTAAAAATCCCTGATGAAATCCAAGCTAAATTTTGGCAAACTTCAATATTAACAGTTATTTAAATCCTCCATGATCTGCATATTATAAAGATTATTTTTAAAATGCTCCTGCATGTGTGATATGCACAGATCTCTCATTAGATATAAAACTGATCTCTCAGCACAATCACAGAAGATGGCAATATCAGTCACTGTATACTTTGTAACTCTCCTTGTGCTTATAACGACAGAGGGAAAGTTTATGTTGATTTTGCAAATGGCCTTACTCCCATCACCAAGATTACAGAAAACAAATTAATTATTTGCCAAAAGTAACATCTAATGTAAATTTGATGTCTGAATTTTAATGATTGTCTTCATTTTGTTTTAGGTTTATATCAACTGAGCTGCCAGAAATTTGCCTCATAAAGCTTTGGTGGTCCACATCTTAATGGATTTCTGTAGCCTCTTAATTTCTCCATTCATCCAGTTCCCAGCATCGTGAGAAGATTAGCCAGCACAGAACCTAGAAAAATTACATGTAAGTCTTGATTCGAACTCCTCTTCCATAAAAAAGTGTAAAAAGAATGAAAATGTTTCAGACAAAAAAGCAAATAAGTACCATCTTTTAAATGTCATAAAACATTAGGTTGTGAATAGATGGGTATGAAGTTCTATGACTGGCTTTGTAAACTGAACTGTGACTGTAATTTTATCATTTTGAAGGATTTCTAAGTTTTCTGCTTCCATCGTTGACCTTTGCAAAAAGTGCTTTAAAATAGCTTAAATATTTGTCTAAAAAGTGTGCCTAGGTTTTTGCCACTTCAGGATAACTTCATTTGTGTGTGTGTTTTAATTGTTCTTATCGCAGTGTTTCAATCCTGCATATACATGCTCTCCCAAAGCATACTTGAACTGCTCCTCAGAGGCTGGTTCAGATGGAGTCTTTGCATGGTAATATTGTGGGTATTCCCTAGCTTCTGCATGGTGGAACCACAGTTCTCCCTCCCATGCTGTGCTCTCCCTCTTTCTTGCCTTCTGTTCTCCTTGTTTTATTGGAGGGTGCTAACACAGTACCTTTTATAGCTTAAGCCTCTTCTTATCTCTATTACAGCTATCCCTTCTCCTCACTTACTCAGCCCCTTCCATGTGAGGATCTCACTGGGGCACAGACTAGTTAAGTGGCTTGCCATAGATTAGGTTTTTCTATAGTACCTAACACAGAAGATCATACAACAAGTCAGTCGCAGAATTGGGCAGGAATAGAACCCAGGAGCCCTGAATCCCAGTCCCGCCTCTAATTGCTGGACCATACTCCTTCCCTTGCTGCATGCTCATGATGTAACCATGGTAGAAGTTGTACATTAGCAATGAGCGTGCACACAGAGAATATAATTGTGTTATTTACTGTTGATTGCTGTAGATGGTGTAATGAGGCGGACAAACCCCCACTGGACCTGGTCAAGAAGGGATCAGTGTTCTGCCCTGGAGATAGGGGCTGAAACTCTACAAGGAAGGCTCCCCAGGTGGAGGAAGTGGGCTGTGGAGTGCTGCTGCCCTGACCCAGGAGGCAGCGTATAAAGTGTGGGCGGAGTGGTCCCAAGGGTGGAACCCTAGGAGCAGCCATGCTTGGGAGAAGGCTGGAGTTGAACTTTATCCTGTTAATTTCTTTGTTGATAAAACCAAATGCCGGGGAGGGGTGTGTGTTTTGTTTTTGGCTAGTACTTTAGTGCAATTTGAGGAAAGGCACGCACCCGCCCATAGAGACAAATTTGTGCATCTGATCTTTGTATTTTTTACCAATGACCCACATCAATTATGCATTAGAATCTTGTATTAATGAACAAAAAGGGGAAAGGAAGAACTATAATGGCTAATAAAATACATTGTCCACTTTAGTAATCAACTGAAGACATTTTGGGGTCTTTCATACCTGTTAAGATGCTCCCTGCTTTTGCTCATCCTCATTTTTGGGAATAACAATACAGCTCCTTTTGATAACAATTTTTGGGAGCAACAATGCAGCTCCTGGATCCTGCATTGCTTATGATCCACACTCCTCTCTACAAACATGTGACAACTAGCAGCTGGTCAAATAACTCTACCAGAAAAACCTTAAGGGAATCCATGGAATGAAAACTCATACTGGCCTAAGGTCTGGGACTTGCTGTAGTCTGTATAAGGACATCTGCCATCCTCGCTACTCGTGTCCCCATCAGGAGACTTTAAATCTTATTCTGTTCTTGGCAGTATTCATGTTGTTATGGCATTGAATGTTTCAACATACTAGGTATAAAGTAAGCTAAAGACACGGGTATGAATTTTACCATAATCATGTGGGAGAGGGGGATATCTGGAAAAAATCAAAGTAAAAGCAGGCACATTTATTTCTCCTAAGGGGCCAAGAGTATAGTATAGTTTTAATAAAAACAGGCTATCATAGGAGTCATTGGAACCAGGAAAAACTGAAACTTAACCTGCTTATGTAGGTGAAAAGCGTAAATACAGCTGAATACTTTCCTGTGGCAGCACTCTTAAAAAACTATCCATTGTCAAAAGAACATTTTCACATATGCAACTATTATTGTAAAAAAGAGAAGTGTGGGAGGTGAGTTGGTATGTAGACACATAATACGTGTTTGTCAGTGTATCCCAAGATCTAGAAGGAGAGCTGTTGGTCAAAATAAATGATTGTACAAAAACAATCACAGAATTAGGAAAATGAAAGAAGATGCTGGCTGGCTGAAAGAGTTGGTAAATAGAGCTCTAAGTAAATCACAGAATTCTAGCCCAGGCTGGTAGTGAGTGAAAGTCATTATCATCAGAGAAATGCTGAGTGGCCTGTGTGACATGAGGTGGTGACTTTTGTTCATTTTCTAGTGGATGCAAACTACTTACAGACTGTTGCAATTCTTTCATGAGTCTCGCAATATTTGGTGTTTTTCATAAAGCCCCCATACCTGGAGTCATGTGACTGTGCGCGTCTCAGCTTTCTTTTTTTTTTTTTTTTTTAAAGTAAGTTTCTAGCCCTTATGGCTGCAGAAATAAAAGCCTGGAAACTTGCACACTGGAGGCTTAAAAGCCAGAAGGCAAATGGAAAGAACGCAGATTTTGTTATTTCTAAATTTCTCGTGACTTTTGGGGCCTTCCTCATGATTGTTGAATGCTCATGGTTAGCAATACTGCAAATCCATGACAGAGAAACTAACTTAAAAATGACACCTTAAGTGACAGATTTAAAAGAGCAGTCAGGAGCTGAATGGACATAACTGAAAAACTTTTTCATCCCCTGGTCATAGTTGAGGGACACAGGAATGCTTATAACGCTGCTGCCTGTTCAGTGGTTAATTAGTATTCTCCATTCTGACAGTGTAGCAGTGTTGGAGCACTAACTTAACTTGAAAAATAGGACATGGATTTGAAAAATGTTGTAAAATCCTTTTATATTTTTTTCTTGCCAACAATGTGCTCATGACCATGCAAAACTTGGAAGAAGACACAGGCCCTGTCCCAAGGAGTATGGCTAATTGCAATGTCATAAAGCAGCTGGTTACTGGCTTAGGCTCAAACCTGCATCTGGATCCACACTAGTAGATTCTGATGCAGAGTCAAAGCTTTAGTTGATTGATTAATGTTACACCATAGTGCACAAACCTACATACAATGATGGAGTAGGGAGGTTGGGAAGGGCTGTTTTCATCCCTAAACAGCTCATACTTTATTGCATTGCGCTATCTGATGGCACAAAACAAATGTGTAACATAAAAGGGCTTTGATCAGATGCTGCTGGAATTGCAATGTTAGGATGTGGCTACACAGCTGTCCTGTTGACATCACCATGGAACTATGCTGCATTCTGAACTGCAATTTAAATGCTAAGTTTACATTTTTTTGTTTTGATTTTTCATTATTTCTTTTTAAAAGAAGCAAAAATAACATACCAATCAATGGCATTCTGAGGAATAATGGACTGCCTGAATTTATACTACTTATGCAAATTCTTGTCTTGACAGTTCAGTAAGACTCTTAAAGGCTTTGAGCTAAACAAAATCAAATAGAAACTCATTTCTATAATATGTAGGTAATAAGAGTTCTCTTAAATAAAGTATTTTTTTAATCTAATTTTTAGGTTTCTAAAACCTGCCCATCAGCAATCTGTGGGCAGATGTAAATTAATTTAAAAATGTGAAGTGCACCATTTGATGACTAAATGTCTGTCACACGCCTACCATCACCTAAATAATGAGAAAACAGATAGGCTTTATTGTCTGTCTACAGGTCAAAAAACACATGCTTCGTTGGACCAACAGGGAAATCAAATTTCCAAAGGTGACAACTCAACCATTGGAACACCTGGGTGGTAGACATTCATATCCCCTCTGTACTGTTACCAAGAGCAGCCCAGCTGATCTCAACTGTCATGATAGTAGGTAAGAAGAGATGTGGTCTTTGTGCCACTGAGCATCCAGGACCAGATTCTAATTTCAGATGTGCCACATATACCATATTTCATGGGGAAAAAATCCTCTCCTTCAGTGCTTGTATTTTACATGACTGTAGAACTATTATATTCACATCAGGCCATGGGCTTCAGAGCACCATTTAAAGTGTGTGGAGGAGAGAGATGAGGGGCAGACATAGATTTGAAGCCCTTGTCCCCTACCTGATCATCCTCTTCCCCTCTCAGGCACCATTCCCTTCCAGAAGCCCTTGCCGCCTCACCCCCTCCTTACTTTACCTCTCCCTGGTGGTAAGTCTCACCTTTGGGTGACGGGTTTAGCTGTTTCCCAGTGCTGAGAGGAGCTGCTCCAGTTTTGGCAGCTGGCAGGTGAGGGGAACCCGGGTGTCAGCCATGGTGCGCTCCTAGCCATAATGTGTGCGGACACTAGATACAAGATCACTGCTCATGCATGCAGCAAAAAAACCCTGGGCAAATTGCATCTCTTTACCAGCAACCAGCAAGAGAGTAGAAAAACCGTCCAAGCCGGTCAAAAACCAGCCAGGTGGCAACGCTATTTTCCACCTACATGCTTAAAAATGGTCAGGCCATGGACTGGGTGGGCCTCCCTCCCCAAATCCCCCCACCCCCATCCTCCCAGCTCCACAGCCTATGCATCAGGCTCACTTCTTCAAAAGTGCACATCTGACTTGCATGTAATTAACACTCAGCGTGTGAATGAGAGCTAGGGGTTTGTGCACTTACATAGCTGTGCATACATGTAACCCCAATTGGGGCACACATCTCAGGTGTTGTCCATGCACAAATCAGGCACACACGCAAGTGTTCATGCACTTCTGAAAATTTGGCCCTTCATATGTGGAGAAGATGGCCACATATTCACGCACACTTACTTTCACATGAATGGGCAGCCTTGTCTGAAGGAGAGTACTGTACTCTCTCTCTCTCTCTCTCTCTGTTTTATACTGTTGCCTATCACTGTAGTATCTGAACACCTTCCACATAAAATCATTAGGAAAGTCCCTGGTGGGTTCCATGGAGTCTCTGGTATATCTGCCTTTTTGGGGTCAAAACTCTGCTGGGGAGTAAGGTTTTATTTATTTATTTATTTATTTATTAGATTTTATTAACTTCCTTTTTGGGGGTGGGGATGGTTTGGCAGAGGATTAAGGTTAGAAGCAGATGTCAGTGTTGAGAGCCTTTCTTAAAGTAGAAGGGCTTTTTCCATTGCTTTTCTCTACAGCTTGTCTGTTACACAGCAGTGATACAGGAACCAGCATGCCACTAGCTGGCCAGTCTGATAAAGCTGGAAATATTGGCTATACATTTGTTTTTGTTATTTTGAAAAATTAAATAAATTTGCTGCAAATATGTCTTATTCCATAATATAATCTGGAAAATATTAAGTGTATACCCACCAGGCAGCAATTATACATTAAAGTATAAAGTACACATGCATCCATGTGTGAGAACATCTTCTAAAATAGGATGCGGAGAGGGAGTGAACCAAAAACCCCTGGTACAATGCTGGTTGAAACAGCTTGGAAAATATGGCAGGATAGTTGGAAGTAACAGCCATCTCCCTTTTCATTTGATGACTCTGTTAAAAGTAGTACTATGGAGCCATTAAATTAAGGCAAATACCGTTTACACTCTTTCTAGAGGTAATTGCTAGGCTTGAGAAGAGCTGTGTTCCGTATGATATGATACAATACGCCAAAATTGAATTATTTTGACACCTCTTCCCTGTCTGCCATTAATTAATGTTTGTGTCTCGCTTCCAAGGTGTGAAGTGCTACATACGTGCGAAGTATTATTGATTTATTTACTTTCTATTCACGTGACGATGTTGTGACGAAGTTTTTCTTCTTAGTGTTGCAGGTGGCAGTCTGTGTGTCAGCCTGCCTGAGTCAGAGCTCTCACTTCAGCCCTGGTAAAGCTTTTACCACAGGGACTCTGATAACTAGCATTTCCCCATAGGTGGGACAGTACCTTTGCCAGCTCTCCAGTGTCCCACAGAGTATCATGCCTGCCAGTGCTTGTCATTTATTTTAAGAAAATACTGAAAGACGGTGACAGTGAAATCAACTTTCTCTAACCTAAACCAGTAAAAACTAAAATACATCTCACCACATAAAAGTTTTGTTTTCACTGCTGCTGAAATCCATCCCTCCCTCTTTGCAGCACAGTGTACAGTCATCTAGTGCCCGACTTGGGGGTGGTGTGGTTGAGACTCAGTGGCGTATGACCCACTTTTCATAATACTTAGATACCTGTGCTTTTACAACACACATCAGAAGTTCCTACGACATAAAAACACCAGAAAAGCATGTATCTGATTTCAACAGTATTGTGTAAACTGCGGTATGTTCAGAGCAGCTGTCTGTGCATTAGGTTCCATGTTAATTACTAGAAGATGACAGGCAGTTTTGTGCAGTATGTTGTTAATGAGAAATCTTAGGTAGTCACATTTTCTGGAGTTGATGCTTTGTGTCTTAATATTATTTTGTTGAAATAATGGTTGCTAGCCTACTTGCACGTGTTTCCTGTTATGATTTGCAGAGAGTTCGGGCAAGAATATTGTAATTGATGCTTTAGTAGCCATAATACTTTGCATTTTCAAGAAGTGAGGTAGTTAATTAAAACAGACTGTCAGCTTTCATTCTCACATCCCCAGACCTCCTTTACTGATCCTCTTCTGCAGTCTGCTCTGAGTGGTCTTTTTTATTTTATTTTATTTTATTTTTAAACCGATCGAATCAGTCAGTTTGGGTTAGTCCTGTGCAGGTTTTCACATGATAATTATCCTCATACTTGTATCAGTTCAAAATGTGTGCAGGGTAAACAGAAAAATGTCAGGTATGGAGAAGAATGGTGAATGGAACCAGTGTACTGCTAGGTTATGATTTGTGCCATTTATGAAATTACAAAGTAATTTGCAAAGCAAGTTTAAGTAAAGTGGAATTTTTTAAGCATGATGAAATCATCCTTGACAGAAGGCGCTCTCGTTCTTCTAATACTACTATTATGAGTATAAAGGGATTTTTTTTAAAAATTACCACTTTCTGGAGTAAAATAATCAGGATAATTTCCCACTGATAAGCCCATCAGTAACCCCTTTATAAATCACTGGTTTGAAAAAGCTAGTAAAGGAAGTGTGCCTTTGTTATCCGATTGCATCCTTATTACTGACTTTAAAATTGGTCAGTGGTTAGCCATCCTAAATTTGAGACGTGTTTGCCAGACAGTGAATAAGATCAAAGAATGGAAGATGCGCTGAATGCATGAAAGCCCCATTTATGTCCTATTGCAGTTTATCTACATTATAATCTGTGTCCTCGCTGTTAAAATGGCACAATGAAACCATAAATATAAACTGGAAAAATATGCAATAGATTTTTAGCTACTTTGCATCCCTTGTTAAGATGAGCCATCAGTACTGGGTTTTTTGCATCTGTATACTTGCGCTGTAGGTGTTGGAAGTGTGGGTGGCCAAGAAAAAGCAGTGGTTACAATAAGATTTTCCATTTATTGCCCTTTGTGTACAACTAAAAATAAGACTCAGACGATTCAGAATCTGTAGAGCAAGCAGAATCATTCCGTTAGCTCTGATGACTGGCTTGCATGCAGCTTTGCCTCTGTCTGGTAAGTTCTACATTTCAGTACTTGTAAATGTGTCTTTGTTGAAATAAGAGAGAGAGAGAGACAGACAAGTTACTTACACTGTTAGTCTTCATGTAATACTCTATCAGCATTTTCTCATTCTAAAAAGCAAAGTATGACTGATAAGGGATGGTGATGAAAGGATTTTGGAAGCAGAATTGTCCTTGTATCTGAAAAAAGCAGCTGTGAGTGCTCACAGATTTTTAAAATCAGCCATCCAAAACCACAATTGTATAACTTGAACTGTTGATCTATAACTTAATCTTTTTGATATAAATGCTCTTTGCCAGCCTTCTGAACAGCAAGTAAAGGAATGCTTAATGTTGACCATTGGCATGTAAAACTCTCTTGTTTCCACTATAAGGTGATAGCACGGGTAACTGCTGGCTTGGTAGCTTTTCCAGGTAACCACAGCTGGTAAAGGGTCTGCTAAATTAGTTAAAATTTACCTTTATTGAGCTGCTAAATCTACTGTGGTCACATTAATTAATAGCATGTCAGCTTATGGCCAAGAAAAACACAAAAGAGAAATGTTGTCGGCATTTACAGGGAAATTCATAACTTTATGGTCTCTTCTCTGGTGCTGTCCCCGTTTCACTCATTAAGTAGCTGTGGCATTTCCAAAGAATGAGTGTGTCTCTGCATTTTTAGCTTTTCAGTTTGATATGATTCTTGAAATGGGTGAGTAAAGATGCTCCTGAATGTTTGCCTCTTTATGAAGCCAGCTTCTCGTTCATAGTCTTTTCTCACTTAAGAAGCTATGTAACTCAAAGAAGTATAGAGGATGTGGTATAGTGCAAGCACTTAAAGCCACACACAGTTGTTCCATGGATTATTGATGCTCTCTGTGGTGGGGGGGGGTTTATTATGCAATATTAAATCCCATTAAATTAGCTCAGTGTAAACTCTCATCCTTCTCTTAGGAGCAGAACTGTATGGTGTGTCGTCATTACTCTACACTTACCTCCTCATCTCTGCTTTTTTATTTAAATGCATATTTCTGTTCTAGCATCTGTACGCATCCATTGTAGTACCGGCTGATATACAATACAAAAGGCAAGAGAGTTGATGCAGTAATCAAGGTTTTAAATACTTCAGGTGGGAATGGCCAAAACTTCAGGAGTAATTAGCTTCTGTAGTGGTGGTGTTTTCTGCAGGGAATTACGTTACATCTGTTATAATTATCTACATGTCTTAATCCTGTAGGTGACCAGAAGCTGACAAGCAGGGAAACATTTGTTGTCATTTTTGTTATGGATTCTCCCTATTTGATACAGATGTAGAAATATTTTCTTTCTGCTGCTAAGCCTGGTATGGATGAGGTCATATCTAATTGCTTTGAAGAAAATGCCAGGAAAGTCTGTATCGTACGCTGAGAACTCTCTCACTTGATTCAGTGCTTTCCGATGAGCATGATACAATATTTACTTTTCTGTGGATATTGCTCAGATGATATTTTTAGTAATGGCAGGTAGGATGCATTGTACAAGAGTCGGGAAACACTGTAGTTGTCTTCATTTTTTTAAAAATGTAATAATACTGTATTTTCTCCTAGGAAGTAGGAAGGATCCTTTCTAGTTTTACCACTTCCCTGTTTAATCTGCCCACATTTTGTTGTATAGACTGTCCAAACTGAACAGTCGCAGGTGAAGGAGTTGAATGAAATTACTGTCAGAGAATGTAGTAGAGTTCTTCTGTTGAAGGTCAGTAACCTGTTAGGACAGGGGTAGACAACCTATGGCACGCGTGCCAAAGGCGGCACGCGAGCTGATTTTCAGTGGCACTCACACTGCCTGGGTCCATTTTAATTTAATTTTCAATGAAGCTTCTTAAACATTTTAAAAACCTTATTTACTTTACATACAACAATAGTTTAGTTATATATTATAGTCGTAGAGAAAGAGACCTTCTAAAAACATTAAAATGTATTACTGGCACGCGAAACCTTAAATTAGAGTGAATAAATGAAGACTCGGCACACCATGTCTGAAAGGTTGCGGACCCCTGTGTTAGGATGTACTGCAGGTAATCTACATCCGGAAATCAGCAAGACTCGCTATTAAATCTCCCTTTCCTTCCCATGGCAAACACTCCTGCAATCAGGAACTTTTACCAGCAGAATTTTTCATAAATTCATTAAATTTGTGCTTCAGTTCCTGGCATGGCAAGCCAAGCTGAAATGCCCAAGAATGATCTTCTAGCACACAAAGATTTACTTAATATAACCACTCCTGCCTTGTTGCACCTTGTCATGCACTGGAGCTGCTGTGAAAAGGTGCAAAAGGAGGTGGTGGCAGATCATACTGAGGCTGTGATGCCCCTCCCACACGTTCGTACGGAATGGCAAAGGCTTAGAAATGCTACTGAGTGATACAGTATGATCAGACTCCGACTTAACAGTTGATTATTAGTTCACACCTCTTATGTGCTGGAAGTATAGAATTGGCCAGTCATGTGCTCATTATTATATTACTTGAATAATAGAAAACATTAGCAATGGAGATTTACTATAATGATGTATCTCTGCTCTGTTGGTTTCGCGTTTAAAGCATTCAGTTAAGGAATGCTTTAGAGGTTATTGCTAATGGATGAATCTTCAGGAAAATTGGAATTTTCAAATAAGATTGACATTTGGAGTGAGAAATATAAATCTAATGAGAGTATTTCAGCAGAGGTTTGTAATTAGGGATGAATGGAGTAAATTTGTACATGCACTCTACAAAAGGACACAATGGAAGGTGAAATTGCACACTCTGCAGTGAATGAGGGATGAAAGCCAATGTATCAGTGTCATAGCATGACAGTGTAGAGTATAAATGATACTGTCACTGAGTGCTGCAGAAGGTATCAAGGGAATTCCACTCCAGTAAATTACATTACTTAGACAGACCTGAAGGCATTGTGTCTGAATGAGTGCAGGGAAAAAAGGTTGTCAGCACAAAGCAGAAGATATTACAGAACAACGGGCTGCAGGGTTGGAAATAAGTGTTTTTCTGAGGTTTATCATGTAACGCTCTTTAGCTGCTTTTTTGTTAATATTTTTAATTTTAATTACAGTTTATTGGTGAGGCAATAACACTTTCTGGATGTTTACTTATACACCGTGCATAAGTGCATAACACTTCTGACTCTCCGAGTGCTGAGCATCCGCAGCTCCCATTAACTTGGGTGGGAATTGTGAGTTCCCCACACTTCCGAAAGTCTGACCCAAAATGGGTGTGGTGGTCTTTTAAAATGTCATTATTTCTCTGGTAGCTCTGGAGTCTATGGTTTCAGATGCTACGAATTGGAATGCCTAAGCTTTTATTTCTCCATTCTAGTTTTTAGGCATTCAGATATTGTGGTGATGAATAGTGCAAGTACCAGGATGGATTATTTCGTGATGGCAGTCCAGCAAAAATGCTAAGGTTTCATCCACCCAAATGTATCCTGTACAGGCTACTTTCCTGCTCTAATCTTTTTGCTGAACATAACCCCATGTCTGCACAAACGTTTACTAGCTGCTGCTGTTTCATTGCCTTACCTTAGGCTGAGAAAACATACTTCCCAACTTTCTCCAAAATTGTCTCTTAATGCCATTTCTTGAATAAGTTGACAGAGCTGCTTTAAGATAAGGCCAGCACTTCCCCCAAAGATTACATGCATCATTTCTGTGGCGCAGAAGTCTACCTGGGTCTTCTAGTAAAATGTTGACAATTTTGTATTGCTTAATTACTTCTTTTCCACCTGCCTGCTCATTAAAACTCTCATTGAATGTATCTGCTGTAAACAGTAACGTGGGAGTACACTCAGTAACTCCTCTCCAGCATTCTGATGCGCACGTTACCTCTGATGTGAAGCTAGCCTCCCAAATAGCAGAACAGTGTCCACACAGCACAACTCAGCTAACAGTTTTCTATTTGTTACTGAAATATATTAGTCATTCTTCACCTGTAATTATGGTTTTAAGCTGTGTAAATATTAGCCAAGTTATTTGGCAAAACTGAACTGCACTATCTGTAAGAACCGGATTTGAAAGGGAATGACAGAGAAAGGAATAAGCATTTAAGTTTAATAATATACCTTTTTAAATGGCATGAAAACACCCACTGAGTCATTTATAACATGGCACAATTAAGCAGAGGTGAGTGCATTACTTAAAACAAATCAAACAACAAACAATTTGTATAATAAATGTGTCAAGCATTATTTGACCAGCTCTAATAATAAGGACCAAATTCCTCATTTGCATTCATGTAACCCCCATTGGCTTCTGTGGAGGTTGTATGGCTATGACTGAAAAGCAGAATTCTGCCCTAGAAATTCATCCATAAAAGCACAACATAAAAACCACAGAACATGTCAAAGAAAAAGCAATGGAGCATCATTATAAAGCAGGTGCCCTACATGGGACATGACACCAGTTAAATTAGTGGGTGAAGCTAGTCAACGCTTAGCATATTGTAGAGGTGAGAGGGAGGGGGCAAAGCATAACTACATCTAATCTGAATGTTTGTCTCGTTGGAATAACATTTTTTTATTTTATGCTATGTATTGCTTTGTATCTCTGTATCTGCATGGATAGATGTATACAATTGTACTGTATACAGTTGTACATGCGGCAGAGGTGCTGGGGCTAGGAGAGCGGGGGGTGCTGCAGCACCCCTGGGCTTGAGGTGGTTTCCATTATATACATTTTGGTTCAATGGCTCTCAGCACCCCCACTATGCAAATTGTTTCAGCACCTCTGATATGTGACCTCTGTGTTGTTCTGTACGTCTATACAAATGTTGTACTTTAACATGCCTCACATATGGTATTTTAGCTCCAGAAAGCTGCCATTTTTGGATACTGTACATATTTCTATTTTTGCAGAGCTCCATAAGAAGTACGCTTCCAAATAAAACATTTTTCTAACATGCAATTTCAATCTCATGAAGTAATCCTTCCACATTTTAAAATGTGGCTTATACCCAACGTAGTCTCTGCATTCTGTTATGCAAAGCAATCCTCATCCTTCATTTTCTCTAAAATCCTTTGTTCCTGCCTCCATAGCTATATATGCTGTGGTGTTTTCCTCTTTCTGGAGCTGATCCTGAAGCCCTTACTCACATGAGCAGTCCCACATAAGTCCTCAAGGTGAGTAAGGGCTGCGAGATTGGACCCTAAATACCACTGTTGCGGAGGGTGGGTAAAGTGAACGGGTGTGCCTTAAGAAGAAAGAGACTAACAAGTATTCCTCTGACTTAAGAAAATGTTCGCTTCCTGAGAGAAATTGAGCATGTTGAATCATCTTTGGATCTCATGCTAAATTATTTTGTTCTGTAAATGGCTCCATACCCTTCCTCCCGCTCTTAAAAAATCTGCTGCTATTGTATCTTGTATAAAGGATTTATAAATAAATATGCCTTGTGGAAGAAAGTGTCTGTAGTTAATTGAACTCAGCCCTCTAACAGTTCAATATTATAATCTTATTACTAACACCTTTGGTAATGCAGTACCATGAAATTTGCCTTAACAAAAATTTGTCTATAAGCTTTGATTTGTTTTTTAAAAAGTCAACCCATAATATTAGTGTTACTCTTACATGTTTCATTATATGTTGTTAAACTGACGATTGATGTGTAAAAACTGACATTTGCATGAAGTTCCCAAAACTGCCTTAAAAGAAACTTTTGTTCTGACTTGGTAAGGAAAAAAATGCAAAATAACAGTAGTCCTAACAGCAAAGATGTTCGTATAAAGACATGTTCTGAACAATAAGGTCATTTATTCATGTATGACATAAGTACGTAGGAATTTAAATAATGAGAAATCTTGTGAAATGCAGTAGAATGCACACCACTGGCATTGTGAAGTTCCCCATCTATAAAGCCCTGTTCTCAGGAAAAGCAGCTTTACTTTTGCTTTGAAAATCCATTATCATAAGCCACTCTTTTTAAAACACTTTTCTCACTGCAATATTAAAGTAATTTTATATCCTAAGAGCAGCTCTTTCTTAGGGCAAAGTGGGTGGGAGGGCT
Source organism: Emys orbicularis (assembly GCF_028017835.1). Classification (NCBI taxonomy): domain Eukaryota; kingdom Metazoa; phylum Chordata; order Testudines; family Emydidae; genus Emys; species Emys orbicularis. Next base: position 72,477,437 of record NC_088685.1, on the reverse strand, counting down.
GTATTTTAATTGTGGTTTATAATGCTTCTCACAACCCCAGCTTCCCCAAAATCAGGAAAACCACCTCACTCTTAGGCTTTTCTCTTCTAAATTAATTTTACTCCCCCACAAGAAGACCCTTTTTAGAATGTCCATCTGTTTAAATGGCTTATTCTTTCTCCGGACACCCTTTCTGGATTCCACAAAAAATATTGTTGGGGGGGGGGGAATTATTAAAGGTTTAAGTTAAATTTTCTCTTTTTCAGATTGTAAGGGAGATGTTACTACTTCAGGGAGGCAGTGTTGTCTACTGATAAAACAGGAGATCTGGCCTTTACTTTCAATTCTACCACAGCCTTTCTGTATGACCTCACACAAGGTTCTTAACTACTCTCTGCATCCATTTCCCCATCCGTAAAATGGGGATAATAATGCCCACCAACCTTAAAGGAGCATTTTGAGAGCCAAAAGGAAAATGTGCTATATGAGCTTAGTAGCACGATTATACAGGACAGGACGTTAACATGGCACTTAACAGTAGATAAAGCATGCCATATAGTGAACAAAATCCCTGGCCTGAGAAGTCCACAACATAGAGAGTCACAAGCAGGGAAAATAGAGTGTTGAGGCAGTGTGAAACAAACTCAGTTTGTCTCTAGTGGTCACTACAGCTGGATTGCTTAATGGAACAGATGGGTTTTCAGGAGGTTTTTTGAAGGAAGAAAGCGAGGGTTCTTGGCACATGGTAGTTGGCAGTCTGTTGAAGCATAAGGCATAGCACAGAAGGACGCATAAAGTCAAGAGTTACAGAAGAGGACAATGAGAACAATGTGGAAGAAGGGCGGGAGATAGGGAGTGCCAGGGTAATGTAGGAGGCGATAAGGCCATAGATGTAATCACGGACAGGGCAATGTGTATATAGAAGGTACCTCGGTTCTTTGGAAATGGCGTGGCAGAGCACTGAAAAAATTTTTGATGTCTTGGACCATTTCTCAAGCACTGATTGCTGTGCTTGTGCTGCAAATGTAAGCCTTCATCGTAGTAAGGCCAGGTACTGTAGTTGTCTGGAAGTGATGAAGATCTTTCTCAGAGATGACTGAGATTTAATCTATAATGGTGCTAAAGTATTTGCAAATGCATATGCAGCATCATTACAAAATCTTCATGACCAGAGAAATGTTTCATCCCTATCTCTGTTGACACAAAAGATTGCCTACTGATAATTGCTTTGCTTAAGTGTCTGATTATATGCCAGAAATGAGTGCATTCTATGTTAGGTCATCTTTAATTATGCATGTACCACCTGTCAGCTCTAAATCAGGAGATTAGTTTTCTCTTTGGATTTAGTTTAGGGAAAAGAAGAGATCTTTCAGCCAGAGGAATATATTGTTGTAAACAATATCTATATACTGGAGTTTTAAAGGAATACTCTTGATCCTCCCTGGTCATTAATAAGCTATTGGCACATCCAAAAATATTTGAAATGTTGCCTGAGCTAGATGGTGACGATTTTCAGGGAAAGAGGATTTGGGTCCATCTTTTGGGTCCTAATTTTTCCTTTTCACCATTTCATATGCACAGGGTGGGCAGAGATATGGGGTGAGTAGGAAATGTATTAGTGCACTGGTGATACTGTAGTTAAGGTTCCATTAATCATTCGATTGTAAGCCTCTACCTTCCAGTTTTATTATTTATTTCACTCGAACAATGTGGTGCTAAAATAATGCTATAAAGACAGGCCCTTCCTAACAAAGTTTACAATCTAGAAGACAAAAAAATGAGGAGGGGATGCGGGGCTTCGCAGTAGAAGTCACAATTGAAGAAGAACTTGAGTAAAGAGACAGAAGAGACCTGGGAGACTGAGATTGGGAGGATGTTTGATGTATAAATGGTATGGTGTTACAGTACCTACTTACAACCTTCTCTTAAAAATACTTTGGGGCTGAAACTTTTTATAGTTTGTTTCAGGGAAACATGAATTCTCTGGAAAGTTTGAAGGCATTTTTGATTAGCAGGGAGTTTGGATTAGTTAGTTTTGGTGTTTTTTTTTATGTTATAGAAATGTAAATAATGAATCTGCCATTTTATGTTCAGCACATACTGAGGTGGGTTCTGGGCAGAAATGGAGAGAAGGTTGGTTGCTCTCTGCTCTTAGTTTCAAATACCAAGAGTTTAGTTACATTATATAGTTTTAAGCAGGTAGAGTTCTCACCCTTCTCAAACACAGTACATCAATGTATCTATAGGGTCATAGGACGGGAAGGGACCTCAAGAGGTCTTCTAGTCCAGTCTCCTGCATTCAAGGCAGGACTAGGTATTATCTAGACCATTCCTGTCAGGTGTTTGTCTACAAATCTCCAATGACGAAGATTCAACAACCTCCTTAAGCAATTTATTCCAGTGCTTAATCACCCTGACAGATAGGAAGTTTTTCCTGATGTCCAACCTAAACTGCCATTGCTGCAATTTAAGCCTATTGCTTCTTGTCTTATCCTCAGAGGTTAAAGAGAACAATGTTTCTCCCTCCTCCTTGCAACAACATTTTATGTACTTGAAAATTGTTATGTCCCCCCTCATTCGTCTCTTCTCCAGACTAAACAAACCTAATTGTTTTCCACCTTCCCTCATAGATCATGTTTTCTAGGCCTTTGATCATTTTTGTTTGCTCTTCTCTGGCCTTTCTCAAATTTGTCCACATCTTCCCTGAAATGTGGCGCCCAGAACTGGACACAATACTCCAGTTGAGGCCTAATCCATGCGGAGTAGAGTGGAAGAATTACTTCTTGTGTTTTGTGTATAACAGTCCTGCTAATACATCCCAGAATGATGTTTGCCTTTTTTGCAACAGTATTACACGGTTGATTTATATTTGGTTGTGATCCACTATAACCCCCAGATCCCTTTCCGCAGTACTCCTTCCTAGGCAGTTATTACCCATTTTGTACGTGTGCAACTGATTGTTCCTTCCTAAGTGGTGTACTTTGTATTTGTCCTTATTGAATTTCATCCTATTTACTTCAGATCATTTCTTCAGTTTGTCCAGATCATTTTGAATTTTAATCCTACCCTCCAAAACACTTGCAACACTTCCCAGCTTGGTATCGTCCACAGACTTTATAAGTGTATTCTCTTATTTATGAAGATATTGAATAGAACCAAACCCAGGACAGATCTCTGTGGGACCCCACTTAATATGCCCTTCCAGCACTGATAACTACTCTCTAGGAATGGTTTCACAACCAGTTGTGCACCCACCTTATAGTAGCTCCATCTAGGTTGTATTTCCCTAGTTTGTTTGAGAAGGTCATGCGACAGTATCAAAAGCTTTATTAAAGTCATGATATACCACATAGGTTATCATAGGGTTTTGTACTGCTGCTCATCACCACAGTATCTAAGCACCTTCTGCATGACAAATTGGCAATAGCAGTCTCTAGTAGACTTTGTGGAATCTGTGGTAGTATACATACATATATAGATAGATTATATAATTTATAGATTATATATCTAAACTTAACCCCTTTTCTGGGATTTGGCTTTACTGCTGCTCCAATTACCTCCTCAGGCTTCGGAAAGTAATATTTCAGTACCAGAGAGATTGATTTACTAATGCTGAAATATTTTCAGCAATAATGCTGTCAGAAGGTATTATCTGGAGAAGTGGTATTTCAGTGCAGTAAAACAACTAGCAAATGTGGCAGTGGACGTTAGATGATGATTATTACAGCATTACTGTTCAGATCACATTAGGCTTTGACTGGTGCATCTCAGTTGCACAGGTATTTTAGGCTGTCATTTTGCATTTGTTAAATGGTAGTGTTCTCTCTTGTTGAGACATAGGGTTGGATTCATCTGCACTGGCATAGGGAAGTGCAAATTGCTACCTTGGTTCTACTGGGGAATGGAAGCTATCATCGTCACACACAGCTGCACAGGTGGTGTGTGCTTCAAGCTGCCCTAATAACTTTTGGGGATATGCCTGTAGGCTCTACCTTCCAGCAGATGGGAGACTGTAAGCACTTTGTGCCACTGCATTCCTCCTACCTCCTCCAGGAGGACATTTTACCACTAGGGGGCTGTGCTAGTGACTGCATTGGGGACGCTTAGCTAGCTATTATTTCCTTATTTAGTATGAGTGTGCCATAGTGACATTATTTCTTTTTCTTAATGAGATAAACTACACCTGAATTCTGTTCCTGCTTGGTGGTGGTGGTCTCAGGTTTTGTAGGGTTGTTCAGGTTGGCATAGTTTTGACTGACTCCTTTCTAATTTTCTCCTGCACAGACACTAGTCCTAGTAGTAATGCTGTACGTAACTTGCTCGGTTTCACTGAATTTGCTTTGCACATATCTGGAAAGTTTATTTTACTTTGTGTTCAGTGTTTGTGCCTTGAAATAATTAGCTTTGCTGTGTATGTAGATTTGACCTGTTGATAATGTACATTTTTCTGAGTTGGTTTGAATTTTGCTAGTAACAGCCAATTGTTACAAGAGTTCATTGTGCTATTCATAGTTCATATGCACTTGTATACATAAATTAAATGGATTAAAAACTGGCTACCTTATAGGTCTCAAAGTGTAATTGGATTCTTCATCATTGGCAATTTTTAAGCCATGATTAGTTGTTTTTCTAAAGATATGCTCTAGAAATTATTTTGGGAGAGGTCTGTGGCCTGTGTGATATAGCAGGACAGATGAGGTGATCGCCAGTGGTCCTATCTGACGTTGGAAACTAGGAATCTGTAAAAGGAGTGAATCCACTGACGATTAAAGAAGGCAGAAAAATGATAAACCTTTTATTAGTGCCCAACAGAGTGGATAATAGATGTGTGCCAAATACTTCAGAATTCTGGTTATCTGCCTAAACCACAGGTAGAGTGAATGTTTTCCTGCCTCTTCACTGATTACTTTGCTTCCAGATACAGTACTTGAATCTTTACTCTTCAGTTTCTTAAAAGAGCCTTCTTTTAAAGAATTGTTTATTACATTTTTATGTTATTTTCATGCTGGTGAAATCTGCTATGCTATGTCCTTTGTCTCTCATCTGTTTTAAATTATGCACGTTTTTCAGATTGTCTTGTACTATGTGTTTATACAGTATCTCGCATCTTGCCTTGGGCCTCTAGGCACTACTGTATTACAAATAAATAATAAGCCCTCTATTATTCACAGTATGGGTCACCTTTTTTTTTTTTTGTCTATTAACAACATGGATACTGGACATGTCTTTTTTCAAAGAACAAAATTGTTCTCCATCATTTGTTCACATACTACTTTATTGTAGGATTGTTCGCATATCCTGGACTGTTAGTGATGACTTTTTTTTATTATGATCATTGACAAATTACATACATTTTGTAAACAGTTACAAGAGAATTAAAGTATCAGAGGGGTAGCCGTGTTAGTCTGAATCTGTAAAAAGCAACAGAGGGTCCTGTGGCACCTTTAAGACTAACAGAAGTATTGGGAGCATAAGCTTTCGTGGTTAAGAACCTCACTTCTTCAGATGCAAGAGAATTAAAGGTATCTCAGATTTTGGGCCTTTCTAATCATAACAGTATCTCTTTAAGAATTGTGGTACATTTTGTTTTTCTAATGTTGAAATTAGTATTACATTTTTAGATTGAGTCCACCATGAAAAGAAGGGCATAGCTTCTGGAACTAGGTGTGCTGCCACCCCCCATCCCGCATTATATACAGCGTTTGCAGTTTAGTTCAGTGGCTCTCAGCATCCCCACTATACACATTGTTCCAGCACCCCTGAAGAGAGGTAGTCCAGACTAGTGCTCTAAACACTGGGACTGAAGAGAACTGCGTTCAATTCTTCATTGTTCCGCAGACTTCCTGTGTGACCTTAGGAGAGTCATTCTTTATGCCTCAGTTCCCCATTTGTGAAATGGGGATTTAGTAATTCTCTGCCTCACAGATTGTTATGAGAATTAAGCCAGTAAAGATAGTGAGCTTCTCAGATATTGCCATGATGGGAGCCATATGAGAACCTCAGATAGACTTTGCAATCTCTCCAGGGCAGGACAGTTGTCAAAAGAGCACTGTCGAAGCAATGGTAAATAAATGCAACCTTCTTGAAAAGTTCAAGTGGACAGTCAGAGCAGGAAAAGTCGTTTCTTTTGCACTATGGTTGCAATGCATTTGTGGAGTGATTTCAAGGAAACCTCTCAGTAACAGGAAACTGTTACTGCAGGCATTCGATGAATAAGCTGTGTAGCTTTGCTTTGTGCCTTGTGCCTCATTCAAAAGACTACTTAGTAAATACAAGAACATGTCCATAATTAGTCAGATTTAGTTTCTTTTCCCAATGGTAATGTGTTAGTAATTTGTATCATAAAAAATGGGACGGGAAAGCAGAAATATATTTTTTTCACCTAAACAGGATGGATTGCCAGAGTTTAACTGCGTTAATAAAACAAGACATTTGACTTAGTAGTGACACACCCTGAAATGTTCAGTAGCAGATCCGTTTGTTTTAAAAACAACCCCTCTTATGTTTCGGACAGTTGTTCTCATCACAAATACTACCAGCTGGTTCTAATTGGTAGCCAAAGAAAATAAATGCCTTTGGAGACATTGCTACCTTCTTACCCTTGTTGGTCCATCCATGCAGGGTTGAAGTACACCTGCAGCACAATGTGGGGAAGCTTGCAGTGCCTCTGCTATTTCTGTGGATCCTAGAACTTCAGCCTCCAGGATTCTTCATCTCAGTGCGGTATCTTAGGGGAGCAGTGAAAATTCTCATGCTTTTATATGCATGTGGTTGCCAGTTTATATCACATCTCATTTGTGTGAGGCGGTGCATAGTTCTTTAAATGCAGTAGCTAAGTGGGGCAGTGGAAATTCTCCTGTGCAAGTGGTCATAGTTTTGAATTCTGTCTCATCAGTCACACAAGAGGTGAATGCTCCCTGACAACTTCCATAAACACTGCTTACACTTAAATGTATCATCAGCCAAACCCTCTGTTGCTACAGCATTATCTTTTTCCCCTCAAAACTTCGTGCAAATCAGTTAGTTTTAATTTGTTTTCCCAGCTACTTAGTTTTGTCACATTAGTTGAGTAGCATCCTGTTGTTTCACATGATATATGAGATAATGTAAGTTATATGCCACTCTACTTAGCAAAATGTTAGAATGGCTGTTGGCAGCCTTAGTTTTCTGAAGGAGTAATTAGCAAGTTGAATTACTTATATGGACCTACTAGCCTGAGTCAGCATTTTCTAGCTGTCTGTAAATTAGCAACTAGTACAGGCGTTTCAGAATCTAGCATATGATTAATTAGTTACTACACTAAAAAAAGAACATTCATAAAAATATGTACAATGAAATTAGTGCTACCGTGTCTCATTTTTTAACTTAGATATCAATTTCTCTGTCAAATACCATAGTTCATGAAGAAGTTAATAAATAGTAATTTTTGTGAGGAGGCGGGCACTTTTAGTATGGAGGATGTCAAGCTGATACTCTAATAATAAGCATACTAATAACTTTCTCATGCCTCCATATCCATTAATCCTCATACTGCTGGATACAAGTCACCTTGCAGGAAAATAGAACCATGAAAACATTTTATGTTAGCTGTTCAAATTATGATCCAATACTTTATGCACCTCCTTGTATAGACCAATACATTGCAGTTTTCTTCATACCTTTCTAGTATGCTGGAATTTCAGTCAATCCCTTTAGTCTTCTGTAGCAGGTAATTTAAAAGTGCTGTGCCCCCATGGATTTTGCAAACAAAGGCCTCATGCAATCAAGCATGGCAACGTGTATTAAATGCTCCATCTTGCTCTCCACAGGCAGCTAGTGCCTTCTACCCCTTTTCTTCCCCACTTTTTGTTAATTGAGAATTAGCTGGGGTCATTTTCCTCATGGCTCTTGTTAGGTCTCGTGCTCTATTCTAACTTGGTCCTGCCCAGAGATGTGCTAGGCACTTGACAGAACAGACACCCATCCAGCCAGGGTTGTGAGGTCAGACGAGAGGCATGAAAAGAAACCAAGCTGGAGACATTGGTTGGTGCTGAGCAACGTCGGGCCTTGAGGGTGAAATCCTTTGGTTCTGGTTGGCCATATATTTGGGCTGCTTGACCTTTTATTTTGAAGCTTATTCTTTTGTGTTCTTCTGTTCCTTCACCTCTTCTCTCTCTGCCTCTGCCTCCCACTTGTCACCCACCATGCTTTCTTTTCTTGTTGGTTTTATCTGTTGCCATTGCCTCCTCACCCACTTTGCACCTTTCTGCAAAGAATGATCTCTATCGCATCTTAACTCTACAGCATGATGCTTTTTTGACCTCCACAGCCTCCTTTCACCCACCCATCTCAGTTGGTGCTACTCTTTCTCCCCCATCTACACCCCTTCTCTACCTTTTCCTCCTCATCTCTGACAACATTTCTCTCAACGTTATCCCCTCGCTGTCTGCCTCCCAAACCCTCCATCACTGGCATCACTCTAAGTGACATTAGTTTTCTCTGCTGCCTACCCTTCACCCCCTCTCTGCTCCCTCCTGCTCCACTCCTAATACACTGGCTGAAGTATGTAATTTATTATCTCCTGATCTTTTCTTTTCTTTTCTTTCATTGGAAATAGGCTTTCTGTTCTGATTCATCTTCCATAGCTGCTCTCATCCTCAGCTCTGTCTCCTCTCGCACCTTGCACCCCGGCCCTGGAGGCTACAATGGCAGAATTTGGCTCCTGCTCTCAATCTCCTGTCACATCCAACCTTCCTTTCTCCTTACACCCCTTCTCTTTTGAAATATACTCCAGGCATCTCTTTTCCCTTTCCCTTCACTGTGGCTGTCACCTGCTGTTTCCCAGATTCCTCATTCTCCTTCCTGTGTCTGGCTTAGAGCTTGGCTCTCCTCCTACCTCTGATCTCTGCTGACTTCAGACTCCATGTTAATGTCCCCTCTGGCTCTGTTCCCTCGCTTTTTCCCTTTTGACGGTCAGCTCTGGACCAACTCTCTAGCACATCTTTTTTTCCCCTCTGTATTTCTCTCCCCTTTATTTTTTGTTACTGAAGACATTTGCAGAAACATTGGCTCATTTTTTTTCAGGTCTTTAATTTCTTTTCTGTTTATTACCCACTTGAAATCATAATGTTTTCACAAGCAGGGGATATTTTTTCACTACTTGTGAGGAATAAACAGAAGGGTAATTCTTATAGATAATAATGAGAATGTTAACATGTAAATCCCTAAGAAAGAAAGGGCCATATCCCCTGCTCGTGTAAATCAGTGTTGCTCTACTGATAGATATGGCCCAAAGAGCCTATTTCCAGAGACTATACCTTTCTTATGTCTGAAAAACTTATGCCAGACACTGTGGGCAGCACTGGAAACAAATAGTAATACATATCTCCCAAGTTATTAAAACAAAGGAAAAAGCACAGGTACATTTCAAGTCAGTATTACTAATAGAATAGAATGCAGTATGTTATGATGATGGTGGAAAAGAATAATGTCATTCAGTACAAATTAGTGAATATCTCCCTTACTTTGCCATTCAGAAAATTTTGTAAAAAAGTTATGCCAAAGGGTATTTTTAAAAACTATTTATTTCTACTATTAGAATTCTTGAAATAACCATACAGATATGTGGATATGCTGACCTGATCTTGACTTCTGATAAATATGAATTAACTGACTCTGTGTCTATAAAACGTGAATTGTGCTAATGGCAAAGTCTGTATTGAATCTGACTGGAAAACTGTCTTTTCACAAAGATAATATGTTGCATATATGGTAAAGTTTATGGAAAGATATTGTATTTGTAACTTTTTCTTCACTTTTTTTGGGGGGGGGGGTGTCTTATGCAACAGTACTATCTTTTTTGTTACAGTCCTAGCAACATAGTACATCGAAGATGTAGTCACAGGGAAATATTTGTATTACAGCCTTCCTTGGGTTTGTTTGGGATGCACATTTTTCGTACATGCGTCTGACGAAGTGGGCATTCACCCACGAAAGCTTATGCTCCAATACATCTGTTAGTCTTAAAGGTGCCACAGGACCCTCTGTTGCATTTTTCGTACATGTGGAGGAAAAAAGCAGATTTTAAACTTTATACTCCAGACTGCTCTCTCTCTCTCTTTACATTTATACTGAGAGACAAAATTGTTGTTGATCACCTGAAGTTGCCATCTGGGTTGGTCTCAGTGGCAAGAGAAATGCTTTGGAGCTCTACCGTCTGTGGGATGTATTGATTGCCCCTTTATCTGCTGTTTGTATTATATTGTGTAGTTAATAATCATTAGGAATTGTGACAGACCCAGACCAGTGGGGTACAGGAGTCTGGTAGAGGGCAAATATACTGGTCACTGGATGAGTAGTTTTCTGTTCCCTGAGTGACCAGAGCAGGGGCTGCACTAGAGTAATCAGGAACCTGCTAGAACCAGTTAAGGCAGGCAGGCTAATTAGGACACCTGGAGCCAATTAAGAAGCTGCTAGAATCAATTAAGGCAGGCTAATCAGGGCACCTGGGTTTTAAAAGGAGCTCACTTCAGTTTGTGGTGCGAGTGTGAGGAGCTGGGAGCAAGAGGCACAAGGAACTGAGAGTGAGAGGGTGTGCTGCTGGAGGACTGAGGAGCACAAGCGTTATCAGACACCAGGAGGAAGGTCCTGCAGTCCACAGGGCCCTGGGCTGGAACCCGGAGTAGAGGGCGGGCCCGGGTTCCCTCCAAACCTCCCAATTGACCTGGACTGTGGGTTCTTCCAGAGGGGAAGGTCTCTGGGCTGTTCCCCAACCCACATGATGAATCTCTGAGGCAAGAAAATCCGCCAATAAGCGCAGGACCCACCAAGATAGAGGAGGAACTTTGTCACAGAATATGCTTCAATTAGCTTCATCTGAAATCCGAATCAGAGAGCTTTATAGCTTCCTCACTTTGCACATAAACATGTCAATCGCTAATGGAACAACAGAGATTATTTCACCCCAAATTACGTATATTGTAGAATTATGAATCCACTTGTCTCCATGCTCGTAGGGATTGATCCTGGTGGATGTTGAGCTCCCTCAATTTCCATTGAAGTCAGTGAGAGTTGAAGGCACTCAGCATCTTGCTAAATCAGGTCCATAATGTGTCAGTGTAAGTCAGCACACAGTATAAATCTCACAGCACTTTTTACTGTACAGCCAGTGTGTAATGTATTAGACTTTTGCATATCTTAACATGAGATCAAAAACTATTTTTATTTAGTACTAACCATGTGCTCTGTGTTGAACAATGCATGAAAAATACTGTGTTTTTAAACTGTAGGGACATGAATGAGAGTATTTTCCATGGTGTACACATGTGAATTCAGTTTTTAAATACAATTACTATAAGTTGTAAGTAGATCTGTCAAGTGATTAAAAAATTAATCGTGATTAATCGTGCAATTAATCGCACTGTTAAACAATAATAGAATACCATTTATTTAAATATTTTTGGATGTTTTCTACATTTTCAAATATATTGATTTCAATTATAATGCAGGATACGAAGTGCTCACTTTATATTTATTTTTTATTACAAATATTTGCACTCTAAAAAACAAAAGAAATAGTATTTTTCAATTCACCTTATACAAGTACTGTAGTGCAATCTCTTTATCATGAAAGTTGAACTTACAAATGTAGAATTATGTACAAAAAATAACTGCATTCAAAAGTAAAACAATGTAAAACTTTAGAGCCTACAAGTCCACTCAGTCCTACTTCTCGTTCAGCCAATCGCTAAGAGAAACAAGTTTGTTTACATTTATGGGAGATAATGCTGCCCGCTTCTTGTTTGCAATGTCACCTTAAAGTGAGAACAGATGTTCTCATGGCACTGTTGTAGCCGGTGTCGCAAAATATTTACGTGCCAGATGCCCTAAAGATTCATATGTCCCTTCATGCTTCAATCACCATTCCAGAGGACATGTGTCCATGCTGATGACGGGTTCTGCTCGATAACAGTCAAAAACAGTGCGGACCGACGCATGTTCATTTTCATCATCTGAGTCAGATGCCACCAGTAAAAGGTTGATTTTCTTTTTTGGTGGTTCGGGTTCTGTAGTTTCCTCATTGGAGTGTTGCTCTTTTAAGACTTCTGAAAGCATGCTCCACACCTCGTCCCTCTCAGATTTTGGAAGGCACTTCAGATTCTTAAACCTCGGCTTGAGTGCTGTAGCTAGCTTTAGAAATCTCACATTGATACCTTCTTTGCGTTTTGTCATATCTGCAGTGAAAGTGTCCTTAAAATGAACAACATGTGCTGAGTCATCATCCGAGAGTGCTATAATATGAAATATATGGCAGAATGCAGGTAAAATAGAGCAGGAGACATACAATTCTCCTCTAAGGAGTTCAGTCACAAATTTAATTAACCCATTATTTTTTTAACAAGCGTCCTCTGGAGCAATGGCCGAAGCATGACGAGGCATATGAATCTTTAGCGCATCTGGCACGTATATATCTTGCAACGCCAGCTACAACAGTGCCATGTGAACGCCTGTTCTCACTTTTAGGTGACATTGTAATTAGAGAATTGTAATTAGAGAAGTAGGCTCTAAAGTTATGAATTGTTTTGTTTCTGAGTGCACTTATGAAACAAAAAAAATCTGCATTTGTAAGTTGCACTTTCATGATAAAGAGATTGCACTATAGTACTTGTATGAGGTGAATTGAAAAATACTATTTATTTTGTTTATCATTTTTACAGTGCAAATATTTCTAATAAAAAATAATAATATAAAGTGAACAGTGTACACTTTGTATTCTGTTTTGTAATTGAAATCAATATATTTGAAAATGTAGAAAAACATCCAAAATATGTAATAAATTTCATTTGGTATTCTATTGTTTAACAATGCAATTAAAACTGTGATTAATTGTGATTTAATTTTTTGAGTTAATCGCATGAGTTTACTGCAATTAATCAACAGCCCTAGTTGTAACAAAAGGAAAACAAAGGTACTACAGTTAAATTTAATGAGGCTGGTTATAAGGTTACACTTTGAAACAAAAGGCCCCTGCTATAGGATCCAATATGTCAAATGACTAGTCTCAGTTAATGTCAAATTCTTAACCTTTTAATACTCCTATAGGCACTTCCTAAATAATCATAATGGGCAAAGACACCTGTATTTGTACTTTACAGTGAAGAATGCTTTTTAAATTTTTTTACTTTCATTCTACTGTTATTACCCCGTAATCACGTGGCTTCTCCATTCAAGAAAGAGTAGGCACATGGAGCTTTCCCCATTTAGAAACCAATGATTTTTCCTTATTAAAACTAGCAGTGCTTAAACTCCTAGCTCTTTACCATTGCACAGAAGCTCACATGTACCCCTCAGGATCTTACCCATATTTTTTTATCTCTGTCCATGCCTTCTGTTTCTCCCCCCCCCCCCCCCCACAGTTCTCTACCACATGTGTAGGTACTAAACTGGCATACTTATCCTCAGGACAGGAACAAGCAGAATTGGACCCTCCTAAATACACAACATCCACCCCTTTCTTTGCCTCTTGGCTTCATTTAAATTTCTATAGTTTATCTTTATTTATTATTTGTGTTACTATAGCACCTAGGAGCCCTAGCCATGTCCCTTCCTACTAACAATATTTACAGGCACGGTGCACAAGGAGAATGAAAATCTGGCCATTTTGACAAATTCAGGGCTGGTCTATACTACAAAGTTAGGTTGGCTTAACTACATTGCTCTGAGCTGTCAAAATGCTCAGATTTTCATCCTCCTCCTGCACCTTGAACAAGAATGTAAGCATCTACCGAGTCATGGAGAAAATGAAAAACTTGCAAAGCCTTCTAAAGCATGCTAACAAGGAAAGGTTTATTTTAAGTGATGCAGATCTTCTCACGGGAGGAAATCTAGTAGGAAAAAGCAAAGAATTCTGATTAACTTAACATCCCTGGTTGCATCATCTAAAGATTTACTCTCAAGGCCAGTATCCAAAAATTCTACCAGTTTAACAAAACTAGTTTTAACACTAGCTGGAGTCCTAGTAGACGAGGTTTAAGTGGACTGAATAATTTGTATTGAACCAGTTACCACCTTAAGATTTTAAGCCAGTTGGAATTTTTGGCAAAATCTACCTACTATGGACAGGCCTTGTGAGACTCAGTCCCGTAATCTATGGCTACTGCCTTAATTATGAAAAAAAAACATTTTTTCAAGTGGGTAGAGAAAATCATCTTATCCATTGAGGCTCTATGTGCAAAGGAAATGTCATCAGCACATGGACATTCTAAATAGAACTTCAATCATGAAGGCTTCCATTCATTTTGGAAAGTGCTGAGCAAGCAAATAGTGGCCTTGTATCCATGGGGAACGAGACACCTCTATTCATTTTCAGAAGGAGAAACCAGGAAGCCATAGCTTTAGAAACTCTACCACGTATATGACCCTACAAACAACTGTATGCCTTCCCTTTCTTCACATTAATCAGAACAGACAGGCAGGACCCAAGAGAATCCATAGACAAAGGGAGTATGAACAATTTTCTAAATGCCTGCAAGGTTACAGTGAAGATAAAAAGCTTGCAAAATAGTCTAGAAAACATTTATTCTGAGTGATGCTCCTTTATGACATATTTTATAGTTCTTATGAGAAGAATCTGCAAGACATGGTCATCCTCATAGCTCCCTAACAGTTGAGGTTGTTGTAACTAATGAGCATGTTCTTGGGGCCCTGTATGCTCCTACCATGCAGGACCTCCTTAACCAGGGGCCCAGTTTTGCATACAGACCTGGAAAGCAATATTTGATTAACTGTATAGTGAAAAATGATAATTAACCTGGAAAAGGAGGTAACAGCCCACTAGTTTCCTTCAGAAGGTGTCTACCAACAAGAACTATTATAGAAATTGGTTCAATTTTAAGCACTGATAATATCCAAAATATTCAAGTACAATTCTTCAAAGTTGAACCCTACTGGAGTCGATACAGGTTGGGCTTAATCTGGAGCTAAAACCCAAGGAAACAGTAATAGAGTTTATCTAGGTAATCTGTTGTCCTTAATTTGTCATGTGAAAAGGTTGCCGAAAGCAACACAACAAACCTGTCTGCCACCTGCTCATAATTTCCAGCATGGACCCTAAACTTAGTATTGTCTGCTCTTTCAACCCCTTTGGGCTGTTTATATCTACAGTAACTCCTCACTTAAAGTCTCCCGGTTAGTGTTGTTTCGTTGTTACGTTGCTGATCAATTAGGGAACATGCTCGTTTAAAGTTGCGCAATGCTCCCTTATAACGTTGTTTGGCAGCCGCCTGCTTTGTCCACTGCTTGCAGAAAGAGCAGCCCATTGCAGCTAGCTGGTGGGGGCTTGGAACCAGGGTGGACTGGCAGCCCCCCATCAGCTCCCCGCTCCCCTAAATTCCCTGTGTGGCAGCCGCCCAGCAGGCTATCAATTGTCGGCAGTTCAGTTGTCCCTCCCCCCACTGCCATGTGCTGCTCCTGCCCTCTGCCTTGGAGCTGCTCCCGGGAGCATCCTGCTTGCTGTGCAGGGCAGGGGAAGAAAGGGGCTAATGTCAGGGTGTCCCCCTGCTCCTGCCCTCTGCTTACCCCATCTCTATAGAGCAGGGTCAGGAACACAACAGGGCTCAAGATGGAGGTTGCTTCCTGGCAGCAGCTGCCGTCTCAGCTTGGGGATCTACTTAAAAAGGCAGTGTACTTAGAGTAGGTCAGCGTACCTAAAGGGACAATGCGCATCTCTCTCTCTCTCTCTCTCACACTTACACGGTGTGTGTCTCTGTCTGCCATGCTGTCTCCCCTCCCTCCATTTGTGCTGCCTTGTAGAGCATGAGGCTAGATTAACAACAATGTGTTAACCCTTGAGGGCTCAGCTGAGTGCTCATCATTTAGCAGCAAGGCATTCCCTGGGAAATATCCCACACTTTTCCACCCTCTGACTTCACCACCTCAACCAAGCTTCGCAATCATCATTGCTGTGTATAGTATTACATTGTTTGTTTAAAACTTACACTCTGTGTGTGTGTGTGTGTGTGTGTATGTGTGTGTATATATATATATATATATATATATATACACACACACACACATACATAGACTATATATATAGTCTTTTGTCTAGTGAAAAAAATGTCCCTGGAACCTAACCGCCCCCCCCCCCCTTTACATTGGATTCACTTAACATCGTTTTGCTTAAAGTCACATTTTTCAGGAACATAACTACAATGTTAAGCGAGGAGTTACTGTACTCGCTATCAAATTGGCCTTCCTCATCGTAGTCATAATGTCAAGAAGAATTTTGAAATAGGGATCCCCCTCTATAGTACCCCAGAGTTGCACATTCCACAGAGAGCTGAAGACTGACGCAGCATTCACCCCGAGTATGGCTCACTTTTTCAGGATGTTGTGCTCTTTTCATTCTCCCAAAAACAGCCTTATGAGATAAGATGGCACAGAAACTGGATATCAGAAGAGAGGTGAGGATACATATGTCAAAAACTGAAAAGTTCAGAAAATCAAACTCATGTGCTCTCTACCACTCTGTAGTGAAAGGAGAATCTCAAAATCCTCAATTGTAAGGTAGATCAATGCTTGATATCTGAAGCATACAAAGCAAAAGGCAAGACTTTTCCTGAAAAGCTCACATATCTTCCATAGATCACTGGCTACCTCCTGAGTGGAAAGAGCTCAAGCCTCTGATAGGTTCTCACAAAGCTGTCCCCTGGACCTCAGAACACTTAGTTTTTCAAAGCATGGTAAGACTGACAAGCCTTAGCCAGTGCAGTCTTCAGGGGATGAGTACTGGGATCTGTAGTACCTCAATACAAATTATAGTCCATATGGAACTTCGAAATGCATATACTTAGATTTTTATTCCCTCGTAGGCATCTGCATTGTTGTAAATACCACACTGTAAGGAATGGCAGATATGGGAGTTCTGGCGAGAGAGAAGAAATTACTTTTACCTGATTTTTTTTCCCCACCAAATTCCTACGTCTGCCCATCCAGTAAAATAAGTCAACAGAGTGCCATGTGATCTCTCCCCAGTGCACTGAAACTTTTGACCATTTAAAAATATATATTTATATTGTTTTGTCTAACAGTCATCCTGGCACTATTACTGCTTTGGGCATCCCCACTCTGGACAGCGTCTGAGTAGGCAATGCTTAGCAGTAGTATGATGGATCTGGTTGAGCCCCCAGTTGTCATAATCAGTGCACTGTAAGGAGTAGCAGAAATGGGAACCAAGAGAGGAGACATTATAATAACATTTTTCTTCCCAAGTTTGTCACTTTCTACATATATATTGTAACACTCGCTTATAGAATCACAGGGATTTATTGAAAACTGCAAGTACCAACTCCAGCGCGCACAGGCAGGAATGAACTTCCCGCTAAAACCCACAGATCAGATGCAACAAAATATCAAAGGCAACAACTTCATAATAAGATAAAAAATACCTCACCATCTATTGCTAGAGGTGCTGTCTGCACTGGTCGTTACAACTTCTCCCCTCCAGTTAAATAATAACTTAAAACAGTAACTCCTAGGAATCCAGATAGTCTGCCATCCATGCAGTTACCATGTTGGTCTTCCTGCTCAAGTCCTATGTTCAGTCATGGAGACATCACTTAGAGCTGGATCTAGATTATCAGTGCATACAGGGTACATGTTCTCTAAGTCAGGCCTATCTGTTGTAGACCGACAGTTGCAGAATGCAGAGTGTTGAAGTCCCAAGAACAGCCTGGCAATTCTCCACAACCAGTCTCCTATTAGAAGGCACAGGAACCTGCTGGGGTAACTCCAAATCCTCTTCTCCATCCCTCTGAGATGATGAGCAGCCTCAGTATTTGCCCTCCCCTTTCTTTTAATGAATCTGTGAATAAGTTATTGATGCATTACAAGGGGCTTGCTTTTTGTGTCGGCACAGATACATTGTTAATTTTTTAATTACCATGTAAGGTCCCCTCCTAAAAGGAGTAAATTTGGGATTTTCTCCAGGCTGCTTTTTCCAGTTGCATAGCCACACCTTCTCTCCCTCCTAGATGGGACTGTAATGCTCTTTTTTTTTTTTCTTGGCATCTTGTGCCTGGCATGCTTGCTTCCTGCTCATTTGTTCCTCCCCTTCTGGAACATTGATATAAGACTTTGTTGTGTCTCCTATCTGTGTAAGTGCAGGGGGTCTTGCCTGTTCTTACTGCCTGAATATGAAGTCTGAGGGAAACATGGGTTTGCTAAGTCCAAAAATAATCTCAGAAGGAGAGTAATGGGTAGTTGAATGCTGGCTGCTGTTACCTTTTGTATTTGCATGTATATTCATATTGCAGTCTTGCTGGTGTTCACTGTCTACGATTATAAGCACAGAACTAGTGGTGTGGTTTAGTCACTCCACTCCTGCTTCTCCATTACTCAAAGGGTTGGTGACACTGTTATTCACCTTGGTTATCAACAAACCTTGTGTAATAACCACAATTCAAATTTCTTCCTCCGATCACTGCAGATGCAGCTTGTTTCGTACGTGTTTCGTTAGTGCAGCCATAGCTGTCTGTCCTTTTATCCTTTAGTTGCTGCGTCACCACATAGTTTGAGAAGATGTCATGCACTACATGCAAATACTAATTTCCAGCTGGTATTTCTGCTAGTGGATCTTTCAAGTCAATCTGTATGAACTCCCACGGTTTACTAGATTGGGGCATTTTCCCTGAAGAGTACTGCCTCTCCTTGCTTTTGCTTTCCTTTCTGGATGGGTAAGACAGGAAAGTAACCAGTTCTTAACATTTGCAGCCATGCCCAGCCAAAAAAAAAAAAGTCAATATCTGGCTCGGTGTCTTTTCATACCTCAGCTTGCCTTCCACTTTGTTGTCATGAAAATACTTTAGTACTGTTTTCTGTAAGTTTGCTGGCAAGACGATCCTGTTACCTTCATACACCAGCATGAAGTGGTGGATCAATGGATAATTGTTCCTGAATTATGTTAAACCTCCCTATCTGGGTCTCCTTCAGTAGATCTGCTGGTGCACCAAACATAAGGCAGGGGCTTAGATTGTTCTTGCCAGATAAGATCAGGCTCTCACTGCCCTCATGTGGCTGAGAGCATCTGCAACCACTTAGCTTTCCAGGTTTATGGTGAACTGTGACTGTATAGTCAAACAGTTTGAATCCATCTCCACAGGTATCCTGGATTGTACTTGGTAAGGAGCCACTGCAGGGCACTATGGTCTGTGCAAACTGTGAATTCCATCTACTGTATATAGAGACAATAGGCCTTGAGGGCCTCCACAACAACCAAACACTCCAGTTCTGCAGCCAAATACTTGGTTTACCTCTCATTTTATTTGCAGGTAAATCATAAATATCAGGGTTGGAAGGGACCTCAGGAGGTCATCTAGTCCAACCCCCTGCTCAAAGCAGGCCCAATCCCCAGACAGATTTTTGCCCCAGATCCCTAAATGGTCCCCTCAAGGATTGAGCTCACAACCTTGGGTTTAGTAGGCCAATGCTCAAACCACTGAGCTATCCCTCCCCCTAAGGTCATCAGTTTGTTCAAAGGCAAATCCAACAGCAACTGTTCGAGCATCACAGGTTACCAATAATGGATGGGGTGGATCCAGGAATTTAAGCACAGCATGGTTTAGAACTCCTTTCCATCAGTGAAATGCTTTTTGGTGTTGCTTTGTCCAGACAGAATTGCTTTTAGTTCGCAGAATGGGCAGCACCATTATACCAGCTAAATGTTATACAAACCTCCCGTAGAATCCACAAAGGCCAACAAACCACTGTATTGCCCATACATTTGTAGAAACCTTCTAGTCCATTATAACATTCAATTTCTGGGATTGGGCTCCAACACATCTTCACTGTGTCCTGGGAAGGTGCTACAGCTTCTCACATGCTGACATTTGTTTCCTGAAAGTTTAAACCTGCCTCTTTAAAAAGCTTTAGAATCATTTTCACTCCTAGCAGATGTTTCTTCTGTGTTTTGTGGAAACAAATGAGATCATCTAAGTATATGAGGGTGTCTTCAGTTCTCACAACTTAGGTTAGATTGTTTACTACCCTAACCCTGCCCAGCTTGGTATTGTCCGCAAACCATAACTGTACTCTGTGCCATTATCCAAGTTATTTATTAAGATATTGAATTGAACTGAACCCAAGACACACCCCTGCAGATCCCCACTCGATATGCCCTTCCAGCTTTAATGTGAACCATCGATCGCTACTCTTTGACTAGTTTTCCAACCAGTTATGCACCCACCTTATAGTAAGTTAATCTAGGCCAGGGGTGGGCAAACTTTTTGGCTCGAGGGCCACATCTGGGAATAGAAATTGTATGGTGAGCCATGAATGCTCACAAAAGTGGGGTTGGGGTGCGGGCTCTGGGGTGGGGCCAGAAATGAGGAGTTCAGGGTGTGGGAGGGGGCTCGAGACTGGGGCAGGGGAGTGGGGTGGGGGGGTGAGGGTGCCGGCTGGGGGTGTGGGCTCTGGGGTGGGGCTGGGGATGAGGAGTTTCGGTGTAGGAGGGTGCTCCGGGCTGGGATTGAGGGGTTCGGAGGTCAGGAGGGGAATCAGGGCTGGGGAAGGGGGTTGGGGCGAGAGGAGAGGCTCAAGGGTGCAGGCTCTGGGCGGCGCTTACCTCAAGCGGCTCCCGGAAGCAGTGGCATGTCCCTTCTCCGGCTCCTATGCAGAGGTGCGGCCAGGCGGCTCTGCGCGCTGCCCCGTCCTCAGGCACGCCCCTGCAGCTCCCATTGGAACATTGGAGGGGGCCATTGGAGCAGGGCCATTGGAGCGCATAGGAGATAGAGTGGGGCCATGCCGCTGCTTCCAGGAGCTGCATGGAGCAGCCCTAACCCTGGTCCCCGGCTGGAGTGCTGGAGCGGGGTCATACGGCTGCTTCTGGGAGCCACGTGGAGTGGCAAGCCCCAGACCCTGCTCCCCAGCCGGAGCTTGAGGGCTGGCTTAAAACAGCTGGCGGGCCGGATACAGCCACGGGCCATAGTTTGCCCACCTCTGATCTAGGCTATATTTCCCTAGTTTGCTAATGAGACAGTCGTGTGAGACAATATCAAAAGCCATACTAAAGTCGAGATATATCACAACTACTGCTTCCCTTTTATCCACAAAGCCCTTTATCCACAAAGACGGATATTAGGTTGATTCCATGTGATTTGTTCTTGACAAATCCATGTTGATCGTTGTATATCATCTTATTATTGTCTAGGTACTTACAAATTGATTGTTTATTTGCTCCATTATTTTTCTGGGTACTGAAGTTACGCTGACTGATCTGTAATTCCCTGGGTTGTCCTTATTTCCCTCTTTATAGATAAGTAGAATCATAGAATATCAGGGTTGGAAGGGACCTCAGGAGGTCATCTAGTCCAACCCCCTACTCAAAGCAGGACCAATTCCCAACTAAATCATCCCAGCCAGGGCTTTGTCAAGCCGGGCCTTAAAAACCTCCAAGGAAGGAGATTCCACCACCTCCCTAGGTAAAGCATTCCAGTGCTTCACCACCCTCCTAGTGAAATAGTGTTTCCTAATATCCAACCTAGACCTCGCCCACTGCAACTTGAGACCATTGCTCCTTGTTCTGTCATCTGCCACCACTGAGAACAGCCGAGCTCCATCCTCTTTGGAACCCCCCCTCAGGTAGTTGAAAGCAGCTATCAAATCCCCCCTCATTCTTCTCTTCTGGAGACTAAACAATCCCAGTTCCCTCAGCCTCTCCTCATAAGTCATGTGCTCCAGACCCCTAATCATTTTTGTTGCCCTCTGCTGGACTCTTTCCAATATTTCCACATCCTTCTTGTAGTGTGGGGCCCAAAACTGGACACAGTACTCCAGATGAGGCCTCACCAATGTTGAATAAAGGGGAACGATCACGTTCCTCGATCTGCTGGCAATGCCCCTACTTATACAGCCCAAAATGCCATTAGCCTTCTTGGCAACAAGAGCACACTGTTGACTCATATCCAGCTTCTCGTCCACTGTGACCCCTAGGTCCTTTTCTGCAGAACTGCTACCTAGCCATTCGGTCCCTAGTCTGTAGCAGTGCATAGGATTCTTCCGTCCTAAGTGCAGGACTCTGCACTTGTCCTTGTTGAACCTCATTAGGTTTTTTTTGTCCCAATCCTCTAATTTGTCTAGGTCCCTCTGTATCTGATCCCTATCCTCCAGCGTATCTACCACGCCTCCCAGTTTAGTGTCATCGGCAAACTTGCTGAGAGTGCAGTCCACACCATCCTCCAGATCATTAATAAAGATATTAAACAAAACTGGCCCCAGGACCGACCCTTGGGGCACTCCGCTTGAAACCGGCTGCCAACTAGACATGGAGCCATTGATCACTACCCGTTGAGCCTGACGATCTAGCCAGCTTTCTATCCACCTTACAGTCCATTCATCCAGATCATTTCATGATCACTTACCAGGGCCGGATTTACCTTTGTGCCCCCATGGAGACAATGGAGCATGGCACGGGGAGGTCAGTCCCCAGAGCGAGTGGCCAGACAAAGGCAATGCTGCATGGCATGGCAGGGGCGGCCCCGCTCCGCCCAGTCCAATACGAGGGTACTATTTACAAACCATCAGTTGCCAAACTCACAGTGGCCCGCCCGGCCCTGTGCTGCTGGCATGCTCCTTCCCCTTGGGGGCGGGCCCATACCACACCACACAGTCCCCCCCCCCACCCAACGCGAACACCCCTCTGAGAGCCCTCACAGACACACAGACCCCCTCCACAAATGCACAGCACCCTCACAACACCACCCTGTCCAGCGCCTCCCTGCCCACAGCCCCACCACAACTGCCGAGCACCCTACACAGAATCCCCACTCCCTAGTGCCCCAACACACACATCTTCCCCGCCCTCTCACAGCCCAGTAACCCCCCCCCCCCCCCCCCCGAGACCCACTCCGCCACGCTCTGCCTCCTGGCCACTCTCACCGGCCCTGCTGGGAGGTGACTCTCTACCAGGCTGAGCTGGCAGCGCAGCCAGGGCTGGTCCCAGGGCGGGGAATTGCTCCAGTGCCTCAGGAGTGGTGAGGTCAGCCAGGCCAGGCTGGTCCTCAGGACCCACTTGCCTGGAGCGGCCCAGCCAAGTCCCCCACACTGTCCTCCCTCCCAACTGGCCAGGCTTCTGCACCAGTCCCAGGCGTCTCAGCTCCAGGGAGACAGGCGGGGACCCACGGGTGGTGGGAAGCAGAGACTGCCCGGAGCCGGAAGTGCACTGGGGTCCGGCCAGGGGGCAGACAGGAGATGGTGGGTGGAGTCAGGGGGTGGGCCAGCCAAGCAGAGAAAGTGGGGGGGGGGGAGCCAGTGGGGTCTCAGGGCGCAGTGCAAGCAGAACAGGCCGGGACCACTTCTGAGCATGGGCCCGGCTCTGTGGCGCCACTGGCACCATTGTAAACCAGGTCCTGACTTTCATCCATGCTGACTTTCAAATTCTCAACCAGTTCTTCCCTATTTGTCAGAATCAAATCTAGAACAGCCTTTCCACCTTCTGTAATAAAAAGTTGTCTCCACTGCATTCCAAGAACCTGTTGGATAAGCTGTGCCTGGTATTATTTTCTCAACAGATGTCTGGGTAGCTGATGTCCCCCATCACTACTCAAGTCCTGTGCTTTGGATGATTTTGTTAGCCTCATCCACCTCTTCTTCCTGTTTACGTTATCTATAGTAGGTGCCCTACAATTAATCACCCTTGTCTTTTACTCCTTTTACCAGAGACTTACCCAGAGACTTTCAGCAGTTCTGCCTCCCACTTCTATCTCGACCTCAGTGCAAGCATATACATCTTTGGTATCGAGGGCAACACCTCTTCTGTTTTTTTCCCTGCCTGTCCTTCCTGAACAAGCTGTATCCTTGTATACCAATATTCCATTCATGTGAATTATCCCCCCAAATCTCTGATGGCAATTATGTTGTAATTGTGATTATTCAGTAGTATTGCCTGTTCTTCCTGTTCATTCTCCATACTTCTGGCATTAGTATACAGACATCTAAGTATGTATACATTTAGTTCTAGTTTCATGGCATGAGGCCTACTATGCTGTTTCAATTGGATGCAAATAGCACAATCTCCCTCAATTTATATTTAACCAAGCATCCACCTGAAATCAACTGGGCTAAAACCAGTCTTGCAGTGTCATCCAGCCAAATTACAGTTATGCATGAAAATTGGGAGCCTTCTCCTTTGTCAGATCATGGATGTTTACTCCCTTTATTTTGTGTTCAACAGAATGAATCAAAGATAGGGATCTTTCCAAAACTGGAAGACATCCTAAGGGTTGTGACCATAATAATCACTTAGTTCTATACATTGTCACTATTCTGTTGGTGTGTTTAATTTTATTTATATTGCAGTCACACCTAAAGGCCCCTAACAAGTATCAGGGCCATACTGTGCTAGGCGCTATACAAATGTACAGTAAAATCTAGTCCTGCCCTGAAGGAGCTTACAATCTGTTTTTGCACTAGAACCTCTCTACTTTCTATAGCTAATATTCTGCTGTGTTTATGCACAACTGTACAATAAGTAAGCTTCCAAAATTCTGTACATATTAATAAGTCCCCATCTATTCTAAGGTTAGCAATGAATTTTTAGTACACCTCTACCCCGATATAGCGCGACCCGATATAACATGAATTCAGATATAATACAGTAAAGCAGCGCTCCGGGGGGGCGGGGCTGCGCACTCCAGAGGATCAAAGCAAGTTCGATTTAACGCGGTTTCAGCTATAACACAGTAAGATTTTTTTGGCTCCCGAGGACAGCGTTATATCGGGGTAGAGGTGTATTCTCAACTAACTCTAAGCATGTGGAAGAGCACAAAACCTGGAGGAGTTTGACAGGTCACATTATATAAACCACCCTAGCAGTAGGATTGGACAGCTTCCATATGTGTTATTCTATAGGGCTGGCCAGAAAACAAGAATTCTGTTTCTCAAAAAAAATGGAGGTTTTGAAATTAGTTTTCATTCCACATTGTAGCCAAATCGTGACCTTTTCATTTTTTTGTGAAAAACAGACACACACACACCCCCACCCCAGAATAGCCAGTAGGCCAGTGAATGGCTTGATCTTCCTGTATCTCCCCAGAAATTCCCTCCCAGACCTGAGAAACTGTTTCAATGAATCAGCGTTTACCAACCAACTAGCTCTACTATTCAACCTGCATAGGCAATAGTGATATTGGATATAAAGATTTTGCGTCTATTCATTGTCCTCTACTATAGTCCATGATCTCATTTCTAATTACTGAAGAATATTTTATTATTTTGGGTTTTTTTCCCACTTTGCAGCTTACCTTGTGCTTTGCAGCACAGGCTATTTAAACAATACAAGAAGCTGATCACTAAGGACTCAGTTGCAAAGGATCTAAGGCCCAGGTACAGTATATTTGGCAGTAGGCAGGCCCCATGCAGTCTTGACTGGTCCATTGTTGTATTTTCAATTATCTTTGGTGCTGAAAGAAAAAGACGTTAATGTATCTGAGGATGACATAGCAAATTACTCCTGCTCTCTAACCTTTTTAAATTGCTAACACGGTTGTAATCTGTAATTACAAAAATCAGTGTGAGAATTGTGGCGCTGTATAATTATCTTTCCTGATACTTTATTGCTATATGAATTATTAATCCAAATCAGTCTTGTATAGTATTTGTGGCAACTAAGAAGAATAATGTATAATTAAATTTCATTATTTCTATTTTTGTGCTGATGTTTTATGATGTCGTAATTGATAATTAATTGGTTAAAAACACACAATACTTGGGAGTTTCAGATGACTATGAACTGTTCGGAGTTCAACATTTATTAATTAAATAATGAGTTCACTGAAGAGACCTTTGTGTATAGTCTACTGTTGTTAGTGAGCTCTCGAAACTGCTGAATTAATCATTAAGCTTTTCAATAGTTTCTTTTAAGGGAATGCAGCAAAGTTATAAATGGTTATATTGATTATAAATGATTCCTTTGTTGTTATGGGAATGTAAATAATTAAGAGCTCACAATAATAGATTTTAATGCTGGTCATTTTCCACAGCTCTAAGGAACTTGCTAACCGATGAGTCAAACTTTGATAGGTTTCCTCTAATAACAAACTTCTGCTATTATTAAGCAAGTAATCTTCATGGAGCAAGATACTTAGGACAAAGTGGGGAAATGTGACCTGTTAAACAGTTTTCCTTATTTCCACTTTAGAACTACATTGCATATTGTCTGAAGCACTAAACAGCTTCCCTCTACAAAGATGTGTAGGATTTTTAATCCTGAAAGGAGTATAAACTATTTCTAGCACTAGCACTTCAAATAGCTATTGTCACGTGAATTCCCTGTGGCATCTTTTGCAGCCAGTGTAACAGTTGAAAAGCTCAGAATACTGTCTGCATCCTATTGGACAAGAAACATTGTCAGACAATTTCTGTGCACTTCTGCTGTGTAGTCTAACTAAGTATGACATGGGATTCTTTCTTGTGCTCAAGCAGTTCTTTTTACAGTTATTCATAAGACCCTTATTCTAAGTGGTTAGTTTTTGAAAAAATGAATTAGAGAATGTACTTTATTAAATGGATCTAAAAAATACAACACTTCATCAATCCTCTTAACTTGATCAAGAGAGAATTGAGAGGAACCTTTTCTACAGTCTCTATAGTATGTTTGCTTGCATTTCATGCCATTCATTTTGCACTGGATCCGGTGCTGTGATTCTTAATAGTAAATTATACAGTTTTACTTGCTGGCTTTCATGCTAAAATTGGATGTTGTAGTCAAATTGAGGCAACACCCGATAAACCTTTTCTGGCATATTACAGCAGATGTGTTTAGAGCAGCAGTTCTCAAACTGTGGGTCGCTACCCCCTTTGAATGGGTTCGCCAGAGCTGGCTTAGACTTGCTGAGGCCCGGGGTTGAAGCCCGAGCCCCACTACCAAAGGCCCAAGCCAAAGCCCGAGAGCTTCAGCCATGGGCTGCAGGACTCAGATTACAGGCTCACTGCATGGAGCTGAAGCCCTTGAGCTTCAGCTTTGGCCCCCTAGCCAGGAGCTGTGGGGCTCGGGCTTTGGCAGGGCTTAGGCGGGCTCAGGTTTTGGTCCCCTCTCCTGAGGTTATGAAGTAATTTTTGTTGTCAGAAGGGGGTCGCGGTACAATGAAGTTTGAGAACCGCTGGTTTAGAGTATCTGTCTCTCACGCTATCATATCCCTGACCTAATGCTTGCACATCATTGAGTAAATAGTCATCTTTGTGTTCATATGGGCCAAATGATGCCCTCATGCAATACTTGAATTAATAAGAGCCTTTTCCGCCTCCCCCTCCAACATGGTGGTTTGGTATAGAGAGGCTGCCTGGACCCTCCACTTCTACTGCTGTAGCATATGGCAACAAATAACTGTCTGGGGTACAGGAAACTAGGCTTATACCACCAATTCATTTCATATGGGGCACCTACAGGCCATTGGCTGCAGTGGAAAGGGCTGTTGGGGACAATCAGTACAGGTCAAATTCAAATCAGGGACCTCTGTAGGCCAACACTTTTCCTATCAGTTAAAGGCTTGTTGAGTAACCAGTGAGGAAACACAGGGTGATGTTCTCACCATTCCACTAGCTTTATAATACATGTTTTAAACATTTTTGATAAGAGCAATAGTTAAAGAAGGAAATTACTAACTAGTAACCAAAGAATTCAGTGTTTGATTCACACAAATATTTGCTTATTGTGCTATTACTGTACTAAACGGATTACAACTTCAGGCAAAGTGTCTTTTTTCTTTTAAATACTAAAAATATAGTTGATTCTTTTTATTATCTGCCAGGTTTCAGGTTTCTTGTACAGTTTCAGAATCATCTCAGACATTACAGACATGAGATTTGCCTGAAAAAAAAATGCATTCTCCATTTAATTGTCATTTGCAACTTTCAGATTTTCCCACTAGATTTTTCTTGTAAAATCTTACATTTCACACCACTCAAGAGTGACCACTTAAAACATTATTTTACATTAGCATTAACATCTAAGATCAGTTACACAGAAAGCTGTGAGTGGGCTGAGCGAGTATCATTTTCTCTTTTACATTACCATAATCCTAATAAAATGATTGCAACCACTTCTGATCATTAATCTCACTTCATGAGAAGAATTTTTGAGTGTAAATTTTCTCAATTTAAGAAAGCAAACCCGTAACAAAAAGTAAAACTGCAGAAAACCAAAAGGACACCCCTCAACTGTAGATAGCTAGTTGTGTGTATACCTATAAAAAGACACAATCAAATGAGAGGGAGATGACTGGTATTTGGCACTGAAAATCAAGCCACTTATTTAGGAGCTTAACCTTAGGCACCTACTTTTGAAAATCTTGGCCTTCATCAGTAAATGTAAAATATTCATAAGTCATAAGCATTTCATTAGGAATTCCCACAGTAGTTCTGGAATGCCAGCGTCAGCAATCTGGATGTATTGAAGCAAGATCTCAATCATGGTCTCTCTGCTTTACAGAAGTCTAAAACTTCATTTTTATTAATCCATTGCTACTGTCCCTAATCAGACAGAATATCATCTATGTATGTGCTCTAGGAATTACTTTGGAGAAGTTCTAGGACCTGTGTTATACAGTTGAGTTGAGGAATATTCTTTGATTGAAAAGGTGAGTATACTCATAGACTCATAGACTTTAAGGTCAGAAAAGACCAATATGGTCATCTAGTCTGACCTCCCGCATGATGCAGGCCACAAAAGCTGACCCACCCACTTTCTCTTGAAGTCTTTAAATTAAGTCGCAGAGAATCCTCCAGCCTGCGACCCCTGCCCTATGCTGCGGAGGAAGGCGAAAAACCTCCAGGGCCTCTGCCAATCTACCCTGGAGGAAAATTCCTTCCCGACCCCAAATATGGCGATCAGTAGAACCCCGAGCATACAGGCAAGATTCTACAGCCGGACCCTTATTTTACCAGCGATGGCTCGTTAATGCCTAATTGACTAAAATCACGTTATCCCATCAAACCATTCCCTCCATAAACTTATCTAGCCTACTCTTGAAGCCAGAGAGGTCTTTCGCCCCCAGCCTCCCTCGGAAGGCTGTTCCAAAATTTCACCCCTCTGATGGTTAGAAACCTTCGTCTAATTTCAAGCCTAAACTTCCCCACGGCCAGTTTATATCCATTTGTTCTCGTGTCCACATTAGTACTGAGCTGAAATAATTCCTCTCCCTCCTTGGTATTTATCCCTTTGATATATTTATATATCCCCCCTCAGCCTTCTTTTGGTTAGGCTAAACAAACCGAGCTCCTCAAGTCTCCTTTATATCCATTTGTTCTCGTGTCCACATTAGTACTGAGCTGAAATAATTCCTCTCCCTCCTTGGTATTTATCCCTTTGATATATTTATATATCCCCCCTCAGCCTTCTTTTGGTTAGGCTAAACAAACCGAGCTCCTCAAGTCTCCTTTCATAGGAAAGGTTTTCCATTCCTCAGATCATCCTAGTGGCCCTTCTCTGTACCCGTTCCAGTTTGAGTTCATCCTTTTTAAACATAGGAGACCAGAACTGCACACAGTACTCCAAATGAGGTCTCACCAGCGCCTTGTATAACGGAAGCAGCACCTCCTTGTCCCTACTAGAAATACCTCGCCTAACGCATCCCAAGATCGCATTAGCTTTTTTCACAGCCACGTCACATTGCCGACTCATAGTCATCCTGCGATCAACCAGGACTCCGAGGTCCTTCTCCTCCTCTGTCACTATCAACCGATGCGTCCCCAGCTTATAATTAAAATTCTTGTTAGTCATCCCTAAATGCATCACCTTACACTTCTCACTATTAAATCTCATCCTATTATTATTACTCCAATTTACAAGGTCATCCAAGTCTCCCTGCAGAATATCCCGATCCTTCTCCGAATTGGCAATACCTCCCAACTTTGTGTCATCCGCAAACTTTATCAGCCCACTCCTACATTCGGTTCCGAGGTCAGTAATGAATAGATTAAATAAAATCGGACCCAAAACCGAACCTTGAGGAACCCCACTGGTGACCTCCCTCCAACCTGACAGTTCACCTTTCAGTACTACCCGCTGCAGTCTCCCCTTTACATGTAGAAAACAGGTCCATTCTGAAGCCTTTTCCTGCTATATTTTTGAATGCATAGGATCTTTTGCAGCATGATGATTGTTAGGAAAAATATCTAGGTTTCAATCTGGAGCAACAGAAATAGCACTGAATTGAGTTTACCAAGTACAAGCGCCCACAAAACTAAAATGATCAAAGTAAAAATTGTCTAAAAGAGCTGCTTTTAACAAATGAGGAATTTTGCATCAGTTTCCTACTGTAGATTCAGGTATTTGTAATGTAAACTATATTGTATCAAAACAAATTGGTTTGTAACCATTACCTGTAAAGACTCTGAATCTTCCCTGATAGGTAGGCTTGGAAGGATTAGATTTTTTTGACATTAAATGTTGATTTCACTGTACACACACAAACCAACAACAAAATTTCCATCAATGATCATTGAAGTTTACAGATAGACAAAGTGTAAAAAAAAAATTTGCTTCTTGAGAACTTAGAGTTTGATTTAAGGATATATACTTTGTGTATTTTGATATGTGATGTTGACAATGTGTGTTGTATTGGTTATAAAGCTTTAACTTTTTGAATCTTTGTCTAATGTCAGTAAATAATTGTTGTCTGGACCCTCCCCCCCATAATTTCCTACAACTGTGGAAAGTTAATTTGATAATCTAAAAAAATGCTTAAAAATAAACATCAATATTCTCCATTGAAATTAAATTCTGCCTGCCAAGGCTAAATATAGCATAGAATACATTTCTATTGTTTTTCTTGCCACAGAAATTAGAATGAGAAAGCAAAGTAAACAAGAAGATTGACTTCAGTGCTAAACAGAACTCTCCATAAAGATATGGGAGGGTAGGGAATAAATTGTTTTAATTATTCAGATATGCATGGGATCCCTCAAGTGATGATGTTGAAGGTAAGTGAAGAAAAAATAATTTTGTTCAACAGTACAGGGAGTTGTATATCAGGAATAGATAAGGAATCTCCCTGTTCACACTCTTGCAGTGGATATTGTGCATCATACAAATGCATAGTCAGCAAAAAGAAATTATTTAACCCATGGTTCTACAAATTTCTAGACGGGCAAACTCTTCTGCACCCACATGATACCTCGGTCTTGTCTTCACTACTGGGGAGATCGACACTGCTGCAATTGATGCAGCGGGTGTTGATTTAGTGGGTCTAATGAAGACCCGCTAAATCGACGGCAGAGTGCTCTCTGGTGGACTCCAGCTCCCCCAGAAGAGTAAGGTAAGTCGATCAGAGAGCATCTCCCGTCGATGCAGCGCAGTAAGTCAACCTATGCTGCGTAACATAGGTCAACTTATCCTGGTAGCGAAGACAAGCCCCTCAGTGACTTCACTGGGGCTTTGCCCGGGCTCAGAATTCCTCCCATACATGAGATTTTAAGACTAGGACCTTGGATTCTTAATTTGGAAAGATAAAAAATAGAAACTACTTTTGCTTTCTCCATAAATGTCTTAAACAGCCAATGAATTTACATTGCTTCAGCCACACCTGTGAATAAATGAATTCTAAAAATCTTTCACACCCCCCCACTGATCTTTAAAAATAACTAGATCTGTTATTGAGACAATAGGAAATGAAATCATCATAGTTAGGTGGGTTCTTTCTGTCATGTACAACTCCCGGCTACTTCGCAGTTAAGCCTGGGTTTTCAGTGTAAATTCTAAAAGCGCTGTCCACCTGAATGTATACATCTCAACTTAAATGTCAAGCTTCTTGACATAACACAACAGAAGGACAAGGGTCAAAACCTTCTCTCTCTGTGAAAGACCCAATATTCTCATATTTTTATTTTTACTATAATTTTCCAAAGTTTTATGTGTAATTACTTATAAAATTAAAGAATTAAGTATTTATTGGTAGTCTTATTTGTAGGCATTTTGTGGACTAGTCTGAAGTCTAGTTTGATTTTATATTGTGGGGGGGAGGGGGAAAGCCTACAAAGTGGGGTAGAATAAAGGCTTGTAATGTAAATGTCTTTCCAGGTAATTTTCTGAGTTCTTTGTTCAGACTAAGAATTAATGTGCTGATCAGCAGTTCTTCAATTTGCTGCCTAGATCTTGCAGGACGCAAATTATGATGTTATCTCGCTCTCGATGTTAAAATTGTGATTGCTGTAATAACTCTCCAGCAATATCTCTCCTTATTGTTGCTGTTTCTATTTTAGGGTGTGAACGGAATGTCTGTGGATGAGAAGACTGAATCCCCCATGTATGTGTATGAGTCAACAGTTCATTGTACCAATATCCTCCTGTGCCTAAATGACCAGCGGAAGCAGGATATTCTCTGTGATGTGACTTTGATTGTGGAGGGGAAAGAGTTTCGAGCCCACCGGGCTGTGCTGGCTGCTTGCAGTGAATACTTCTTGCAGGCGCTGGTTGGGCAGACGGAAAATGATCTGGTTGTCAGCCTGCCAGAGGAGGTACAGTATGTCATTATTCCTCTGTTGTAAAAACAAACCCCTCTTACATGGCAGTAATGGTGTACTCGCTACTAGCCAGCTAACCCTCAAGGTCTTAAAAGATAAATCCAAATGTAGCACAGATTCTAGGATCTGACTCTGCGTGCCTGTTGCTGTGATTTTTCTGTTTTGGTTGGTTAAGAATTGTTGGATGCCCCTTGAGAGTTAAAGAATGAACGTATTCACAGAATCATCTCTGCTGGAAAAAAGCAGCCAGCATTTCAAACCAGTTACTATAGCAAAGCTTTAAAATGTTTGAGCTTCCTTTTCTCACCACTGCTAAAAGAGTAGTACCCAAACAGAGGTCACTTAATGAATATAGCTCCATTCAGTACATTATCTGGACCCAGGTATTCTTCTGGTTTTCTAGACAGGAAATTTAAAAGGGCCATTTGGCTCTCAGAAAGTGGGTTATTGTTTAAAAATCATTTGAATTGTCACATTATTTTGGGTCTCATTGCCACCCTTCCCTTTTCAGCAGCGAGTATTTTGGTTGTTCTTGTTCCTTTCCCTGTATTTCTCGCTCAGCCTTGTTTCCTTTCCCTTCCGCTCATCGCTAGTATGATATTTAACTGCCTCAAGCCACGTGATTTATGCTGAAAAAAAATGTGCTGAACAAATTATTTTGGAAAATAATTTTGTAGGTGTTAAAGATACAGAATGGTCCAAATAGCAGTGGACAGGGGGCATTAAAGACAGAGTTCACTGAAAAGTTCACCTTTTGTCGTCGTTGTTGTTTCCCATGAAATCACACCTGCTGGCTCCCACTCCATTGCGATTCCCTAGCATGCATCAATCTGACTTACCAGCTACACAGGGCTCACTTGTGGCTTTGCCATGAGGAGATGTTGTGTTGGACTGCAACCCCTGGACACATCAGAGTCACAAAATACTCTGCTTCCCACTGCTCTGTGGTGGAAGTACACTGTGCCAGGTAACTCACCTGGTGCACTGGGGCTGCTATGTCCTCTTGCTCTCTTGTATAGGCATGCAGTGGTAGTAAAGATGTTATCTATGGCATGTCAGAGGAGCATGAAGCTACCTGATCAGTAGGTAAATGGTGTTCTAGGGTCTGATATGAGACTAACAAATTGTTTCAACATTAATTATTTTATACCCATTGGAATTAAAATAACATTTTTTAAATTAGGCCATATACATAAAATTTCCACGTACCTGATTCCCTGTGGGCTGGCTCTACTGAGGCACCATTTATAGTTCATATTAAAACAATTAACAACAATAATACTGTAGCTTTGATGTTTCATCATGGTGCAAATTAGTGAATAACAGTGGAAGTCAGTCAATGTAACTTCATGAGTCCTGAAACTGAAACAGTAAACTTCAGTCAGTTATGTATTGAATGCCCCTTTGCCTCTGGCTCCTTCAGATAATTTTGTGTCTAACTTCTTAGTTCTTGTCTTTAAAATATATTTTTCAGGTTGTCTCTAAATTTCTTGGCTTTTGAAGGTTTAAATTGACCTTAAAGTTACTTTAATGCATGTTTAGTTGTACATCACCTTTGTGTGTTAAGGCAGTCAAAAAGCTGCCCCCTGAGCAGTACAGTTGTCATTTAAACCATGTCAGAGCCTCGAATAGTCTTGCTATTAATTATATTTCTACACCGTATTATTGCCAGTTATGCTGATTTACACACAGCCCGATTGAAAGAGATGAGGCAAGTACCCGATTAATTTCAACGTGACTTGGCAAACTAAAAATAAAATGGGGTAAAAAATAATTTGTCATAAATAAACTGTAGTCCAGTATCATTTCCTTAAGACTTCATTCATATCATATAGGACACACTAGTACCTGCATTATGTTTCTACACAATGTTAGGTTTTTCCGCAGTAAGATTATTAACTATTTAACTTGGTGGTGTATGCAGTCTCTTTATTGCAAAGCAACTTTTGGTAGTTTTAAAAGAAAGAGAGGATATGAAACATACCTCGTGACACAGCTATTAAAATATAAAGACTGTTCCTACTACATAAGTAACATCGTTCCAACCATACATGATTTCTATTATGTACAATCGCCATTAAAATAAATAGTATGAGCATTATTTTCAGGTTAATATGAGATTGTTACTTTAAAAAAAAAAATAAGCAAAATGCAAAACAGTTGTAGAGATTTAGGACTAAATTCTCTGCTACCGTACTCCATTGAAGTCAGTGGAACTATACCAGCAGAGAATCTGGCTTTTAATACTTTTCAGTGGTCTGAGAATATAAAGTACTATGTAAGGGATAAGTGTTGTTAGTTTTCCATTGACGTAGATTTATTACATGGCAACAAGGTTTTACTTTTTTTAGATTGACTGAGATAATTCTGTTTCAGTCAGAGCAGGGATACAATATAGGTACTGGTTTCTTACATACATAAATCCCTGTGCTGATCGGCTAAGAAGCCTGATTTGTTCAATCACTGGTTTATTTGAATAAATATACGTATGTAAATTCTTTAACTTTAATTGTCTAACAACCATTTTTAACCAATTGGAGCACAAGGATATGCATAATCACAGTACAGTAATTTCTCAGTTACTATATGATGCATATGCAAATTTCTCTACTTTCGTTGGCTGTTCTAATTTGGCTGTTTTGATATGCTTCTATACTTTATATCAGTGGTTCCCAAACTTGTTCCGCCGCTTGTGCAGGGAAAGCCCCTGGCAGGCCGGGCCGGTTTGTTTACCTGCCGCGTCTGCAGGTTCGGCCGATCGCGGCTCCCAGTGGCTGCGGTTCGCTGCTCCAGGCCAATGGGAGCTGCTGGAAGCGGCGCGGGCCGAGGGACGTACTGGATGCCGCTTCTAGCAGCTCCCATTGGCCTGGAGCAGCAAACCACGGCCACTGGGAGCCGCGATCGGCCGAACCTGCGGACGCAGCAGGTAAACAAACCGGCCAGCCGGCCAGGGGCTTTCTCTGCACAAGTGGCGGAACAAGTTTGGGAATCACTGCTTTATATATTTGAAGCTGTATGCCATCATCAAAGATGGCTGCCTGGGCTTCTTGCTTCCTTTAGCAGAATCAAAAAACCTTCAAATTTTGCAAGAGGGGTCAGGAAAATACGACGAAGCATTTAATTACTCATTTATTATGATAATTTTGCAGTCCTTCTAGTTCACTAGGTAATACCTATATCCTAGGCGAAGAACTTTTCAGACTCAGAGGTTTTCTATAAACACTTAATGCTGTGGTGTTTTTAGAAAAGGCTAACTTACCTTGAGATATAGCTGGTACCACAAGAACAAAAGTACCCTTAAGTTATCCTTTTTAAATAGCCCTGATGGCTCAAAAACTCACTAAATGGCTTGTAATATAACAAAAATATTTCTAAACGAGCCACACAAGCATCAGGTTTTAGGTTCTCTTTGTGCTTTGAAATGGCAGAAATGTGAAATCATAAAAATAGGAGTTAGTGTCCAGTGAAGGCTTAAATGTGGCACTGGTGTACAGAAAGGCATAAAAGCAGTTACCAACATACTTACCTAATGTCAATACTTAGCTCATCTGAGTTGGGTTGTTTGGTTTTGTTTTTTTAAACAGAAGCTTATTTTTAACTATCCAAAATAATAAATCTTCCTTTGAAGACTTAAGTTGCAGATTTGTTTTCTGTTTAGAGGCTGGAATTAGGACATCTGGACCCTCGTCAAATTTATAATAGTTGTCTAGTTTAAACAATGGGTGGACTGATTTAAAATCATTTTTGTTTTTAAAAAAAATCCATTAGTTTTTACCATATTGAAATTAATTAAATATCATACCTTGCGTACCCACATAAAGTGGAACTGGTTTAATTTAAATTGTTTTTTAAGCTAGTGCAAACTGTTGTGTTAGATGTTCTTATGTTGGTTTAAGAGTAGCTTATTTTGGTTTAGTTTAAACCTTTTCCTAATCAACTTAAGCCAAATTAGTACAGGCTATTTTTATATCAACTCAAGAGTGTCCACACAGCCTTTTACATTGGTCCAACTAAACTGATTTCAGATAACACCATTAGTTAATTTGCATATAGACAACCATTAGAAAAATGAGCATGTAATAAATCCATAGATTACTGCAAAGGAGAATTATTAAGAACCACGTCTATGAATCTTAATTTTATAAAAGTTTTCCCCTCACTCGGTTTTATTTGCTCTCCAAAAATTGTACATTTAATTTTTACTATCCTATTTTTCAGTAGTTTTCTGTTAGGTTCTTATCCTAGCAGTTCTTGTTAAAAGTGAGACAAATTAATTCTTTTCTTGGAAAATATTAAGTTTCAAAAATTATTCATTTGATCCATATCCCTAACTGTTGTGTTTTATTTAATCACAGAAACTGGTCTTCCTTCCTTTAACAAGGCACTTAATTAAGCTTTTAATTCATGATAAGAAGTTAAATATCACTTGGGAGTTTTTTTTAATGGCTTCCACTTCCCATCCAGATTACAAAAAATAAGGTGTGATAGAGAGACATACGTGGCTGTCAGCCAAGGGTATTGTAGGTCATGCCAATATTAGCTGGCAGCAGGCCATTATCCAATTAACATTGCTTCATCGCTGCAAGTAATAGCTCTTGAGTAGATGATTGAGTCATTCATGCTGTAGTGGTACTTTACTCAAGAAAGAGCCAGTACGTCTAAGAATAGGTTTCTTATTCACTGTTATTACCTGCCTTGCTTTGCCAATAAAAGTGCAGGGGCATTTAGTCCCTGTCTAGAAGCCAATAGCTGAACAGAAGAAAAGCATCGATCATATATCTCATTTCTCTTTGCTTCCTGAAAATTGAGACTTCACTTAAACTCAGAAAGCATTTAAAAACTACAGTCACAAGAAAATAAGTATCCCAAGCTAACATAACGAAAGCCAGAATCCACAGGTCTGCTTTCAGTTTTGCCTTTTCTTTTAGATTTTGGTGTTTGGAACAAATTTTAGGAACTCAAGAAGGAAAATCCATTAAGAGGATTAGGTAACTTTCCCAAACACTATGGGATTCTCTCTGTCTGGCATTTTTGAGTTGTAAGTGTTAGATGCAAGAACCTGGAATGGCAGGTTTGTCTCTCCACCAGCCGACCAACAGGTACCACTGGCATTATAAGAATGATTTTCTCCTTCTCAATTAACTTCTCTATCTGTATCTCTTTCCTCCCTTGAAGCTGTTTGATTTTGTGGTTCCCAGTGCCTCTACTGTCTGAAGTGGACTTGAATGTCAGAAAAAATCCACAGGTGATGCTGAGTGGTTAAATAGACATTTCTAAGGCTAATAAACGCTACCAGGAGAGAGAAAGGAATGTCATTTTATTTTGTTTTTTGTTTTTCACTGTTCGGAGAATGATGTTTAGAAGTAAGATAGCTCACACTATGTAAGAAATGCCTTTGCCTTCTTAAAGCCTTTTGCCTTAACCTGAGACCCATTGTAAAATTTGCCATTTTTCCGTGATGACCAGTCCCTAAAATCTGTCATCTATTTCTTAAATGTGCATGGACTCACTCCTGGGGTAGTTAATCTTTCCAAGGAGGAATGCGGCGCTGAGAGAGATTCAGGCTGCCAAAGGCTGAGTATGCTGGAAAGTTAATGCATTCAGCACCTTGGGTGGGATGGAACCAGGCATCTAACCTTAGTGTGTTTCTTAACCAACAGCAATGAGAAATACTGGCACTGTTAGCTATCCATGCCAGCCTGCCGGCCTGAGGAAAAAATGCTGGAAATTAGCCAACAAAAGATGAATAGATGAACTAGGTTCAGGAGAAAATCAAAGGCAGGATGCAGGAGGTGAACTATTACAGTACACTGGTGGCTGAAGGAGATTACTATTCCTTTTTATCTTTATAGAATAAACAGTATTCTCTTACTGTGCCTCCTTTCTCTCTGTGTGCACTGTGTGTACACATGAATATAATATTTTTAAGGAATTAATTGACTGGCCTTTGGAGGAAGCTCCTCGGGAGCTTGGAATAGAAGGGTTCTGTATAAAGTGGAAGGGGAAAAAGACAATGTGAGGCTAAAATAATCTGCATGATGCCTTGTTCCTCAATTGGGGAGATACTGTCCAATGATGGACAACTACAAAAGCTCCTCTTCCCTTGGTACTCCAAAGAGCAGCATTAGGACTATCTAATGTTAACTCTCAGAGAGTAGTAGGCTTTAAAGCGGTAGTCCCTTTTCATGCCTGCATCAGCTATTAATGTTCTTTCCAAATCACAATCGCTGGCTGGAATTATTTCTGTCATTGACTCAGCAGACTGTACTAATCTGACTTGCATCCGCTACCATCGACCCCTCTATTTGCAGAGCTGTCTGTGAAATGACAAGAGTTACATCCATCAAACCCTCAAAGCTACTAATAAAGCCAAGCCCTATACACATTTATATTTCATGAGCCTGAGACCACCAGTGCCATTCTCATTAATCCCCAAGCATGGTAACCATGTCTCTTAAGGATTTTTACTTTGCATTCAGTTTTATAGATTCATTGTGTGGAATGTGTACCGTTGTTCAGATTTCATTCATGGCACACACATCAGTGAATCCAGAAGAACTACTGCAGTGTGCACTGGAGAGGTATATTGGGAATAATGTTTAGTATACATATAAATCTAGATGGGTTTAGTGGCATGATTCTGGGTCAGGAGAAGCCACAAGGCTATATATATAATTTAATACAGAAAATTAAATCATAACACCCTCTCTACCTCCTCCCCTGAAAACTGCAAGAAAGTACATATTTAAATCTGAAATTCCAGCCATATCCCACCCATTTGTGGCTGGGCATTGTAGAGCACTCGAGCATTGTGTGATTTCACATATCCTGCATGATGCTATACCTGTCCACAGTGGAATGGGACCTGAATGGTTTGTTATTGGCTGATATATAGCCACTCTGTGGATGGCATGACTGCCTCTACTTTTGTATGTGCAACTTCAGTGTCAGTAGTTAGCTTCTGATCTCTTCTGATGAAGAAAAATGAAACGTGTTCCTGTTCTGATCCACTGCATTGTGAAGAGAACTAGGTGAAAACACATACTAAGGAAAACATTTCAAAGCTTGGAACTAATTGCTTTCCCTCCCCCTGGTGGTGGTATGTGCTCTTTTTCCCCCCAATCACATAAAAATGCACCACTGAAATGAAAATGGAAAATAAACACATAGAGCCAATTCAC
The DNA here is from genome assembly GCF_028017835.1 of Emys orbicularis. Lineage (NCBI taxonomy): Eukaryota > Metazoa > Chordata > Testudines > Emydidae > Emys > Emys orbicularis. Next base: position 72,437,790 of record NC_088685.1, on the reverse strand, counting down.
CACTAGTGTCAGTGGGCACAACCCCATTGCCGTTGTTAGAGTTGCACCCCTTGTGCCAGTAGTGAATTTGGCTGATGGGATTTAACATACTGTTGGAAAGTGCAGGCTTTCTTGCTTGTAAATCACAAACACAATTTAAAATTTAAAAGGAGCCCTGCCAAATAGTTGCTACTTGTATAATAACAGTGAGGATGTCCTACTTTATTTACATTAAACATTTGGGAATGGATAGCATGTGTGAAAATAAGATGGCTTTAAAATGTTGTTGCTTTCCTTCTTAAGTACAGTATTGTTTAACTCGCTTCCCTTGCAACTTTAAAGGTCTTCTCCATTTTCCCCCTTTATACACCTGCTTCTTCCCTTCCCTTTCTGAAAGGCATTGCCTTTATTTGTGATCATGCTGTGGTGCAGGAAGACTGACTATCCGTTCTTCATAGAGACCACAAACACCATTCTTTTTGTGTGCCAGAAGGGACTGATAGAGGGCTAATCATGTTGAGGCCTGGTCTAAAGTCCATGGAAAGAGATTCCCATTGACTTCCACTGGGCTTAGACTCAATCTCGTAGGGGGACCTTCCCTTCCAGTGCTGAGCACACCACCTCCTCAGCATGCCTATGAACTCAGGATAAGAGTATCTTACCCTTATATAGCACCTTTTGTCACAAGGGATCCCTGAGTGCATTTCAAACTATATTGGCTAATCATCTCAGGTACCACTGAAATGCAGCCCCTTCTGGGGTTAAACATGACAGGTGTTAAACACTGCATAGCAGCAGTCCACAAAAGTTAAGAATGGGAAGTGAAGAACATCATATCCAATCTGAAACTGAAGTGCAGTATTTAGGTGGGCAGAATACAACTTACCCATATTGGAATTTGCAAAGGACACTGGGTTAAATGCACCTCTTATGAATAATACCACAGGGTTTTTAATGATTGCAAGTAGACAAATGCTCAGTTTTTTGCATTGTGGCAGCTGGCACTTTGTGCTGCATAGTGCCCCATTCCACCATGCTGGGGCTTTGGACCAGTACCAAATCATCACCACTGCTTCTTGCAGTATCTATGGGTTCTTTGGACGTCTCCTATCCAAGTACTGACTCAACCTAACTCTGCTGAAAGCTGTGTTGGGAGACTTCAATTTGGGAGGTACATGCTAGAGGTCTTAGTAAAACATCCAATTTTCTAAAACTTACAGATGTTGATTGTCCAACTCAAAAAGTATTGCACTCAACACAAGGTAACTAATCTGGAACTCATCATGATAAAGATGAATTAATCAATAGACTGGAAGTTGGTAGTTGTCTAAGGATCAGTCATCGAGATAAACAGATAGTCCCAACCAGTAATACATATATGCTTTGTGCTTCAAAGGGGTTAATTTCCCAAATCTGTGAAAACTTGTGAGTTACATCGATAGGGAGGACTAAGTTAGATAGAAAATGTGAATGAAAATTAGGAGCTCTTAAAGAAGAGTTTTTACGAGCTGTCCAAAAAGATACAATTCCACAATCAAGAAAGAGGACAACTGTGGGTAAAAGCCCCATCCTGGTTCAGTGGCAGTGTGAAGGCCACAGTTAGAATAAAAGAGCAGCATATAACAAATGGAAAAAGGGCAAAATAGATAGCAATCAATATCAATTGGAAGTTACGAAGTGTGGAAAATTGATAAGGGAAGTGAAGGTCATTAGGGAAGAATGCATGGCTGGCCAGGCTAAGGACAATAATATCATGACTGGGGCTTGGGCAGTCATACCTAGTGGCTGGAGCAAGAGACAGCATAGGAAGTTAGTAACACAAGCCAAGAGTCAGAGCCTGAATCAGTGTCAGGAGTCACGCCAAGGATCAAAGTTGTAGTCAGGAGTCAAACCAGGGGTTAGAATTGGAGTTGGGAGGCAAACCAAGAGTCAGGCAAGAACGAGGAACAGGTCATGAAAGCAGGGCTCAAATTCACCCAGTTGCATGGACAACTTCCTGTGCCTGCTTCTGACTAAAATAGCACAGTTGGACCAGTCGGTGGGGCCAGGCACTCTTCCACTCAGAACATCTGTGCATGGTGCCTTTGGTGGGTCTGGAGTTCCATTAGCCACTCAACCCACCAGTTACTCACAGGCTCTTGTATGACACCCAGGATGTGAAGGTTGCCTGGGAACCCATGGATCCTCACAAAGAAAAAGGATTTGTTTTAAAGTATATTAGGAACAAAACAAATCCTAGCAATGGTACAGGCTCATTATTAGATGGAAATATTAAAATTGTTAAGACTGATGCAGGAAAGGCAGAAGTATTTCATAAGTATTTCTGCTTTGCATTGGATATACAGGATGATGTACTCGTATCATGAGAGGATTATGAAGTACCTCTAGTCCATTAGTAACTGAGGAGGATGTTGAAAAACATCTACTAGGGATAATCATTTTTAAATCAGCAGGCCTAGTTAACTTGCACGCAAGAGTCCTAAGGAGTTGACTGAGGAGATCTCTGGCCACTGATGTTAATTTTTAATAATGGAAGACCAGGGAAATTCCAGAAGACTGGAAATGTGCTAATGTTGTGCTAGGATTCAAAAAGGGCAAGCAGAATGACCTAGCTGTGGGCTGGTTAGCCTTACTTCAATCCATATAAAATAAAAAAAAACCTTTTTTTCCATTCCCTGCCTAAATTTCCTCACCACTCCAGAGTATTCTTTGGGATTTAGGTTTATGTCTTTTCTAGGTTCCTGTTACCCTCTGCTGGGCTGCACCTCTCCAGCTCCTGGCTTCTCTTCCGAGGCTTCTGACCTCTGCAGTCAGCTTCCTTCAGCTTTGGCTGGTCCCACAGTTCATAGGTCCCCTCTCCCTCCTAAAGCCTGTCCCTTGTGTGCCTCTCTCTCTGAGTCCCTCTACATTTTTAAATGGAAGTTAGGAGCCTGGGTACCTTTGTGGACCCGGGCCTTTTTTCCCCTGCTGCAGAAATTCCATAGCTCCTCTCCCCCTCCCTGCAGACAAGATGGGTCAAACTAGATCTCCTAGACATCAGACAGCCCATTGTTCTAGGGTGCTCTCATTTGAACAGGAACCATTCAGGTTACCGACTCTCCATTGTCCTTGGTCCAGGGACAACAGAACTGTGGGGGAGGAGGTGAGACAGTGGGGCCTGATCTGTTTCTGCCCCCGCATGTTGTTCTGCTACATATTCTGGGAACCAGTGTTCTCTGTAAAAAGGACATGGAGGTGAGAGCAGGACCCACAGGATTGGCCTGGGGAGTAGAAAGGCAAAAGGGTGATGGGGCCGGGAGCAGCTTTCCCCTAGTGGCTGGTGAGAGAGAGACAAACCACTGGGACCACCCCTTCCCAGCTTGGAGTTGGCTGCCCACCCCCCACCAACTCTTAATAGCTCCCTCACTCCAGTTGTTTTAATTTAGATGAAATATATGGGCTAAAGGTGCTAACATAACCCAGTCACTGTCCAACATTAAACAGCATAAAACAAGGTATACAAACACTTCAACCTGCTTAGTACTACGGCAAACACACCATTAAAAATCCTTTTAACTTTTTATGAAAGATACAAAAAAGAAGGAAAAACAGATATTTTACATTTCAAATGCTTTATATAAGAGTTTCATTTTAACAGCATCCCTTGTTCCCTTTCCCTTTAGCTGTAGACAGTTTTTAAAAAGAAAACCCTCCTGTTGTGTGGTAGTCAAAGATAATAACTGTCCTTTTTGGGGAAAAGAGAAGAAGTTAATTGAGATGGGCTAGACATATTGCTGCTGTTAAAGTCCAGTGTTGTTTCATCTCAGGTGGTGTTTGGGAGCAGGTAGGGTAGTGACGGTATCAAGATCCCTCTCTCTAGCCCGCTTTAGTCAGGACACCTCTTAGGATCAGGATGATGAAGGCCCCGGGTCCCAAGAGACAGTGTTAGTGGCAGCCATGATGGTGAAGCTCTCGCCATAAACCTCCATCTGTTCTTTCTTTCTGCTCCTTTGTTCGTTTGCATATTTTCCCCACAAAATCTGACATCCCAATTTTAGCTCATCAACTTCAGGTTCACATCTACTGTTTTTAACAGGCATAATTTCAACACAGTCGTTGAATCATATCAACTTGGATTTTTTGGTTTAGACTAATCTAGCTGCATTGTCTGGTTCTCTTGCACTTGTTACAACGTTCAATCTCTTAAGCAACTTGACCTATTTTTCAGGTTTATTGTAACATCTTATGAACTTTCACATATTTTTTTCTTAACAGTTGAGCTCACAATAGGGATAAATTTGTAGGCACAGTTGTCACAATACTCCTCATGCAGAGGACCCACCCATACCACCCTCCTATCCCAGCATTCAAAGCAAGCTTCCATCACCCACGCCCTGGTCTAGAAGAGATGTGACACCAGCCCTGATAGTGGATATGGAATCAGCCATCTGCTGAGGCATTCAATGGTACAGCAATTTCAAAATCAACTAGAATTCATAAGTGGTCCCTATAGAGGTTCCCCAAACTGTCACACCTGGATTGCCAAATTCTTTGTAGAATCTGGCCTCAGAAAGAAGCTTGATTTGTTTAAATCCAGCTGTATGCTTAGGAATACATTTTAGAATGTAGATGCTTTACTGTAAGCATCTAAGTTAATTTTTGTAATTGTTTTGTTATTTATTTGTATTGCGGTAGCGCCTGGGAGTCCCATGTATGGACAGGAGCCCCATTGTTCTTGACGCTGTACAAACACAGGACAAAAAGCCAAAGAGCTTAGCAATAGAAGTAAATGAAGGTTGTGGGTGTTCAACACCTCTGCAAATCAGGCCACTTTTATTATGGGGCCTAACTGTAGGCATCTCAGTGTGATAAATTTGTGCCTGGTGTGTTCCTAATCAGCTTTCCTCTAGCCCCAATTTCTTCCTTTCAGCAACTACTGACCCTTCTAGGGATCTCTAATAAGAAAGCATCTTCCTCATCAGAGACTGAGGAACAGGGTAGGATGTCTTTGTCTCATTCACAGAACTCTGTAGTCCCTTATGCAGATAATTCTATGGAGAATTAATTAGGGTTTAATAAATTAAATGGTCTATATCACACTTCACAAACTTCGGTCTCCATCTAGGCTAAAAGCCCCTTATGGCTAGTGCTCTTTGTAACAGCAAGTCAAAGGACAGCATTGCCTCTCTATCCATCCTCTTCATCAGTCAAAGCATCTGAGATGCCTCTGAAGCACAGTTAACCAGAACCTGTAAGTCAATAAGAAACACGGAAGTGTATGAAGGGGACTGGACTAGAAGACCTCTCGAGGGCCCTTCCAGTCCTATGATTCTATGAGCTTACTGCTAAGAGCGGAGAGGTTTGGCAGGTGTTCCCCAAGGCAGAGTCAGTGGTGGCTTTGTACCTCCTCTTTTGCCCTGTTGTCCAATTTATTTTGATGGTCCCCTCTGTGTTTTGCTAAAGCCAGCTCAATGTAGGATTCAGGAAATACAGTCTTCTAGCTAGGATGGCCCCTATACTATTCTAATATTATCAAGGCTGAAGGTATAGTAGATGTCCATTCTGCTCTCCAATGAGCACTTTCAAATCCATGCTTTCTAAAAGTGCCCATAAGGCCCTGCTTGGTGCTTTGTTGTTTTAGAATTATTACCAAATTTTCAAAACTCTCTCCCTAAGTAATGCACAAGTGATTTGAGCATTGGCCTGCTAAACCCAGGGTTGTGAGTTCAATCCTTGAGGGGGCCATTTAGGGAGCTGGGGCAAAAATCTGTCTGGGGATTGGTCCTGCTTTGAGCAGGGGGTTGGACTAGATGACCTCCTGAGGTCCCTTCCAACCCTGATATTCTATGATTCTTTGTTCATGTTCAAATGTAAATATGGTGTCCATGCAAATTTTGTAAATGAAACTTCAACAATCAGTTTTGGAAATGTTGGCTCCTGGTGACTTGATCCAGGATTTTCTCAGGCTGGCAGCTAGCAGTGTGGAGATAGGTTTTGGCCAGCAATGCATCTGGTAGTATATATGGGGAGGTGATTTTATTTTTAAAATTTAGACTTGTGGTCCACACTTTAAGGAGCCCAGACTACTTGGGGACAGCTCTGAAAGAAGACTGAAAGCAGAACATCCCTTTCATCTAAGGCAGACATCAGCAGAACATCTTTCTGAGTGCCTGGACTACGTTCCCATACCGCCACCCACATACACGCTCTTCTGAGAAAATTTCCCAGTCAAGAGGTTCTTGGTCAAGTAAAAACAGAATAAGTTATTGAGTTATTTGAGCTTGAGTTATTTCCTGTTCTTTCAAAGATCAGGGCTGATGCCAAAGGCCTTTCATGAGAGGTCAGAATTTGTCTTTTGACAGCTTTTTCAACTTCCCTTCCACATCCAGGGAAGAGTAAAGCATACTTGCAGCTTCCAGAAGGACTGAGAGTGAGCCCCATTAGGTAAATGAATCCTTTAGATTGTTTAATCTGGCTATTTAATTAAACTAGTCTTTACCTTCCCTATCTCACCCAATGGTATCTAAGTGAGGCCTTCTTCATTCACACATAAGGGATTTCTGAACGAGCTGTTTAATCTTGTGGAAATACAACCAAATCAACCAGTTCCTAATCCTGGAACATCTCTGTTTGCAGAAGACTGTATGTTAAACCACTGCTAGATTTAAAATGTCTGAATAAGCCTGTAAGACCCAAGAAACTAGAAATGGAGATTCTGTAGTCCACTCTAGGTGCTGTCTATCAATTGTACTTTCTCATCTGCTAACACAGAAGATACATGCTTTCATTTGTCCAGTTTATGTAGTCACTGGCCAATGAGTAGAAATGACAATTAGGCAAATGTCCAAACAAGTGAAGAATAAAAGAGGAGCTGTCCCTGAAGAACAGGGGACAAGAGAAGGGGAATACGGGGCATGCTCCAAATGGACCTGTTCACACATACAAAGCCATCAGAACATTCAGTAGCAGGAAAAAGATTAGCTTGCAAAGATTGCAGAAGTGTTTACCCTCAAGTACGGCTCCAATCTAACCTAGACTTTCTGCCCCATTCCCACTAAACCTGCTCATGTGGAAGATTCTGAAGAAATAACTGAGTGATAGTTATTTTTGTTCCAGTTCTTCTTTTGCAGGGTTTTCTACACCCTGATCTAGGGGATAGCTGAGTGGACTGTCAAAGACAAGAAATTCCAGTCACATTCTCATTTTCTTTCTTTGTCTTCATCTTGTTCACAGCCAAAGAGATTCTGGCTAGAACCTCTGATATTCTCACTATCCTGGACTTCATCCAAGAAGATCTGTAGAACAGGCTGGCTCTACACTTCTTAAGCAGCTATTAGTGCTCTTCACAACAGGCTTGCAAGGGCTTAGACTAGATCCCATCCTCTTATGCTCAGATGCTCTGAGATATCTGCTATTGGAGTAGCAATTTAGTTCTAAAGCAGATTTTTGTTTTCTTGAATATGGGGTGAGGTCTCAGACCCTTTGAAACTGGTTTTCCTGGTAGCAGATGCTTTGGCCAAGAAGGTGGGAAAACTTTATAGTCATTTCTTATCATTGTACCTCATCTCTCTTCACAGAAAGATAAATTGGTCTCAATCTCTTCACCTGTCTCAATCTCTTCCTTTAAGGAAGGTCTTCAGATTTCATTGTAACTAGAATTTGGGAGAAGAAAAGACCTACCGGTACTCTCACTTACAGTTGGAGAAGAAGAAAGGGTGATGCATCTTGGATGTCTGCAGAACACTTCCAGGATATCTTCAAAGACCTAAAGAATTAAAGAAATCAGATGCCTCTACATTATTATTGTCTATACATTTACTTATTAAAATTTTTAAAAGGAAGAAATGGTTCCCTATTCAAACCATAATCTAAGTATATTTTATGTGTATATGCATATTTACTTGTAGTGTATACAGTTCTGTCTAGTTGGATTCTAACCTCTTCAGAGCAGGCTCCATTGTAGTCTGTTTGTTATTTATTGAGCTTCAACGGTGCTCAGCACAGTACAAAAAAACAATCAGAAGAACTAGACGAAATTTTCAGGCTTTGATATTTGCCCAGGTCACACCGATGAAATCTTCAGCCATCCCCAAAGTGCTTTATTTGGGATTGCTTTAGAGAGCTCTCATGAGCTGGACTCTGCCTATGAAGGATGTGTGCACCCTCTGGTCAACTCCCCTCCATCTCTGATGAAATAGAACTGCACCCATTCCACTGTGTGTGGGAGGGGGCTCCCCAGCCCTAGAGCTGTGTGCGGGATTTGTACTTCACTGTTCATGTGGGAAGCAGCAAGTCCCTACCCACTGCGTGGTCTCAACATTCTCACCCTGTTTATGCCATAACATTGGTACTGAAAACCTGTTCAGCAACACTAGCATCAACAGTCACATCAAAATATGTTTTGGGGTGGGAAGCAGGGGTTGGGTTTGAAATTATGCAGCCCCAAATATATTAAAGTTGCTTTTTTATTAAGGGTTGGTTTTATTTATTGCCTTAATTCTTTCACCTCAGAGTGGTGGTACTATATAGACCTATGGGTTATCAACCAGGCATCCTCCTCCTTTTAGAAGCTGACCATGAAGTGAATTATCAGTCATTTGATATTTATGTGGATGATTAGCTCTACATGCTTCACTAGTGCTCGGTTTTGACAGTGATTTTTCAAGGTCCTTAAGAGGCCTCTATGGCAGATGAAGTAACCTTGGTGAGATCCTCTGCTAAACACTGCCTTTCCCAACATTCCTTTAGTTCTTGCCATTTCCTGCTTCTTACAACACATCTGTGGCTTTGGACAGCAAGTGGCTATGCATTCCCCAAAAGAATGACTTTAAAATGCTTTTATTTGCATCTTTCTAATTGTATGTTTTTTGGATTTGCTTTCTTGTGTGGGGATTTTTGCTTTGTTGCGGGGGGGAGAGGGAGGGTGCTACTATTATTTTTATTTCTGCTTTTATTCCTCCCCTTTATACATTAAATTAAATTTAACAACAACATGGCAATAGATTTAGGCAGAGACTGCACTTGGCCAGGTTAATTCCCCAATGGCTTTAAACTGCTGGCTGCAATACTGCAAACAAATTTAGAATCTGACATGGCCAGCAATTCTCCCGGCTATCTGCATGTAAGCTCTCCAGGCTTTATTTTACCTATGGTATTTGAGACTGTGGAGTCACAGCCTATGTCTAATTGTTATGCATGAATGGGAAATATTCCTGTACTTATTTGCATTCATTAGCTGTTAGTAGTTCCTCTGTTGAGGTCTCTAGCCTTGTTTTTACAGTGCTTTTGGCTGTGTTTTTGTGCTCAGTGTGTGCATTTTTATGATCTGTTGCATGTTATTCATGCAATTTCCTGCCCTGTAATGGTATCAGTTTTCCAGACACAGAGGAATACACACTAAAACCCAGGAGCCTGCATTAGCATAAAACGTCCCAGTTCTGTCAGTTTGATTAATTTGTCTCTTTGTCTCCACTCTATATGATAAGTGCTATTAATGGATGCAACACTTCATATGTCAAAGTCTTTCTTCCTAATGACTTGAAAATGTGGTTTATTTCCCCCCTTTTTGTGTTATTTTTCTCATTTAGCATTCCACTCAAGTATAGATTTATGCCATGCTCTTTCATTATCTTACTGGTTGCAGCACTGGAGTGATTACATATGGTGTAGGATATGAGTAAAGATGTGATCCCAGGGGCAGCAGCTGCTGATGCAAGCTGAAAATAGACCCAGCGTACGCTCAGCACTTTTCCCAGAGGTCTTTTATTTATTAGTAACAGTCTTGGTACAGGACAGCTTGGATCCTCATTTAGCAAGATGACTTTTTGCCTTTCAGAACAGTGCAATGACTTTGCTCTATTTACTGACTGCTGTGTAATTTTTTTTTTTTTTGCCTCCTTGTATCTAAGCAATGACTTAACCTAACATAAATTGTAATATAATCCTGATTTCTAATGAAGCCAAGAAACGACAGGCTCCATTTGAAGTAATGGAACTTGACAGATCTAAGGTTTAAATTAAATAATCCTATTTGTAAGACAGCATTTGTACATGGTCCATTGATTTAAAATGAACTTCAGTTCTTCTCCAGTGATTCCTGTATCATTCTCTGTACTTTGCCTTCCAAAGGGGCTTTTTCAGTAATTCATTTGAAGAGAGTTAATTTGTCTTTGTAAATATGCAGATGAAACAATGCATAGGAACTCTTTTTAATGAGGAAAAAGTAAACACAGGTGGCTTATCCAGGACAAGCAATGCCTATCCTGCTTAGACTGCCAAATGGGACCAACTGTTGAGACTGAGGGAGAGAAAAACGAAAAGTTTGAGGGGGATGCTGAAGACTTGACACAACTCTCCTCTAAGAAAACAGTGGTGCATTTTAGTAGTGGTATTTAGGAAAGGGGGTGGGGTCATGTCTCCTTTTAAGCACCCACTCCCCTTGAACCTACAAACCCCAGGGTAGGCAAGTCTGCTCTAAAACAGCTCTGTCTTTCCTACCCTACCTCCTGCTTTGCATCACATCTTTCTTGTCCTGTCCTGCCACAAACTGTGTGAAATTGGTAAGGGAAAGAAGAGCTATTGGTTTGTGGAGGGAAGGAGGCAAGGTGTGAAGGGAGATACAGTCTGGCAATGAAGCCTACTTTGGAACTGAGGCTGAAGGGGCCAGGGAGGAAAAAAGGGGAGACACATTCTCTCTAGGTGGGGTCAGAGAAACAAAGGCAGACGGATACAGACAGGAGACCAAGAAACACAGGAGAAAAGAGGAGGAGGGAGTGAAGGAACAAAGGTGAAGAGGAGAGAGAAGACAGACACACCGCTATAGAAGAAAAACGTGGAAAGAGGAGCTGATGTAGGGCATCTATTTATTTTGCTATGGTTTTGTAGCACAGAAGGAAGGAGAAGGTGTCTTAGACAATCCCTTCCTCCCTCCTCTCTCTCGCCAGCTGCTGCTTTTTGCTTTGTTTTTTTGTCTCATCCAGCTCCTGCTCTTCTCCCCTCCCCCTACCCTGCCATCTCCATCTGATCTTTCCTCCTTTCTTCAGAGCTGCCTGAGATGTGGCCCTTCCCTGAGTGCCTGGCAGACTTTTGCACCCTGGGGCCGATCTTGTTCTCTCATTCAGAAACTTGCATAATACAGCCAAGCTTGTACTTAAACTTACAACATGGCTAGTGAAAATCAGATTGCACCGATACTATCCGAAATAGCCAATATTTCTGCAAGGACCTCTGGAGGCACATGTCAGTTTTACCACTTTCTTCTCAGATGTCACCTGCCTCCATTGAAACAAAGGGCTTGATCTTGCAAACGCTACAGAGTATAGTGCTTACTGCTCTGAGTAGTCCCCATTGACTTCAGAGGCGCTTCTACTCCGTCTCTCTCCCCACTGGTGGTCAGATACTACCATGGTGGGCACGGTCTGAGAACCTGAATAAACAGAGTGTTTTTATTCAGTCCTTTTGTGGAAAGACATCCTTTAATTGAGAATATATAGATGTTAATCTGTTCAGTTAGACTTGAAAGGGTGCAGTGTCTCTTTAATCAGGATAATGTGTCAACAAAAATGGAATGATGACTAGACTCGAGATTTAACATAATTACTGCTCTGTAATACATAGTCTCGGACCCAGATAGCTTATTTTCATCATTTTAACAGCTCCAATAATGAATGTGCTATTGCTTTCCAAATTAAACCCCAAAGGGTACCTTTAGAAAAAGAAAACAGCTTAGCACCTTTTTGAGAGACAGTGTCATCAGAGCGCTGGGTAAGGAGTTATACAGGTTAACAGATTATAGACCAATATCAGAATAATAACACTGTGTGGCTGCTTGGCAACACTGTGTGTGTTAGTCCTTCAGTCACTCTCCTGCTTTCTCACTAAATATTTTAAAAAAATCTTTGACATTTGTAGTGAAATGATAAATTATGTTAATAAAACCCAAACTGAGATTCCTAACACTGTCAAGGAAAGACACTGCTTGAGTATATCATTCAGAAGCTAACAGTGCGGTGGGGAAGCATCAAGAAAAATGAGCGTGCAAAGAGAACAGGCTTCAGCTGGAGGAGAAGGGGAAAGAAAGGACAATCATCTTAGAAGCAGTTTACTGGCTTTGCTCCATTTTGACCATTTCCCTTGCTTGGAGCCAGCGAGAAAATGGCAGATGGACAAAAGGTGATGTCTAACTCCCCTTTGGTCTCTGAGAGCACAATAATATTCTATGCATTCTGCTTCCCTATAGGTATCTTTAGTTGATATTTCTCCACTGGTGGTGGTTAGTATATTATATAAATTGGTCAAAGCTGTATGTTATCTGCATGATTTTCTGTTGAGTTGTGTTGGGAATTAATGGCATTTTATGTGATAGGAAAGGAAATGGAGCACATTGAATTCAGCAAATGAAGGGTCTCATCTTATAAGCTGAAAGGCACTAACTCAAAATATCTTCTTTTTTTTTAAAAAAGAACAAATTTTAGGATGATTTAGTGTGCAAAGAAACTGTTTTTATCCTACACAGCAGTAAATGCACACTTGTAGATGAGACAGCAGAATGACGCTTTTTACTGTTCATTATTTTATCAGACAGTGATAATTGTAGTGAATATTTTCTTACTGGTGTCTCTGAGTTTATTTATTCTGTTAATAAGCTGAGCAGCTGTAATGATGTTGGCTGCCAGAACTGTAGCCTTTTAGATGCACTCTAGTGTAGCAATAATACGATGGTAATAGAAATCCAAGGAGAACACAATCCTTTCAGAACAGATGGGAGTTTCTCTCTCTCTCTCTCTCTCTCTCTCTCTCTCTCATATATATATATACGTGCATATTCTTTCTTTTTCATACACACGCACACACACTTTTCAGATGTCACTGTGTGTGTGCGCGCATGTGTATGTACACACTCTCTCTCTCTCTCGCACATACACTCACAGTCAAAATAGCATAAAATGTCTGACTTGAACCCACACAGGACAAGAAAGAATTAAAACGGCATTACATGGGGTCATATTCCAGTTGCAATTTTCTATATATTTCACTTTCTCTATAGATCATTTCGGAACCTAAATGAAACAATGTGCATCATTGCTTATTATTATACCATATGTCCATTGCTGGTACTGAAGGCCTGGAGGAAAGATGGAAAGACTTAAAAAAGAATCTTTCTCCCTGATTCTCCACTACTTTGCATTATATACTTTGTCATTTACACATGTGCACAGTGGGTATCAAATGCTTCCATTCTGATTTGGTAGCATCTTACACTTACTATGCACTAGAGTTGCCAACTTTGTAATATTTAAAAACCAGATACTCCAGCAGGAGTGCCAGAACTCCCCTACCCCGCCTCTTCGCTCCCGAGGCCCAGTCCAACCCAACCTCACCTTTTTCCCCTAGGCCTTGCCCCTGAGGGCCATGCCCCTGAGGCCCAGCTTCACCTCTCACCCCATGGCCCCACCCCTGTTCACTCCTCTTTTCCCCCTCCCCCTGTCGCTCGCTGCTTTTTCCCCTCTCTTCCCTCCCTGACCCCCCCCCCCCAGGTTGGGAGGGACTCGCCTGCAGAGCCAGGGCTGGGAGCTGCAGCCGCCCGACGCAGGTAGGAGGTGGCCCTGGCTGATATGGGACTGGCATGCGTGATGACCCAACGCCTCCCTCCTCCATCCACAGTAACCATAGATCTGACCGGACACTGTTAGGTCCCCTTTTCGACCAGACTTTCCAGTTGAAAACTGGCCACCCTACTATACACTAATTCTGAAAAGGTGTAATTGCCTACACAAGGTGCAAGGCAGTGGACAATCAAGCCTTCTATGCTTATGTCCCAAATATTTTGAATCAGCAGCAAATTTAGCCACATTTGAAATATCTTCTTCAGTGATACTATTAGAGATAAATAGTGTTAAGTAGTAAATGCCTCATCATTGTTTGCTGGTATTTGTGGAGTCTGTATTTTACACTTCCATAGAAGGAATTAACTACTCTTTTTGTAGGTTGTGAACCAAACAAGGTTGTGCTCCCTTTGCCGGCTCTGCATTATTTACAAATCGCAGTCCCTGAGTTGTGCAGATGTCATTAATGAAATCTGAACACAAAGAAGTAAAACATAAGCCATGCTAATCCTCAGATCCATTAGGAGCATAGGAGCAAAAATCAACATGTCCCAAGTGAACATAAGAAATGTGTATTTCCAAATATTGGAAAGTAAAAGAAAAAATGAAAACTGAAGAAAATACAGTTTTCATTTAAAAACATGATGGCCTGCAGGATGTTGGGATATTTATAATGGTTGCAGCCTACCAGTTAATTCTAATTGCCTATTTATCTAGTCAAGTGGAATACTAAAGCTTTTAACATTACATTCCTTCCACAGCCTGGCTAAAACATCCCAGTATCTGGAATGTTAGAGTCGTTACTGAGCCATGTTCTTTTACTAACCAGCATAAGGAAACTTGTGATTTTTATATTCTGTGCCATGCTGGCTTGCAGTAACAGGAACATTGGAAACACTGGTATCTTGCGACATTAACTCCTGACTGGTAACAATCAGGGCCGGCTCCAGGCACCAGCTTGGCAAGCAGGTGCTTGGGGCGGCCACTCCGGAGAGGGGCGGCAGATCCAACTATTCGGCGGCAATTCGGCAGACGGTCCCTCACTCCCGCTCGGAGCGAAGGACCTTCCGCCGAATTGCCGCTGCAGATCGCGATCGCGGCTTTTTTTTTTTTTTTTTTTTTTGGCTGCTAGGGGCGGCCAAAACCCTGGAGCCGGCCCTGGTAACAATCTTGGGAAAAACAAGGCAGAGAATCCTTTCATCATCATCATCACTCGCATAACCGCATTGGTCGTTGGGGCACCATCATTGATGAGCAATCAACCAATTGTCTCCATCCTTGACGATTATGTGTGAGTGCTTGAGTCTCCGCAAAGTCCATTCCTGTCCACTCTTCTATGTTGTCAATCCATCTCTTCTTCTGTCTACCTCTTCTTCTCTTCCCCTGTACTGTCCCTTGGAGGATGATCTTGGATAGGCCAAATGATCTTGTTATGTGGCCGTACCACTCCAGCTTGCGCTTCTTCATAGTCATCAGGAGGTCTTCATATGACCCAGCACATTGGGTGATGATGTTGCAGACCTCTTCATTAGTGATGTGGTCGAAGTAGGAGATGCCCAGGGTTTTACAGAAGCATCTCATCTCTACTACCTGTATTTTCCGTTCAAGTTCTGCTGTAAGGGTCCATGTCTCGCACGCATACAGAAAAATGGAGATGACCAATGCATGCAGCAGTTTGTTTGGATTCCAGGGAGATGTTCTTATTCCTCCAAATTGGCTTTAGCTTTGCCACTGCTGCTGCTGTTTGCGCAGTTCTTGCCCGAATTTCTGCCTTGGATCTTTCATCAGTGATGATTGCCCCCAAATACTTGAACTGTTTCACTGTCTCCAGCTCTTCTCCACTGACAGTGATATGTGAGCTGAACCCATCACGTTTGTTTGTCATCAGCTTGGTTTTCTTTGCACTGATTTCCATGCCATATTTTGCGGAGGTTTCATCCAATCGTTTCACAAGGTTGGCAAGTTAATCTACACTGCCTGCCAGGCCATCAATGTCATCAGCAAACTGAAGATTTGAGATTGTTCGCCCCCCAGTGCTGACTGTGCATATGTGATCTTCTAGGGCATCAGTCATTATGTGCTCCAAGTAGACGATGAACAGTGTGGGCTAAAGAAGGCAGCCTTGCCGGACTCCCAACAGTGGTGCAAAACCTCTCTCCTATTGTGCCATTGACCAGAACTGCACTGGTGGCCTTGGCATACAGTTGTTTAATGGTAAGAATAAGCTTACGACCAACATTGTACTTCTTCATGGTTGCCCAGAGAGCTTTGTGCCATACTCTGTCAAACGCCTTCTTGAAGTCAACAAAGATGTGGTAGATGTCCTGCTGGTATTGTAAATACTTCTCACATAGAACACGAAGGTTGAAAATCTGTTCTGTGATACTACTTCCAGCACGAAAGCCAGCCTGTTCTTCAGCGATGATATTCTCTGCTTGTGGCTTCAATCTGTTCAATATGACTTTCAACATCACTTTGCTAGGATGGCTAATTAAGCTTATGGTCTGGTAATTTTTACACAATTGCAGGTTGCCTTTCTTTGGCAGAGTGATGATTAGTGACTGTCCATGTGGAGGGCCACTCACTGGTCTTGCAGATCTTGGTGAGTACATCTATTACTATTTCTCCTCCAAATTTCATCTGTTCGGCTGGGATGTTATCAATACCTGTAGCCTTTCTGTTCTTCAGTGATTTCACAGCTGTCTCCATTTCTTCACACAGTATTGGAAAGTCATCCTCCTCTGTTGAATCTGGGCTGTCTAAGACACTAGGATCTCCATTTGTCTAGTGGTTGTATAAATCAGAGCAGTAGTGTCCACCTGTTGATGATGTCCCTTTCTTCTGTTAGACTGTTCCCTTCTTTGTCTTGAATTGCATTAGCTTTGCTCCATTTTTCCCTCATCAGATCTTTTACAACCTGGAAGGCTCACTTGCTATTTTTATTATTGATACACTCTTCAGTTTTAGAGCATTGTTTTTCAATCCATATCTCCTTGGCCACCTTCATTCCTTTCTTGATCTTTCTGCCAATCGCTCTGTATTTATTAGCTACCTTGGTGCTGTTCTTGTCCTCTTAAGTTCTCTTCTAATGTCACATGTTTGTAATATTTCATTTGTGACCCATGGTTTTGTCTTCTTACGATGTTTCCCAAGGATGTCCATTGCTGCCTCATTCATTACAGCATTGAAATTGTTGGTCATTGTTTCTACGTCTTTCTCTAGAGCAGAGGTGGGCAAACTACGGCCCACGGGCCACGTCCAGCCCGTGGGACTGTCCTGCCCGTCCCCTGAGCTCCTGGCCCAGGAGGCTAGCTCCCCATCCCTCCCCTGCTGTCCCTCCTCCCGCACAGTTATGCCGCCGCATGGGCAGCGCTCCGGGTGGTGGGGCTGCACGCTCATGCAGGGCAGCTTGTCTGGCTCCGGCCAGGCGGCGCGGCTCCAGACATGCTGCTCTGAGCGGCATGGTAAGAGGGCTGGGGGTCCTGTGGGGCAATCAGGAGACAGGGAGCAGGGGGCGGTTCAATGGGGCAGAGGTTCGGGGGGAGCAGGGGATGGGGAACAGGGGGAATTGGATAGGGGGTGGGGTCCCGGGGGGCCTGTCAGGGGGCGGGGGTATGGATAGGGGGTGAGGCAGTCAGGGGACAGGGAGCATGGGGGGTTGGATGGGGATGTGGTCCCGGGGGCAGTTGGGGCGGAGGTGTGGATACGGGGCGGGGCAGCCAGTGGACAGGGAGCAGTGGGAGTTTGGATAGGGGGTGGGGTCCTGGGGGGTGGTTAGGGACGGGGGTCCTGGGAGGGGGCGGTCAGGGGACAAGGAGCAGGGGGGATTGGGTGGGTGGGGGATTCTGAGGGGGGCAGTCAGGGGGCGGGAAGTGGGAGGGGGCGGATAGGGGGTGGGGGCCATGCTCTTTGGGGAGGCACAGCCTTCCCTACCCGGTTCTCCATACAGTTTCGTGCCCCAATGTGGCCCTGGGGCCAAAAAATTTGCCCACCCCTGCTCTAGAGCAAGAAGCGGGGCAAATTTTCCACCGATTGTTGCTTGCAATGACTCTGCAATGTTTCAGACTCTGAGTCTTTCTAAGTCAAACTTGGTTCTGGTGAACTTTGGCCTAAGAAATTTTTGGCTGTGGCTAAGGAAAATTATCATCACAAGGTCGTGATCACTTCCAATATCAGCACCAGGGAAGCTCCTTGTTTTAGCTCTGTTAATCCCAGAACAAAATCGGTTTTGCACCATGATGTAGTCGATCTTGCTGTGATGTAGACCATTAGGTGCGTGCCATGTTGATCATCTGGATGCTTTATGTGCTCCTAATGTGTTTGCAAGAACCAGATCATTATAGTTGGCAAACTCCAAAAGCCTCAATCCTCTCTCATTGGTTACCACATTACAGAAAGGGCCACAATAATCTCACCAATCTGCCTGTGCATCAGCACCCACTTTAGCATTCCAATCTCCTTGTACAATCAGGATATCTTTCTTATGTAACTTATCAATGATGTCTTGGAGCTGATTGTAAAAATCTTCAATTTGCGCATCATCATAGTCTGTTGTAGGGGTGTAGACTTGTACCACTGTGATATTAAACGGTACTGCCTTTAGACGGATGGAAATAAGCCTGCTGGACATTGGGCGGCATCCTAATATTGAATTCTTGATATCTTTATGCACAAGAAATCCTATGCCGTTGACATGTTTGTCCTCTCCACTGTAATAGAGTACATGGCCTTCTTCCGTTAGTACCTCTCCAAAGTCCTTCCATCTAACCTCAGAGATTCCTAGGAGGTGCCAGGTGTATTGTTCCATTTTGTACGTGAGTTCTTTCAACCTCCCTATTTGTCTCAATGTCCTTACATTTCATGTGGCTATGGTGATGTTATCTCTTCCACAGATCCTCTTTGTTGGGGTTACACCAGTAGTATACCTGTCGCGTCTGCCCTTATGGGAGATGGATGGTGCGGTCATTATTAACCCTGGCTGTGATCAATCCGGTATGGACATTGTTGACTTGCTCATCATATGGTGTGTCTTGGGCAAATTTCTAACCTGGTGGAGCCCATCCCTCTCCAGGCAGCCCCTTTTTAGTCGCCTCTTATGACATGCAGGAGGAGCAGTGGGCCTATTCTGTCCCCAGACCCACACTGCCTGGAGAGAGATGGGCTCCGCCAGGTTAGAAATTTGCCCAAGACACACAATATGAAAGAATCCTTTAGCAACACCATTTTCATCTGTCCCTATTTTTGCAGTCTTATCCCTCAATAGCCCTATTGTCTCCTTCCTTCTCAGTTTGCTTCTTATAATATAACCTTGCTAATTAGCATTTCACTAAGCCACATGCAAAAATGTACATGTCTTCCCTATGCCTGCAGTCAGCAAAATGTAATAGCAGATGCTGTAGTGAGATTTCTTACTGTGAAGATTCTGTTATATTTACAAAATATATTCATGTATTTATCAGGACACTATGAAGAATTCACATAAATAATTGAAACTTAACTCCACTTGCAAAAAGAGAGAGACAGAGAAAGTATCATTTGTGATGCATTGTTAATTTTTCCTTATGTGTGTTTCCTTACTTGCTGCTTCCAAAAACTCAGTCCTCCAAATCAGATCTCCTAGTAATCACTCAGAACTGCCAAGTTTCTTTTGTGTCTCTTTACTTTTCCTGTTTTGATTCTGCTTGCTAGTGTAACCTGACAGCTTTTGCATGTTCCCTTTTCATCCTAGATATTTTAAATGTCCAAAGCTGCTTTTGTTTTTCCTCCCAGGAGGCCTTTGAACATGTCGTGCTTGCAAACAAGTCTTTTACACACTTTCACCTATAATCTTTATTTTGTGACCACTTAATTTCCCCCCTCTTTAGGACTGTTCCCCTCCCATTCCTCATGCCATTTTATTTGATCTACTGTGTCCTACACACTGCTTAATTTTCCCCTTTCAAAATGTGGCTTGTTTGTCTTTAATCTGAATTTGAGTTTCTATTTTAGTCCTGACACTCTTGCATTAAACTCTTTCTCTTCATGGGTGCATGTGTCTCACCTGCTGATTTCAATGTGAATTTTGTGTGTGCATCCAAGGATGGAATGCTGCATGCACCTGCTGACCAAGTTGTCCTCTGTCTTTCTGTATTGCTCCATTCCATGTCTGTTAAGGCAAATATTGTATTGAAAAATAAAGGTTTTTTTTTAATCAGATGGTCTGTAACATCCTTGTGACTAATTTTCTCTTTGCATCATCTCCACCCTGGATTTGTAAGGACTGTAACAATCCATAACAACTTTACACTTCAATTTCTTCAGCCATTCTTCTACACAGGTATTCTCCTGACTCTCCTTTATGAACCATCTGTATCTTTCGATTGTTATACCCTAGTCACCTAACATTAAGAGGGAAATACATTGAGCCAGATCCTCAACTGGTGCAAGTTGGTCTAGCTCAATAGAGCTGAGCCTAGTTTCTCTGAATGCAGAATGAATGTTTTCATCAGATCACAGGCATCATTATTACACCTGTTATGCAGCATCCTTTGATTTTTATTAAACTAAGGTAAAGTTTATGGTTTTACATTTTCATGGTTCTGAGTGCACAGAAAAGCACCAGATTTTCCAATTCAGTAGTGTTCCCATTTTTTTTTTTAAAGATGAGATTTCCTAAACTGAAAATTGTAAGCGGCAAAGTATTCAGGACCAGCATGTTTAAGAATACTTCAAAGGTACACATTGCTATGGCAGTAAACTTGATTTAGAGGGACCCAAGCATATGTATGTCTTAACTTTTGCACTCTAACATGTATGTCAGGCTATTGAAATCTGACATGACCAATAATGTAAACATTGATTAATTTATTATTTATGCCATCTCAGCACTTGGCAATCATTTCTGAGCCATGCGTCCTGCTGCCAGTAATGACACTGTTTTCACAAAGCAATGTACGTAGTTTACAATTTTTTTTGTCCTTGGGGAAAGGCAGCTTCTATTTGGAAAGGTGTTTCAAGTGAGTCAGCCTTTCCTTCTTATCATTCTAGTACTTTGTGCTAGTGAAGCACCTGCCGTCCAGGGATCTCTGTGTTTTACAAACATTTAAAGAATTAAGTCTCCATCTCGCTGTAAGGTAGGGAAATATTATTATCCCTATTTTACATGCCATGAAACTGAGGTACAGAATGACTGAGGCTTAGTCAGTTGCCCGGTGTCGAGTTTTCAGCCGGAACGCCTGGTTGAAAAGGGATCCTGGTAGCTCCGGTCAGCACTGCCGACTGGGTCGGGGCTAAGGCAGGCTCCCTGCATGCAGTGGCTCCGTGCGGCTCCCAGAAGTGGCCAGCATGTTCCTGCGGCCCCTAGGCACAGGGGTGGGCAGGAAGGTTCCGTGCACTGCTCCTGCTCCAAGCATCAGCTCCACAGCTCCTATTGGCCAGGAACCACGGTTGATGGGAGCTGCGGGGGCGGCACCTGCAGGCAGGAGCAGCGCACTGAGCCACCAGGCTGCCCCTGTGCCTAGGAGCCAGAGGGATATGTCGCTGCTTACGGGAGCCGCCTGAGGTGAGCGCTGCCCGGAGCCCGAACCCCGTGTCACAGCTCGGAACCCCCTCCTGTACCCAAACTCCCTCCTGGAGCCCGCACCCCACGCCCTCTCCCACACCCTAACCGTCTGCCCCAGCCCTGAGCCCCCACCTGCACCCAAACTGCCTCCCGAAGCCTGCACCCCTCCCACACCCCAACCCCTGAGCTCCCTCCCACACTCTGAACCCCTCGGCCCCAGTCCGGAATCCCCTCCTGCACCCCACCCCAGAGCTCTCACACCCAGCTGGAGCCCTCACATCCCAACCCCCTGCCCCAGCCCTGAGTCCCTTCCTACACTCTGAACCCTTCATTTCTGGCCCCACCCCAGAGCCCACACTTCCAACTGGAGCCCTCACCCCCTCCCGCACCCCAATCACAAGGCTGGGGCAGGGGAACGTGAGTGAGGGTGGGGGAAGAGTGAGCAACAGAGGGAGGTGGCGGGGCAGGGGTGTTCGGTTTTGTGCGATAAGAAAATTGGCAACCCTAGTGTCGCACAGGGAGTCTGTCTCTGAGCCAGAACCTAAATCTCCACTTTCAGGCTTGGCTTCATCCCCATGATCATCCTTCCACCTTTGGATATTAATTTCAGTCCTCATGCTGAAACCTTTCATTTGCGTTCACTTTTGGCAAGATCCTTTTAAAACCATAAATAAGGTGTTTGTTTCACTTGACAGGAATAAATCTTTAAAAACACTAAATGTTAGTTTTGACTCCTGAAAATTGCAATCCTCATTTGCATAAAACAAATACCCAGACTCCAGAGACCCCAGTTATAACAAGGTTTCGGACCCTGACTGCTCAAAGCCGTGGCTCCAGTCCTGAAATCTGAACCCACAACCGGTCCAGTTGAATTCAGCTGACCGGCTGCCAGGTTCCACCAGTGAAGATCAAAATGCAGGATCAAAAAGCCTGTGTTCAGACTGGCCAGTCAGGTTTTATTTTTAGTGAGGTTTTTTAAATACCCCATTCTCAGTAAGCATGAGCAGCTGGAATTTGTGCTTGGGTACTAGATAACTTTGCAAACTAGCATTTGAACAGCCAGTGATCTGCTAACGAGTGTGCAAGTGGGTGCCTCTCTGAAAGGGTGGCCCACTATATGTTCATTATGTCAAGGAGATGAAGAAAACGGAAATAGATTTTTTTTCCTTTTCCAATTTATAAATACTACTGCACGGGTAATCAAAGGCTGTAGTAGATCTCTCTCCTTCCTGATCAGAGGCTGGAGCCTGCAAGAGGGGCTGCTATACTTAAAACTTCTACAGTAAAAGCAAAATTGGATGCCATAAAAGTGCTCCCATTTGGCCTCTTAACTCCCTTTGTAGTTTTACTTTTATTTAAGGCACTTCTTGAAACACTGTAGCCTGACCTCTTAAGAGGCATTTGATGTGAATGTACTTCAAAGAGAAGCTGCTCTGTCACATCCCTTAGCCTGGCTGCAGTGCTGCTTTGCAGGTGGCTGGGTTGCTTTTTTAGTTTTTATTTTCTCTAAAAAAGATAAATCAGCGTTTTGGAGAAAAGAGCTTTATGGTCTGGGTTCCTCCCTTTCATTAGAATGCATGGATGCGGAGATGTTTTCATTGTGATGCTGTCACTCATACTTTCGATTTAATGTCAAAAAGTTGTAAGGCTATCAATTTGACATCAGATCAGTCTTGTATCGAAGTTTGTGATCACCAGCCTGAGTGGGTAGAAAGTAAAACTCAAACTAAAAATACGCTGAGCACAAAAGACGTTTTTCAAGCAAAACTGCAGGCCTTGCCTAGAGCTTTCATTACTTCTGTACCAGCAGAGGAACTGCTTTTAATGTTGTATTTAAAAGCCCAGATACAGATTCATGTAGCCTCCCTGCTTCTGGACCAAACTGGATTTTAAAGAGCGATTGTTGATTCCTTATATGAAACAAAATTAGATTAATGG
The DNA here is from genome assembly GCF_028017835.1 of Emys orbicularis. NCBI lineage: Eukaryota > Metazoa > Chordata > Testudines > Emydidae > Emys > Emys orbicularis. The sequence goes on along the minus strand of NC_088685.1, from coordinate 72,414,750 downwards.
ATCTAACCCAGTGGCCTCTTGATAATGATCAGACAGGGGAAAGTGCACTACTGTGATTGCAGCGCTACCATTCTTTAAGCTTTAGGGACTGGAGGATACTTAAACCACAGAATTAAGCCAAAAAAGTCAATATAAGGTTGGCATATTTGTCTCTGGCTTAAAAAATAAATACAGTATTATTTTCTTTGTATCCTATTTGTCTTCATCTTTGGATCTCTTTTCCTGCCTGCTGTGCATTGCTGTATTATCGTAAAAGATTGCGGTTAACATAAGAACATAAGAACATAAGAAAGGCCGTACTGGGTCAGACCAAAGGTCCATCTAGCCCAGTATCTGTCTACCGACAGTGGCCAATGCCAGGTGCCCCAGAGGGAGTGAACCTAACAGGCAATGATCAAGTGATCTCTCTCCTGCCATCCATCTCCATCCTCTGACGAACAGAGGCTAGGGACACCATTCTTACCCATCCTGGCTAATAGCCATTTATGGACTTAGCCACCATGAATTTATCCAGTCCCCTTTTAAACATTGTTATAGTCCTAGCCTTCACAACCTCCTCAGGTAAGGAGTTCCACAAGTTGACTGTGCGCTGCGTGAAGAAGAACTTCCTTTTATTTGTTTTAAACCTGCTGCCTATTAATTTCTTTTGGTGACCCCTAGTTCTTGTATTATGGGAATAAGTAAATAACTTTTCCTTATCCACTTTCTCAACATCACTCATGATTTTATACACCTCTATCATGTCCCCCCTTAGTCTTCTCTTTTCCAAACTGAAGAGTCCTAGCCTCTTTAATCTTTCCTCATATGGGACCCTCTCTAAACCCTTAATCATTTTAGTTGCTCTTTTCTGAACCTTTTCTAGTGCTAGAATATCTTTTTTGAGGTGAGGAGACCACATCTGTACACAGTATTCGAGATGTGGGCGAACCATGGATTTATATAAGGGCAATAATATATTCTCAGTCTTATTCTCTATCCCCTTTTTAATGATTCCTAACATCCTGTTTGCTTTTTTGACTGCCTCTGCACACTGCGTGGACATCTTTAGAGAACTATCCACGATGACGCCAAGATCTTTTTCCTGACTCGTTGTAGTTAAATTAGCCCCCATCATGTTGTATGTATAGTTGGGGTTATTTTTTCCAATGTGCATTACTTTACATTTATCCACATTAAATTTCATTTGCCATTTTGTTGCCCAATCACTTAGTTTTGTGAGATCTTTTTGAAGTTCTTCGCAATCTGCTTTGGTCTTAACTATCTTGAGTAGTTTAGTATCATCTGCAAACTTTGCCACCTCACTGTTTACCCCTTTCTCCAGATCATTTATGAATAAATTGAATAGGATAGGTCCTAGGACTGACCCTTGGGGAACACCACTAGTTACCCCTCTCCATTCTGAGAATTTACCATTAATTCCTACCCTTTGTTCCCTGTCCTTTAACCAGTTCTCAATCCATGAAAGGACCTTCCCTTTTATCCCATGACAGCTTAATTTACGTAAGAGCCTTTGGTGAGGGACCTTGTCAAAGGCTTTCTGGAAATCTAAGTACACTATGTCCACCGGATCCCCCTTGTCCACATGTTTGTTGACCCCTTCAAAGAACTCTAATAGATTAGTAAGACACGATTTCCCTTTACAGAAACCATGTTGACTATTGCTCAAGAGTTTATGTTTTTCTATGTGTCTGACAATTTTGTTCTTTACTATTGTTTCAACTAATTTGCCCGGTACCGACGTTAGACTTACCGGTCTGTAATTGCCGGGATCACCCCTAGAGCCCTTTTTAAATATTGGCGTTACATTAGCTAACTTCCAGTCATTTGAAAATTAGACGTTGGTTTGAAAAGCAACGTCTAATCTTGCACATACCAATCTTATGCATGCTGATAAGCTTTTGTATATGTAAGCGGGGGAATGGTCCCACTATTGGGAACTTTCCTGGCTTCTGCACTACCCCGGTGAAATGGGCTAGCGAAAGGATCTGAGTCCTCGCTCCCACTTCCTTTACCCAGAGGCCTCCCTGCCCTCGAGGACTCCCCTTGCACTCTCCTGTCTGGCAGAGTCCTCGTAACCCCAACAAGGCTGGGCCCAGGATTCCTGGGGGGCTCGACCCCCAACCCTGCTGTGGTCCCCCAGGTCAGGGGCTAGGGTGTCCCCACTCCGGGGTACTCTCTCTGCACTGGATGTTTTCCTGACCCACTGATCATTACATACGATTTAAAGCAATACAGTTTATTTAATTAACAATTAGTTTAAAAAAGAATAAGGAAAAATGGGAAAGGTTGAAGGAAACACATCACCCCGCTCTGTGGCAGGGAACATCACAAACAGTGTCTCTGGAACGTCAGGGCAGTTCACAGTCTGTTCCTTGTAGGTCCCGGGCCTCCTTCTCAGGCCCTGGCTGAGCTGCAGGGATGCTGCAGGTTGAACACTTGCAATGGTGGTGGCCACACACCTCCGGGCTTTGCCCCGTTGGGTTAAAATCCCCCTCCCAGACTGGCCTGCAAGGACCCTTGGCTGGGGGTGTCTTTCTGCGCTGGGCCCTTTGCCCAAGGTCCCCCCCTTGGCTGGCCCCAGTTGCTCACCACACCTGGCTCTGTGGTTGCAGCTCTGCTCCTAGCATAGGATCTGCTCTCTCCCTGGGCTGTCTCTGGCTCTGTGTCCACAGCTCTGCTCCCAGCACAGGATCTGCTCTCTCTGGGCTGTGTCGCTGGCTCTGTGGCTGCTTTTCTGGCCCCTCTGGATCTGGCACGGCTGTGCTCCCTAGCTCAGCTTGGGCCCCTGCTTTCTCCTTAGCTCGGCCCCACTCTGTCTGACCCAGGCAATTCCAGCTCACAGGGAGGCCGGGACGCCCCTGGCCGCCTGACTCCCTGATGACCCTGTCCGCCCTGCCAATCAGGCTCAGAGGCTGAGGCTGACCTGGAGCATTGACCTCTCCCCAATCTTTTAGTACCGGGAACTAGCCAACCAAAACACTCCCACTGAATGTTAGTAAGGGGGCAACAGTCCCCTTACATATATGCAAATCATGAAAATCTGCATCTGTCTATTTTGCACATGCAACTGAGTGTTTGCTTGTGCAAATATAGTAGGATGTTTGACAAACGGTCTGAAAAGATTTAAAAACAAGCAAACAAAAAACTCCAGGCTGGGAAAAAACAGAATCTGCCAGGAAACCCCATTCCAAGTAAAAATAACTAAGTAAATAATCAGAAAGTTACTTAACGCGTGATGAAATAACATCCTGGTTACTGATCTTAGTTATTAAATTACACTCTGAAAATAATGCACATGCTATACCCACACATTGCCTGCAAAAGAAAATGAATAAAGTGCATATTAATTGTAGCAAATAAGATTAGAGGTGTTGTTTAATCCCTGAGACCTTCTTCCGGCTGTGAAAAAAAATAGGAACAGTTAACTGTCACTAATCTTATCTTCTATTTTTAGGGTGTGCTTGATTATATAAGTTGTAGCTTTAGGAACTTATTGGCCTAGGAGACACTTGCTAATTTGACTAATAAGGCTGAGGATTTAGGAAACAATCTTCAACTCTGAAGTTGATTAAAGTCTTTACACATGCCTCTAAATCAGTGTTGTGTATTATATCAACCACCACCATATAGCAATAAAATAATGAATAGATGGTTTCTGATTTCCCTTTAAAACACACACACACACACACACACACACTTACTTTCCTATATGTTTATTACTCAGTATTTTTAATTAATAGTTAAGTTTGGAATTTGACATTCAAAGTGTCAGCCTTGATCTACATTTTCTTTTTCCCCTGCCTCGCAAAAAATGGTTTAAATTAGTTAAATCAATTTTTGGAGATAGAGATGATGGGAAACTATTTGTACTGTTTTTAGATGCTTTTGTGATGCCCTTAGATTACAAATTCTGAATATTATAAACTTAAACTGTGATCCTGCAAGCACTTTACATGCACGCTTAGCTTTCCACATGAGAGTGTAAAGTTAATTGTCTGCATAAGTGCTTTCAGAAAGAAGGCCTTCAGCTGTTCTTATACCTATCCCTAAGTTCTCAAAGCATTGCAAAGTTCTGATCAATGAGAGTTATGTGGCTAACACTCCACAGAACTTTTTGCATCCAGTGGAGCAAGTTAATGCCTCTTGCTGGTTTGTAAAGAATTATTCTTTTAAACACCCAAGATATATTTTTACTAATGAATCAGCTGCTTTTGGTTATTCTCTGATAAGTTATGAATGATGTCACTCACACAGTCCTAGAAATTAGAGCTGGAAAAGACTCACCAAATCATCTAGTCCGTCCCTGCCAGGACAAGATTTTTTTCTGTGCAATATATTCTTCACTGGTTTGTCAAGTTTCAAGCAACAAGGCATTCATCACTTTGCTTGGGAAGCCATTCCACACTCTTAAGACAATTAACGACTAGGTTGAGTATAAAAAAATGTGCCTAAATTTTCCCTTTTTCAGTTTTATCCCATTTGCACCCAGCAGTGCCTCCTTTTAATATCTTAAACAATTCCTCTCTCTCCTCAGCGTTTACACCCTTCAGAGTACTGTATATGGAATCTCATCCACTTTAGCTATCACTTAGCCAATTTTTACATATTTAGTTCTTTCACTATTTCCTCATAAGTCAATCTCTCCCAGCCCCTTAATCACGCCTCTCATTCTTCTTTGAATTTAGCTCCCATTTATTGACATTTTGCTAGTACTGAACTGCCCTGAATGCTATGGAGCATTTCCAGTGAAACGTCACGAATACATTTAGAGACTGGCTACAATCTTCCTACTCCTAGAATACTGCAGACGGTTCTGGACATTTCTATATAAGAACGATACCTCCATCCCTTTGTGTTTGCAGCCACAATGGGGTTGGTCTTTTTTGCTAACGTTTTTCCGTTGTCAGCTCAGGCCTAAGCTGCTTCCCATTCTCACCCCCAAATGTCCGAGAGTATCATTATTTTCCAAATATTTCCCTTAGATTATCTAGTTTTTGGTTTATTGAGGATTTAATACCAAGTAAGGACGAGTGGGAGGTAGGGAATATGGTAATTCTGCAAGTATTTGAAATGTCTAAATGCCCAGGAGGGAGAGGAATTGTTTAGAGTGATCCAAGGAGATAAAACAAAAAATTGTGTGATTGAAAATAAGGGAAGCAAAATTTCCTACCAGTGAGGTCTTAAGTAGGTTCTAGTAACAGTGTCCCAGAGGAAGTAGTGGAAGTCCCGTCACTTAAGCCAGTTAAAACTAGATAGAACAAAACGCTCATTACTCTCTGGGTAACAAAGGGAGAGACAGAATAATCTAAATGGGTTTTGCATCCATAGTTTCTGCGAGTCTATAAATTTATGGTCTTATCAATAAATGTAGTATTTTCTAATGCTAATTAGCCAGTCGATTTCTAAAAGATATGCTGTCGTTCAAACAGGAATTAATTTAGTGAAGGTCCTATGGCCTGTGTTATGCAGAAGGTCAGACTAGATGATCACAGTGGACCCTTACGGCCTTATAATCTCAGAATCTCTTAATAATCGTCTCCCCACTATACACAGTTTCTAGAGTGCTCCTGATGATCAGCATCACACTCCTCTATTCCACCGCTAGCCAGGCCTCATGTTGCTTCATAAGACAAAATTGACTTAGGTTCCACATTAAATTTCGATCATTGGAAGCAAGCATGACAACTGCCATCATGGCCAACACGGGAGCTGAACCATGGACCTCCTGAGCTAAAAACAGGAGTGTCTGTAACTTGAGCCAAAGAGCCAGTCTCTGTGGGTGGAGCTGTGACAGTCTGGTATCCAATGGGGCTGGGGCACAGAGTGAGATATTTAATGCCCACAGACCAGGGGGTTACACAAGAAAAACAAAATAAAATTGTTCATTACTTAGGTTGTGGTAGAGTCCACAGTGTGCTAGGCACATTTCAAATATATATGAGGACAAAGCCCAGCTTACAATCAAAAAGACAGCAAAGGGATGAAAGGTAAAAAAAAGGGATGCAGTGTACGGTCAGAGAGCTGGCACACATATATTGTTCCAGAGCTCGTTTGTTTCCTAGGTTGGGGTTTTGTACACACAAACTTTTAACTACTCTGTCTAGTAGTCAGAAGAGCTGTGTATGATGAGAGGCTAAGGGTGTAGTGGCCTGGCATATCCGTTTGGAGAGGATGCTCCATACATGTTCTCACAAACTGAGCGGTCTTGTTGAACGCTTATTTTTATTGAAAACACCTCTCAAATTTGGCAGCAAATAGATCCTGGAAATCGGACATCTTATTTGTAATATAAAAAATAAAGTTTGGTTGTGGTGTTGGTCTGTGAGTAGCATTGTATCCATCTACCCAATGTTTCTCTAAAATATAAATGGGGAGCATTATTTTGGGTTAATAAACCCCAATTCCATTAGTAAAACATATCACCTTGGATTCACAAATTGTTGTACTGTGACATATCTGTAGTGTGATCTTTTTAAAAGACCATTCCTGCTGTAAAAACCCAATCCATAGATACGGAAGTGCCTGGGTAGCTGTAATATATGCAGCTTTTAAATCTTCCTTTTCAAAATGTGCAATATGTATAACCATACTCCACTGCCTGAATATCTGCTTTCTTGTCACAGTGAATTAAATATAAGCAGTTCCAACGGCAGTAAGAAGGTGGACCCACAATAGAGGCCAAATCATTATTTAGACAGCTTCAGGCTACTGAGATTCTGCTGGTTTTAACACTTACCATCAAGTGTTTGCATGCATTTATTATCAAAGTTATTGTTTGTATAGTTTAAAACATTAGCTCTGAATTGAAACATTTCAGAGGCTTGGTCTACACTAACCCCCCAAATCGACCTAAGGTACGCAACTTCAGCTACGTGAATAACGTAGCTGAAGTTCGAAGTACCTTAGTTCGAACTTACCTCGGTCCAGACGCGGCAGGCAGGCTCCCCCGTTGACTCCGCGGTACTCCTCTCGCCGAGCAGGAGTACCGCAGTCGACGGCGAGCACTTCCGGGTTCGACTTATCGCGTCCAGACAAGACGCGATAAGTCGAACCCAGAAGTTCGATTGCCAGCCGCTGAACTAGTGGCTGGGTATAGACGTACCCAGAGACTCCTCCCTGAGGGCGTCTATTAGAGCTGAAAGTTTGATCGTTCTGGTGCGTTAATGGTAACTTTACTTTTGTGTGTCTGTAAATGAATTAGGACAGTGATAGTTACAAAATTTCTGTGTCAGATCAAAATTAATTCAAGGTGCGGGCCTGACCGTCTCTCTCATCTGCCCTTCATTCAAAGTTTTTTCTACATATTTTAAAGAGGTGTCTTCCATATTTCCTCCTTAGCGTGGCAAGAGCTCTGCTTCTGACATTCTCTGCATAAAACAGATGTCCTGAATACTCTATTTATCATCTAGGGTTATTAGGAGTGAAAGACCAAGTCAGCCTGGAAGATAGCTTTATTGTGGAATGTTGTAAGTCAGTTACAAGGTTCTTTAGACTATCTACATTATAGCAAACAGCACAGGTGAAAACATAGTAGACAGAGCCATCGAGTGCTTCAATTTGTTTTGCAGTCATTCCCCCTAGTGGTTATGTTAGATAACTACCATGAGAGCCTTTTTATTCCACGGACTCTCTTCTGATCTCAAATACACTATAATCTACTGCTCTTACAGTCGCATGTTGTAGCTGATTTTTACAAGATATGCAGTGATACAAAAACCCATTTATTGAAGATCTTATCAAGAAAAAATTGGCTTCCGAGTGGCACATTTAAATCACCTTCTGTACCAGATGACTGGAGGATAGCTAATGTGATGCCAATTTTTAAAAAAGGCTCCAGAGGTGATCCCAGCAATTACAAGCCGGTAATACTAACTTCAGTACTGGGCAAACTGGTTGAAACTATAGTAAAAAACAGAATTATCAGACACATAGATGAACACGATTTGTTGGGGAAGAGTCAACATGGTTTTTGTAAAGAGAAATCATGCCTCATCAATCTATTAGAATTCTTTAAGCGGTCAACAAGCATGTGGACAAGGGTGATCCAGTGGTTATAGTATACTTAGATTTTCAGAAAGCCTTTGACAAGGTCCCTCACCAAAGGCTCTTAAGCTAAGTAAGCTGTCATGGGATAAGAGGGAAGATCCTCTCATGGTTCCGTAACTGGTTAAAAGATAGGAAACAAAGGGTAGGAATAAATGGTCAGTATTCAGAATGGAGAGAGAAGTAAATAGTGGTGTCCCCCAGGGGTCTGTACTGGGACAAGTACTGTTTAACATATTCATAAATGATCTGGAAAAAGGGGTAAACAGTGAGGTGGCAAAATTTGCAGATGATACAAAATTACTCAAGATAGTTAAGTCCAAAGCTGACTGCAAAGAGTTACAAAGGGATCTCACAAAACTGGGTGACTGGGCAACAAAATGGCAGATGAAATTCAATGTTGATAAATGCAAAGTAATGCACATTGGAAAACATAATCCCAACTGTACATATAAAATGATGGGGTCTAAATTAGCTGTTACCACTCAAGAAAGAGATCTTAGAGTCATTGTGGATAGTTCTCAGAAAACATCCACTAAATGTACAGCGGCAGTCAAAAAAGCTAACAGAATGTTGGGAATCATTAAGACAGGGATAGATAATAAGACAGAAAATATCATATTACCTCTCTATAAATCAATGGTACGCCCACATCTTGAATATTGCATGCAGTTGTGGTCACCCCATCTCAAAAAAGATGTATTGGAATTGGAAAAGGTACAGTAAAAGACAACAAAAATGATTAGGGGTATGGAACAGCTTCCTTATGAGGAGAGATTAATAAGACTGGGACTTTTCAGCTTGGAAAAGAGATGACTAAGGGGGGGATATGATTGAAGTCTATAAAATCATGACTGGTGTGGAGAAAGTAAATAAGGAAATGTTATTTACTCCTTCTCATAACACAAGAACTAGGGGTCACCAAATAAAATTAATAGGCAGCAGGTATAAAACAAACAAAAGGAAGTATTTCTTCACACAACGCACAGTCAACTGGTGGAACTCTTTACCAGAGGATGTTGTGAAGGCCAAGACTATAGCAGGGTTAAAAAACGAACTAGATAAATTCATGGAGGATAGGTCCATCAATGACTGTTATCCAGGATGGGCAGGGATGGTGTCCCTAGCCTCTGTTTGCTGAGGCTGGGAGTGGGCGACGGGATGGTGATCGCTTGGTAATTGCCTGTTCTGTTCATTCTCTCTGAGGCACCTGCCATTGGCCACTGTTAGAAAACAGGATACTGGGCTAGATGGAACTTTGGTCTGACCCTGTATAGCCGTTCTTATGTTTAAAGTTTCCGAGCAGTCTTGCTAATCAAACTGAGTGTAGATAAAATGCAGATACACTTTCAGTGAACTGACAATCTAACAGGCAAAAAATGTAACACTGACAGAGCAAAGATCAGTTCAATAGCCAACTCTTAAATCTAGGCAATTTTCCACCAGAGGCATATTGTAAAAGGGGAATGTATAGGCTTTGTTGCAAGAATTGTGTAAGATACAAGCAGTCAAGTTAGAAGTTTCCTAAAATAGCATTTATTGCGGTACTGTTTTACATAGAAAATCTATTGAGAGCAATTTTAAGAAGTGTCTAAAAAGACTGTTGTTTTCCTCTCCTTCCAAGATTTATATAGTAGGGCTCTTGACAGCCTGGCTTTACAATAGTTTCTTTTTAAAGTTTTCTCTCTCATTTTTTCTCTAAAATTTGTGGCCTGTACAAAGTACCTGATGGTGCTGTGTGGCAAAGGATTTATAAGCACTTCTTTGGAATGACCTGCATGACTCACTCATGGCTTTAGCATTATGAGTGAGTCGATTCCAAACATACATAATTATTCCCATGGGAGGAAGCAGCAGACATGATATATCTTGATTTTAGTAAGACTTTTGACACAGCCACACATGACATTCTTATAAGCAAACTAGGAAAATGTGGTCTAGATGAATTAAAGTAAGTGCACAACTGGTTGAAAGATCTTACTCAAAAAGTAGTTATCAGTGGTTCGCAGTCAAATTGGGAGGACGTATCTAGTGGGTGCTGCTGGGGTCTATCCTGGGTCCAGTACTATTCAATATTTTATTAATGACTTCGATAATGGAGAGTATGCTCATAACATTTGTGGAAGCTGGGAAGGGTTGCAAGCACTTTGGAAGATTAGAATTTGAAAGGATCTTGACAAATTGGAGAATTGGTCTGAATTCAATAAGATTAAATACAATAAAGACAAGTGCAAAGTACTTCACTTAGAAAGGCAAAATCAAATGTATAACTACAAAATGGAGAATAACTGGCTAACTGTAAAGGATCTGGGGGCTATAGTGGATCACAAATTGAATATGAGTCAGCAATATGATGCAGTTGTGAAAAAGGCTAATATCATTCTGGGGTGTATTAACAGGCCTCAACTGGAGTACTGTGTCCAATTTTGCGTGCCACACTTTAGGAAAGATGTGGACAAATTGGAGAGAGTCCAAAGGAGAGCAACAGAAATGATGAAAGGTTTAGAAAACCTAACCTGTGAGGAAAAGTTTTAAAAAAAAAAGCTGGTCATGTTTAGTCTTGAGAAAAGAAGACTGAGAGAGGACCCGGTAAGTCTTCAATTATATTAGGGGCTGTTACAAAGAGGACGGTGATCAACTGTTCTCCATGTCCACCGAAGGTCGGACAAGAAGTAAGGGGCTTAATCTGCAGCAAGGGAGATTTAGGTTAGATGTTAGGAAAAACTTTCTAACATAAGGATAGTTACACACTGGAACAGGTTACTAAAGGAGGTTGTGGAATCTCTGTCCTTGGAGGTTTTTAAGAAGAGGTTAGATAAACACCAGTCAGGGATGATCTAGATTTACTTGGTTCTGCCTCAGCTCAGGGGACTAGATAATCTCTCAAAGTCCCTTTCAGCCCTACATATCTATGATTACTATCCTAACTTTTCAGATTTAAAATCTGATTTATCAGAACGTTGCACAGGTAAAGCAGGTGCTGTGTAACTCATTGGAAAGCCATCTGCCTATCTTAGGGTACTTATCTGTCCCCTGCTATCATCATATCGGAGTGCCTCGTGATCTTTAATGTATTTATCTTCACAATACCTCTGTGTGATAGGAACCAGCTTCCCTATTTTACAAATGGGGACCTAAGGTACAGAGAGGCTAAGTGACTTCCCAGTGTCATACAGGAAGACTTGGGTGCTGCAAGGAATTTAACGCTAGTTTTTTTTTTTAGTCCCATCTTAGTGTCCTAACCACTGGACAATCCTTCCTGTCTTAGAAATCTTGTTCCTTGACTGTGAGCCACAGCTTTGGACTGGTCTGTCAGCGAAAATTTGGCACGAGTCTGCTTTTCAGAATACAAAGGATGGGGACCAGAAAAAGCTAGAAATTTCCCTTTTCCATTAAGATGCTTCCATTTCTAGTCCTGGATTAGTCAGGACATATCAGATCTTAAACTTCTTGCTGCTCCAGGAACGAGTAGTGCTTTTGCTGCGCTTCAGCCCAGAATAACTTGTGGGGGAGGACAGATGGGAAAAACCTTTAGTTGAAGTCAATTGCAATGGATTAATGGGCAGGATGCAGGTGAGGTACAGTAGTCAAAAGTGCATGATATATGCAATTTATCACATGGCTCTGTGTATGGATATCACCACAACATATCTGAGGGGGCGGAGCGGGGAGGTGTGCATGTACACATGCGAGGGTATGTATTCCTTATATATAATATGTGTGTGGTGTATATGTATAATACGATCCAGGAAATAACTATAATTCATTCCCAAAGAAAAATAGAGTAAAATTATGTTCCAGGCTAGGGCTCTGTGTGAGTTGTAGCAGTTGAATATGAATGTGAACCTATTCCCTGCATGCTGTAATTCATATTCACTGAAACCAGAAATAATGCAATTCCTCTGATTGAGGAGAACCCATGTGCAGTACAAATTCAAAATCTTCCATTATTTGTGAAATAGCAACTAGATAAATGGTGACTAGCATAGATTTGAGGAAACATTAGCCTGGTTGCCTTTCAGACTAGGGGGAAAAGTTCTTATCTGAATTTTCATATAACATTCAGCATACATGTTTCCCTCCCAAAACACTGTTCAGATTAAATGACACCTTTATCCTCCAACCCATTCTGCACCAGGGTTAGAAGAATCATACTTTCATTTGTATCTTCTTGTTGCAATGCATCATGTTAACGGAGAACTATGAATTCATTCATTGACAGATTAATAGTGTGTATGCTAATGTATATTTTTACATCTTTTAAATGCCTTGTTCATAGCTCTTTAAGTCACTCAGTCTAAGGGCTGGTCTACACTGGGGGGGGATCGATCTAAGATACGCAACTTCAGCTACGCGAATAGCGTAGCTGAAGTCGAAGTATCTAAGATCGAATTATCTGGGGTCCACACGGCGCGGGATCGACAGCCGCGGCTCCCCCGTCGACTGCGCTACCGCCGCTCGCTCTGGTGGAGTTCCGGAGTCGACGGTGAACGCGTTCGGGGATCGATATATCGCGTCTTAACGAGACGCGATATATCGATCCCGGATAAATCGATTGCTACCCGCCGATACGGCGGGTAGTGAAGACGTACCCTAAGTAATGTTTAGTTCAGCCTGTAATATGAGGTATAAAAGCAACACAGAGCAGACAGCATTAATTATTGGAAGTAGCATAATGGCTGACCTGATAAAAGATTAACTGGTACTTTACAGTATTTATTTATGGACATTAGAGCTGTCAGGTTATCTAACTACACTTGAAAGGCTTGGGACAATAGCTGTACTGATGGTAATGATGTCAATTTCCCTGTTGTTGTTGTTTTTGCAGGTCACTGCCAGAGGATTTGGTCCATTGTTACAGTTTGCCTACACTGCTAAGCTGTTACTCAGCAGAGAAAACATCCAGGAGGTCATCCACTGTGCTGAATTCCTGCGCATGCACAACCTGGAGGACTCCTGCTTCAGTTTCCTTCAGACTCAGCTGCTGAACAATGAAGATGGCCTGTTCCTATGCAAAAAGGATACCACCTGTCAGAGAATGCACGATGAAGAGAACTCTGATGGAGAAGAGGAGGAAACTATGGAATCAGAGACTTCAAAGATATCCTGCCCAAGGGAAAGAATGCATCAGGAACCCTTTAACTTTGAATCCACTAGTTCTGGAGCAGACAAGGAAGAAGGGATGCTGCCTGACTCTGACATGCTGAGAGATAGCAAGGACAGTTTGGACAAAGACTCAGTAACACGGTACCCAAGATATAAGAAATACCAGCTTGCTTGTACCAAGAATGTCTACAACACATCACACATCAGTACCTCAGGTTTTGCAAGCACATTCAGTGAAGAGAGTTCTGGAAATGGCCTCAAATCAGGACTTGCTGTGGGGCAGATAAAAAGCGAGCCTCAGAATGAGGAAAACGATGAAGAAAGCATCACGCTTTGCCTGTCTGGAGATGAACCTGACATCAGGGATAAAGAAGGGGATGTTGAAATGGACAGGAAACAGCCAAGTCCCACTTGTGTTGACAGGTCTAAAAGTGTGTCCTCTCCTTCCTGCTTAAGGTCTTTCTTCAACAGAACAAAAAGCGTAGATTTGGTTGGCTTCCCCAGTACTTCCCAACAGCACTTTGCCAGGGGTCCAGCATGCCCTCTTGACAAAGGGACAACTCAGGGTGACCAGAAAACTGACTACAGCCCTTTCACAGGGAATTATGGACAGTCCCATGCCATTCAGAAGGATACTTCCAACTTCACAATGGGATCGCCACTCAGAGGGCCTGGTTTTGAAGCACTCTGTAAACAGGAAGGTGAACTGGACAGGAGGAGTGTTATATTCTCTTCAAATGCTTGTGACCAAGTAAACACTTCAGTGCATTCATATTCTGGTGTGAGCAACTTGGACAAAGACCTCACTGAGACAGTGCCAAAGGGTCTGTGGGCTGGAGGCAGCCAATCCCTTCCTAGTTCACAGACCTATTCCCACAGTGGACTGACAGCTGATCACTTGCCAGGAAGGATGCGGCCTAACACCAGCTGCCCGGTGCCAATTAAAGTTTGCCCTCGCTCTCCTCCTTTGGAAACCAGAACCAGGACCTCTAGCTCATGTTCCTCCTACTCATATGCAGAGGATGGCAGTGTTGGTTCTCCCTGTAGCCTCCCTCTGTGTGAGTTTTCATCTTCCCCCTGTTCCCAAGGAGCTCGATTCCTGGCCCCTGAACATCAGGAGCCAGGCATGATGGGAGATGGAATGTACAACCAAGTCAGACCCCAGATTAAATGTGAGCCATCCTATGGAACAAACTCCAGTGATGAGTCTGGGTCGTTCTCAGAAGCAGACAGTGAATCATGTCCTGTGCAAGACAGAGGACATGAGGTAGGGAATTAAGATAAGTACACATGTAACAGTCATTGTGACCCATTGAATCAGTCCTTTATTCTCTTAAATAACTTTTGGCATTTCCCCAGCACTTTCTAATTTACAGAGGCAAACGGTAATATGTATTCATCTCCTCGTCAGCTGAATCTGCATGGTTAACAGAGGAGAGATTATGAATAGCTGTGTTGAGTTCCTAGAGACTTGGCACTTACTGAAATTTTAATATTAAACAAGCAGCAGCAAACAGCTGAATTATGAGTGTAAATTTATGTTCACAGAAATGCTGCCCACCTCTCTTTTTCCGTCTTGCACCTAGCCAAAAATATATCTATTGTAAGGAATTAAAGTATATTTTCACTCTTAAACTGTACTGTTTCCTCCAGCTTGGTTTATAGAGTGTAATATTATGGTAGCACTTACAGGGCCCAAGATTATGGCCTTGTAGAGGTAGGCACGGCCCTGTATAAACAGAGTCCCTGCTCCAAATCACTTGCAATCTGTATGAGACAGACAAAGGGTGGGAGGGGAAACAACTAACCTAAAGTCACACAGCTGGTCAGTGACAGAGCTAGGAACAGAACCCAGGTTCGCTTCCTCCCAGTCTCATGGCCTATCCTCTAAACCAGTGGTGGGCCAACTGCGGCTCGAGGGCAGCATGCAGCCCATCAGGGTAATCTAATTGTGGGCCGCGAGACATTTTGCTAACATTGACCGTCCGCAGGCACGGCCCTCCGCAGCTCCCAGTGGTCACAATTTGCTGCTCCCGGCCAATGGGAGCTGTGGGAAGCAGCAGGCCGCAGCGATGTGCTGGCCGCCTCTTCCCGCAGCTTCCATTGGTCGGGAATGGTGAACCGCAGCCACTGGGAGTTGCAGGGGGCAGTGCCTGCAGATGGTCAATGTCAGCAAAATGTCTCATGCCCCGCAGGCCACAGTTGCCCACCACTGCTCTAAACTGTGCAGCCTCCCTATGTGTTGTCTTTATTTGCAACCAGTGAACTTTGCCTCTCATCAAATTGATTATTTGGATTGTACTTCCTGCCTAGGACCACACTTTCCTCGTTACTGAAGAACTCTAGCAGACAGTTGCATAAAACATCGAGGATTGTTATCCGTGAATTTACAGAAACGATTGAGAGAAGCAGGGAAAGTGTATGGGACCAAGAAACAAGCTGTGAATTTCCATGCAGCACTGACAAATGTTCTTCCATCAGTGAGAAGAAATAGGGTAATTTACAAAGGCAAAAAGGCCAGGTATAAATGCTGTGGTGGCTGTTCACTAACTAGGAGTGAGTATTTCAGTGTAAATTTATAAGCTTGGGAGAATGAAGGTACAGTGCATAGCTTGAGAGCTGAAAAGAGAATGGGTGTTTTTACAGAATTCCATTAGGGAATTGAGGCGAGTGTACTGGAGTAATTTCTATATGGAACTGCATATCTGCTGTCCTGGGTCAGAACAATAAAACATTGCCTTGAGACCTGCTGCTCTAGCATGGAAAGCAGGTAAGTTCATTGCCTGGGTTAGCATATGTTGTGAGAGCCTAGGATAGAACTGACTGGACTCAGGCCCACAGGGGTGAAAAGAGAAAGAGAGGGACACAAAAAACCCCGTTATTTTATGCCCCACTTCTACCAGTTGCTGCTATGTATTGTTATTCCTGCCTTCTTCCTGAGGTGTGGTTCATAGAATCATAGAAGATTAGGGTTGGAAGAGACCTCAGGAGGTCATCTAGTCCAATCCCCTGCTCAAAGCAGGATCAACCCCAACTAAATCATCCTAGCCAGGGCTTTGTCAAGTCGGACCTTAAAAACCTAAGGATGGAGATTCCACCACCTCCCTATGTAACCCATTCCAGTGCTTCACCACCTTCCTAGTGAAATAGTGTTTCCTAATATCCAACCTAGACCTCCCTGACTGCAACTTGAGACCGTTGCTCCTTGTTCTGTCTCCTGCTACCACTGAGAACAGCCTACCTCCATCCTCTTTGGAACCCCCTTTCAGGTAGTTGATGGCTGCTATCAAATACCCCCTCACTCTTCTCTTCTGCAAACTAAATAAGCCTGTTTCCCTCAGCTTCTCCTCATAAGTCATGTGCCCCAGCCCCCTAATCATTTTTGTTGCCCTCCGCTGAACTCTCTCCAATTTGTCCACATCCTTTCTGTAGTGGGGGGCCCAAAACAGGACACAGTACTCCAGATGTGGCCTCACCAGTGCCGAATAGAGGGGAATAATTATTTCCCTCGATCTGCTGGCAATGCTCCTACTAATGCAGCCCAATATGCCGTTAGCCTTCTTGCTTACAAGGGCGCACTGTTGATTCATATCCAGCTTCTCGTCCACTGTAATCCCCAGGTCCTTTTCTGCAAAACTGCCGCTTAGCCAGTCGGTCCCCAGCCTGTAGCAGTGCATGGGATTCTTCCATCCTTAAGTGCAGGACTCTGCACTTGTCCTTGTTGAACCTCATCAGATTTCTTTTGGCCCATTCGTCCAATTTGTCTAGGTTACTCTTGACCCTATCCCTACCGTCCAGTGTATCTACCTCTATGCCCAGCTTAGTGTCATCCACAAACTTGCTGAGGGTGCAGTCCGCCCCATCATCCAGATCATTAATGAAGATGTTGAACAAAACTGGTCCCAGGACCGACCCCTGGGGCACTCCGCTTGATACCAGCTGCCAACTAGACATTGAGCCGTTGATCACTACCCGTTGAGCCCGACGATCTAGTCCGCTTTCTATCCACCTTATAGTCCATTCATCCAATCCATACTTCTCTAACTTGCTGGCAAGAATACTATGGGAGACTGTATCCAAAGTCTTTGCTAAAGTCAAGGTATATCACGTCCACCGCTTTTCCCATATCCACAGAGCCAGTTATCTCTTCATAGAAGGCAATCAGGTTGGTCAGGCATGACTTGCCCTTGGTGAATCCATGTTGACTGTTCCTGATCACCTTCCTCTCCTTCAAGTGCTTCAAAATGGATTCCTTGAGGACCTGCTCCATGATTTTCCCAGGGGCTGAAGTGAGACTGACCGGTCTATAGTTCCTGGATTTTCCTTCTTCCCTTTTTTAAAGATGGGCACTATATTTGCCTTTTTACGATCATCCGGGACCTCCCCCCGATCGCCACAAGTTTTTCAAAAATAATGGCCAATGGCTCTGCAATCACATCAGCCAGCTCCCTCATCACCCTCGGATGCGTTAGATCCAGCCCCATGGATATGTGCATGTCCAGCTTTTCTAAATAGTCCTTAACCTGTTCTTTCAGCACTGAGGGCTGCTCACCTCCTCCCCATACTGTGCTGCCCAGTGCAGCAGTCTGGGAGCTGACCTTGTCTGTGAAGACCAAGGCAAAAAAAGTATTGAGTACTTCAGCTTTTTCCACATTATCTGTCACTGGGTTGCCTCCCCCATTCGGTAAGGGTCCCACACTTTCCCTGACCTTTTTCTTGTTGCTAACATATCTGTAGAAACCCTTCTTGTTACCCTTCACATCTCTTGCTAGCTGCAACTCTAATTGTGCTTTGGCCTGCCTGATTTCACTCCTGCATACTCGAACAATATTTTTTATATTCCTCCCTAGTTATCTGTCCAAGTTTCCACTTCTTGTAAACTTCTCTTTTGTGTTTAAGCCCACCAAAGATTTCTCTGTTAAGCCAGCTGGGTTGCCTGCCATATTTACTATTCTTTCTGCACATCGGGATGGTTTGTTCCTGCGCCCTCAATAAAGCTTCTTTAAAATACAGCCAGCTCTCCTGGACTCCTTTTCCCCTCATAGTAGCCTCCCAGGGGATCCTGCCCATCAGCTCTCTGAGGGAGTCAAAGTCTGCTTTTCTGAGGTTCGGGGTCCGTATTCTGCTGCTCTCCTTTCTTCCTTTTGTCAGGATCCTCATCTCGACCATCTCATGGTCACTGCTGCCCAGGTTGCCACCCAATTCTACTTCCTCTATTAATTCTTCCCTGTTTGTGAGCAACAGGTCAAGGTGAACATGGCCCCTAGTTGGTTCCTCCAGCACTTGCACCAGGAAGTTGTCCCCAACACTCTCCAAAAACTTCCTGGATTGTCTCTGCACTGTTGTATTGCTCTCCCAGCTGATGTCAGAGTGATTGAAATCCCTGATGAGAACCAGGGCCTGTGATCTAGAAACTTCTGTTAGTTGTCCAAATAAAGCCTTGTCTACCTCATCCTCCTGGTCTGGTGGTCTATAGCAGATGCCCACCACGACATCACCCTTGTTGCTCTCACCTCTAAACTTAACCCAAAGACTCTCAACAGGCTTTTCTCCAGTTCCATACTGGAGTTCTGAGCAAACATACTGCTCTCTTACATACAGTGCAACTCCTCCACCTTTTCTCCCCCACCTGTCCTTCCTGAACACTTTATACCCATCCATGACAGTGCTCCAGTCATGTGAGTTACCCCACCAAGTCTCTGTTATTCCAATCACATAGTTCCTTGACTGTGCCAGGACTTCCAATTTTTCCTGCTTGTTTCCCAGGCTTCTTGCGTTCGTATACAGGCATCTAAGATAACTAGCCGATTGCCCTACTTTCTCAATATGAATCAGGAGGCCTCCCCTGTTGCACCATCCTCCTTGTGTTTCCTCCCCGTATCCCACTTCCCCACTTACCTCAGGGCTTAGGTCTCCATTCCCTGATGAACCTAGTTTAAAGCCCTCCTCACTAGGTTAGCAAGCCTACCTGTGAAGATGCTCTTCCCTCTCTTTATTAGGTGGGTCCCATCTCTTCCTAGCAATCCTTCCTGGAACAACATCCCATGGTCAAAGAATCCAAAACCCTCTCTCCGACACCACCTGCGCAACCAAGCATTTACTTCCATAATTCGATGGTCCCTACCTGGGCCTTTTCCTTCAACAGGGAGGATGGACGAGAACACGACTTGCGCCTCAAACTCCTTCATCCTTCTTCCCAGATCCACGTAGTCTGCAGTAACCCGCTCAAGGCAGTATCATTGGTGTCCATGTGGAGAAGTAGAAAGGGGTAGCGGTCCGAGGGCTTGATCAGTCTCAGCAGACTCTCCGTCACATCCCGAATTCTTGCTCCAGGCAAGCAGCACACTTCTCGAGTTTCCCAGTCTGGACGGCAGATGGATGACTCCGTCCCCCTTAGGAGGGAGTCCCTGACCACCACCACCTGTCTCCTCCTCTTGGGAGTGGTGGTAAGCGAACCCCCATCCCTAGGACAATGCATTCCATGCCTTCCGGTCAATGGGGTCTCCTTCTGATCCTTTCTCTCAGATGACTCTTCCAAACCATTCTCCACCGTTGTACCTGTGCAGGGAGCATGAAAACGGTTTCTTACCTTTATCTGCAGTGGGGGTACATGGGTTCTCCTCTTTTTTCTTCTGGAGGTCACATGCTGCCAGTTTTCTCCCCCGTTCTGCACTGCCCTCTCTGATTCTTCAGCATGCTGTACCTGCAGTACCAGACGCTGACTTCTATCCAGAAAGTCTTCATTTTCTCTGATGCAACACAGGGTTGATACTTGGGTCTCTAGTCCTTTAACCTTCTCTTCCAATATGGAGACCAGCTTGCACTTCATACAGACAAATTCGCTTCTATCCTTTGGAAGAAAGACAAACAAGGCACATCCTGTGCAGGTCACAACAGCTGATCGCTCACTATCCGTATTGTCTTCCCTTCAGATGTTGTATTTACTGCTCACAGAAGCCTGAAAGGCAAAAAAACTCTGTGGGAACTTCCCACAGGTGAACTCCCAGGCAAACTCCCTCTGTTTGCCTCTCTTCTGTTCGTCACTCACTCAGTTCACAACTGGTGCCTCCCAAAACAGCAAGCCGTAACCGTTACATGGAGGAGATTGGAGGGGGTTGTTTTATGCTTGGCTCTAAATAAAGGGTGGTGTGCAGCTCAACAGGCCCAGGAGGCATCGTGACTTGGAGTCACCATTTGTGGCAGTGAAGTAGTTTTGAAAGTGTGCATCTTTCTTCCTAGGTCTGTGATGGGAGCGGGGGGTGGGGAGAGGGGGGAAAGGGGAGATAGTGTTCCACCTCCTCTTGCCCCTTTGCTTCCTGGGGGATGGGATATCCAGAGCATTGAACTGGACCCAGATCCGAGATCCAGGTCCTAAAGCAGCCACGTAGGAGTGGGTGAGGCCTCTTGCCCCTGAATGGCCATGTCACAATATTATTGCCCTATATTAGATGTCACATTTACAAGGGGGAACAAGACAGCAGGGAGAGAGTGGAGGAGAGAAGACAGTGATAGCACAAAATCATTCCGTTACTCAGTGAAGGCAAATGCATAGCATGGTGTAGTAAAGAGAATGGGAGGTTGGGATTTTTGTTATTGTTTTAAATGACTAATTAGCTGTCTTTGGCTGTGTGTGGATGCTGCAGCAGAAGTGAGTCTGAAGGAGTTGAATGAGGAGGATGGGGGGGCCTTGTGGATCGTCTCAGAGAGAGCTTTGTTTGCATACGGGGTGGCGAGGACAAAAGGAGGAAGACATTAATGAGAGAAACAGACAGATGGGGTATTGAAGCTGGCTTCAGAATGCCCCTGGCTGCAAGTTGTGGTCTAGTGGACTGAGCACAGGGCTGGGCATTAAGATGCTTGGCTTCTATTTCTGATTCTGCCATTGACTTTCTATGTAATACTGGGCAAGTCAATTCTCTGTGCCTCATGTACAAGACAGGAATTATGATAGTGCTTGTCCACTTTTGCAGGACACTTTGAGATATATTGATGAAAAGTATTGTTAGTGGGAGTAAATTAATACTCCATGAGGTGGTATTGATCTCTGAACCCAGATAAACAATCCAAGGTAACGGGAAATTAGATTGTGTGAGCACTAAGTCCCAGTTCAGATCTTTGATTGAAAAGAGAATTTGAGAAGGCTATTCCAATAGAACAGCTGATAGAAATACAATGCAATCTCATTTAAGAAGTGTCTTATCATATAGACATCTCAAGAAACTCTATAATATCCATGTCCCTGGAAATTAGCTTCTGGTAAAGCCATCAAACAATGTAAAATACCTGGGGGTGTAGGGTGCATTTTCAAATCATTATGCCTAGTTTTAGCAACTCTGCTGCCAATCAGATCAGTGGGCAGCACATGTAATGTTCTGAAAATGTAACCACTGCTGTCAGCTGCCTCTTTATAGACTTTTCATTGGAGCTTTCTCCAACCTTGAAAATGTGATTTTTGCCTCTTGCCATCTTTATTACTTTGCAGACTGGTCTCTAGTTCCTCAGTCTCCATGCAGCATAAGATGAAATTATTCATGGGTTGTTTGTTTGTATTTTAAAGTGTAGCTGATGAAATAGTTGAGTGAGTATAATTAATCCCTAGTACCTAAGGGGCTATATTCTGCCTCCCCACTCACACTGAGCAGTACCTTGCTCCTTGTGTATTCCCATTGATTGCAATTTGTATGTATGGCTGATGGACTCTGACCCTCAGTTATCAAAGATCTAATGTCACTTGGATTTTAGACCTGTCATTCTTGATTTGGGTCCCAACGTGTCATCAGTGCCCAGACTTCGGTGACTTTGATCTCTTGGGGAATGTGGGCCATGCAGAAGCACATGTACTCAAATCAGTTAATTCAGAAAATATTTGGTGGTGGTGGGAGGGGAATGCCTCTGTGTTGTATGTCTCTTCCTTTGGAAAGATGGGATTACTGATGTTTTTGTCTTCAATTACCTTTGATAGATAAAATAGGTGCAAGCAGAAATATCCCTGTTACAATGCAGTACAGTTATAGGAGCAGAAAGGAAAGACTATCCGCACCAGAATCCTTTGAGCTGCTGTGATTTTATGGAATTGGCATATTGTTTAATGTAATGGCCAATTTCATACAAATCCTTCTCTTCACTCATTCCTCTCAGCCTCTGGAGAGTATTTAAAGTCAATTATTGGAATGTAATATCACTGACAAGAATACAGCTGTTTTTGCTTCACGACCAATTTCCAACAGTCTTGCTTAAAACAGCAAAAAAAAATAAGACCGTCCAGAACAGAAACGTTCTCCCCAATGATACTTTGTTTTCTTAAAATGTATATTCCTAAATATCCTTTTGCTGCTATAAAACAATCCGGGTGCAACCTGCCTGTAAACATCATTTGTAATGAAATCTATGTATTTGTTGCATCAGATTCTTCTGCGTTAGGTAAAAATAAAATCTAAACTCAGGTCACTTAGCTGCAGTTTCCCTGAAAAGAATAAACAAGGGCAGAAGGAGTTAGGAGGCTGAGTTTTCCAAGAACTATTAATATCTAAGGAATCACATTCAATATGTCTATCATTTGTATTTAAGAATTTCCCACTTGGATTTAGGGACTCACTTTTCAAAGGAAATTTTCACAAAAGCAGTGCTGGTACAATTGAGGATGTTAAAGACAAACTATCTTCAATGAGAGTCCAGACGCCTTCATGTCAAGTGACAGATGGAACAGTTCTCTGCTCATCTGGTGACCAAAAACTAAATATTAAAGTTTTAAGGGGATCAGCAGTTTGAGAGGGAAGAAATATATTTGCTCCCTATGTTTGGAAGTGTTAATGAATTCCAGTCTGTGCCATGTAAAGTCAGCCCAGACAACCCGGTACTGGGTCCCTATTAATAAATGCAATAGTAATCTGTGATTTCCGGAGAGTTGTCACCCTTGTATCCAGTCTGATGGTCACATGTCCTTAGCCACAGTGCTGACTAGGAGCTGATCAGCTTCATTGGCCCACTGAAGTAGCATCCACATAATGAATGGTGGAAAAACTGTGGCTGCAGAGGGTGGGAGGAGTGGCAGACCAGAGTGAAAACTGTTGTCTGTAGAAGACTGTGGATGGGTGATACAGTGACTGGCAGGATCTAGGTGGGAGAAGGACTGTGGCTGGTGGAGAAAAAAGAGAAAAGAGTATATTGAAAGGGCAAGACAGAGTGAGCAGTCCTTAGACTTCCCCTTCCAAAACTCTGTTATGTGTGATTATCCCACATATGTCTTGGTTTTCATCTTGTTAGGTTTGTTTGCCATAGGCTAGAAGGCCCCTTGTAGAGAAGGTTTTTGTTCTTTGTTTGTTCTTTAGACTTCGGCCTCTCATGGGTTTTCCACTGGGTAAGGAGAGGAGATTGTGGTCAGAAAAAGCAATTTCTGTAAGCTTTCACCACAGTGTACAAAAATAAATATATCAGTGTTTGTGCAGGGGGAGCGGGGTTTTCAAAAGCCCCATTGTTGGCCTGACGCTGCTCCCGTTGGGAGTCAGCACTATGACTTCAATGGCAGTCAAGTTGGGCCAATGTAGAGCGCTTTTGAGAATTCCCCCTTTAAATGCATTTTAGGAAAACAGTATCAGAAATAACAGCAGTGATTGTATCCTCAGAATATAACAAACAATTCTCACTCCCCACAAAAAGTCACTCCTAGAATACAATCCATATTTTAGATGTACTCACCAGGAGCTGCAAGCTGTGTCAGGGCCAAGCTGTTTAAGTACCACAGGCTGTCACTAGGCTGCCACTTTCAGTGTAAAAGAATGCGCTAGCAGTTTTTACGTTGTTGTGCAAACAAAGCAAATGCCAAAAGAGCAAGATTTTTTGGATCTGTGTTTAAAGATGCTGTCAATGTCTAGGGGTCCCTGCTTTATTACACACCCTTCCCTGTGGGCTCCTTCACTTGTTTTAATGTTGCTGCTAGGGTCAAGGAGGTTCAGCCACCTTGCTGGTATTTTGTTAGAGATTTGGCAGCCCAAGTAAGATGCTATGGAAATTCAATTAGAAATAAAAAGTGAAAAGCTAAAGATACTCACTAGATAGGAAAAATTCCAGTCACCTGATGGTCACATCTCTCATGTGGATTGTACTGGGCCGATTCTGTCCCTTTATTCAGAAGAAAAGCAGCGATCAGTACAGTACATGAGCAGTGCAGTAGTAAATAGCACACTGTCCAAGCTGGCATTAGCTAGTGAAGCTTGAAAGAATTAATTGGTTATGTATGCGCCTTTCACTTGCTGAGTCAATGGCTGTCCCTGTCTATCTAGGTCACTACTAAATTGCTTAGCCATTCGATGTAATGACATTTACACTGGCATCCTCATGGTACTGATGAAGAAAAAGTCCCCAAAATCATAGGCAGATTTTAGTTTTCACAAGCGTTGTTTGGCCATCTTTCCTTTGAATGTATCATCCATAATTTAGGGGAGATATTAATTGCAACAATAGCAGAATGGGTTGGCATGTTTAGTGATGTAGGCTGCGGTATTTATGAGGTATCTTTGGTGAAGAACAGGGCCTCTGCTGTGATGTAAAAATCCAGCAGAAGTAATTGTATAGATAGTTAGATACTTAGATAGCTCCCTTCTCTAGGTGTATACCTTCTTCTGTAATCAAGTATCAGAGGGGTAGCCGTGTTAGTCTGAATCTGTAAAAAGCAACAGAGGGTCCTGTGGCACCTTTAAGACTAACAGAAGTATTGGGAGCATAAGTGAGGTTCTTACCCATAAGCTTTCGTGGGTAAGAACCTCACTTCTTCAGATGCAAGTCTCCCAATACCCACGAAAGCTTATGCTCCCAATACTTCTGTTAGTCTTAAAGGTGCCACAGGACCCTCTGTTGCTTTCTTCTGTAATAACTCACTGAAATAATGTGGCTTCTGTGGATGTTTCTGACTTGAAATATCCCAAACTGGTTCTAGAAAATTCCTTAATCTCTGAAAGGCCGAGTTCAGAAAAGTTTCTTTTTTCTTTCAGAAGTAGCTCTTTGTTTAGTTTTATACAGCAGGCTACTCACCTTTGAGAGATTGCTAGAGACACGACCAGATCCTCAACTTGTGGGAATCCACATGGCTCCGTTGCAATTTATATCAGTCAAGAATCTGGCCCACAATCAGCCTAAAATATCGCTAGCTTCGTATAACTATACTATAGAATAGTTACTCACAGCAGCCACTCCACAGAAGCCTTTTTTTAGCTGAGAAATAGTTTCACTATTTAAAGGTGAAGAAAGTGGCATTACATTGAAAATAATGTGTAAAGTGAAAGAGGCTGAGATTGGTGTTCTACCGCTGTCTTCCTTTTACTTTTTTAATCTCATGTAACTCTGCACATTGAAGTCAATGGAGTCACTCTACTTTTCCTGACGGAGAGCAGAATTGGGCCCAGTACATCCAAGTTTGCACATTCAACCCATGTCGTTTCTGAATCTGTTTCTATTTATTTTCCTATCTCCTTGCCCTGCTTCTCCCTGGCATTTACAAGTGGATTCCAGTGTATTGCCACATGAACTTTTCCCTGTGACATGAAATGCAGGCAAATTTCCTGTCTGCACATAAACAACTTTTTGAGCAAAACAATTAAAACTTGCTTTCACTCTTGGTTCAAAACTTGAACGTAAAAGCCTTATTTTTCCGGGTTAAACTGGGGTGTCTTCCAAAGGAATCCACAGACAATTTTTTTCAGGCACTGGCTTAAGAGCAAACCATATGACACTACATTTATGTTTACTGTCCAAAGGGTATGAAAAGGAAATCAAACGTTCTTCATATCAGTAGGTAGTAGTCTGCAAACAAGGTAGTCCACATCACCATGTCTAAGGTCAATCTCTGTGTATATAAGCTAAGTATTGTTTTCCCTGGCAGCACCTGTTTGTTATTTCGTCTTCCATTAAACTGATCTGCAGTGTGATGTGTTATAATATTAGGCAGTCTCTGAGCCAGTTTCACAGAGACGGGGCAAAGTTCATTGCATGAAAACTGTGTGAAAGGATACAGTAGGTGCTTGTACCAAGTTTCACGTGGCTGGGGCTTGGAGAAAAATGGAGCAATGACATTAGAGTGCATGGAAATGCAAGCCAACAATAAAGAAGTGGGGAAATTGCTGGCATGTTTGCCGACATGAAGAGATTAAATTATCATGAATGTCAAAGTGTGTTTTGTTATGTGTGTCTCCTTAGCAAACTATTGGATGTAAACAAACTGGAAAAAGGTGTTTTCATTTTAGAGTTATCTGTGCACTTAATCTCTTTATCGCCACATACTTGAAGGGCACTGGTTGACGGTGGTAATTGCATGTTTGAATATCAGAGGAGCCTTTTCATCAGAATCTTTTGGTTGGCTAGAGAAATTAAATGTAATTTCTCTGGTAGCCAATTATTAAGTACTGTATATTCTACTTCTTTAAATAGGAGTTGAACTGCATAATCACAGTAAAACTTAAATGTTTACTGCCCTCTTTTGGTCAATGTAGATATGACATGAAAAAGACAGCATAGCTGTGTAGGTCCCAGGATATTAGAGAGAGAAGGTGGGTGAGGTAATATCTTGGACTGGACCAACTTCTGTTGGTGAGAGAGAGAAGCTTTTGAGCTAACACAGAGCTCTTCTTCAGGTCCTGATATGTGTAGCTTGAAAGCTTGTCTTTCTCACCAACAGAAGTTGGTCCAATAACCTTGTCTCACTAAAAGGAAAGTAAGGCTCCAATTTACAGTAATTTGGCCTTTTTGCACACAACTCTCATTTGCTCACAAAATATGTGAAACACAGTTTTTATGCCAGAAATTGCTTTTGTTTCAATCCATCCAGCAACGTTTCCATTTTCACAGACATATTATCTGTCTCAAAGACTGTGTTTACAGCTTTAACTTCCATTAGAACATAAGAACGGCCATACTGGGTCAGACCAAAGTCCATCTAGCACAGTATCCTGTCTTCCGACAGTGGCCAATGCCAGGTTCTTCAGAGGGAATGAACAGAACAGGTAGCCATCAAGTGATCCATCCCCTGTCTTGTTTGTTCGTTTGTTTGTTTTAAATGCATATTCAGCGAGAAAGGGTTAGAATTTTGGAAATCAAAAGAGATGACTGATGTGTTTGCATTCAGCGATGGCATCAGAGCAGGAATACAAGAACTTAGAACAAATGTTTCGATTTCAATAACTGAGGTTTTAGATTTTTTCTAGTAAATGTGACTTTGTCTTATAAATTTTTTTTTAATGGAATTTTAGTAAAAGTCTTTTTTTTTTTTTTTACATATTTTAGTAAAGAAAGAATAAGGATTGTTGTTTTCAGTTACTCTGACCCTTCCAAGTGACATGGTGCACTGTTAATTTGGACTGCTTGTAAAACCAATCCTAGGTGTTGTTATATATAACTGGTAATCACATTGATGTTTTCAGATTGCATTTTTAACATGGCAGCTAATCTGGGATTTAGTCCCACCGTTCATTTGCAGATAAAACTCCCACTGCAAAATTGGACTTAATCCTGTGAGGAGTTTGGCATCCTCTACCGCCGTTGAAATCAGTAGCAATTAACTGCTCCCATAACACGTTTGCCACTGAGAGGATTAGGCTCCATGTTTGTGTAAGAGATTCTATGAGAATTCCTTTGAAGTACTAGTTTCATAGGGCCAGATTTTTAGCAGGTATAAATCAGAAAAGCATTGTTGATTTCAGTGGAACTGCGTGGGTTTACAACAGTTGAGAATCTGGCCCAAAGAATTTATTTCCCCCACAAAATCAATCACATGGTAGCAATAAGCTTTGGTGGATGGGTGGGTTGGTTGGTTGGTTGGCTTTGATGTGGTGTTGTTTGTTACCAAAGAGATTATGAAACTTTTGCTGCTCTATTTGTTTGGGGAAAAACAATTAAGTGACTTTTACAGCTTTGTTCCTACTGCATTAACCAAGCAAATTGTAACTTTATTGGTTGTTGTTTTGTTCTTTTTGTTTTAGGTGAAGCTTCCTTTTCCTGTAGATCAAATCACAGATCTTCCACGGAATGATTTCCAGATGATGATAAAGATGCACAAGTTAACCTCAGAACAGTTAGAGTTCATCCATGATGTTCGCCGGCGCAGTAAGAACCGGATTGCAGCTCAGCGCTGCCGCAAAAGAAAACTGGACTGTATTCAGAACTTAGAATGTGAAATCCGCAAATTGGTGAGTTACTTGCTGTAGCCTCAATTAAATCTGATAATGGGGCTATCGGTTAAATGATGGACAAATATTCAAAACAATTCCAGTGCAGTTTTTAGTTAATTTAAGTTCAGTGAGGTAAATCTCAATAACCAATTTACTTTTATTTCACAAAGGCAGATAGCTGAGTGGGGTTTTTTGTTGTTGTTTTGGTTTTGAATCAAAGCAATTACACTTCACCCAGATTCACGCTTTGGTGTATATGTCAGTAGTTATGTCAATCAAAATACTTTATGATAATCTCAAGGGAATGCAGTGCATAATGGGAGGGAGGGAATATGTTCTTAATTTTATTTAATTTCAGTACACAAATTAATTTTTCAGTGATACTTGATTTAGAGTGTCAAGCACTGGACTGGAAATCCGAAATACCAGAGGCTCACTGCCTCAAACCAACCCTCTCTATGGCCTTGTACAAGTCACTTAATCTTTCTGCCTCAATTTTTCTATTTGTGAAATTATAATTTTAACATCCTCACACAAGTGCTGTGGAGAGTAACAAGATGATGTCTTTAAAATACTTCAAACATGCAGTGTTTGTAGACCATGATTATTATTACTATGATGGAGTGGAGCACTCAAGTGTATGGAATAATCTCCATGTTGAGATTATTTTCTTGCGTTTAGTGCAGGGTTGTTCTTATTTTTTTCCTGAATGTTTCAGCTCACCACAAGTTATTTTCAACTTCTTAACTTAGCAAGTAGCTTGAAAATATAGCAAAGAAACTGAAAAAGCCTTGAGACAAGGAATCTAAATATCCAAAGAAATGAGAGCTACCCAGCAATAACACTAGAAAATCTCTGAAACCAAAGTAATATAGTCCCAAACTCACTGCCAGTTTCATTTCATGGCTATGACCTGATCAGAAAGCCTCGTCTTTTGGTCGCAATAACACTGGCCTGAAAGATGACTTTAGAAAACATCCTCTGTTCTAACACTGCTACCTTTTTCCATAATACATTCCATGACATTTTTTGCAATACAGAATACATTAAAAGAACTAAATGAAGCACAAAAGTTAGGAAATGCCAAAATTAAGGTAGCTCGTGCAACCTTAACTCTGCCCTTTTGCATATACTCACTCATTGTAAGACAGCAATCAATTTCAGGATCACATACTAATTTTTGCATAAGAAAACCAATAGCAAAACTCCCATTGACTTAAAGGCTCAAGGTCTTTATCTGAAATTAATTTGTCACACTATGTACCCCCGGGTGACCAGTAAGTCCCCATTTCTTCATGTATATAATACCACCTGGAGTGCTTTATTTTTTATTAAGGATGGAATTTTTTTCATTGTCCTTATTTCCCAGACCTTGGCAACCTCCTTTACACTGGTGATCTAAGGATGGGCAATGTGTGAAATGCTATTCCCTGCTCATGACATTGCATGTTTCTCTCACAGACCCATCCATCCATTCTCCCTTGTCTGCACACACATAATATACATTTTCTTACATAATTTATTCATCTCAAGATGCACTTGGGCATCTGTTTATTTTTATGTTTTCTTGGTGGATTTATCAATATTTTGGCAGGTGGTGTTTTTTCATGTAAACTGTTCTCTTTGTCTCTCTCCCATTCTCATGGCTGCATTGAAACGATATGATTCCGATGATGGGTCTGAAGCTGACATAACATTGATGCCCATTCTCGTCTTGCAGCTAACTTTCATACATGCACTTTTTTAAATGATCAAGAGCATCTTCAATATATAGCATGAATTACTGGGTGAAATTCAACGCCCTGTTTAATGGAGGCAGTCAGATTAGATGATCATAATGGTCCCTTCTGGCCTGAAAATCTGCTTTTCTTTATTTGTGTAATTTCAGGCCTTTTCTTTACATTTTTGCAGCTTTTTGCATTTTTGTCAGTATTTTTCATTAGATAAATCCTCTGGTCTCCTTTAGAGCATGTGTGTGCGCGTGTGTGTGTGTGCATCTATGTGCCTGCACACTCAGTCTATCTACTCAGCCTTACCAATTGTCAAAAATGTATCACCCTGATTCACCACTCTCTCCATTGAACAGAGTTCAGTCCCAGGCCTTTGTCCTGATTTTCATAGCTCTGCATGAAACTGGTCCTGGCTACTTGAGACTGTCTCTCTAGTCCTAGCTACAGCCACCCAGAAGAGCTTTGTTCCACTGGAATAATGAAACTGTTGTCTAATGAGAAGAGACTTGAGGACAGGAGACAGCTTTCACCTGAGCCTCTAGAACTCGCTGCCAAACAAAAGAACAATGACCATTAACTTTGCTGCACTCAGAGCAAATTATGAAACCCAACTAGGGTGACCAGATGTCCCAAATTTATAGGGACAGTCCCAATATTTGGGGCTTTTTCTTATGTAGGTGCCTATTACCTCCCACCCCCTGTCCCGATTTTTCACACTTTCTATCTGGTCACCTTAAACCCAACTATCTTTATTCTTGTTTACACCTTAATATTTTTCTATGTTAATTAAAAAAAAAACAAAGCAAACCTGTAAGCCTGTCCTTGCCGGCATGGAAAGGAGAGAGATCTCACTGGTGTGTTTACTTGTGGGACACATTCTAGTATGATAGTGATGGGTGCCAATATAAGATCCTAAGTGGAGGGATCTTAGGTAAATAATGCAGAGGTCAAGTGTGACCACAGTTCACTAGTTCCTAATGGCTAATGTAGAAGAATTGCTAATCTAATTCACGCATAATGAAATTCACTTGTGGTGCATGAGGGCAGCGTGAGACCTTCTGCATCACATGAGGCTCACTTAAAAGATTTGCCTGAGAGAGCACAGGGTACCCCCGTTTGCTACATTTTCCATGGGAGTCACACATGCTAGCTGCACACAGGCGGGAACAGAAGGCCACAAAAGGAGCAGGCTCTGGCAGGGACCAGGGGATCACTTTTACATTAGAGCCTGTGGTCCCAACAACCCGTCCAACTGGTGCAGAAGGGCTGTAGTTATTGGTAGGCTGGAATGTAAACCACAGAGGGAATGCACAGTTGTCCCATGGACTGATCTTGGGTTTTAGGGTGAATTTTACTTCCCCAACCCTTTCTCACTCTATCTGCTTAGAACCCAATTTCTCTGGCTTTATGCAGATAGTGGATTTCTCTCATAGAAAATAGTTCTGTTCCAAAAGTGTGTGTCACGTGACCATAGTCTGATTGAGGAAAACAGCCTTCCAAGAATTAGCGGCTTTATTCTCTTCAAACCAAACATCTTGCAGATAGTAGCATGCAAGCAACAAGTCCATGCAGAGCAGGTGGAGGACGAAGTATTGCATGTATCTGTGACTTATCCTGTGCCATACAAAATCAGAATGTTGTCTGTAATTTTACAGAGTGGATAAAGCAACATGTAAAACTGGAATAGAGCCTTCACTGCAGTAAGTGGCCTTTTATGAAGCTAAGATGCCTTCTTTCTTTTTCAGGTGTGTGAGAAAGAGAAATTACTGTCTGAAAGGAACCAGCTGAAAGCATGCATGGGAGAATTGTTAGATAACTTCTCATGTCTTTCCCAAGAAGTGTGTAGGGATATGCAGAGCCCTGAACAGATCCAAGCCCTGCACCGATATTGCCCTGTTCTCAGGCCTATGGATCTACCAACAGCCACCAATATCAACCCTTCACCAGCTGGAGTAGAGCAAAACCTAGTGACATCCCAGTGTGTTGGGGAAGGCATGCAGTGCTGCTCAGAGCAAGACTCTGTGCAACTAGGAGCTCACTGGCTACCTAACAACGTCTCCGAAAATTGTACAGCCGGAAGAGGGCTTGATGGAGTTGCCCAAGGTACTTACTCAGAAAGAGAGCTCCCTCTAGAACAGAGTAGCCAAACAGTGACAGTAGACTTCTGTCAGGAAATGACTGATAAATGTACAACAGATGAGCAGCCTAGGAAAGATTACACCTAGTGACTTGTAACCTTACATTACACCTGGTCAGGTGTTCTTCAGTCAGCCAGTGGCAGTATTCATTTGTTGTCTAGAAGAACGTATTTGGTGCACACTACAGTGGTCTTAGCAGCAATACTGTTTTTAAGTATTCCCTCCTCTCTACAAGCAGGAGTTATCTTCACAATGGTGCTATCCCTTGCTCAGGCAGGGAATTAAACAGTGGCAACACTGTCTGTTTTTATATGTTAATTTCAATCTTAACAGGGATGGACATAACACCTCTGAGGACCCAACTGCAGCTTTTTTCTCAGTGACCCATGTCACAAAACCCTAACTCAGGAATTTCCTCTGAATGTTCAATTTTTCATTGAAGACAGCTTCTTTACACATCAAAGTTTTATAGCTAAACTGTACATATTATATATAATATATATAAAATATATATCTCCATATGCAAAAGTCCCTGCATGCCTCAATTTTTCTCATCCTACAACTGGAAACTTTCATTTATATTGTATAAACAAGTTCCAACATTCCTTTTTTGTCTTTAATGCTAGAACTAGTTTGGTAACTTGTTACATGATTTTTTTTCTTGGTTCACAGTTCAGCAATATCATTCAGTTTGTACTTATTTATAAAATTTTAATGTTGGAAGCTTATCTGAGATTTTAATTATAGCCAGGTTTTTGTTTTTGGCACAGCCATGTTGTGCCATTTGAGCAATGTGGATTTATTTTATTTTCTTGCAGATACTGTACAGTAATGGTCAACTTTGCCACTTGCACTGAGTTTCTGGTCAAACCTCTTTTCATAATGAAGTTGTGACTTCAGTATAACTTGAGTATACTGTATTCTTTGCTTTATAGTTGAAAGAAAATTATAAAGTTTTAACTAATAGAAAAAACACTCAGGAGATGATTATGTAGGAAGAACAATCTTGCCAAATACTGAATTCACCATATAATGTGTAAAAGAAAATCTGCTTGAATATTTTTATATTCTTTTTCTTTCCCAAACAAAGTTTAAATGCTGTTAATTATGATTTTGGACTATATGGTAAGATGTATTTTGCTCTTTAATAAAATATAAAAAGTGGATCAGTCAAGCATATGTTCCTAAATTGGGGTCCAAGGTCCTCAAAGCCCGTTGAAGTAAATGGAAACACACCCATCAACTTCAATGGGTTTTGGATCAGACCCTGAATCTGCACCCTTTCCCAGGCAAGTAGTCGCTACTCAGACGTATAGTCCAGTGGTTCTCAACCTACTTACCATTGTGGGCCACATATGCAGCTCTCTGTGTTATGTGGGTCACATCCACACAATATATATACTACCTGTATGGCCCTGAGGATGTCACATGGGCCGCAGCTATATGCTGATTGGGCCACAAGCAGGCCGTGGGTTGAAAACAACTGGTATAGTACTATTGGTCCTGATTTTGATCTCCCACCAGTTTTACCAGGGTGTTACTCCATTTACTTCAGTGGACTTACTCTTGATTCTCACTGGTGTGAGATCAGAATCAGGCCTATTGAAATCTGACTGGTCATGTAGGAAAGAATTGCAAGATCAGGCCCGTAACTGAGACTTGCAGATGTTTGCTTACAGAAGTCAAGTGAATGCTGTATCCCCTAAGGAGCAAAACTTTACCTGATTTGGTTGCTTATCATTTGAAGTGTTGTGTTATAGATTCCTCTTATTCTACAGCATTGCCATCAGCACAAGTCAACTTCTAAAAGAGTGCTGTCTCACAGGAGACTGCTCAGAGAATTGGCTTAGTTGTAACTGTATTGAATTTGTATCTCAAGTGACACGGTGAAACAGGTAATCAGTGAATTGTGTTATGATAGCGTGGGACAGCAGCTTTCCAAGCATAACATCTATGTACAGCATAGGCAGAAAAACGTCCTCCTAACATTTTTATTATGAATTAGTAGTAGTAGTATCAGTATTAGTAGTATTATAAGTGTATTGAATTATATTTTGTGATTCTTTGCCCTATCTGCGCCAGGGTGTGTGGCTAGTACTGAGGCTTTATCCTGGACAACACCACCCAGGCTCTACAGATTGACATTGTTCACTCTTGCTGCAAAATTGACCAGCTGGGCACACCTGTTTGAAAGAGCAGCTTTTCACAAGCACTAAGTGACAATAGGTTCTCTTGTGCTAATGTTTACACTACGGGTGTGTCCTGGTGCTCTTTTGAGGCACTCAGTAAATCAGCATCTTTTCCTGGAGGAGGAATCAGCTCCCTCTCTCCTCTATTTTTGTGTTTTGAGATTGTGCTCATGGGCCGTCACGGACTTGCCAGTCTTGCTTCTGCTCTCTTCTCCCAAACGACGGTAGCCTAGCTACGGAGGAGGAAATGCATATAGCATGTGCCATGTTTGTTGAAAAATGTTTTTTCTGCATGTACAAAGAAATTAGTATATAATGTAGGATATGTGATTTTTTTTTTAAAAAAATCATAATTTATGTTTAAGTATTAACCGTTTCTGTGCAAAATCCTTATCTTTAAATGTTCAGAGATATCCAAATGCCACAAATTCCTAATTCACACAGTTGAAGAAGGGGGGAAAGTCATCCTTTCTTTTAAAAGATAGAGATCTAAATATATTGGAACACTTCCCACCCCCAGCCATTTTGTGCAGCAAACTGAGCTAGAAGCTCTTTCTGGGGAATTTGATTTTCCTTTGAATTCATTGACGTTGCAGAACAACTCTGTGTTTTGCAGAGATGTCTTGTTTCTGTGAGACCATAGTGAAAGCTAGAGTTTAAAACTAAATGTGAATCACATTATAGCATCATAGCTATTTTTTTGTCAACTGACAGTATTTTAAAGACTTTCTGTTGCCTTTTTTTTTATTTTTAAGTGACCACCTATATAGATAGATACAATGTTTTATGAGAATAAAACAAAGTTTGAACTAGCTTCCTGACATGAAGATTTACTCTGCTAACGACTCATGTGCAACTGGTACTCTTGACCTAATTCCAACGGTTAAAAACAAACAAACAAAAAAGCCACCCACAGAACATGTGCTGCAGCTCTTGGGATCGACCCAGCTCACTCTGGTGCTGGGCCTCCTGATTTTCTTTTTCATGGGAACTAATATTTAAAACCACTGCTCAAATAAGTCTCTCTCTCTCTCTCCCTCTCTCTGTCGCTTTTCAAGCTTTTCAGGATGTTTGATTTCATTCTTCGCCATTAGAAGTGACTGATTTGTCATTGCTTCCTTGACGTATATGTTTTTGCTCTTCTGAACCATGTGGCTCTCAAAACTGTTATTGGGTTAACTTTAAAGGGAAACATCTAGGAGAATTAGCTTCAGAACTGGACACGAGTTGAAATAAATAATCTGTAGTGAGATATTAAAACAGTTGACCAAAAATCCAATTTTAAAAAAAAGTTAACTACAATATTTAGCAAATTAAGAGGTTTAGCCAACAAAAATGTATCTTTTTAAATAAGGATCATGCAGTTATTCATGAAGAAAGCTGCCGTTTCTGGTCTCTAATGTATTGCTTTGAAATTTTGTGCTGGATTGGGCCGGGTTGTCATATTGAATGCTGCACCAATATAGCATGAGTGTGAATTCTTGAGCATCTAGTTTTGTCCAGTCTACATCTAGTTCTCCTTTTTATTTACCTTTGCTGTACTTGTATTGCCAGAAAACCTCATTTCATTTAGGCTTATTATACTTGTGTCAAATGAGTACTACACTATATAATGTATTTGTTTCTCTGCGTTATCTGGAGGTGCCTTGCAAGTAATTAAAGTTCATTAAAAGCTGATTCTGGAACAAAGAGGTAGCGGGGGGAAAACGGTCAGCCATGTTATCAGGACATCTCAGTATTTACATCACAGACTTCCTAACATATGATGACTCAGGCGTCAGAGTTTGATGCTGCAGTATAAAACTATTATTTTATATATTGTATGCGTAATTTATTATATGTCTTTCTAAGGATATATGCTGCTTTTAAGATGCACTATATTTTTGGATCTAATCCTTGTATTCCCCCCCCCCCCCCAAGGAAGTAAAAAATGTTGTGTTGCAAAGGCAAACCACAGTGATTAGTACGCCAACTGCTACCTCTCTTTAGAAGGGAGAGTGGGAACTAGATAAAAGTAACTTTGTCAATAAAGAATAACTGGCTGCCAGAGAAATTATTAATGCTGATAGTATGGTTGTTAATCCTAACTTCAACACTTTGTTGAGTCTTTATTTTAAAAAGCTTAAATAAAAATGCATATTTGTATAGTTAGATTTTTAATATTTAACCTTATGATTGCCAATTAAAGAAAACAAACCTGTATGCTGGAGTTGGCATAATCCTATAAGAGAAAATTTGACCTTTTAAGGAAAACATGATGAAACACTGTAATTCCAGAAGTTAGATCACATCCTCACTGCTGTCATATATTCCACTGCTGTTTATGTTAAAATAGAAATAAATCTGGGATTAGAGAACAGAACTGTAGTGTATTTTAACATAAAACATAGGGAATATTAGTCAAGCCTACACAAGCTTGCATTCTAATCTACTTCAAGTCCTCCACAGTTAAGCTGATTACCTTGATTTAAATGAGGAGCACTCTTCATCTCCTTCCAATTTGAAATATGTTTTGTGATGTTTTGTTAGCAGGTTCCATAGTCTACATTTGCATCATTTTAAATGTATGTCTTTTAGATTCTGTCTAGAAAAGGTTTAGCTTCAGTAAGAGCAATGGAGTTGATGATGTAGCCAAGAGGATCTGCTGAGTATGGCATGTATTAATGTTTCTAGTTACACCTTACTTTAGATAAAAATAACACAAAGAATTTATATTCTGTTGCCTCCTACAACATATAATGTGTATTTTCTCTACACATCAAGGTTGTATTGTAGTTTGTCTCTGCCAAGGCAATCCAAAACTTAGTTATATATGTAATTACAGTTAGTGTGTGTATGTTCACCTGTTTATAATACATATATGTAGATTTATAATACTGTTTGGAATATTTCATGACTCAGGCATCAGACTTGATGCTGCAGAATACAATATATGTGTATATACATGTGCATTCAAAAAGTGTCTCTTTATATAAAAAATCTATTGTTGGTGGATTGTAGAATAATAAATTATTCTCTTTAGTGTGAAAGATATAATGGCATTACTTGCAATGACAAAGTGTACAGTATTTTCCTACACTCCACCAAGATAGGTAGTATTTATATCAAATTTTTTACTGTAATACACATATAATGCTGCCATTGGGCAAATAAAATCCCCTTTTTTGGCAGTGAGGAATGCTTAAAACGCTTTTTTTTAAAACTGTGACATAATAATTAGACAAATCAAACAATAGGAAAAATAACAGTTGGGTAAATCCCATTCTTATTCCAGTTTTGTTAACTTAATATGAAATAGCTGTTTATGTAGGTGTAATCCACCCACATGATTAAAAAACACACATGCAATGCAGAAATCGTCTCTTTGAGCTGATTACGGGCATACAGAAAATAACTGACTCTGAAAAAGTGGATAAGACAGAATTGTCAGTATTTGATTTTGTCCGCTTCTTAGAACTGGAGATGGCTCCAAAACCAAACGGGGATGCTTGGATCCACAGACTTTTGGGAGAGTCCAGAATCTGAACTCTGGGTTTCGCAGCTGAACCCATCTCTATAACAGGGCCAAGCCAACAACCCTAAAGTTTATGGTGTGATGGGGGAGCAATTTCATTATCTGGATTGTTGTTCTCTCTTGGACCCATCATACTTAGAACACTGCATTTTCCTGAGACAATGTTACCCTGCATTTGTACTATAACTGAGAGAATTGTATGTGTTTAGATACTGTACTCGCTACTCATGCTCTGACCGAAAGTATCTGGATCCTTCAGACTAGCAGAAATTATACTAAACGCTTTGGTGATCTTTGATGCTTGTTATTTGCTATTAATTTCAAGCATCACCTTTTGATTTCAAGAGTGGAATTGCCCTAAGAGTTTGTTCCAGAACCAGTTGGATACAAGTGCACCTCTAATATATGCCTTACAGATTTCAGAGGCCATATTCAAAACAGGGTTTTATCCGTGTATGCAAGGGGGTGCAACCCCTCTTCTCTTCCTCCACAGGTCAAACAGTATATGGACAGTTTTCACACATATCTACCTGTATAATCCTCTGTACCTCTCATAACTGGTCAATGACTGTAACAGGTTACATCAGGTGTTTTTCTACATACTTTTTACACAGATTCTATGCGATTAATGTAACTTAATTCAATGCATCATTTTATTGTACTAGTTCTTAAGCTTGTCTTTATTATTTTTTTCTAGGTGACTGTGGTTTCTTGTGATTTTTATTGTATAAATGAGATGGCTGTTGATGCTTATTCTCTGTTACTAAGAATTTTTACCTTTTTGGAAAAAAAAGCATTGTTATGAACTAATGAATTTAAAACTTCATTTACTCATTGTAAATACAGTATTGTGCAAAAAAAAAAAAAAACTTTCCATTCATTTGAATTGCTAGTGTTAACTGAATTTTGTCTAGACACCATTTCTGTTGATGAAATAAAGACATATCATTATGTATTGTATATCAACTTTTCTTGCCTCTGAAATTAATGTCCTATTTATTAATGCAAGAGTAATGGTTAATTTCTGGAGGATATGTGAAACATGGTTAATCTTTGACCACATGACAAAACCTCCACCCATTTAGGCTGAGTACAGTACGACTGGTTATCTGTGCTGCAGGCAGGTCCATTGCAGGCAGGGCCGGCTCCAGGCACCAGCGTAGCAAGCAGGTGCCTGGTGCGGCCAATGAAGAGGGGGGCGGCATGTCCGGCCGTTCGGCGGCAATTCGGCGGTGGGGCTGTCACTCCCTCTCAGAGCGAAGGACCTGCCACCGAATTGCCGCTGTAGAATGAAGCAGCGGTAGAGCTGCCACCGATTGCGATCGCGGCTTTTTTTTTTTTTTTTGCTGCTTGGGGCGGCAAAAACGCTAGAGCCGGCCTTGATTGCAGGACTACCAGAGTTGTGTTGATGTAGGACTGAGTGTACGGAGTAACTCTCATAACTATATCCCCATAGTACTGATTCAAGCTAGTTCTGCTCATCCTGCATTCTCAACATCACTTAAGTAACCACTGTATTTTTTAACAAAACCTTAGAGAAAATAGAATTGTTTCTATGGAAATGCAAAACAAAGCAAAAATTCCAACCCAGAACAAACAAGCAAACAAAAATCCCTGCAGCATTTGCAACCCAAATATTGCAGCATTCCACTAATGAATGGAAACCTGGAAATGAGTCTGGCTCATGTGTTAGCATTGTTCAAGCTGAGAGGAATGCAAAAAATAAAGAGTGTAAACAAAAGAAAGCAAATTATATTGTTTTAATACTGTTAAGGTGGTGGTAACTCAGACAAGGAAGTTTAATGCGTTTTTTTAAAGTCTCCAGGCTGCAAGCCTCCCCCCCCCCCCCCCCTCCGCCATCACATTAAGATTGCCAGGAAGAAGGGGATAGTGATGTGAGCTGCCTGCAATCCCAAGTCCATCTGGAGGCCGGGAGCTGGCCAGCACAACCCACAAAGGCCTTGATTCAGTTTGACTTAAGAGCATGCTCAATGCTTTGCTGAATCAGGGCCAAAGTGGGTGTGACCTAGCTAGGCCCGCTGGGAGATGCACACTAATTCAGCGCACTGCCCAGGAAGCCTCCATCGGGGAGAGCTCCTATAAAGCCATAGTCTTTTTATAGACAAAAAAGTACACCACAGACTGCCCAGCTTTGAGGATAAATGCCTCTGCCAGTGCCGCTGCCCCTGGAGATGTAACTTGCCCCCTTTTGCTTCTACAGGACTAAACCTGGCCTGTGATTTTTAAACCAGCAGTGTCCTTATAAGTAAAATTAACCCCTCTCCTTCAGAAGAAAAGAACGGTGATACTACACTCCAGAGTCTTGCTGGAAAAGCTGGAACATACATCAGCAAAGGCCCCTTTCCTCTCAAGTTTGTCAGAAGGTACTTCATCATTTATATCTCCATACAGCACATACTCTACTCCCTGTCTGTAGTCAAGCTTTGCTTATCCATCCGTAAGAAGTCACGGCTGCTTCTTTAATGGCTGGGGGTTTTCGGTTTCATTTTTCACTTAAAAAAAAAAAAACAAGCAATAGCTTAACCAAACAGTGTGTAACTGAGGCAATGATCCATCCTTGAGGAGTATGGATGGAAGTCATTAAAACTAGGATAAAAGCACTATGCAAGTTCAGTGAGCAGCCTAATCACTTTTTACACTTGGCGCTTTTTGGAGGGGGGGTGCTTTTTACTACTATTTTGGTGCAGCTGTCAGAACCACAAAGGCTTTGCATGATTAGGGAGACTGACATACCAACCAACTAGCTTGCTTAAAAATGTGATTCTCCACTGGAACAAATGGAGCATTGATAACAAAGGCAAGAGATGAGAGTGTGTTGTTGAATAATGAATAGGAGGAGTTGATGAGCACGTGACTGGGGACAGTGATATGGATAGTCTGGGAGAAGGTGCCTTATTTTTAAGATACATGGGTTGGAAGTGCGATTGTCCTGGGTCGTGCACATATTAGAAATCTAATAATCCAAAGCAGCTATTTCCTATCAAATAGTGAGGCCATGTTTTTTTCTTTTGTACAGCCCATATAGGAACTGATGGAATGAACAAAGGAATGAGATCTTTATAATCCCGGGCAGATGTTTTAAGGATCTCTCATTTAGCAAACTGAAGAAGAATGCATAAGCTGCACATTAAAAAGTAATCAGACAATTTGATTGTGTGTACTGGTTTTTTTTTTTTTTTTTTTTTTGCAGTGAGGGTGTTGGCAATGAGGGAGACAATGTCAGCGTGGCAATTAATCCCTAAAAGAATGTGAGCTTCACTTTAGCCCAGGTTGCTGAGCAGCAGCTTCGATTTGGGTCTCTTTGTTAAACCAGGAGGACTGTGCTACAGAGTCCTGGTGTGCTGCTTTCATCTTTTATTCACTGGCTAGTAGGCCCCGGGGAGTGAGATGTAAAAGAATCCTTCAGAAAACCTTCCTATCTAACTAACCCTTCCTTGCAAATATCTTTGGTCTTACCACTCCTTTGAAAGTATAGATCTTGCATCTTATAGAGATAAACACTACAGGCCTAAACAACAAGTTGTGCCTCCCAAATGTTCTCCAAGGACACAAGGCTATTTCTGCAGTAACTGCACACATGAAGCAGCTGCTGCTTGGTATATGTGAGCGAAATCTTGAGTTTTGAAGCAGGTTGTCAGCCCACAATGGGAGTCAGGCTACGTTGCTATGTGTGCTGGCATAAAACTTGGCGGTGTATAAAGCAAGGGCTTTCTTCCATGAACTGCATCATGCTTTTTAGCTTCAGAATAAACGGAGAGGTTGCTTTTTTTGCTTCCTGCTGAGGAATGGTTTGTACCCGATTCTTTGGTTTGTTTCTTGTCCCCAGATTGGCATTATTTTTTCATGATAGATGATAGTTCGAGGAGCATGCTCTGAAAGATAACAGAGAAAGAGAGAATGAGACTGAATGGTCTTAAAGAAGACAGAGAGGTTTGTTTTTTTTAAACCACCGTTACTAACCCAGGTTCCCTCAAAATATGGTTGGAATTTTAAAAAAATCTGTTTGTTTTAATACATTTACATTATACTGCCTTTTGCAATTGTAACAGAAAAGTCCCTATTGTATTTATACATAAAAGACCAAGTTAATCACTGCTGTAACTCTACTGAAGGGCCCAATCCTGCAGTCCTGATGCTGGAAACATACAAGCAAATGAATGTACAACTTTTTTGTAGGTTTGCTAGACATGCATGGACAAAGCTACACTCAGCAGAGCTCCAGTTTCTAAAAAATCAGCCTGGTCTGTATTAATATACACAGTCCTCAGACAAGAGAGCCCTGAGTGCCAATTTCTTATCAGCTCACAAGTTTGTCATTTTGAGCCTGCATGGTCTGTTAGCCTGCTGGATGGCTAGTTTAATTGATCAAGTAAACTGTACAGGCCTTTGGTACTTCACTTGTCTTAATCACAAACTACATTGGAGCACTCCTGGGCAGAGTTCAGTTTGCAGCATGTAAATAATCCAGAGCATTCAGGAATTAAGACAGTCACATTGAAACAAACTGCATGAAAAATAATAGCAAGAGCTGATGGAGGAACACAACCATAAAAAATTAATGTTTAAAGCTTTTCCAACCTCTGAGTAGAACGGAGCAACTTTGCTCATTTCTCATCCCAATGCTATGTCTTGAGGGGGCTTAGCTGGCATATTCCATGCTGTTCTGAGTATCAAACAGACCCATAACATAATTTTAATATACAGTCGTTTCCAGTGGGTGGGTGACCATTTGTGTGTAAGAGTCCAAGCTGAATAGCAGACTCTGCAGCTGTCTGCATTATCTCCAGTCACTACTAGCCATTTGCCCAGTGAGGAAATAACCCAAAGCTAAATGGAGAAGTAAGCAGCGGGGGGACAACTCCCACTGACTTCAGTAGGGCCAGGATTTCACGCACTGATACCTTCTCCCTGGCAAACGAAAATCAGAAATCCAATTTGGGCCTGACCGTATGAGGTTCTGAGCACATGTAACTCCCATTATCTTCACTGAGGATTGAGGACACTCAGGTCTGGTCTAAACTACAGTGTTAGGCAGCTTACGTCAACCTGATTATGTCAGTGTATATACTACAGCCTTGCTCCTGCCAATGTAAGTGGCCTACTATACCAACATCATAACTCCACTTCCACAAGAGATGTAGGGCTTATGTCGGTGTAGTTAGGGTGGCACAGTGTCCCTGTAAGACACTGCGTTACTTACATCGATTGGCTGTCATTCTGGTCAGTTTCCAAATTTCCAGTCTCTGCTTCAAGCTGGGCTGCTGCCCAGGCTCCCTGCAGGGAGCTCTGCTTCCCCCTGGGATCCTGACTGCCTGCTCCGAGCCAGCCTGCTGACCAGGCTCCCTACTCCAATCTGCACTGCCGCCCAGGCTCCCAGCTCCCCGTTGGGAGCACAGCAGCTGACCGGATTCCAGGCACGGATCTCCCCGCCAGAAGCCTGGCTGCCCTTCCCTCCACCCCCAGGCTCTCC
Organism: Emys orbicularis; assembly: GCF_028017835.1. Lineage (NCBI taxonomy): Eukaryota > Metazoa > Chordata > Testudines > Emydidae > Emys > Emys orbicularis. The sequence goes on along the minus strand of NC_088685.1, from coordinate 72,371,384 downwards.
ACTCCCTGCCGGGAATGGGGCAGCTGCACCAGGCTTCTCAGCTCCCTCCTCCCCAGCGGGAATGGGGCAGCTGACTGGACACCAGGCGCAGAGCTCCCCACCAGGAGCCCAGCTGCCCCGCCAGGCTCTCCGCTCCCCACTGGGTAATTACTGTGAGGGCTGTAAATGGACCTAACATAGTTTATAAACATAAGTTTATAGTGTAGACATACCCTTAGCAACTAATGGGATCAAGCTCAAATAGGGCATGTCTACACTATAATGCTATCCCGTGCATTAGCTCCTCTTTTCTTTATCTTCATTCCTGCTGTATCCCAGTCAGAAAGGGTAAGGGATCTTGCCCTTCCACTCATGACTGCTTGGAAAGTAAATTTCTCCTCTCTCCCCTTCTTCACTGTTTCAAGGGAGAATTCTGATACCTCATTTTCTGCTCCCCATTGAGAAGTTTCAGATAACTCCTACACCATGAACCAAATAGCTCCCAGTTGCCTGGCATTCAGTGCAGACAAGCACATTGCACTCGCTTGCTCCTGGACACAGACATGGGAGAAGTTCTACTGAAATCAATAGGCTTCCTCATGAGAGTAAAGTTACAGGCATAAAGGTTTGCAGGATCAGGTTCTTCACTGGTCCACTTTGTGGCTGATCTAGTTAATATCACAGTGAGCCCAAAGGTTAAAATATCACTAGTGTAGATAGTAAGGACTGAAGCCTCAGTAAACCCTCACTCATGAATGTAATTGTGTTGAAGCCAATGGGTCACTTCGCATTGACGTCAGTGTGACTTCTTGTCCAAGGGAGGACTGCTGATGTGAGGAAGACTTGCAGGATCTAGCCCTGAGGCAGGATTCCATTTTCTCCTCAGTTACATGGCTGTAATCCCCCTTGATTAAAATGGGGGGGGGGGTTATAGCTGTGTAACTGAGGGCAGATTGGGCCCAGGAAAGCTCGGTGTACATCTTCCATGTGAGTCCTGGGCAGGGGTTAAGATGTCCCGCTATCCATGTCCCGATTGCCCTGCTGCACTGCAAAGGTTCTGTGGGAGCTGATGAAATTCCTCACTACTGTGGTTTTGGATCCTCTGAGGCTGATCGTTCGTGTTGACATCAGCATCCACATAGATGACAAACTCCCTGAGTCAGCTGAGGACTTCTTGACAACAATGGTAGCTATGAGACTATCTTAGCTTGTTGCAAGCTCACTCATACAGCAAGTCATGCTGTAGTTGTTGTGTTTGGTTCAGGTAAAGGCAACTGAAAATTATACCTGTGTCATGGAGTGAATATTCTCTCCCAACTTTGTGGCTGTAGCACTTCTCTCCTGTCAGAATGAAGGGCCCGTTTTGGTGGTCTGGCCTTATAGGGTAATGGAACTAAAGGATTTTCAGAGAGCTCTGAGGGAAAATGTTGTTTCTCCAAAGAATCACTCTGTCCAGAGGATATTTTATCTTTTGGCCTTCCCTACCGGTGTCCCCTTGATGTTCTCTTCCCCAGGTTCACTGTTACAGCTTACTTTGGTTTATGAATCACCTCTGACAAATGAAGTGATAGGGTGCTCATAGTAAAAGTCTTGGGTAAAAGCTGAGTAAAGATTTTTAAAATTCTTATGCCATGGCTGTGCATGAAGCAAAGGAATGGCTCTTAGTCTCTACCAAATTTCAGACAGGGGTTCTTTAGACAGCTTGACTAATCTGGACTGTCTCTGCTCAATGGCTGGTCTGAGTCCCACATTTGGTGATGAAATTTATTATTTTGCAAATATAATTGAGCTGATCCAGAGCAATGCATTAGCATTCAGGAGCACAGAGCTGTATCCCAAGTGGCAAACTCAGTTTAGGACAGTATTGCTTAGAGGTACTCCAGATGTTGAAGAACTTTGTGCTACATCTGTTTTTAAGGTCCAATTTTTTCCTGACTGGTGAGGGCCAGTAGGGAAGTACTAGGAAGATGCTCCTGGTCTTCTTGACACTTGTCAATCTGTGTAGAAACTTGTGTTTGGCCAGGAGACTGCACTGGTTATATTGGTCTATTATCTCCTCCTGGTAATGGATAAAAATCAAGCATCTATGATGATATTGCTAGTTCTGCCAGCTGCCTTCAATATCATTAACCATGGGATGTTGTTGACTCGCATGCAGGCCCTAGCAGCAATGATGGCATTGATTCTTTTGTAAATTCAAACTTTTTTATCTGAGAGAGAGCTTAGGCAGCAGTTGTAGGCAATTGCTTTGCTTCTCCTGGGAATCTCAACTATGGGGTGCAGCAGGGTTCTATCTATAATGAGGGGCTCCTGGAAGGATTAACGGGGCAAAGATTGTGATGTTTTCAGATGCAGATGATAACCAGCTTGGCTCTATCTCATCCAATTGAGGTGATGTTGCTGAGTGCCTTAATCAAAATCTGGTAGAGATTAGGGCATAGATGAAAGAAAAAATATCTATCTGAGACCTATTCCAGCCAAGGTAGAGGTGGTAGTGGTAGTTTGGGGAAGTAATCATAAAAGACAGAAGAGATCATATCAACCCTTTTGTCTGAGGGTGTTTTCCCTCCATTGGTTGCCCAAATTAGGAATTTTTTTGACCAATGGCAGTGCAGAGTGGAGTAGTATATTTCTGGCTGTTTAAATTGTTGTTTGAAAATGTATTTAGGTTTTGTGCTGTGTAGGTTTATCAGGTTTCAGGGGGGCAATTCCTTGTCTGGATTATTATTTTAAGTCATTATTAAACAGAAGTAGAAATAGTCTTTCTTGTACTTCAGTTTAAATTTTTTAAATGTTTTCATTTTTGTTGTCTTATATTAAGATCAGATAATTAATCTTCCCAATGCTCCTGTTGGGGAAGTAGGTAAATAATATCATTTTTTAAAAACTAAACCTTATTGTGTGGTAAAACTCCCATTGATGTAAATGGGAACAAAGTTTGGCAAATGCTAAGTACTTTTGACAATTCCAGCCATAATGTATAGAAACCATAGGGATAGGGAGGCATTAGACACATTATGGTATAGTTTTTTTGATTTCCTAGGGCAATATTATTATTTAATCATTTATTTATTTATTTTTGGTGCATTGGAAGATTTTGATTGTTCTTCATCAAGTCTCTTAGCAATATTTGTACCAAATTGCATTTGCTGCAATAGTGGTCAAATTGTATGTAACAGCATGTCTGCCTTGGGATCGCATGGATACATTGTGGGCAGGAAGTGACAGATTAGCTGATGTGTGTATACAAATTTCAAAATGCTGGTGACATTCACACAGACAGTGATCCATGAAGTGTGTTTATCACAAAAACTGGCATGCTGAACAAGGTGTGCTGCTTTCAAGAACATTGAAATTGTTTAGTTTTGCAAGTTGAATATATTTCTTTAGAAGACCTGGTCCAAAAGATAAAATAGCAGATACTGTCATGTCCAGTATTTAAGAATGGCAGGCAAGACTTTCATTAATTTTCATTAAGATGCTGCTTAAGTTCTGTCAGGTTTGTTCTGGTTTTACTGTTTATCTTTTAAATAATCCCATTCTATTATATTCCAGTCCTTATGCTGCACTTATCATCATAGTATCTGAATGCCTACCGGTAGTGCATTAAGCAGCATGACTAACATCTGTCATGTATTGTTTGTTCTTTCATCCTCTTTCCATGGGAGAAGCATGTGCAGTGGAGTGTCTTGTTTTGGTAGGGGTTTTGGTTTGTTTTTTAGAAATATGCCTGTTGCTATGTATTTATATAGCAAGGTCAAAGAAAATGCACTTTGTACTTGTAATGGGAGGTTTGTCATTAGTTCCTGAGGGAGTTCATTCCACAGACAGATAGGCCCCTGAAAAAGCTCTGACTCCTGCACAGATGAGCTTTACCCTTATCATAGAAAATCCCACTGTGCCAGAGCATCATAGTTGTTATCCAATGTCTTCATCCTGGAGCAATATGAAGTTTTTCAGATATTCTGGGCCCAGGCCATAGAGCTCCTTGAAGATAAGGACCCAGACCTTGAACTTGATTCAAAATTCTATGGCAAGTCACTGTAGGGAGCAGAGGACAGGTATGATTTGCTTGTGATAGTCTGTGTTGTTGAGGAGAAAAGAGACCTCAGCCTCATAGAAAACCAGCAAGATGGACTCTGACCCCTCTCTCCAGGCAATATTGGAAACAACAAAGGGAAAATGATGATACTATATTTAAGAGAATGAGTATTTTCTTCTGTATGGTATTTGCTGATTGTCTATACGTTATAGAGACTATGGCACAATTGAAACTGGCGGATACAAATGGTAATGTGCTGAATAATGTACAAATATACTTTCTGCTTGTTAGGCAGGGGTTCAACGTGTAAAAAGGGTAGTTATTAAAGAATAGGGGGGAATGGAATGACATGTATTAGAGGGCCCCCAGTGTTTTGAAATTAAGCTTGTTTTCTTTTAAAATCATTTTTGCCTCAGAATGTATAAGATAGTATCTGAAGGTCTGCAAATTCATACTTACCGGAGTATTCTCATTGAAATCTGTGCCCCCCCCCCATGCCAGCGCACCTCCCTAAGTGTTTGCAACCGCTGAGCTTAAATTATTTTAAAATGCAACTTTGTTGGCATCTGGATCCAAATTACAATTGTTTATTAAAATTGAAAGTAAACAAGCTAGTTTCAGACAGCTTGTGTGGTTTTGGAATATGAACAGTTGCTAAATATGAAATTACCCACTTGCTGTATTATTCAGTGTTTTATGGCAAAAAAACCCCCCTAATCTAGTAGAAATTTTACATTTTTGATAAAGACGTAACAATCTAGTTTAGGCAATAGTTTAACCCAAAGTTACAGTCCAAGAGAAATCCTGCCCCCTCAAGCTGAGGGGAATTTTCTCATTGATTTCAGTGGGGACAGGATTTTAATTTAATTTCTTGTACTGGAATGAACCTCTACTAGGATATGGTAAAATCCTTTAAAGATCAATTGGGGGATATATTGATATAGTTTAAATATATAAGAAACCTCAGTGACCAAAGCCAATAAAATGATGAATGATCTGTTACTGATAATATTCACTTTAGAGGCAAAAGACAATCCCAGTGAAGCAGAGAGAGAGTTTGATTTGAAACCTCCAGGGATTGTGAGGCATGTATAGGAAATAATGGCGTGTTTTTCTTTTCAATCCCTTTGCCATTTATCCATTGATGGCTCTGGCCCTCTACTAGCATGAGGCCAGGTATGTCGTTTGTCACTGTATCCAAACAACTCCCCAGCCACAGCCTGGCCATCCTGAGGCCTGCCTAAGGCTCAGACACCTTCCAAAGAGCAGTAACTCACACTAGAGGGCAGGACACTTGGCTTTACTTACCATGGACATTCTGCGTCCCATTGCAGAAGGGGGTGGTGGGGTGATGGGTGGGCTGCTCTCCTCTCTGCATTTGGCTTCAGAGCTGGAGCCGTTCCTGGAGTCGGAGCTCTCCGAGTCACTGGCCAGCTGGTTCTCGGACAGCACCCTGGACAGGAAGCTGGCCTTGCGATTGCCCTGATAGTGCCCGCTGTCCGGAGAGTCACCGCGATCGTCCCCGTAGTCTTTGCAGCTGCCCACCCGGCTGTGTTTGCGGAGTACATTGCGGAGGGCTTGGGGAATCTCCAGCGGACCAGCACTAGTGGGGGTCTTGGCCGGCTGCACAGGGTTCCTGGGCGGCTCCGGGATGTGCTGTTCGCTCCCTGGGCAGCTCTCGATGCCCTGCTGGGGCTGCTTGTGGGTCTCCTCGCTGCTGGAGGAAGGGTGTCGGGATGGCTGTCCCAAGTGCTGGTTGGGGAGCTGTCTGTAGTGCTGCTCCCTTTCCCGGGGGTGCTCCGGGTGCTTGTAGAGACAAGGGACCTGTCCATGGTGCTGCTCGCTTCTAGGCCTGTCTGTGCTGCACCGGCGCTGCTCAGCACCCATCCCTACTGCCCGCTGGCAGTGATCAGCAGGTGCCTGAAGCACTTTGTATCCTTGTACTGGGGGCAGGTAAACAGGCAGCCCACCCTGCTGGTTTGGCAAAAGTTTATAGCTGCTCTGGGGGGAGGAATTGCTCATGATGCAAACTTGCTGCACCACTGAGTTCTTCTTCAAGGTGCAAATGCTTGTCTCCTCTGCCATCGCTGCCTCTCTTCTCTGCCTCCCATGCAGGGTCTTCTTTATCTTCTTTATCCCCAGGTGGATAATCTCCAGGATGTTCAGGAACAGGGAGACGGCTGCGATGCTATGCATGAAAATCATAAAGATGGTCTTCTCTGTGGGTCTGGACACAAAACAATCCACCGTGTTAGGGCACGGAGGACGAGTGCATTTGTAAAGGGGATACATTTGAAGCCCATATAAAAGATACTGACCTATCATAAAGCCCACTTCCACCGCTGAGCGGGTCAAGATATGCAGGACGTAGGTGCGCAATAGGGACCCTCTCAAGGGCGCTTTGTTCACTTTCTTCTGTTCTTCTAACTTCCTCAGCTCCCTCTCCATTCTCTTGTGCTCCTCCGGGACCGGCTCCAGCTCTTCCAGCTGGGCTCTCAGATGGGTTTTCTTCTTCTGCCTCTCTTTCTCAAGGGCCCTAAGTCTATAAAGTGCATGTCCCATGTACACTAGGGATGGGGAAGAGACAAAGATGATCTGAAGCACCCAGTATCTGATCAGAGAGATGGGGAAGGCTTTGTCATAACAGACATTGCTGCAGCCAGGTTGCTCAGTGTTACAAATGAATTCAGACTGCTCGTCATCCCAAACATCTTCAGCAGCCACTCCCAGCACCAGCATCCGGAAGATGAAAAGGATAGTGAGCCAGATTTTTCCCACGATGGTGGAGTGGATGTGCACTTCCTCGAGGATGCTGCCTAGCAAGTTCCAATCCCCCATCATCAGAGGCTCATGTCTGAAATGGAAAATCCCATGTCATTAAAGCATCCCACATTAAGCTGCATTTCTATAGGAACTGGAGATTTTCAGCTGTGTTCAATAATGTTTTTTCATATTTCTTTATGATACACCCATACGGGAAGAGATTTTAAAAGTTCATGAGTTTTCCAATCAATGGCTCATTAATACACACACAAAATTAACATCATATTAAGGAGGGGGGTGAAAGATGCAAAAGCAAGATCGTACTAAGCCCTTAGAGGCTGTTTTCAGCGATAAACTTTTGAAGCTGTTTCCTCACTTATTGGTTTACATCACATCCTTACTATTATTGAAGCAGTTGATTTTCTTTTTCATTATCATTGTTCAATCGTGCTATAGCTGGCAGCAGCTTCACCCACTCAATTTCTGTGGCAGTGGCTCTGGCTTTGGCTTTGAATATGAGACAGCTACGGCAGTGTGGCGATAACTCAGGCAGGCAAACTAAGCTCATTGACAGTACTTTGAAAAGTAGGCCTGACATGAGACTTTTATTGCTAGTACCTTACATCCGTAATAGACCCTTTCATCCCATGGCTTCCTACCATCTATGGGCACAAACGTGAAGTTTTCATATAGGCTCCAAACCTGCAACATCTGAGCACATTTCTAACTTTACACCTCTGGGTAGTCTCATTCAATTCAACAGGAATACTCACATGCAAAGAATTTCCGGGGGGAGGGAGGCTTAGATTTTATTAGGGCAAAGTCTTACAGAAGTCAATGGGGTTTTGGCTTGATCACTAATTTTAGGATTTGTGAGTATCTTTACAGATAGAATGAGGAACACAACAGTGATATAAAGATTTTTAACAGTGAGTGTGGGAAAATCCATTTAATTAGCTGAAGTCCAAAGGCCCTTGTGCTCTTCACCAAATGGGACCTAAATTCTGCAACAAGAGCCCTTGGTTTCTGAGGCACCTCAGTGCAGCGGGTTATGGAAATTCTGTGGGAACTTCATATAAGTTCCCAAATTGATATTTAAAAAAAAATTTAATGTGAACATGGATGTTATATTCAGTATCAATTCCCTTATATTTCACTAACATGGTAAAATACTGGAAGCCACTGGAACCTCATCTACACTAGGGCTCTCACTTGTGCTTACACCAGTTCAGCTGAACTAGTCCTAGCACTGGTGGGAATTTTTTGCTAAAATTCCTTAGTGTAGGCAAAGTGGAAGATGTACAAGTGTGGCTTTTACTAGCCTGAGACTGAGCTTATGTTCGAATGTTCTTCCTTTAAGTGTTTCTTCTCTCTCATACAAACAGTGTTTAAATGAAGTTATAAATTGTTTTTCACTGCCAAGTTCTGATAGAGCATCCTAGGAGTAGAGAACATCTCAACCTTTGGAGGAGGAAAAACAAGTGGGTTTAGCTGTGTAGGGAACCTAAGCCATATTTGGATTTAGGCTTGAGTAACTTTAGTTGGCCAAATGTTTAATGAAAGTTCGATTACTAGGAGATGTTTGAAGCAGCTTTCTGGTTTGTAGGCAAAAGGTTATTAGAATAAATTCATCCACTTGCCATAGACTTTGTCCCACCTCTTAGAGTTCTTTTCCCAGTGTCTTAACTCACTGTCACGAGGATGTGTGGGAATGTGTGGGTAAGTAAACACTGACAAGTTACTAATTATATTTAAACAATGAAGACAGTGATGTCTTGGGCCTAAGTGAAAGTCTATCATTTCCTTAACACATGGTACTTTCTTGTATCCAGTTTTCAAGAGACATCCATTTGTGGTTATTGTTAAAGACATTCACACTCTAACCTAGAATCTTTGATGTGATTTCAAGATCAAGATGCCAGGTCATTGGCTCTCATCAAATTACAACTACCAGCCTTTAACATCTAACTGGCCTGTGAAGATATTGACGTATCCCCTGAGGCGGAGTAAGGACATTGATCACTACAAAAGACTAAACTATGTAGACAGAAAGGGAGGGAGGCGATCTCTTGCATCAACAAGGACACCCAGAGTGGTATATTCTGTTTTCTTCCCTGGACTTGCCATCCAAAGAATAAGAGGTGAAAGACTCTGACCGTCTGCTAAGCCAAGCCTGAAGTCTACAACTGAGAGAGAGGAGAGACCAAATTCTCCCTCCCCCACATGCAAAAAATCTTCATTTCATCCTAATGATACCAGTAAATATCAACTTAGTTCCAAACTAATACCAGTCATGTGAACTGAAGACTTTAAGAACGTGTGAAAATCCTCTGCAGAGCAATTCAAGAACACTAGAATAGTTCCAAGTCCCATTAGTACAAGTGTATGTGTCTTTCTCTTTGTTTGTCACTAACTGTTCCCCAAAGTAGACACTAAACCCCTTAGTCTGTTACCTAAACAGCAAGAGATCTCTGGGTTAAATGAGTGTCGTTCTAAAGATGCAGAGTATGGGATTCTAGAAATAATTTTGTATTTGTGCCAGACTGCCAGAAAGATGTGGGCATTGTGTTCAAGTGGGGTGGAGAAACAGATTAAATAAACCACAGTTTGATGTAGTTTCTGTGAACAGTAAAACTCAACAAGAGAAAGCCAAAAGAGGAAGTTACTAGGAAATCATTCTAAGAGCTGTACTTCCTTAAAACCAAGGCAAGAACTAGCTTTTGCTTTTAACAGATGCCTAGCAAATTGCTGAAATCAAAGGGAACAGTTTATGCCCTTAACCTTCCTGTGACATACTAAGAGAATTGTTTTCCTTAATTTGTTTATAATCATTCGATGTAGTTACTTATTGTAGTAATTGGCGAGCCAGATAAATTAAACCATCAATGTATTGCTTATACTTTAATTATAATCTTGATTTGATGATTGCATTTTTATTGTAAACTAGATAAGTTAAATTAGCTAGTGACATTTTGCTTAAACTCACATTTGTTTTCTAACTGCTTGCTTAACCTTTTAATAAATGGATAAAAGATCTGCTGGAATGGTTTATCTCCCAAAACTTCAACACAAACAAAGTAATGTATGTAGAGATAAAAGGTGAAGCTATTAAAATCATTCCTGAACCATCATACATTTTAATTATTTAAAATAACACCCAATTATCACTCCAAGTGGGTCTTTAAAGAAAGCAGGAGGCAGTGGGGAGGCGGGAGGTCTTGAGAGTGGTATCTGTCTCTAACCATAGAGATAACACAACCAGTAGATGGTAGAAGTGGTTTCCTGCTGGCAAAAAATACGAATTCTGACAATGGCTCATTGTTACAGTACTTATAGTCTTGGCTGAAAACTCTCAATAACATGCATTATACTAATAAGCCACATTCTTTCAGTCTTTCTAGCCATCTTCACATTTTTTATCCTCTTTGGGACACTCTCTCAGCATTTCCAGCTGCTCTGGACTTTTCTTTTCCTTCTACATCCTTTATGGTTAGGGATGACTGGAAAACAAGAATTTCATTTTCATGGAAAAATGTTTGAGATTTTGGAATTTGTTTTCATTCCAGTGTGGAATGAAACAGACATTTCAGAAATGTTGAATGAAAAGTTGAGAGGGAGAGGCTAACCACCCTCACCCTCCAAGACTGGAACGGGGACTTCAACGTCGGTATCCCACATTACAGGTGAATACCTTAACCATTCAGACACTTGACTATTCTGGTCCTTTTCTCTAGCTCTCTGATTTAGACCAGAAATTCTGTCCTGAACCTGAGAAAGTTTGTTTTCCTGACCATTTGAATCCTCACTTGAACTTTCCTTTTGACACTGAGAATTTGTTCAGGAAACCTAATTATTCCTGGTATTCTCTTAGCTTTCCTGATGTATCTGGGATACCTTCTCTGCTCCACTCTATTTTTCCAGTTATCCACAAAACCAGAGACATTGGAACTGTTCAGAAGAAAATAGTAATGAATTTCCCCTCTCTTTGTGGAATACTGTATTGGTATTTCTTATGTTATATAACAGATTTCTATTAAATTAACTATATTGCTATATAACTTCAGAATCCACAGAAATCTGGGGGGAGAAAAGGTTTGGCAAATTCTGAAACTTTCACTAGAAAATGTTACATCACAAGCTTTTTTAATGGGCACTGCGTGACCTATTTTTCAGATCTTGCAAATGAGATTCATAGTCTGTGAATTCAACAACAACAGTAATGCCATGTTAGCAAACACCCCTAGACCTCAGTGAATTCAATCAAATTATAAAATATCCAGCAGTGAAGTAGGAGATCCAGTGATACACCTAATCACAAGCTTCCACTCCTAAGGCATTCAAGGGGCTGTGTATTCCTTAGCGGTGTTTGCTGATGGATCGGATTATGTTACTGCACAGCTTCCCTGGAAAGGTGATTCACCCTATGGAAGGTGCAGCAGTGAAACTAAGAAATCTTATGTAACATTTGCTGGGTTGCAAGAGCCTGATCTAATGCTCGTTGAAGTCAGTGGGCTTTGGATCAGGCCCTAAGTGACAGGGCCTGCTCAGGCTTTTTCGGCGGCAATTCAGCGGTGGGTCCTTCGCTCCAAGAGGGACTGAGGGGCCCGCCGCCAAATTGCTGCCGAAGACCGCAAGCATCTGCTTCGTTCGCTGGTGCCTGCCCTACTAAGTGAGGTGCTGGCTTGTAGATGCAACAGCAAAGGGGAGACAAAGCCTTCTTTTAATGCCAAGGAAGAAGAGGCAGGGGAAACCTAGCATCTTTCTAGCAGAGGAAGAATAGCAATAATGTCCTTTGGCTAATGGGAGGCCAAAGCATCCATTCTGGGGAGGACATAGAGGGGCATGAACATACTGCCTCGACTCTGGCAAAGCATTTGGTTCTTAGCTTGCCTTTGCCAGTATTTAAATAGCTGTATCCTAGACTCTCTGGTATAGTTCACGCTTTTACTGCTGATATTATTTGAAGACCATTTACTTGAATGGCTGGGTTGGCAGAACAACAATGCGGTTTATATGGTGAAGGCTCTCCCTGCAATGGAAAAACTAGTCTTTTTATGAAAACCATCATTCTGGAGAAAAAGCTAAAACCGTGTTAAGACCTAAAATGAAAGGATCAGCAATATTGTTGCAATAGTAATTTTCCAGTGTCCCTAACTCACTTGCTTTCAGTGGTATTATCTGGGCGCCTTTTAACAATCTGATCTTCAATATCAGTCTCAGAGTCGAAGTAGCTGGGTGCGAAGGGAAAAAATCACACATTTACACATTTAAAAATATCCCCTTATGATACAATGGTGAGATTTTTTAATTTTTTTTCTTAAATTATGAGAAGTACAATAGCTATTATATATCTTGGACATTTCTAATTACACTTTTTTAAATACCAAAAAGGCTCAGGTGACATTACAGGCTGTCCAAATGTGATTTTTATTTTTATATTAAACTTTTAAAAGTCATGCACAAAAATTATTGGGGAAAATCAATTTGTCTTGTGGGGAAAAGTGAGTTTGGCATTTTTTTATTGATTTATTTTCTAATTAAATTTTAGTTTGATTCTTTTACGTAATTAAAAAAAATCACTTCTCAGTTGAATGTGTGTCAGTTTTGTCCACTATGATTTGCAAAGGCTGAGTTACAAACCGGTTAAATTCTAACAGATATTTTAAAGATACAAGTATTACCATGGACTGCTGTTATAACCTATCACTAAAGTATTTACAAGATCACTGCTGATTAAGTTACCAGCTTTTCCGAAGGATAATTTCTATGCAAAAAGTGAAATATTAATTTACAAATTCTTTTTTTGTATTATTTCTACATGTTTTAATTTGGATGTCTTCACTTCAAGCACATACACATATCTGTCTGCTCCACACTTTCCCCATACATGAGTTAAGATATTTTTCTGCTGCTTACCTTATGAGAAATTTCTTGGTTATTAGTAGCTTAGAACATTACAGATGGATTCTAGACTGTTGCTGAATGTTATAGCCCAGAGAGCTTCCTTTGAAATTGATATTCTTTTCGTTTGTTTGTTTGTTTTTGAAGACCAAAAACATAGATGTGGAACAGTTGGCACGCTGAACACAATTCATAGTTCTGTGAATGTGAATGCTGGGATCACTGAGCCAAACTATATATGCAGAGTTTGATCAGCTGGTGATGGAATGGTGCCCCTAGCCAGAATTATCATGCAATTATTTTAGTCAGTGGCTTCTAACAAAGGCATGTCCCAAGGCTCAGCATGTACTTCAATGCTTTATAACGTCCCTGCTAATTATTTTCTTCAAATCCACAGAGGCTATGCCTCCTTGCTGATCCGATTCATAAATGAAAGTTTATTTTGTAAAATGAATAAATAACCTCCCTTTACTGTGCTAGAGATTCATATGTTTTCTTTACATTCCATTAGTTTCCATGTGAATCAATGGTGAGTGATCAATCGGTCATGTCCGATTTCACAGTCTGTTGCCTAGTGAGTTAAATTAGCATCTGTTAGGGGGATACTTTGAAACTATAGGCAGTTGAACATGGATATATATGACAGTGGAAACCCGTAAAAGACTATTCAGAATCTTTTGTTAGCTGCACAGTTTTCCTGACAGTTAACAAATTCTGATGCTGTGTTTGTGATCCAAAGAGACCCAGATTTTCAAAGATGCGGTGTAAGGTGCAAAGTTTAGCACAGGGCTTCTCTTTTTTTTATCCCCCATAAAGTGGAATATTTCTTGAGAGAGGTTCTTATGTGGATCACTTCCCACTTCAGTTTCACAATCTCAGTTCCACAATGTCAGTAATATTTTCCATGTATTTTTTTCTAACTGTGCTCTCTGTCACAATGACTGACTGTAAATGTACAACTAAAAATTAAATTCCTCACCTTTTGTCTTTAACTCCATTATCTCTTGTTTATTCCGTTTCCTCTCCCTTCTCCAGCAGATGTAATATGACAGCCTTTTCCTACAATCACCCTGGACATAGATGCTGCATTTTTCAGCCATTCCTCATGAAGACACATTGGGCTTTCCTTGTTTTATTTAGCTGTACTACAGTAGTGCCTAGAGGCCCCAACTCAGATCTAGGCTCCATTTCACTAGACATTGTACAAACACATTATAAATCCCAAAGAGCTTGCAGTCTAAATAGCACTTCCTTTCCCCCATCATTTTTTTTGGGTCTGATATAGATTTTACAGATGGAGAACTGAGCCACAGCATATGTGGCTCGATTGGCACCCGAGTTAGCCTAGCCTGGGTGTGACCAGCCACACTGCAAGGCCATACCCGGGTTACTACATCCTCATTGGTGCTGCCGTCCCCCATGGGGGACTTCTGGGAGTGTATCCCATGGTTCCTTGTGCTGCGGTAAACTAAGCAGCAATATGATTTTTTACCAGTGAATTGTGGGAGAACTTGGCAGTACTTCTGGGCACATGGGGGAATAGTGGGAAGCCACTAGAGGACTATCAGCATTCAAGTGATTTAGCCTGCATCCTCACTCCAAAGTTAGCAATTTACCAGCCTCCAAGCACCTAAACTCTAGCCCAGGGGTCGGCAACCTTTGGCACGTGGCCCATCAGGGTAATCTGCTGGTGGGCCGCGAGACATTTTGTTTACATTTACATCCAACACCTGAAGAACTTTCCAGAGTAGTGAGGAAACCAAGGCAGGGAAAATGCATGTAGGTATGTTTATTTTGCCTAAAATTCTCTTTCTTTCAGGCTTAGCAAAGAGCAATGGGGTATTTAGACTCCTGTGCAAAGTACAGCCATGTGTATGTTTTGCTGGACTTTATCATGTACCCCATAACAGATGAACTGTCAACCAGAAGGCTCATGCCTACGGTGGGATTCTGGGGAATATGTAATAGCTGCTGGGGAGGCTTGGGAGAGATGGCACAAGCTTCAAGACCTAGGCAATTGGACCATTGGGGGTCCTCATTGCCAAGAGGGGGTGTCAGTCATGAGGTCTATACCTAGCATGCCTGCCTAGAGGTCCAAAGCCAGGGACAGTGTTTAAATTCTTCCCAGCTTCAGCAGGCTAAGGGCACATGTGATTCAGCATTCGGATTCCCTTACAGCACTTTGGTGAGTGTCAAGCAGGGGAGCTGGACCAGATCTTTGATTGTTATCAATCAGAAAGAAGTGGATCTTGGATAGTTTCTTCCCTGGTTGGCCCACTACTTTACGGATTGTGAAACTGTCCCCTGTGAAACAAAACATTTACAAAGAAAGTGCAGGAGCTGCAAGAGAATATCTTAAATGAGACAAACGCCTCCTGAACAACTCTACTGCTGATCATACTACCCGAAGCAGAATCCTGTAACTAAGCCACAATACTCTATGAACCAGTGTTCTGACTCTCACGCTCATCTTCCTGTGTGACGGCAACTTCCCTTTCCAGAGAGCTGTGGAAATGTAAACATCTGTAAAGGGGCAAACTTACTTACACTGATCTTTTTCTTCCTGCAACCACTGCTATGCTGCCTCTCCCATCTGTAGCCCTATTGGCAACCTTGTGGGATCCCTTCCATCTAGAGCCTGCTAAGATCCAGGAACAAAGGAGCCTATAGTTTCGCTGTGCCCCATTGTGGCACCTCCGCCATCTGTAACTCTGACCACATCAAGGAGAGTCACTACTCATGGCTGATATCCTGTTTAGGAAGTAATTTTGTGACTGAGGTTGTTGGTGGTGTCTGGAAGCTGAGAGTTTCACTTGGCAAAAATAACTTCATCAAAGTCCCCAGACGCAAATCTTCTGTAACAGCACTGTGATGTGCCTTTAATAAAATTAGGCTCCCAGAAAATGTATCATTGTTTTGATTCAGGACTTAAGGGTGATGATATAGGGAAGTGGCTCTCAACAGTTCCAGACTATTGTACCCCCTTCAGGAGTCTGATTTGTCTTGTGTACTCCCAAGTTTCACCTCACTTAAAAACTACTTGCTTACAAAATCAGACATAAAAATACAAAAGTTTCACAGCACACTGTTACTGAAAAATTGCTAACTTTCTCATTTTTACCATATAATTATAAAATAAATCAATTGAAATATAAATATTGTACTTACATATCAGTGTATACTATATAGAGCAGTATGAACAAGTCATTGTCTGTATGAAATTTTAGTTTGTACTGACTTCACTAGTGCTTTTTTATGTAGCCTGTTGTAAAACTAGGCAAATATCTAGATGAGTTAATGTACTCCGTGGAAGACCTCTGCATACCCCTGGTTGAGAACCACTGCTATAGGCAGGGCCGCCCAGACGGGGGGGGCAAGTGGGGCAATTTGCCCCGAGCCCCACAGGGCCCCCACGAGAGTTTTTCGGAGCCCCTGGAGCGGGGTCCTTCACTCGCTCCGGGGGCCCTGGAAAACTCTCGCGGGGCCCCGGTCCCCGGAGCTTCTTCCGCTCCGGGTCTTCGGCAGCAATTCGGCGGCGGGGGGTCCTTCCGCTCCGGGACCCGCCGCCGAAGTGCCCTGAAGACCCACGGCGGGGGGTCCTTCCGCCCTGGGACCCGCCGCCGAAGTGCTGGGTCTTCGGCAGCAATTCGGCAGCGGGGGCCCCCTTCCGCCGAAGACCCCAGGCCTCCTGAATCCTCTGGGCGGCCCTGGCTATAGGGTATTTTTGTTTGTGTTTTGTTTGGGAGTAGAAAGAAGCTGGGTTTGACTGTAGGACAGACAGAAATGTTAGTATCTTTTTTTCTCTCTGTCATTAGGCTTTTCTGGGTTTATTTTTTGTGAAAGGTTTCCTGGGTTATAAGGGATAAAGTTTCATCTTGGGATTTGTAGAGTGTGTGGGGGAAAATGATAGAAAAATCACCTCCACTTAGGTTATGATACAAAATCATAACCACTTAGATGACTATTCAAGGTCAGGAATGGGTGATATGCAGGAGGTGGCAGAGTTGGGCACTTCTACAGCCTCTTCACCTTCACCATCTCACTGAATGAGTCTGCTTGGGGAAATCTGTTCAAGGAAATAGGAGTCTCATTGTCTTTAGAGCTTGTACTGAGAGAGCAAAATAAAGGTTATATGCCCTTCACAGCTATAAAAAGTGAAGTATCTGTTGATGTGGGGAAATTATGTACCAGTTAGTCAGGCCTGGTCTACACTAGGAAATTAGGTCGGTAAAACTATGTTGCTCAGGTGTGTGAAAAATCCACACCCCTGAGCGACGCATTTAAACCGACTTAACCCCTGGTGTAGAACTGCACTTGGTTGATGGGAGAATTTTCCCATTGTCCTACCGCCTCTAGGAAGATTGGAGTATGCTGATTGGAGAAGCCCTCCTGTTCACATAGGTAGCAACAGCAATGAAGAACTACAGCGGCACAGCTGCAGCACTTTTAGTGTAGACAAACTCTCAATCTTTTCTTCCCTGGTCTACAGTAGAAGCTGCTGCATTTTATACTAATACAGCAAGAGATAAGGAAGTTGCTAATCACTCTTTCTTTTATATAATGTGTCCATGCTCTACCCACCTCCCTTAGAGTACTTTGGGGCCATTGATCACAAAAAAAAAAGAGAGTGAAGGACTGATGAAACTATACTAAACCCAGCACTTGGAAGAGAAGAAGGTGATCAGAACAGTCAACATGGATTCATCAAGGGCAAGTCATGCCTGACCAACCTGATTGCTCTGGCTCTGTGGATATTGGGAAAGCAGCGGATGTGATATACCTTGACTTTAGCAAAGTTTTTGATACAGTCTCCCACAGTATTCTTGCCAGCAAGTTAAAAAAGTATGGATTGGATGAATGGACTATAAGGTGGATAGAAAGCTGGCTAAATCATCGGGTTCAATGGGTAGTGTTCAATGGCTCGATGTCTAGTTGGCAGCCGGTATGAAGCGGAGTGCCCCAAGGGTCGGTTCTGGGGCCGGTTTTGTTCAACATCTTCATTAATGATCTGGATGATGGGATGGATTGCACCCTCAGCAAGTTCATGGATGACACTAATGTGGGGGTAGAGATAGATACACTGGACGGTAGGGATAGGGTTCAGAGTGACCTAGACAAATTGGAGGATTGGGCCAAAAGAAATCTGATGAGGTTCAACAAGGACAAGTGCAGAGTCCTGCACTTAGGATGGAAGAATCCTATGCACTGCTACAGGCTGGGGACCGACTGGCTAAGCAGCAGTTCTGCAGAAAAGGACCTGGAGATTACAGTGCACAAGAAGCTGGATATGAGCCAATAGTGTGCCCTTGTTGCCAAGAAGGCTAACGGCATATTGGGCTGCATTAGTAGGAGCAGTGCCAGCAGATTGAGGGAAGTGATTATTTCCCTCTATTTGGCACTGGTGAGGCCACATCTGGAGTATTGCGTCCAGTTTTGGGCCCCCTCCCCACTACAGAAAGGATGTGGACAAATTGGAGAGAGTCCAGTGGAGGGCAATTAAAATGATTAGGGGACTGGGGCCCATGACTTATGAGGAGAGGCTGAGGGAACTGGGCTTATTTAGTCTGCAGGAGAGAAGAATGAGGGGGGATTTGATAGCAGCCTTCAACTACCTGAAGTGGGGTTCCAAAGAGGATGGAGGTAGGCTGTTCTCAGTGGTGGCAGATGACAGAACAAGGAGCAATGGTCTCAAGTTACAGTGAGGGAAGTCTAGGGTGGATATTAAGAAAAACTATTTCACTAGGAGGGTGGTGAAGCACTGGAATGGGTTACCTAGGGAGGTGGTAGAATCTCCATCCTTAGAGGTTTTTAAGGTCCGGCTTGACAAAGCCCTGGCTGGGATGAGTTAGTTGGGGTTGGTCCTGCTTTGAGCAGGGGATTGGACTAGATGACCTCCTGAGGTCTCTTCCAACCCTAATCTTCTATGATTCAGTTACTAGTTAGTGATTTTTCCCTTGTCTTTCTCTTTCCCAGCTTTCACCTGAGGCATCTCTACCTGGTGCTGTTGTAGCAAACTGTAAAACCAAGGCAGTGGGTGTACATTAAATAGCAGACTGGCGCAAACATCTATTGTAGTCTTCAGCAACAGCCAGAAGCTCCAACTGCTAGTGGATAAATGAATGTTAGACTACTTACATCCATTTGCTGCTGTTGTCTATAGATGCCAGCCCACTCTGTCCAAGATAAACACCCTTCTACCAAGACTGCCTGATAGGTGGCCTGTGTAAAATTCATGTCCATGCAAGGGTGCCAGTGGAGTGGGGTAAAGTGTGGGGCTTTGTTGTGGGGGGCCTGATAGTGTCTTGGCAGCTGAAAGACGGGGAAATAGAGAACTAGGGTTGCAAGATATGAGTTAGGAGGCTTGATTTTTTATCTAGGGTGGACGCTTGGGAGATGTTTTGGGAAACATGTCATTGTGGAGTTGTCTCTCACCCACTCCTCCAAACCCAGTTAAACCACCTTCCTGATGCTTCTCTAGTGAGTGCTGCCTCAATACATCATCAGCGCCATAGCTGCCTCCAATCAAGAGATAAGGTTAGGTTGCAAAACAAGAGCTATGCTTTAAAACATCAGGTAGAAATATATATATAATACTTTAATGTCACAATGGGTGTTCTATAGTTTAGTCTTACAGCCACTATAAGCTTTAAATTTAACACCCCACTGAGGTAATGTATACTAAAATTCTGACTTGAAGCTGTTGTAACAGATTGGCCAGCTAATGCCAACAAGGGCAAACTGTACTAAAACCTTTTTGTTTTTTCTTGAGCCAGATCTGCCCTGGCTTAGGTGTCTACTTCCCTCTGAGGGATGAGGGTTAGGCCATACCCCTTTCCTTGGCATTTCCTCCTGGCTAACACAGCCAACTCTCCACCTCAGCAGGCTGTCTTCTGTGAATTCCCTTCGTAGGTGCCTAACTCTTTCCATGCAGTGTATGGCACCTACCACTTGGTGGCAGGGCCTCTTAAATTTAGGGATTGCAATTCTCAGCCTAAATTCCCCATGCTTAACTCGCTGACCCCTCACTGAACCCAGCTTGACTCTGGTGGCCACTGAGACATGAACAGAGAGATGGATTGGGAAGGAAAGGCACCACGACTATACCCTTACAACAAAAAATAGATAAAGCATACTCAAGGACTGTGCCGGAGGCTGACATGTTACTCCACAACCGCTCCACCTGAGCCTTTTTAAATAAGGACAACACAAATTACTGTGGACAGCCTTCATCTGCTACTAGTCCCTTCATTTGCATGCTGTGATAGTTTTGCAATAGCCTTTGCAAATAAATAGATCAGTATTAGCCCTTTATGATTATGAGCACTGCCTTCTCCTGCAGACTGTTAGCCATTGGCCACATTTGTTTTCTGCTGAAATGTTGATACAGTCTGATTTCCTTGAATCCCATCACTTATGGCTCTAGCCTGCATTAGACAGTGGTTGCTTACAGTAGTGACTTTATGGACAGGAATGCTCAATGCTACATTTAGAGAGGGAAGACTACCAACCATTCGTAAGCAGGTGGAGGGCTAATCTCAAGAAACCCACTTTTGTTGCTGAACTGCGTGTTACTTGCTGCTCAATTTCATACCTTTCTAGGGAAGCTGAGAATTCCCTAAATTTAATTCCAGGTGCCTTGGACCCTACAGGCAACCTAAGTAGGTTCCAAGTTTCCTTTATAAGGAAGGCTGCATTTTAATTATGACCCATTGCAAGCTGGCTTTAGGTTGTCAGCTGTCTAGACGTTTTTGATACAAATGATCATGGGTTGTTGGTTTGGTAACTAACTAGTAGCTGAAGAAGTGCCTTCTACGTCCAGTCATAACTGCCAAATGAGACACTATTATATTCCACATCCACTGCTGATGCTAGCCCTCAAGGTTCTGTCCTATCTCCACTTATAATCAATAGGAGGTTTCTTAATGCGAGAGGCTGGGGACAGGTATTTGTACCTGGTGGTGGTGTGGGCCCCTTTTGAGGGCCTGAAACACCAATTGCACCTTCTTCTTCTCTCTCCACTGTTGAATATCCGACCTAATTTTGATTCTCTTAGAAGTCTAGTTACAGGCTGCTGAGCTGAATTCACTTTGGGCCAATGGTGCACCAGCACTGGGGCTCCCCTACTATGAGCTGAAATCACTTGAGCACAGTGTTAACTAGTGGGGGGGGCCTGAAGCTATATTGCTAAGCAGCTGGCAGAGCGGAGCAGTTCATGGGACGGCTGTAGCGGCTCACGGTGAAAGCTGCAGCAGAACCCCACGGAGAGGTGGGGCAGTCGGCCGTGGACCATGTAAGGTGTCCCTTAACACCCCGTGGGGGGGCCTCCCCATTTCCACCCAGGCTGGGGGGGTAAAACTCTGCAGATAAACTTTTGAACTCTGGGGCTGCACTGACCAGGGACAGAGACTTTTGGGACTTTGGGTGATTCTTGGGTTGCTGGACTCAAGAACCAAAAGAAAAATATTTTAGGGGGAGGAAGGATAGCTCAGTGGTTTGAGCATTGGCCTGCTAAACGCAGGGTTGTGAGTTCAATCCTGTAGGGGGCCATTTAGGGATCTGGGGCAAAATCAGTACTTGGTCCTGCTAGTGAAGGCAGGGGGCTGGACTCTATGACCTCTCAGGGTCCCTTCCAGTTCTATGAGATTACTACACATTAGAGCATCACAATGATATACAACTAACTTTGCTACAGCACCTATGAGACATATTGGGGAAATGCCTGTATTTTTTATTTTCACTGTTCAAGTGTGTATTACTGCCTACCTAAATGCAGAGTGTTAAATCAAGAGGCTGTAAAGCAGTGGGTAAGGGGCCAAGCAGGAAGTGTTGTGGCTGATTACCTATCAGGAACCTAGCTTCAAGGGCACTAAGACAACAAGGGCTGGGCCATCAGCTGGTAGGCTAGGATGTTTTACTCTATCCAAGGATAAGCCTGAGATCAGATCCTCACTGTTTTTTGAAAAAAAGCCCCTGGCAGAAAGGAAGAGGAAAAAGTGGTCAGAATGGTGAGCCAGGCTGTTTCAGTGAAAAAGCAGACTGACTGAGCTACTCTCTAAACCATGTAGGCTGGGGAATAAGCCAACTCCACCTAAGCTGTAGATAAAGATGTTAAGTGAATATGGATGCAGGTGTTTTTTTTAAAAATACTTCTCTGAGCTGTATGTACCTATTGGGAAAAATAAATCATAGAAACAGCTTCTTCAAAACAAATGATAACACTACAAATATGTTGTGTCTGACTTGCAAAGGGAAATCCTTGCAGAGGCCAACCCCAATTGGATCTGCTCTATTAGTCCTGGTTGGTACACAGGAGGCTGCAACCCAGAGACCTGATCAGCGTGGTTGGATTGTGCAATCTCACCCCAAGGAAAAGTGGAGGCATAGGCCTCCCATGTGAAAGGAGTACACTTACAGTATGTCTACACTGCAATTAAACACCTGCAGCTGGCCTGTGTTCACTGACTCATACCCAAGGGGAGAAGGTCCCACAGCTTAGGCTCCAGCCTGAGCATCTACACCACAATTAAACAGCTCCTTAGCCTAAGCCCCATGTGACTGAGTTGAGTAGGCTGACACAGGCATTTAATTGCAATCTGGACACCCATTAGAGGACAAGAAAAGGGCCTCAGTATGGGCAACCTACCCAGGTACCATGCCTGCAAGTAGAATTTCTGCTTTGGAAAACCCCTTAATGCTATTGCCAACTGAATGTATTAGTTTCTACCCAACAGAATGGTTCAGCTCTATCTATATGAGGTGGCTTGTGTCTCCATGCTCCTACCTGATAAAAGGATTTACTCCTAAATAGCAAGTCAGATTGATTTTTTTTTTTTTGAGAGGAGGGAGGGAAGTTACTACATTATCTACTTTCCCTGGAAAGCCATCTTCCTCATGTGTTACTAAATTTAGATGTTAATCTCACAGCAGCAACACATACACTTTGGAAAGAGGGAGGGGAAACTATACAATTCTCAAATATTTTAAGAAACATTTGAGTTTGTTTTTAAAGGAGGGCTCAGTTTCCCATCTAGTCATTTTGTAGACACATAAATGTTTAACACATTAATAGTTCACTTAAAAATAAGCCAATACATAATTCACGTAATCAGAGTGCTGGCTAAACACTTATGTTTATTGTTCATGTGCAGGAAAGAGAAGAACTTCCCCAACATCCTCATTATTTATAGAAGCAGCTTTAATGCTGCTGCATAGCAGTTGCCACACCATTAGCTGACAAGTTGTTTTCATTTACCTGAGGTTTACAAGTTAGACTGTAGGTTTACATACAGTACATTTTGCATATATGGTATCAAAATTCTTATTGAATAAATTACAAACAATGGTACAAAACACTTCAAGCCAACATTTGATCAACAAGAACATAAGTGTGAACTTTACAAGGTTTTATTATTTTTTGCATTGCTCTTACAGTAAGCAAACAGTTTATACAAAATAAACTTGGAGTTTTACATAGTTAAAAATCTTTGGCTAAACAAACTATATATACATATGTACACAAGATATTTTACATAGCCATATGGGAACCTGTACACATACTTACAATAGGCAACATTTACAAAAATAGTTTAACAATTTACAACAAAGGAATTCAAGTCAGAACTAAACCAATCATTTTTCTTAGTTATGAACGTAGAGAAACAGAAAGAGGGGCCAAGTGTGCTTTATAATAATATTTATTGCTTGCTTTTGTGAGGGGGAAGAGGAGGGTCAAGCACTGAAAGCCATTAGCTTTTCTTTAGTGCCTTTGATACTGTACACATTTTGTTCTATAAAGAGAATTTTTTTTGAACATTCCCCAGCAGCAACTTCTAATTATTCCAGAAGAGCAAGCAAATGCAACTCTGCAAACTGAATATACAGAGAATAGACTTGTTAATCAGTTTACTTATAGTTTTAACAATTGGCACAAATAATTTTTAGGGCCAATACAGATACGCATACAAAAACTCCCACTGAAATCACTGGGGGCAGCCTTGTGTGCCTTAGGACAGAATTTGATCATTAAAAGCAATCAAGTTTTAGTAGCAAGTGTCTATAAGATGGAAAACTGCCAATTGCAACACCACAACCTATGTTTAAATAATTCACTACTTCTAACATTGTATAGGGTGCTATATAAAACATAGGTTTCATACTTTCTGGCAATATAACAGTCATGACTCCATAGGTAATACTTGCAAAACAGAAAACATAACAGCAGAATTGTCAAGGAATAATCCGACAGTCTACTGGGCTTCTAGTTCTAATATGTTTGTTATGACATATGTATGTCTAATATGTTGTTCCTCTGAGGACATATGTGGCAGGGGAATAACATATGGTGTGCTGACAGTATAATAAGGGTTTGTTGGCTTTTGAAAAAATGTAAGCCAACCTAAATTGCAGCATGAAACTGAAGTTAGTAAACCAGGGCAAGGTTCTTATTCAGGCAAAACTCCAGGTTATTTCAATTTATGTTTTGATGGAGTAAAGACCACAGAATCTGGTCCTGAAGCCTGACATCTATTTATTCAAATTACAAATTTGTCCAATGCATAGTTAGCAGACTGTGATTAAAGAGGCATCTGTAAAGAAACTTATTAAAAACCTATAAAATGGTAATGTGTATTTTAAAGATATTATACTAACATATAAGATAACAATTTCTAAGATTTTAAAGAGTTAAACACATACAGTTAGACATCTTATGCAAGGAAACTTTTGAAGATTGACATGATGATGCTCAAGTATATTAAATGGACGTAGGCTTTCAGTGGCTGTTTAGAAAAGGATTTTCCCCCGGGTATGAAATCGCCTTTTACAAGTCTCTAAACCATTTAAATTAAGGTGATTAATTCATATTAAATTTTAGTGCCCAAACCCCCCACGTATTGAAGGATGCTATTTAAATAAATGGCCATTTCTAAGATGCAAGTTAGAGGATAAACTTCTGGCAAAATGACATGAACTTTTTGTAAATTTGTATTACCTATACATTTCTTCTGAAGGAAAAATTCAGCCGTTCAAAATTTAACAGACAAAGATTTTTGAAACAGCATCTGAACAGCCACTTTTCACCTTCAAAATAGCCCTTAGTAAAGGAATACTCCACAGCAGTCAATCGCAGAACGTAAGCAGTCATCTGAAAAACTGGCCATTGAATTAATTACTAGTTTAACTCCTTGACAAAATGTCCGATTTTTCCCCAACATGAATTCCACTGTTAGCAATTCATGCAGTAGGAAAGGATCAACTCTCTCATTACGTGATAATCCAGTTACTAGAACAACTGACTTCAGGATTATTCCTATTAGGAACTGTATTTTAAAGTCACATTTGGAAAAACAAAAAACAAAAAAACACAGTATTTTGATGTTTTACACACCCAAGATTTCCTAGCAATTGGACTCCAGGCAATTATTTAGGTTTACAAAACCCATGTTTCACATTGTCACACAAAGTCTGTTTACAGCACCTTTAATAGGTTTCAGTAGCTTCATTTGACTGAGCAAGTTTCCGCAGTTATGTAACAAGTTTAACCAACAACCGAATTTCCGCAGTTTTGAATTCACACTGTTCCATTTGTACAGGAATTTTCTCCTTCATTCAGCCTGCTGGTTTTGGTTTTTGTTTTCCCCACATATGGCTGACATTCTATTGAGAGGCTGAAAGAATGAATGCTTGTTGCTATTTGAGCTGAGATAAAGCATTTCAACTGTATGGAGAAGAGTGAGCTAATAAATGACTGTGCACCAGCTTACTGAACTAGGTGTTCCGACTTGGATACTTCCCACAGTATCCATAAGTGTGTACTTGGAGTAGTCAGTCGTTGCTGACAACAGCAAAACTCTGTACCACAACAGCAGCTTGCTTAATAGCTACTTGCACTTCGACTTTTTGAACAACTTCATTAACTGCTTGAATCTTTCTGAAACCTAAGGGGAGAAAAAACAAAAACACATATTAGTGTTCTGGATTTCAACATCTACCAGGTCAGATTAATCCTCCAGTATTAGAATTTCTAGATGTAAACCTGACTATCTAGAGTTTTCTGTTCTTTCGTCTCTCAACTCCTCATTAGTTTGTTTTGTGAATTTTAGGGGGAGATTTTTCAAAAGTGCCCAAAGGATTTAGGAACATGACAGTAAATGGGTCTTCTGCTCCACTTTACACTTTCAGTGATTGAAATCTTCATTCTCCATCATAATTACTGAGATTCAAAACAGATGGAGTCCAGTACTACTTTATTTTCGACATAGTATTCCTGCCTAAGGACTTGTGACATACAAAAGACGAATGCTTATGATTCAAAATAATAAAACCCAAGAGAATCTGAGAGATTTCCCCTTCTTCCAATCCCCAACTACATGTACAAGAACAAAAATAATTCCTAATTTGTGAAGCCTGACATCTCTGTCCTTAAGTGGTTTGAAGAAAAATATTGTTCCAGGACTATGCAATCAGAAATGTAGCAATACAGTAGCTAGTCCAACTAGAATAAATATATATACCTGATTTGGGCTTTTGTTTAGCCTGGCAGCTATGGAAATAAATGTTTTTCCTGATGGTCCATTTTTTTGACACTCCAATAGAATTTCTCGGTCATCATTTCTAAAGAAAAAATTCCAAGATTAAATTAATTTCTAAACATTACTTTGACACACAAACCCCACTGTTCCCAAACTATGAAACATTAATTAAAACAGTGCTATGAAACTGATGGCAGGCACTTCCTTTTACTGATGTAAAGCTAACAGCAGTGTTGTTGCATACAAGCACATGTTAATGTAGATATACAGGCAGACTAAATTTTTGGAATAAAAGATTCTCATTCTTCCCCTATATTTGTACAATAAAAAGGGGCAATGAAGTTTACTCAGCCCAGAGACTTAGAACCTAGGTCTATAGCATTCAAAACCATGGTCTTCAAATTTCATAGGGCACTGTACTACCATGTTAACCCCTAGTTTTCTACCATTTGTGCAGAACTCAGATCCCACATTTTGAAGTTTTGAATCCCTCGGCCCGCGCCACTTCCTGCATCCCCCATTGGCCTGGAGCGGCGAGCCACGGCCAGCGGGAGCCGTGATCGGCCGAACCTGCGGAAGCGGCAGGTAAACAAACCGGCCCGGCCCACCAGGGTGCTTACCCTGGCAGGCTGCGTGCCAAAGGTTGCTGATCCCTGCTCCAGACTCAAAAAGTCAACAAACACGCTACTCTTAAGAGTACCAGTTATTTCATTTCCCCACACTCTTATTATCTACATAGGAGTAGAGTGATCAAAGCAGAAAAGAGTTAGGATTCTATTCCCAAATTTGCCATTGATTTACTATGTGACCTTTGGATAGCTCATAACCTCTTTGTGCCTCAGTGTAGCCATCTGTAAAATGGGCATATATACCACCTTCACAGAGTGGCTGTGAGGAGTCAATTGTTTGTTTGTGAAATCTTTGGATGAAATGTTCTATATACCAGTAAGTGCAAAGTATGTTATTTAGAAATTCCACAAGAACTCAAAGTATATAAAATTAAACGTATGTGATGACTAGCTATTTAAAATGAACTCTTCATAATCTTTTAGGAGGTAGTTCAGCAGGAGGAGAAAGCTTCAGGCATTTGAATTATAACAGATTTCATAAATCAGAAATTGTAGCGCACTCTCAACATCTTAACTCAGGGTGGCCAACCTGAGCCTGAGAAGGAGCCAGAATTTACCAACGTACATTGCCAAAGAGCCACAGTAATACATCAGCAGCCCCCCATTAGCTCCCCCCCCCGGCTCCCAGCACCTCCCTCCCACCGACACTCCCTCCAATCAGGGCCTCCCCCTCCTTCCCTGATCAGCTGTCTTGAGGCATGCAGGAAGCTCTGGGGGAGAGGAGCGAGGGCACTGCAGGCTCAGGTGAGGGGCAGGAAGGGGTGGAGTGCGGGCAGGGCCTGTGGCAGAGCCAGGGGTTGAGCAGTGAGCACCCCCCGGCACATTGGAAAGTTGATGCCTGTAGCTCCAGCCCCAGAGTTGGTGCCTATATAAGGAGCTGCATATTAACTTCTGAAGAGCCGCATGTGGCTCTGGAGCCACAGGTTGGCCACCCCATCTTAACTGATTTGTTTGTTTCAAGCAACAGTTATATTTGATTTTAAAAATCACACACTTGTAGGAACAACTAACTTTCTGAATAAATCAATGAGAACTTCAAAATAAAACAAAATATGGTTAGGTCAAAAGGTTTCATGTTAAAAATTTAGGAGTGTTATATAAGAACATAAGAACGGCCATACTGGGTCAGACCAATGGTCCATCTATCCCAGTATCCTGTCTTCTGACAGTGGCCGTCAGATGCTTCAAAGTTGTATGCAGTGCAGTTGCCTCTGTGTTGATCCCCAAATATTAGAGAGGCAAGGTGGGTAATCTCTTTTTTGGACCAACTTCTGTTGGAGAGAGAGAGAAAATTTCAAGCCACACAAGCCCAGACCTGAACAGCAGCACTGTGTGGCTCGAAAGCTTGTCACTCTCACCAACAAAAGTTGGCCCAATAATAAAAGATTTTACCTGACCTACCTTGTCTCTCTAAGATGCTTCAAAGGGAACAAACAGAACAGGACAATTATCAAGTGAGCCATCTCCTGCTGTCCAGCCCCAGCATCTGGCAGTCAGAGGTTCAGGGACACTCAGAAAACTGGGTTGCATCCCTGACCATCCTGGTTAATAGCCATCGATGGACCTTTCCTCCATGAACATATCTAATTCTACTTTGAACCGAGTTATACTTTTGGCCTTAACAATATCCCCTGGCAACAAGTTCCATAGATTGTGTGTGTTGTGTGAAGTAGTATTTCCTTCTGTTTGTTTTAAACTTGCTGCCTATTAATTTCATTGGTTGACCCCTTGTGTTCTTGTGTTATGAGGAGGAATAAATAACACTTCCTTATTCACTTTCTCCACACCATTCATGATTTTAATAGACCATCATATCGTTGTCCTCTTTCCAAGATGAACAATCCCGGTGTTTTCAATCTCTCCTCATATGGAAGCTGTTCCACACCCTTAACCATTTTTGTTGCACTTCACTGTACCTTTTTCATTTCTACTATATCTTTTTTGAGAAGAGGTGACCAGGACTGCACGCAATATTCAAGGTGTGTGCATACCATGAATTTAAATAGAGGCATTATCTTCCCTTTCCTAATGGTTCTTAACATTGATAGGATGTTTTTAGAGAACTATCCATAATGGCTCCAAGATCTCTTTCTTGAGAGGTAACAGCTAATTTAGACCCCATCATTTTGTATATATAGTTGGGATTATGGTTTCTAATATGCCTTACTTTGCATTTATCAACACTGAATTTCATTTGCTCAACACTGAATTTCATCTGTAATTCCAAACAAAACAAAACAAAAATCACTGCTGGGAGGC
The DNA here is from genome assembly GCF_028017835.1 of Emys orbicularis. Taxonomy (NCBI): domain Eukaryota; kingdom Metazoa; phylum Chordata; order Testudines; family Emydidae; genus Emys; species Emys orbicularis. The sequence goes on along the minus strand of NC_088685.1, from coordinate 72,342,282 downwards.
TAGATAAATCAGAAATTATGAGATATGGAATCCTTTCCCGTTAGGACACCTTTCTGATTCCAACCCACATAAAGTGACTGAAAAAACACTATCTTCCAATAGCCATTCAGTGGATTGTGAAATGAGTTAGTGTCTCAGACCCGTTTCCAGTGAACAGATGTCAATATGGTTTAAAAAACAAAAAAAAGACAACCCATACAACCACTAGCACCATTAACTGGCACCCTCAGAAGAGAGATCAAGAACTAAATGGCTATGGAGACTAGATCACTCTCAACCTAGGAGGTCCTTTCTGAACAAGGCTGAGGAAGGCTCAACTTATAGCAGCACATGGGAAGGCTTACACTGCTGTGGCCATTACTGTGTTTATTCTGTAGAAATATGGAACTTCAGTCACCAACTAAACTAATTTTTATCCCCATACTTCAAACATGTCCCCAGACCCCATCCTCCACCAAAAGAGTATACTGTCAATACTCTTACCTTGTCCAAGAAACAACTACTTCTCCTTTCTTTTTAATGATGTTTTTGGCATATAGACTACGTGGCGACTTGGAGGAAGTTGAAGGATCTTTATTCTCAGGCAATTCAGTCCTCTTACTGGAAGATCTTTTGGGAGCTAAACCTTTCTCCTCAGACTTCTTACTACTTTTATCATTTCTTTCACTAGCTGATTCAGTTTCCTTTTTTGGTTTTTTTGACTTGGAATTGTCTGTTACAGACTCCTTTTTTCTCTTTTTGCTAGTTTTATCAAGACTTGTCTGGCATCCCAAATCAACATTTAAAGTGGATTTTGTTTTAAAGTTGCACTCATCTGCTTTAATCTCACTGGAAAGCTCTTCTGTTAAATCGATATATGCATTAACACTGCATTCCAATGGTTCTTCCTTTGTATCACCTTTATCTAAGTTTCCTATATGAATTTCCTGTTCTGCAACTTTTAAAGTCGATTCCACTGCAAGATTACATAAATCTACTTCACTTTCATTGGCAATATCTTCTGTCAAATCTATATATGCATCAACACTGCATTCAGAAGGAAAAGCAACTTCAGCTTTAACAGGACTTTCTACTGAAGTGTTAGATATTTCTCTCTTGTTTTCAGGCACTTTCAATTCATGCATCTGAGACAGCTTAAAGTCTTTACTTGTGTTTTCACTACCATGGCTATTTTTGTTTGATGTTTCTGAAAAGGGCTTATACAAGTTAGGAGCTTCATCTTTTCCAGTGGCACTATGTGGCTCCTTAAGGGGCTCAGGCAAATCATGAGCTTGTTCTTGTCTAGCACTGACATTACATAGCTCATCAGTGGAATCAATGACATTCATATCGCTCTTAGAATCTTTTTCTTCAACAGTTGTGCCTGTGGTATCCGGATTATCTTTTTTTATTTTGGCAGATATATTTTCTTCCTTTTCTTTCTTGGTTAAGGATACCAGTGATTCCTCTGTCAGGGTAGTCTGATCAAGGGTTGGCGATGTTGATGGCACTGCACGTCTTATCTTAACAATGAAATGATCATTGGATTTCTCCATTATTACTGCTTGCATTGGTAGGCTGGGGTCACAAGGGAAACCAGGAACAATAGGCCGACTTGTCCATGAAGAACAACTTGATCTACTACTTGAGTTATCAGATTCTAAAGCCAAATGAATGTCTTGTTCGGTAGCATCCTCTTCTTCAAGAAGAGCATCTTCACTGTAATGTGCACTAAGAACTCCCTCAGGAGTTGAACCGGATGTGTTTTCAGGTTTCAGAAAGCTAAGATGAGCGTCAGATTTCAAAGGTGATGGAATAGTTAAAGAAACTGCTAGATCTTCAAGGAGTATAGAAGAAACAAATGACTTATTCCTTTGTAAACTGCATTCATCATCTTTGCTGGAAACTGCATTTGGGGGAACTTCAAACATACAGCTTTCATCCAGAACATCTGGATCAACTGGCATCTGAAGTCTAGATGATAAAGATGAGGCTCTTTCAGGTGAAACTGCAGGCCAATTAATACCCTCTACTGGTCTAGATTTCACACAGGCCTCTATTGGAACTGCCTCTTCTATAACAGAAGCAGGATTATTTCTGCATTTCTGACTTTCCAGGATCTGTTTTTCTGGTGTCCTGAACTCCCACTGATCTGTATCAATGCTGCTGATGCTTTTTTCTAAAAGATCAGAGCCTTGTAACAAACTTTTGAATATTTCACCCATTTGTGCATCACTCACTAGGTTAAATGTAAGACTAGACGTTTGCTGTTCTGTAAGAAGTTCATAATTAAAATCAGACTTGTGAGCATCTCTGACCATGTGAAAGCCTTCCTTTTCATATCTTGCACTTTTCAGTGGAGTTAGGCTGCCTTGTAAATTATTTTCTTTAGAGGGCAGCACTTGGGTTTGGGAGTTCCTTGTATTATCAATGGAATTTAGACATTTTGTAATCACATTTTTTGGTGCATCTGTTTTATTTTTGTCATGGTGACACTTGTTAAATGGTTGATAACTTACCACTGGTTTAGGAAGGACATATTCTTCAGACTTTTGAGATTTTACTTTTAGGGACTTTTTCCTGGATTTCTGTACATCATTTTTATGACCTGTTGTGCATTTTTGTTTTTGTGTAGTTCTGATTTCAAGCTTTCCTTCATCACTCTCATTTCCAATGCTTACTAAATCACAGAGTTTTACTAGAATTCTCTTTATTTTTTCAAATAAGTAATCAAGCCGTTCATCCACAAATTTCCACAACTGTTTTTTCATATCTGACAGCTGTTGTTCAAAAAGCTGTTCCACTGTTGCATTCTTTTTAACATGCCTAAGTTTAGACTCTATAGTTTCACAGAGAGTCAATTTTAAAGTCTCACCTAATCTAGACATCTTGGAAAAGTTGAGGTACTTTATCAATGATGTAAAATTCAAAATCGCTGATTCTATAATTCTGTGAAAATGCTGAACTGGGAAATGCATCTTGAACTTCATATAATTTTTCCTTATCTGTTTTCGTATAGCTTTTAACATCTGCATAATTTCTTGTACTGTAGAAGGTTCAAGAATAATTTGAACTATTTTTTCAAGGCAAGCAATGCTCACAGTTTTATTTTTCTTTCTTTCCTTTGATGATCTGGTAGCTCCACTTTTATGTTTTTCTCTACTTTTGTTTGCATTTCCTTTTTTGTAAACTAATTTTCCACTATCTTCATTGCAAGATGCAGTTTTATTCATTTGGTTATGTGGACTGCTGCTCAAATTGTGTGTTTCAGGAGAAGCTCTTCCCCTTGATATTTTACTATTCTCAGAGTTTCTTTCTGATTTGGATTTTTCATCATCACTTACAATTTCTCCTTCTTCTAATTCATCCGAGGATATGCTCAGCTGGGACTCCATCTCTAAGTGTTTGTCAGGTGAGCAAACTGGCTTTTGATTTTCTTTATTTACTTCATTTGACAGAGTCTTTGAGGGACAGGCAGCTGTGCTTTCAGGAGTTAAATCTATAAAGAGAATAGTTTGTTAACCATCCATAAACACACAAATTCCACACAGAGCAAACATTTTAAGAAAAATCCAGACGACTCAGTGGTTTACCTTTTATTAGAACTGGGTGCTTAACTGTTTAGAATTGTCAGCTTCTACTCAGTATATTTGATCTCAATGTTCATATCTACCAGAGTTTGAGAAAGCAGATTACAGATAAAAAATAAGTACCTCATTCTGCTCCCATTGATGTCAGTGGGATTTTTTCAGGTCTTTAAGATTAAAAACAAGTATGGATTATGCAAGTTTTGTTTGGTGAAAATATTATGGTCTGCACTGAATATTTTGAAGAAAAATAAAATGCTTGAAAATTTTCACTATTTTACTCTTTACGCCAGTAAGTTACTTGTTATGCTAATATTGTGCAAGATTGTGTCCTTAGAGTCCAACTATGAAACCACGAAGCGTAACAAGATTTACACATGAATTCTGATTTTCTTTTACTGGTTTCATAATAAGGTCAAAATATGTAGCATAAATCACTTATTTACTTTGGCATTCATTTCTCTGCATCAGGGCTACCAAAAGGGATGTAATAGTTCTGTCCTTAAAATCTATGAATCTACTAAGTAACGATCGGGCCCCATCACACTAGGCACTACAGACACAATAAGTTCATTTCAGTTGCTGATAACTTTAAGATAAAGATTACTCCAGAGGTTAAACCAAACTCTACAGCACAAGAGATTCTTCCTCCTATTAATTTTTGATAAACAAGTGTTTAGTTTAGCTGTTTGAATTACAGAAATGTGGGAGACAAGGGGAAAGGTCAGGATTTTTTTTTTTTTTTTTTTTTTAATACTCCTAACTCAAAAATTGCTTTTTCCCCCCCTCACAATCAAGTGTACCAATTGTTTGATCTTTCAATTTTTAATACCTTATTTTAAAAACAATCCATTGGGAGTTTTTTTTTTCCCCCAAGTCATCTGGTTAGGCTTAGTACAATATCAAGCTACAGATTTTGGCTCCCGATTATAAAAAGAAAATATCTACATATGCGTAATTAAGTGGTAAATACTATTTGATTAAGATTTTTAGCTGTTTGGGTTTGTTTGTTGGTCACCCATATTTATTAAATTCTTTTATATTTTTAATTACATAGGTATTAGATATTCTTTTGTCACTGACATCTCACAACACCTAGTGTCAAAAACAAGAGAAAATATGAATTCAAAATAATTACTTTCCCCAAACAAACGTTCTTCTGTGGCCACCACTTTGAAGCCAGTGCTCTTGGACATTCATTTTATATCGCTTCCAGAGCAGTAAAACTGTTATTCCATTAATGATTTTTGGAAAGGAATGGAGACAAAGATATCTGACTGTTACATAACATTTAATTACCTTCTACAAGTTTTGCAACTTTTATTGTTATTAAACAATATTCTTCAGCTTTCTTTATGCAATAACTCTCCTGAACTTTCCACCTAACCAAACTTTTAATAAACTAAAGCAAAAAGTAAAAGGTGTCAAAATAAAGCAGTAGCATATGCATAAAGTGTTTCCTGGGAGAACTAAGCAGGAGTTATAATAGAGAGGAGTACTGAATTTCAGGACTAAGGGAGACTATAACTTCTTGCCTATCAAAAACAGATGTAATGGCTACTACTATTAGAGCACAGGTGGGCAAACTACGGCCCGCAGGCCACATCCGGCCCGCGGGACCATCCTGCCCGGCCCTTGAGCTCCCGGCCTGAGAGGCTAGCCCCCGGCCCCTCCCCTGCTGTCCCCCCTCCCCCGCAGCCTCAGCTCGCCGTGCCGCCAGCGCTCTGGGCGGGCTGCGAGCTCCTGCCGGACAGCGCGGCTGCAAGAGCCGCTGGCCTGTCCCGGTGCTCTAGACTGCGTGGTGGTGTGGCTGGCTCCGGCTTGGTGGCACAGCTGCCAGTCCTGGTGCTCTGAGCGGCATGGTAAGGGGGCGGGGGGATTGGATAAGGGGCAGGGAGTTCCGGGGGGCAGTCAGGGGACAGGAAGCGGGGGGGGCAGTTGGATAGGTGTGGGAGTCCCGGGGGGGCCTGTCAGGGGGTGGGGATGTGGATAGGGGCGGGACAGGGAGCAGGAGGGGTTTGGATAGGGGGTGGGGTCCTGGGGGGGGCGGTTGGGGAGAGGGGTCCTGGGGGGGGCGGTGGTCGGGACAAGGAGCACGGGGGACGTTGGATGGGTCAGGGATTCTGAGGTGGGCAGTCAGGGGGCAGGAAGTGGGAGGGGGCGGATAGGGGGCAGCCTTCCTTACCTGGCCCTCCAAACAGTTTCGGAAGCCCAATGTGGCCCTCAGGCCAAAACGTTTGCCCACCCCCGTATTTGTCTAACTTAAAGATAAAAATTACTACTTTGAGATATGTGTAGTGTTGCTATTGACGTGTTGGTCCCGTGATATTAGAGAAACATGGTTGGTGAGGTACTGTAACATCTTTTCTTGGACCAACTTCTGTTGGCGAAAAAGACAAGTTTACACAGAGCTATTCTTACACAGAGCTATGTGTATACATACACACACACTTTGGAATACGGCAGCTCAAGTCCTAGACCAGAGGCATTAAAAAAAAAGGGGGGGGGGGGATCTAGGGATGCACTTTAAAATGATAGTCCTTCATTTTGCATTTATCTACTTGGGGTCTAATCTCCTCAGGTCCCCTATTTCTATTTTCTTATAACTAGTATCAGCTATATTTGCTGTTATGTTAAATATCACGTGTGCAAATTTATGAATGGCTGTTCAGATGAAAAGGTTTAAGAGTTGCTGGTCAAGTGTAATAGGCAGAGTTCCAGAGGACTAAGTAAACTGAGTTTTGCTGAAAGTAATGATTATAAAAAAGTGTAGTAAAGTATTTGAAAAAGGATTTAAACTCTTCACCCTCTCCCATTTCTCCTCAATGAATACACTCTAATGATTATTTGTGTGTGAAATTTTCAGCTACTTTCATCCTGACTATCTCATATTTATAAAACATATTTAGACATTCAAATTCATTTAACTGAGGGGAAGAACAGTCTGGTGGCTAACACACACCCCTGGAAGTTGGGAGATCCAGCTCCAATTCCCATCTTTCCCACAGGTAAGTCATTTGGTGCCAATTTTTTAAAGTTATTTAGGCACCTAAAGATGAGATCGACATCTAGTGGGGTTTTCAAAAGCATCTAGGCATTGATCTGCCTCTTTAGGCCCCTCAGTACCTTTAAAAATTTGCCCCCTTTGATCCCAGTCTACCATCTGTAACTAGGGATATCATTAGAGGTGATCAGAAAGTGTGTGCATGTTCCACCTCCCCCAATGGAAAATTTTAAATTTTAGGCAAGAATTTTAGTGTTTTGGTTTTCAGCTGAAATGCAATTCTGAAATGCCACTGTGGTGCTTTGTGCTCCCATTCTCCTCTACAGGCTGATCTTTCTGGTAGGACATCTCCCATAATGCACGAGTCTCCTTTCTTGTAGAGAAGCCAAGGTGTCTCACAGGAGATAAAGTCCAGACGCAGATCCTAGCTCATAAAAGAGAATGGGAGTGTGCGGCACCAGAACTGCAACTCCTATGAGACACTGCAGCAGCATTTCAAAATCTCAGTTTTTTATTAAATATTTTGGTTTGTGAGCATTGTGTATTTCAACAAAAATCTAAATTTTCCACAGAAAACCAAACACTTTTTGCAAAGCAATTCACTGAAACAAAACCCCAGTCTTCTGTTGAAAAACAATGTTGATGGAAAACTTTCACTCAGACCTAGTTACTTCTACTTTCTACTCTACTTGGATGTTGGACAGCTTAATTCACTAATGTTTGTAGAGCAGTGAGATCCTTTGCCATAGAAGTGCAAAATATTATGGAGGTGTCAGTAATGACTCAATAGTTTGGGTTACTATCATTTTTTCCATTTAAGGTAGGGTTTAAATCCTTTTGAAAAAACAGGTATATAGACGCCAACAAATACAATTATTACTGTATATGTTGGAAGAGTTTATGCATTCATTGTGGATCAAAAAGTTATAGTTGTCAATGGACTGTATAAAATGAATTTTCATGAATCAACCCTAATTGAATGTATAAACTCTAAGGTAACAGATACTTACATGAGATACCTTAATTGGTCTGTCCATCTTTTTAATGACTAAGTTTTTAAAATGGCAATGTTGTGTGTGTTTATTTTGCATAAGGTTAATACAAATTCCTTCACTCCAATGTAATGTGTGTGAATCACAAACACTGAAGTCCAGTTGCCCACTGCAATCAGGCAATCATAGACACCCCCCCCCCCCCACTATAAAGTGTACATACAAAGGGGAATATGAAAGAGTAAGCAATGGCATAGACAAAGCAAAACTGCATTCTCTGGGTTTAAAAATCTCAAAGAGACAATCATCTTTACTTCCCACTAATGCATATTTTGGATAGATATCTAAAATCAAAAACAAAACTAGGATAAAATATAAATTAATACCTTTGTTATAACTCTTCACAAGTCCTTTGCAAGGGCTCTCCATCCTGAGTGCTTTAGCCAGCGGTCGCATTGGACTATTCAGTGGGCTGATAACCTTTGGAATGTACCTCAAGTGATTGAGATCAATGCTTAATATTGAATTGTCATCGTCAGCAGGAACTGGGTTAGTTTCTCTTGCTTTAGTTCTAGGATCTAGTTTATCACTATGAGAAGATGTTACTACACTGATTTCTGGTTCTGGCAAGTTTTGCTCCAAATTACAAGTGTTTTGATCAACTACTGGTACGCCCCCATCCACTGGTATATACCCGTCAGTTGGCTCGGATGTAGTCACGCCCTCCTTGTAAGGTATAGTTTTCAAAGCACTGTTTTCCTTGGCGGGATACTCAAAACTTTCTCCAGACGCACCATCATTGGTATCCACCACTTGCATTAATGAGTCTGACTTCATTTGTCTAATATCATCTGCGACACTATGGGACTCAAAATCATCAGAACTGATGGTCTCCAAGTCATCATAATCAATGTTCCGAGCTTCATCATGATTCATAGGGCTTTCTAACTCAGGAGCTGTGCATGTTTTGTCTGCCTCTTCCATCTCTATTCCAGCCTCAGGACGGGACACGGTGTTATCATTAGTCAGTTCAGGTTGCAGTGCATTCACTGTTTCTGCCAAAGCTTCAGGCTGCACTAGGTCTAGAGTTTCTGTCAAAGCTTCATTTTCAGTTTTCCTTTTGATCTCAGAAACAGGTGTCTTTGGTTCCAAGTTTGTTTGAACTGGAACCTTGGTTTGCTCTATTGAAGCAATACTAATAGGTTGGGCAGGTGTTAACATTTCTGTATGCCCTGGGGTCTCTGTACTATCTTCACTACTGGCTTTTTTGGAATCTGTTTCAATTCCCTTATTTTGACAGAGAGGCTGTGTTTTAGCAGGAGAAAGAGTTAAATTTAGCTTTTCCATAAAGCTTAGTTTTAGATCTTCCTTTTTTGTTCCATTTTTATCATCTTTAGCTTTGTGCTCTTTTAAACCGTCTGCTACTCTGGGTGTTTCTTCTGGTTTAGACGATTTGTTTCTCTCATTTTTTGTAGCATCTGTAACCTTCTTGGATTCTTTTGCAGTCTGGTGTGTAATTTCTTTTGTTACTTTTCTTTCATTTCTAGGATGCCTACTTTCTTCCTGGTTTTCTTTATCTCTTTTCCTTTTTTCTTCAGTTCTGTGTCTCTCTGATTTTGAATATGTAGTTTCCCATTCATATCTGCTGCTACTTTCCTTGGAGCGTGTATGTTTGTGCTCTCTGTTGCTGGAAGTAGAAGGTGAAGATTTTGCCTCTCGGGAACTATGATCACTTGCTCCCCTATCCCTCTTGCAGTCTCCATCTGTTCCTCTTCTACAGTCTTCCACGGGGCACTTATGTGATTTGTGTGGGCTCCTTGCAGTTTCATTCTTTGAATGTGGACTATTCACTCGGCCAGACCTTCTTGGTTGTTCTTGTTGCTTTTCAGTTGATTTGTTTTTCTGTGCAAAATTCTTCTCATCTTTATCACGTGTTTCAAGGTCCTGTTTGTTTATGTTTTGTGACCTTTCACCCTTTTCATCACCTTGAGATTCAACTGTTTGTGATCTCTCCTTAATGGTTGTTTGTTTCTCCCAGGTAGAAACGCACCTATCAGTTCTATTTTCCACAGGTGGGCTACATTTCAGCTTTTTGCTCTTACTTTCTTGCTGCAGCTCACTTTTACCAGATTTTTCTGAATATATTTGCAACTTTTGATGAGAGTCTGTGTTTCCCTGTTCACTATCTGTACTGTTACCAGTGCTCTGGTATGTATCTCTTTTGTACCTGTTGCCATTAGCCTTACTATACTGCTCACCATTTTTCATTTCTCTTTCCCTTCTGTTACCCTTATTGGAGTAGTGGTCAAAGTTTTGGAAACAGGTACGAGAACTGTCATTACAAAGCTCTTCAGGAGGATATCGGAGTAAATATGGAGAGTTTCTTCTTTCTGAGTGTGATTTTCCATCCTCCGTATTGTGAGATGAAGAACTGTGATGTACATCTTTGGAACAGTCAGTTTTCAGTCTATGATCTGTCTTTGTATTGTCTACTAAAGAAGCAGCTCTGAATTTAGGATCTTTTGTTTTATTTATCTCGGAGCACCTTGTATTAGTTGATCCTGAAAGATACGTTCTAGCGTAGTTATTTCGATGACTGGGAAATTCTGATAGCCTATTTGTAAACAGATAGAAGAATCATATTAAGTTTTTTGTTGTTGTTGTTATAATTTAACTAAAGCCAAAATTCTATGAACACCTTGGTTCTTTCTTAAACTGTTATTCAGTAGTACTGACTAAAGGACAGCAAAGCTTACAATACAAGGCATTTATCCTAAAATTTCCAAGTTTGCAGCTTTTGTAGGTGAAATTCTATAAAGAAGGGGTGGGCAAACTTTTGGCCTGAGGGCCACATCGGGGTTCCGAAACTGTATGGAGGGCCGGGTAGGGAAGGCTGTGCCTCCCAAACAAGCCTGGCCCCCGCCCCGTCCCACTTCCCGCCCCCTGAATGCCCCCCTCAGAACTCCCAACCCATCCAACCCCCCCTGCTCCTTGTCCCCTGACTGCCCCTACTGCTATCCACACCCCCACCCCGATAGGCCTCCCGGGACTTCCACGCCTATCCAACTGCCCTGTTCCCTGTCCCCTGACCATTCCCTGGGACCACCCGCTCCCTTACCACGCTGCTCAGAGCACCAGGACTGGCAGCTGCGCCGCCCGGCCGGAGCCAGCCATGGCCGCTGCGCAGTCTAGAGCACCGGGTCAGGCCAGCAGCTCTCGCAGCAGTGCTGCCTGGCAGGAGCTCAGCCCCGCCACCCAGAGTGCTGGCGGTATGGCGAACTGAGGCTGCGGGGGAGGAGGGACAGCAGGGGAGGGGACGGGTGCTAGCCTCCCAGGCCGGGAGCTCAAGGGCCAGGCAGGACGCCGTAGTTTGCCCATCTCTGCTACAGAGTAAGAATTGCAGCCTAAGGCTCTACCTAGCTTGATCTTTCACAATTTACACTGAATGTTTTTCGTATTTTTCTAAATTCTCAGTTTGAAGGAAGAATTGGGTAAAACTAGGACATTAAAAAAAAACCTTTTTTTAAAAGTACACCTAGAAATTTAAAAGCGGACAGTCAATTCACTTGGTCTCAAAAAGCAACTAATTTGAAAAAAAAAAAAAGATTTGTGGTGAAATATCCCAAAAACAAATGCATAAGGAACCACAGGGCAAGAAAGATAGAATTGCATGTTCTACATACCAGTTTTATTATTTGAAATTACTGTTTCATTGCCAAGCAGTGAAAAAGCAATAACCATCAGCACAAGACTCAGAGGTGGTCTCAAATATAAATCAGGGCTTATGCCATTAGGGATCATAAAAATCAACCACACTAACTCAGACAGCAAACCTTCCAGTATGTAGACAGGCAGTAAGAATAGGTGTAATATGATCAAACCAATAAGCTATTGTGTTGAACTTGCTGCACGCAAAAGAAAACAAGTAAATTACGATAATCAAGCCTCACCAAAGCCATGTGCAACTGCTGCAAGGTCATCACACGGGGGGAAGAAAGAAAAAGCACAGCCTATGTAGATAGTGAGGGGCATGCAAAAACTACCTAGCTAGAACAGAAAAGACTCACTTTTGTGCCAGGCCCAGCATATGGCACTCCACATAAAGGGACTGGTTAAAAACAACGCCATGTTTCTTGCACTCTCGTGACTAACTCTAAACGAATTCCAGTCCATAATCCAGGAAACAAAGTAAGAGCATAGTGATAACATATAGAAGTTATGCTTGTAGGTGTTTTTAGAGTCAGGGATGAGATAGCTCTGATACCTACTTCTAAACTGAATCCAAGTGTACCTTCAAAGCTAAGAACAAACCTGTAAGGAACTACAGGGCAAAAGAGAGACAATCACATGTCAGTGCCAAGCAGAGAAATGTTATTTGCTGACCAGTTAGCAGCCAAATATGAAATTTGCCTATGGATGAAAAAAATGTGGTTGTCCCTATTTTTGGTCTTATGCTTTCCAGTCAATAAAATATTGTTGCTGCTGTGATTGCCTAAAGTCATTTCTCTGCACTCTGCTTGTTTTGAACTCTGTCATTTTTATTCCTTTTTTAGTATGCCTGATTTTCATTTAGTGCTAATGTTTAATTTTGCCCTCAATTTAATATACACTAAAAAACCCACTGTCCTTATTAGGCTGAGACTAAGTCACATTGGAGATTATGTAATAACTCATTTCAAAGTAAGTAAAAATGCTAATCCTTAGTATTATTTAGGTATTATGTTAATTAGGTTTGAAATCTAGATCTGATTAGACAGAATAGCTCACTTTTACCAGTTCAGCTTGCTACCGTTAAGTGTTCACTGTGACTGCGTCCACCAAGATGTTTTAATCCTGGTCCCCTTTTACACTAATAGAGAGTAGCCTGATATGGCTAGAAAGTATTTACACTGGGACCACTCACCAACATCTGCATCAAATCCTGTGGGTTTGCTGAATACCTGTATAAGCTTGTTTTGATTATGCGAATTGTAGAAAACCTATGTTCTGGCATCATAGTGCAACAATACAAGGAGAACAGTATTTTCATCAAGAGTAATAGACCCTGAAAGGCATGTAGCCTGACAGCTAAAAGCATATGAGTACTTACATTTGTTGTGAACTTGATGGTATCTAAGTAATTTTTTAAATAACCACTTTATTTCCCTCTCACTCAACATCTATGTAAAGTGGCTTAAGAAGATTAACAATCTGTATATTGTCACAATGTACCAATTCTTCTTTATCAGTAGGCGACTGTGTGGAATTAAAGCATCAAAACTGAAATACATGGATCTGATTTTTCTACAGATTTGTCTCTTAAGACCCAGAGAAGTTTACTTTTTCACAAATTTACCATTGCTATAGATAAGTTTTTGGATATAAGGGTCAAGACTCTGTTTCACTGTTTGAGTTCCAGTACATTGTATTCTATTCAGGTTCTTGTACTGTACCATCACCACGGTATCTAAGCATATAACACTTTGTAGTTTTTGCAAAGCCTCAAACAACAAGGCATCTTTTCCTTATAAAGAGAGAAAGATTTCAGTCACGACGATGATGAAGTCGATCATGAAATATGTGCCCAAAATTTGTCCGTCGGGAATTGCCATAAGAATGTCCATTATGCTGACTAAATCAGCCCTTAACCAGGAATTTCCTACAACATGTTCTAAAGGAATGACAGATAAATGGGGATGACAGTGTGTTATGACTTGACTAGTAGCCTACAGTGCATGATGGACACCTCTGAAGTAGCTAATAATTGTCTCATCTTTTGGGGACTTCTAGAAGTATAGTTTGAAAATGTTTTTCAAAATAAATTAAGATTTTGAAAGAAAACAATAGCTTTGAGATCTAGAATGCTAAACTTAAGGTTGTGAAAAAAAACAGCTAACTTGTCACAGCCATCAGTTGAAAGAACTAATAGGACAAGGCAATGTGTGTTTATCAGACTATACACTATTCAAATACATTCATGTGGACAGTACCTTATGACAACTACGAATAAGGACAAATTATCATTTTTTGACCTCAGTCACAGCACTTCTGATAATCATCTCAAAAAGAACTTCATACAATTTAGGTATTAATGACCTCCAGCACTGCAACATCTGATTATCTCACAAATAATGGTTTTATCCTCACAATACCCTTTAATAAGATAGGGAAATTTTTTTCATTTTACAGATGGATAAACTGATGCACAAATAAAGGGACTTGCCTGAGGTCACAGAGGTAGTGAGTGACAGAGCTGGGAATTTAACCTAGCTCTCCAAAGTCCCAGTCCTGTGCCTTAGCCTCAGAGTCCAAGAACCAGATCGCCAACTCCTTTCTAGTCTACACGCTTGTACTTTGAACTCCCTGGCCTAGGACAGCCAGAGTATGACAAGTTGCTAATAGAGAGAGCCCCGTCACAACTAACAGTGGAGGTAGAGCTCTTCAACATCTGGCTAGAAAGGCCAGCAAGAAGTATCCAAAAATATTTATTGGGTTTAATCAATCTGAGACCCTAGAGTAGACTAGCCCTGAAGTGGAAATATGGATGAGATAGTTTACATCAGTGGTCACCAACTGGTCAATCATGATTGATTGGTTGATCCTGGAGCCTCTGCCAGTTGATCGCGATCTCCGGACCGCTAAAAGTCCGGCAGCGCAGCAGGGCTCCCCAACAGGGAACTGGTCAATGGGAGCTGCAGGGACGGCGCCTGCGGGCATGGGCAGCATGTGGAGACCTGCTGCCCCCCTCTCCCCAGGGGTTGCAGAGACATGCCATCAGCCAGCCACTTCTGGGAGCGGCGTGGGGCCACAGCAGGCAGGCAGCTTGCCTGAGCCCCACTGCACCGTTGGCCGGGAGCTGCCTGTGGTAAGTGCCTCCCGGCCGGAGCCTATACTTTGCACCCCATCCTGCACCCCAATCCTCCTGCCCCAGCCCAGGGCACCCTCCTGCACCAAACTCCCTCCCAGAGACCACACCCCTCATCCTCTCCTGCACCCCCAACACTCTGCACCAACCTGGAGCCCCCTCCTGAACCCAAACTCCCTCCCAGAGCTTTCACCCCTCACTCCTGCACCCCAACCCCCTACCCCAGGCTCAGCCAATGCACAACCCACAGTTGAGAATGTTATACTGATTTGTGACAATCCCTGAAGGATTTTGGATCTATAAACCACCAATGACACTAATAAAAAGTAAAATTCATGAAATGTCCAGTGGATTCTATGAGATTAGGTATAATGTGACCATATGACCCCTGCACCCAAACGCCCTCCCAGAGCTTGCACCCCAACCCCCTACCCCAGGCTCTGCCCGGAGCCCCCTCCCACACTCTGAACCCCTTGGCCCCAGCCCAGAGCCTGCACCCCATCCTGCATCCCAACCCCCTGCCCCAGCCTGGTGAAAATGAGTGAGAGTGGGGGAGAGCGAGCGACGGAGGGAGGGGGGAAATGGAATTAGCGGGACGGGGCCTCGGGGAAGGGTAGATCCTGGGTTGCTCTTAATTCAAAAAGTGATCTTGTGCGTAAAAAGGTTGGAGATCACTGGTCTACACTGAAACGCACATACAATGGGACGATTAAACTCCCCAGTTCAAACTTGAAGCAAAGATAAGGTTAAGCATATGGTCAGTCTGTTAGAAATTGTCAATGATCCCTGGGTAGAATCCAGAGAGTTCAGATCAGCACTTCTGACAAAAAAGAAAAAAAAATGTACTAAGATTAGCAGTAGACAACCCATTTACTAAACAGTGATTTTTCATGTGTTCACTTCCACTTAAAATGCATAAAAAGTTTTTAATAGAAGGCTATAAACCGATGTTCAAACAAAAAGTAAATAATAAATTAGACTTGTCTACTTGTACCTTTGGTGGAGGTTACTGATTTCCTCATCTTTGCGATTAATTTCCACTCTAGCAGTTTTGATAAGTGCTGAAATATTCTTTTTAAGTGCCTGATTTTCATTTTGTAGAATGGAGTTCTATTTAAAAAAAATGCATGGAGAATTAGCCTGAAATATTTACCCTCATACATGCATAAAAACATCATTAGACACATATGATAGCAATTAGAAAAACAGACATTCCTATTAAAACAGACTACAAAATGTATTGCAACAGTTATGTAAAAGGCAGTGAATGAACGGTCTCTACACGAATCAAAAGTCTTCACTCTTACTTATGTTCCTTGTGTTTTTGATATATTAAAAGATATAATCACCAAGATGTACCCATGTTTTATACGGAATGCCCATAGAATTGCACTGATGTAATCCATGCTCCAGGCCCTCTACTATTTGTTGCTCTCACTGTCATTGTGTTAAGTGTACAATTTAGCTTGTAAGCTCTACAGGGCAGTGACTGTAATTCTCTCCTGGCAACATTAGTCTACACAGGGCCTACTGGGGTTGATAGTGGGCATCAGATTGTTCTCACCAAAGCAAGACAAAATAAAATTATATAGGAACAAATTCTGAGGCATTGAGCATCTTCAGCTCTCACTGCCATCAGTGGGAGTTGAGGTGTTCAGCATCAGGTCTTCATATTTTGCTTTCAACTCCCTAATCTTCAGGATTAACTACTCTGAATGGCTGCGGAGACCCTGACACTATACATTAAATAGACATTATCAAGAAAAGAATTGGACATCATTCCAGAAGCAGCCAGCCAGCTCTCTCTCTCTCTCTTTAAAAAAAAAAAAAAAGTATAGAGTTAGGTTACATTACAGGCTAGCTTACATTTTGTATGTAATTTTTAGAAACACAAGTTTATTTATCTAGTAATCTACTAACGGCACAAGTGACTGTCTTTTGCTTTAAAGATTCCTGGCAAAGTTATTGCAGTAGATACCTACCAGAAAGGTACGATATTTAATTAGCTGTAAAAAGCAACAAAGAGTCCTGTGGCACCTTATAGACTAACAGATGTATTGGAGCATAAGCTTTCGTGGGTGAATACCCATTTCGTCATAGCTGTGTTATTCTCTCAAAGCAATATACATCGGATGCCATATTAGTGTATATAAAGCAAACTGAATTCTCATTGATAAGTTTTAAAGATACCCTTTAGCACACAGTACCTGAGCCTGTACTTCCTTAAACTTCTTCATCAACTCTTTAATCTGCTGCTGACCTTTTCCATACTCTGCCTTCAACTGTAAAATAAAGGTGTTTTCACTTTATAGAGGTTGACTATGCAAAAGTTGGTTAAGTTAATGGTTCTAAGATTTGTATCTGGAAATTGTTCTTTAGTTAAGGACGTAGCTTATAAAATGACATTTCTTCCCAAAACCATTGTCTAAAAAGCTGTCAGATTAAAAAAAAATAAAATCATGTTAGCCTATTCATGTGAGTACATAAAATAACTTCCCCAGTTTGGGTGTTAAAAAAGTTACGAAAAAGCTCACTGAATTTCACGTGAGCAGAGTAAACTTACATGTGCATATATGTACAATAGTAGTAAGCTAGGGAGTTACAGGGAGCCAAGCCACTAGGAGATGAAGATGAGCTTATCTGGAGTCACAAAACAAGCTTCTGCAGAAGTGGAACTTCTGATGAGTTTAAAAGCTGTGCTAAGCAGCAGTTCTGCATGCATTCCTTCTCTTACAACCTTTAAGAGCTCTGTGGGCAGAGCAAGTCCTGTAGCTTTCTCTGGTTTTGTAAAGTACGAGTCCCCATCAGGGACCCTGTGGACTTTATGTAATGCAGAGGACTCATAGTTTAAAATAAATATAATGAAAAATGCCAAAACCCAAACTTTCCAAAACCAGTCAAGGAACAAGTTCTTGTTGAGGTCAAAAGAATAAACAAAGTTTTAGAGTTTCTAATTTAAGATATTTTTTGAATCATCCAGAAGTTAGGAAACTTTTATTAAAATGAACATGCAGTTTTCCAAACAGTCATACTTATATCACAATTTAGCCAACTGCCTCCAAATTTCCAAAACATTTATTTTCTTTTTATTCAGGAACTACAATTAAGAGGTTTAAGGTAAAGTTATTTAAGTTTTGCAGTTTCAAGATTACTTTCCTGATAAGCCTAATCACACCCTTAAGTATACTGACCATTTCTCCATAATCAGTGCAAGAGTTTTTTCATAATATAATTGGGAGGAAGACTGAAATGTCAAAGGGTATAATCTCATCATGACACTTCATGCATTAACACAGGAGTCGGCAACCTTTCAGAAGTGGTGTGCCGAGTCTTCATTTATTCACTCTAATTTAAGGTTTTGCGTGCCAGTAATACATTTTAACGTTTTTAGAAGGTCTCTTTCTATAAGTCTTTAATATATAACTAAACTATTGTATGTAAAGTAAATAAGGTTTTTAAAATGTTTAAGAAGCTTCATTTAAAATTAAATTAAAATGCAGAGCCGCCCCCCCCCCCCCCCCCCCCCCCCGGACTGGTGGCCAGGACCCGGGCAGTGTGAGTGCCAATGAAAATCAGCTCACGCGCCGCCTTCGGCACGCGTGCCATAGGTTGCCTACTCCTGCATTAACATGAGAATAGATAGAGCCATAATTAGAACACGAGCCCAATTCTCTTACATAACCTTTGAAATTAAGATAAAATTGTTTAGTACATAGTTTTGTTATATTAAAGTTTTCTTTTTTTCTTCTACGATTTGACCACCAGTGTTGTTTTAAAACAATTTTTGCAGTCTGCTAGCATGTGACAATTTTTTCTATTAGCTGTAATCATATTAATACACACATCATTGTAAGTTGCTTCCTTTGCAGTTCCTTCTTCAATCAGGATCTCATCAAATAAGTTTAAACAGTTTCTTGTGGGTGTAGAGTTTTGAGCAGGATTGTCTGAAATAAGAAATACTCATTAAGGAAAAAAATATGATCAAAGTAGTTTATGTTATGCAGTGAGCAGACTTCTGTCACAGAGGAGAGGCCTTTTAAACAAGATGGCTCATATTCTTCAATGAGAAAGTCACAACAGTAAAAAGATTCTTTCCTCTCACCCCCTCCCCCACTTTAATATTTGTGCTACTTTTATTTTATTTGAAAATTTAAGGGCCTAATTTGCATTCTAATGTAAAAGTGAATGAAATTTAGTTTTAAAGTCTACTTGCAAATATTTTGCTTAATTTTTTATTCTTGTTACGATTCATAGGACAGCTACCCTCACTGAATGTGAGTGCATTTTACATGATTGGTTAATACTAACTGGTTAACAATTAAAACAGAGAGCAAATGCATAGCAAGTCCTTTAATTTAAAAGTGCTGAGAAGGGGTAAATCTAGATGGTAGGCCAAGTTTCCAGGATTTTAAAGTCAGTAATTAATGGATAGCCAGAACAAAGTGTGTCTTGCAATGCATTCTGCATCTGGCCGGGTTCAGTCTTAGAAACATTTCCAGTGGGAGAAGATTCCTGAAGCAGAGGCCAGCTACCAAGAAAGCCCAGCCTCTGACTCCTGTGAGTTACATATACAGGTAGCAGGCAGGTCAGTCAGAAAGAAAAGGGGCAGTCTCAGCACTCAACCCAGTAACCAAGAATGTTCCAAAATGAAGGGCATTTAGAATATAACTGACAAACTTTCCTCTTTGTTGTTTTATGTCCCCTTCCAAGTCTTGACTCACTTGCTTTAGCTCCACTGTAATGCAGAAGCATAGACCACAGACATCAAACACTCTCTCTCATCCTATCTATATGTTTTGTTCATCAGTCACCTCCTATTCAGGCACCTAGACTTCAAGATCTCTGTGACAGGGATTGTCTTCTTTGTTATTTGGCTGCACAGTGCCTACCACAATGGGGCCCTAATCCTTGACTGAAATTCGTAGATGCTACCATAATACAAATAGATATTATTAACAAAATGCATCCAGTCAGGCAGGTGACCCTTTATTTGTGCGTAGCATCAAGAATCCTCACACAGTAGATCAAACTGAATAAGACAATGCAGCAGTTTACTATCAACATACCTGAAACAACTGAAGTGCTGTCCAACCCATCGTAAATATCCACTGAGCTCTCATCATCATCCCTAAAAGAGGAAGCTGCAAATAAAGCAAGATCAAAAGCAAAATTTTTAAACTTTTAGTAACTTTTAAGCTTTACTCTTCTATGCGAGTGTGCATTTCTCAGAAATGCAATTAACACTAATGTATTAATGAACAATATTTTACATTTGTATAGCACCTATCATTGCCAACTACTTCGTAAGTAAGCATTGTACTGCTACACATTGGTGGGAGACAGGGACATTTTGGCCAACGACACTCCTGTTATTTTTGCGGATACAGACTAACACGGCTGCTACTCTGAAACCTGACACTAAGGCAAGTTTCCACTCCTATGAAAAAAACAACTCGTTAGTGTCAATGAGAAAAAGACAGACCCTTGGTTCCCAAAGTCTTAGACAGAAGACCTACACATAAATAAATTTGTAAGCAGTAAGTCAGCCATATAGAAATTTGAA
Organism: Emys orbicularis; assembly: GCF_028017835.1. NCBI lineage: Eukaryota > Metazoa > Chordata > Testudines > Emydidae > Emys > Emys orbicularis. Next base: position 72,322,313 of record NC_088685.1, on the reverse strand, counting down.
ACCCTAGTCCAAGGGCACTTCACACCCAAAGCTTGGGCCACTCTGGAAATTAGATAAAAGCATCATAACACCAAATGATGGAAAACTACTGCTATATTTAAATCTCCTCATAGTACATTGATAAGAAATTTAATATAGCAATCTGTTTATGTAATCTGTGTTTCAATTCAAATAGCTTATTCATATGATTAAAGTTTACTAACATTTTAATAATATAACTAGAGCTCGTTGGAAAAAGCTGCGAGGAGTCCTTGTGGCACCTTAGAGACTAACAAATTTATTTGGGCATAAGCTTTCGTGTGCTAGAACCCACTTCATCAGACCCACAAGCTTATGCCCAAATAAATTTGTTAGTCTCTGAGGTGCCACAAGGACTCCTCATTGTTTTTTCTGATACAGACTAACACAGCTACCACTCTGAAACCTGGAAAAAGCTGGTTCATCAAGACTGAAATTTCCCATGAAAGCAAGCCTGCTTCGAAGAACTTGCAGGGGTCCCTACCAGCTCCCTTGGCAGGCTTCAGGGGCGCCCCATCATGTGGAATGCTTTGGGCCAGAGACTGCAGGTCTTCCAGGTTTCCTGCAGCAGAGCAGGGAGCCTGGAAGCCCTGGTTCTGCAGCAAGGAGCCTAGAAACCCTGAAAACTCTGGCTTGAGCTAGAAGCCGGGAAGCACTGGGATCCATAGCTTTCAGGGCTTTCAGGTTCCCTGCCACGCAGCTGGGAACCTGGCAGACTTGGTTCTCAGCATTTAAGCTCCTAGCACTGCAGCAGAGATTCTGAAAGCCCCAAATGAATCTGGAGCGGTCAGGCTCCCTGCCGCTGAACCAGAGTCCTTGGCTAGTTGGCTCCCTGGGCTGAGCCAGACTCTTGAAGCAGCTAGCTCCCCAGGCTGTGGGAGTCAGCCAGCTGGCCTAGAAGTTTGGAAGCCCCGAGATCTCAGCCTCGGGGCAATCTGCATGGCAGGGCTGCCCCACAAGTGCAGACCCCTGGATCTCTGGCTGATGTGAATTGTGTCAACAGCTGTTTCACTGCAGCTATTCAATGATGGGCAGCAATGAAACTGATATGAATCATGTCTATTTCACTCAGCTGCTGCTGGGTATCAAGGAGCATATTTCATTTTAGAAACACCATGTTTCAGTGTTTCCAAAAGAAAAAATTTCCAAATCCCCCAGTTCACAAGAAATTCTGAATAACATCTCCTTTTATTTGTCTTATTTTTCAGGTTAACAATCCAAGTCTTTTCAATGTCTTTTCATATCAGACTTCTCATGCCTCTACTCATTCTCACTGGTGTTCTTTGAACCGCTCCAATTCTGCAACAAACAGTTATTACTACTGAAGATATTGGTATGCACAGTGCATCTGAAATTTATGATCTGGTCTTGTGTGCCTTGTTTTGATTTTCTCTTGGTTGGGAAAATAATGTTTACAGTATCTTGATTGCTTGTGAAAGTAAATGTACTCATGAATATACAGCAGAGACAAACTAGTACACCTCCTATAATATTCCCACATAAAAAAATGTATTAAAATGGAGTTCAGGTTGAGGGTAGCAACTTAAAGGCAAGAGACACTACTGGGATGTTGTAGTTATCTCAAAATCCTGCATTACAAAACCCAGGAAATGCAGGGGTAAGGTTACACTTCAAATCTACACACGTTAAGATACCCACACAACCTTAACTCTGGCCTGTACTGACACCATGCATTAACCATATGATTATGTCATTTTAGTACTTGCAGTACCAGATTAGATTAAAATGATTTTTAAAAAGACACATTCTATTCTTTTCACTCATCATAGTATTACTATACATATGGTGTGGAGGATTTGTCTTCATGTTGCAAAGTAAAAAATTAACAACCTATTTAATAAAGGTCTTACCACCACAAGGGATATCACATAATGTCAGTCCATCATCATCTGTTGCCATTATACTAATTCCCTACAGCTTCCCCATCTGCGTGTGTACAATAAAAAAGCAGAACAGTTAGATTAACCAATAATTTTAAAACAATATCATGAACTAAAAGCATCTTTAAGGATCACTCACAATGGGTTCGAATTTGGTACTCATTCTTTAATGAGATCCAACAACAAGCAAAGTAGATCCAGGTGGATTTTTGATGCCAGGTTACAGAATTTAGCTCTGTAGTCTGGCAAAATAAAATATAAAGGACAACTTCATACACAATTAGAAGTGTTCTTAAGCATGACAAAATTATATTAATCTCTATATTATTTAGTATTGCTAAATAATCTTCATAGGAAAAAACTTTCCTATGCAGCCAGCTCAGTTTATACTGCATAAAGATAATAGGTCTACCAAGTGTATTCCTAAACCAATTAATGAAAATAATCCAATTCCACTCCTGTCTACACTTTAAAAGTAAATTCCTGTTACACTTAAAAACCAAAGCAGCAACCCATATAAACACTGCACATTTACATGACATTTTCCCCGCCAATGGATCCAATAGCACTTAACCCAAGACATTGTACAGCAACTGGAAACTATCATTTCATCCTTCCCACCCTCATTGACATGCAACCACCGCTGAAGTGAGGGTGGCAGCCTGGTGAACATCGATTAATACAATGTGGGAAGGGGGGGGACTAAGATATCTGGATAACAGCAGAAGTAACTATGCTATGAAATCTTTACCAGGGGATACACATAGGGCAGCATCAAGATTCTCAGTGGGTGGAGGTGTTGCTCTCCTCTGGACTTTCTCCAATTTGTCCACATCTCTCCTGAAGTGTGGTGCTCAGAACTGGACACAATACTCCAGTTAAGGCCTTATCAGTGTTGAACAGAGTGGCAGAATTACTTCTTGCTTACACCACTCCTGCTAATACATCCCAGAATGGCATTTGCTTTTTTTTTTTTTTTTTTTTGCAACAGTATTGTACTGTTAGTTCATATTTGGTTTGCGATCCACTATAACCCCCAAATACTTTTCTGCAGCAATCCTTCCTAGGTAGTCATTTCCCATTTAGTATGTTATGCCGTGCCAGGGATGGCAATGGGGAGAATAGGGGTTATGCCATGCCGGGAGGTGAGGGAAGAACAGGGATTGGGTTTATGCCTGGCCAAGGATGGCGGGCAGCTGTGGGCTATGCCAAGATGGGGATGACAACGACTGGGCGATGGGGCAAGGGCAGACGGGAGCTATGCCAGGCCAGGGGGAGTACCTGGGAGGGGGCATGTCAGGCTGGGGATGGCAACAGCTGGGCAGAGGGGTGGGGGCCATGCCAGTCCGGGGGGAATAATGCCAGGGGGGATGGCAGCCGGGCAGCTCATACTGGGTGGGGGTGGCAGCAGCTAGGAAGGTGTAGCTGTGCCAGGCAGAGGGCGTGGCGTCTGGGTGGGGAAGGTGGTGGTGGGGGCTGTGCCAGGCAGGGAGTGGCGGTGAGGGTGGCGGGGTTGTTCCAGGCTAGCGATGGTGGTGGCTGGTGGGGGGCTGTGCCAGGCTGGTAGCTGTGGGGGGACTGTGCCAGTCCCGAGGGGGCTATGCCAGGCGGGGGGCGGGGACTGGGTCTCTCTCTTCCAACCCCTCCCCCTGGCTGCGCGCATCCGCCTGGCGCCCGCCGCGGACCCTGTCCCGCCCCCTTCACCAACCGGGTGGCGTCTCTCCCTCGCCGCGGCAGCTTCCCAGAAACCCGGGATCCCCCCCAGTGCCGCCGTTGTCGCCGCCGCAAGTCCCGCAGGCCGGGCCAAGGGGAGGAGGGGCGGGTTTCGGGCAACTGCCAGCCACTCAGTAGGGACGCACAGCACGTAACCTTATAGACGTCACTAGTTTCCGCCTCTAGGAAAAAACAGTTGGCGCGAAAGTGAACCGTCTGCGGCGGCCCCGCCCCCAACAGCCTGGCCCTGCCCCCTCCACTCAAGCTCCGCCCCCTTCTCTCTGTGCCCTGAGCTCCGCTACGAGACCCTCGCGCTCTACTCTCCTTCCGGAGCTCCTGACCCAGCGCCCCGCCTGCCCGGAGCAGATGTACCTGCCGGGAGGGAGGGGTAATGCCTCGCGTCCTGGGGCAATGGACAGACGAAGAAGTTCATTTTTAAGTCTCTATTTTCACGCCGCAGCTAAAAATACAGCCGCACAATCCTCGTGCTCCGCCCGTGGGCAATGCTCGTGGCGGCCTAGGGGGAGAGAAACAGCGCCGCGAATTGCCTTTGCCTGTGTTAGTAGCACTGTTTGCAGCGCTCAAATGACATTATTCGTTTTTCACCACCGTCCCCTCCAGCGGCGTGTTGGGTACAGTGAGCTGGACAAGGTCTCCGTCATGAAGCACCACTCTGAAACCATTTGCAGCTTGAGGCCCTTATTCAGTGAAAGTAAATCGACTCGGTGTGGGCATAAATGGATCCTATCGTAGGATCAGAGTGTAAAATAGGAGGCCCCGATCCTGCTGTCAGTGAATCAATGTCTAAACTCCTTGAAAACATTGTAAGGCTGCCTCCTTCTCATCCAGATTCCCCCACCAGTCTCTGTTGTGCCCTGGTGTTTACAGATCACTGCCAACACGCAAAGAGACAGCTACAGTTCATGCGCAGCTAGTCAGTATCAAAACATGATCGTGTTCTAGTTACCTCGTCGCCCTTCTCCCCGAGCCCGACCTGTTCGTCTCTACACCTGCTGTCTCCTCGCTGCCCATGTAGCTGCAGTGTCATACTTAGTGCCTTGGCACCTGCCAGGACCGAGCTCTGAACGCTGAACCCGGGCAGAACAGAGCAGTAGCTTCCGTGATCACAGAGAAGGGACAGGGTAAGACTCGCCCCAGCTCCCGTTGCTATAAATAGAACTGCTGCTCCCGTTGAGCCCCTTGGAAAACTACAGATCCTAGCATGCAGCGCTCGATCTTCTGAGTGGCCGCTCGGCTCACGAGGGAGTGTTGCATGCTGGGACACGTAATTTTCCACCGGCCCCGCGGCTGGGGACCCGAGGCTACTTCCTTTCTCTCAACGGCGCTGGTTGGTGACGTTTTGCCAGAAACGGAAGCCTGTCTAGCGCGAGCTGCGCGTTTCTTCTTGTCCCCCACGTGTCGCGGTGTATCGGAGCTTCCAAAGGGACGCGCGCCCCTCCCCGCTCCACGAGAGACCCCGGAGCTCGCAGCGGGGGATGGAGGCCTTGCGGCTCCGCCTAGCCGGCCCGCTGCAGCTGGTGGCGCAGCGGAACGAGAAGAGCAGCAGCGAGCTGGGCAGGTTCCTGGCCAAGCAGGTGAGCGAGTGGCCGCGCAGCGCCAGTGCAGCTCCTGGGGGCACGGGGCAGCTCCCTGGGCAGCCCTCCTAGCCCGCGTCTCCCCCCGCTCCCGCCTGCTGCGTCATCCAGCTATCGCTGTGGGGCTGGGGAGGAGAAGAAGGGAGCCCCCCCTTCTGAAACACCCCCACCCCTCGTCTGCTTCGCCAGAACTGACCTCCCCAAAGACACGACCTCCCCTCCCCCCGCCTGCCGTCCATCTCCCTCCCTCCCTTCCCAGCGTCTGCCACGGAGAGCAACGGACAACTGCACCCTGTGCAGAGAACACCACGCACCCCCATCGCCCCTCCATCTTTGTTTCCTGCTGGCTCTCACCCTGCAATGCTTGTCCAGCCCTATCTGCTCACCCAGGTGTATCCGTAATGGGGAAAGGACAAAACATCTTTTCTACTGCTCTGATAGATCTTTTTTTCTTCTGGCCTCTATAGTTGGATCCATGGGAGCTCCCCTTCCGACACGTCTGTACTATATCCCCATCGACAATAAACTGTTCCTTCTTGGTTTTAACCTCCACTGTCTTCCAGGCCTATGGAGATGAATCTACCCTACAGTGAGAGCTAGAGGGAGCTAGGTATTGAAATACCTTTGAGGATCTGGGCCTCAGTTTCTCCGCTTCAGTCCCCTACACTTCAGGATGTATTTTTCTCTCACTCTCTTCTCTGTAAATATTAGAGGGAGTATGGTCTAGTAAGTAAAGGACAGGAAGTTCTATTCTTAGCTTTACCACTTGCTGTGTGATCTGGAGAGGATCTTTGACTTCTGTGTGCTTTAGTTTCTTTAGTTAAAAAGTAGGGTTACTTATCTACATTGTGGGATGTTGAGGTCTAATTCATTTATGTCTGTGAAACATTTGGAGGTCTTCAGTTGGAAGGTGTTGGAAGAGGATATAAAAGTGGGAAAACTATGTATTCTAGTATCTTTTGTGACCGAAGTTTCAAAGCACTTAAACAGCATATATATATACACACACACACACACACACACACACACACACACACACACACACACACACACACACACACACACACACACACACACACACACACACACACACACACACACACACACACACACCTCTCAAACTACACTTTTCCATTTGAGTGCCTAGTAGGAAATGTTCCTGATGTCTGAGGGTGAGGGAGGCTAAACCATCAAACTTTTTCAGGGTGTACACTTTTATTTCAAAATGATTTTTCTCTGCTACAGTTAGGAAAAACCTTCCTACTGTGAATCTATGATTTGCAGTCTTATTTATTTTTAGACAGTGCTAGTCATTGGTGGTTACAGTTTTCTCAAGCACTAGTAGGAGGACAGTGAAATTGACGCGCAAGTATTTAGCCAACACTATAAGTGAACATGTATGTGGGAGATCAGATGGATGCAAGAACTGCAAACATGATTGCACATGAAACTGAGTAATTGTCCGTGACTATTGCAGACTGTTGTCTTCTTGCTTTGTGCTGTTTACTTTTTTTGCATAAGGTGTTGATGCATATTGCTTCAAAATAGTTAATGGTAACATGACAAACATGCCACCACCTTGCTCTGTCATGGGTTGCTGCTTCCCAGTTACTGGGCTCGACCTCACATGTTTTCAGGTTTGACTTCAATGTATCTTTATATCAGTTGTACCAGCCACCATGAGAATGACTGCCTTGTTTTAACTGACCATAAATTATGGCCTTGGGTGTTCTTGAGTCAGCCATACAAATAAGGTGCCCAGACCAATGCAGCTGAGCCATTATGACCATGCTTTGAGTGCAGGACATCTGTCAACAATTGAGGATTTTGGTATTAGGAATCTTGATCCACTATTTGACCCTTCAAACAGACCGAAGGCAAATGGGACTGATTGAGTTTCCTGGAATGGGGCAATGTGTTGTTCATGTCTCACAACCATACAGAAGTGTCGTTAGCACAACTGCCCGATAGATATTTTGATTATCACTTATTTCGGTGCCCTTATCATTCTGTAGGTGGTGTGGCAACTTCCCAAATGCAGAGCTCTCCTTAGTTCTCTAGGTAACAAGAGGAGTGTTGAGAGGAGTGTTATTGATCTTAATAAATGGGTAGACATGCACATCTCCCTGCACAGGTTCATACAGTATTTCAGTTTTTTTTAGACTTATTGTGAAACCAAAGCAATTAACTGCATGAACGAAGTGATCAGTTATAAATTGAATGTCATTAATCTAGTGAACAACTAGTGCACAGTCATCAACAAATAAAAGTAAAAAGTAAATAATAAGTAAAGCTGCCACTTTTGTGTGAGCACAGAAGTGTTGCAGATTAAACAATTTCCCATTGGTGCAGAACTGAATAAATACTTCTGTCAGTATTATGAAATGCATGCTTAAGCATAGCCAAAAAAAGGATGGAAAAGATTATGGGAGTGAGCACAGAGCCTTGTTTGGGGCCATTAGTGACAGGAGTCCGATATCTTGCCATTTTCCACCACTCTGACCAGTGTCCCATTATGAAAGGACCAAATGACAGAAATAAACTTTGCACGGCATCCAAAGATGAACAAAACTTTCCGGAGTCCCTCACGATTAACAGAATCAAAAGCCTTAAGGGTGATAGGGCAAACGGATAAAGGTGAACAATGTTGACATCCTTGAAATCCTGTGGTACTGACTCTTGTTCCCATATAATATGGAAGAGTCTTGTAAGGTGCCTTGCAATATAGTAGCCAGCCTGCTTGTACAGCTCTGCTGGAATGGCATCTATTCAGGTGATTTCCCTTGTGACATCTGCTTGACTATAGTCTTGTATGAGGTAGGGGCTGGTGCAGGCCCTTCTTCTAAAGGGTGTTGTAGAAGAGCATTCATTGCTTCCTCAGGGATATCTGAAGGGTAGTTGAGAAGTAAACTCAAATGTCCCGTCCATCAAGCATTTCTTTTTTGTCAATTAAAAGTTGATTGCCATCCAGAGTGCGTACAAGGGTTATCCTGTTTCACCTGGGGCCATACACAGCATGGAGACCAGGAAAAAAGTTTTTGGTGTGCTTGCGGTCTGCTATCGGTTATAATTCCGACACTTTGTTTTCCGCCATTGCTTTATCATATGCCGAAGTTTGATCTGAACTATCTGATTTGCTCAATGATATGCAGCCGTTCTGGCAGCTGAACTTTATCTGCTTTGTAGGCTTGGAGCAAAAGTATGCAGTGAGTTCAAGAGCTGACATAGTTCAGAGTCATTCTCATCAAACCAGTTTCCTCTTAACAAAGTCAAAAACTTCAGCTGCCAAGTCATATGTTGTAGGAAATTGACAAGACTGTCAGAATGATACATTTGGGAGCTGAATCTGACAGATGAGAAGCAGTGGAATAAGACATTGAAGTTATTCATGAGGAAGAAAGACCTGAAAAATGGAAGCGGGGAAGGGTAGAGTAGCAGGAAGAGGCAGAGCAGTCCATCTCTCTCTGACTGCAGCCAGGAGGCCAGTGAAATAGTATGAGACCTGGGAGAGAGAATGTCCTTCCCCTTCCCTGTAGCTTTAGGAGAAGGTGAGCTTCAATTTTATTACTCTTGCTTGCTGGAAACTGATAGAAAGATGGATTATAGGTCAGGGGCCAGTGGTAGAACCCTGGTGGATTAGTAGTTAATTCTTTTGGCGAGATGAAAGACGGTGGTGGTATTGCCAGGCTTTGAACCTTCAGTTTCCGAGAACTTAGTGCCTTATCATTAGGCTTAGGCCACTCAACAGCAATCCTCTCCAGCCATCCGTTCTGTTCATCATTTTAATTTGCTAAATATATTATGTCTTGTATCGTTCTGCAACTTCAATACTCTTGTTTGGCTCCCTTCTCCTCGTCCCTTTAGTATTTCATAAATCATTGTCAAAGGGACTTGTCCAAAATCTATTTGGTACTCCTGGGGGAATTCTGCGCCACTGCACAATGCAGAAATTTGCAGAATTCCCCATTTCCCCTGCAGAATTGGTGCGGCAGAGCTGCTGGCCACCACCAGGGGCCGCTGGACTCTGCAGAGCCCAGCTCTCAGTGAGCAGAGCACCCAACCTGGCTTGGCTGGAGGCTGCACAGTCTGCTTGATCTTCATTCTCCCAGGGATGGGAGAGGGCCTGCGAGACCCAGCTCTGGCAAAGGGTGAGGAATGGCAGGGCTGCACCGCACCACGTCTCCTGGCAGGACAGTAAAGAATCTGAGGGGAATAAAGCCTCTGGGGGTGCTGGTATCTGGGCTGGGAGGTAACCTGCAGCTGGGCTCTGGGGGAATGGAAGTGCAGGAGTCTGGGCTCTGGGGGATCCACACAGCCCCCTCTAGTACCGCCCAACTGGAACTGGGTTGTCATAGGGGTTTTTTAAATTCTCTGCTCCTGGGGGAATCTTTTTTTGCTGCTGTCTATACTGTTGACATACTTGTTGACAGGTATTTTGAAATAAATTACTAAAATAATTGAAACTGAAGTGATTATACTGTCTTGTTTTGACAAGTAAAATATGCAGAATTTTGCTGAATTTTAAAATACTGTGTGCAGAATTTTTAAAATTTTGTCACAGAATTCCCCCAGGAGTAATTTGGGGAAGAGAATCCTGCTTTTGGGATTCATTTTAAATAAGTGTTTAAAGCTTCTCCCTCTGGTTATAAGGGATTTTGCTGTTCGTGCTTAAATGAGTCGTATAAATAGTGTCTCGGCTAAAGAAAAATAATCATGCCAAAATTTCAACCAATCTTAATTTCCTGACCTGGCATTTCTGGGTAATGCAAGCAAACCCCATGTTTGTGGGGGGCAGCAATTAATTTGAGTCTAAAATGAAAGGTATTAGTGTGGTTACAGGCACGTGGTGCATACACTAAGAAGGACACTAGTGAATGAATGTTGTAGGTATTTATTTGGACTAGATGAAATGAGTTTGGCTTAGTACAGTTATTGTTTGTGGGGGATCCATATCATGCAGCACCCTCACAATTGGCACCCTTGTTGGCAACTCTGTGAGAAGCCAAGGATTGAATTGTCATGGCAACAGAATGACCCTTCCCACCATTTCTCTAGCTCAGTGGTTCCCAGACTTTGACAACCTGTGAACCTCTTTCACGAAAATGTCAAGTCTCGCGAAACCCCTCCTAAAAATGAATATTTCCAGGGATTTTCTCCTTTACCTGAGTATAAATTATAAAAGCAGTGATCTTGGAAATACACAATTTGTTTTTATGACATGATTATTACACACTATTTATTATTAATTATTTATCATTACAGTATTTTTATTACATTATGAAAACGGCAACACTCTTCCAAGATCTCACTTTCGTAGCTTGTATCACTTTGAATAAGCCTGTTATAAGACAAGGTTCCTATGTTTCATCAAGGAGTATCAGATGTGAAACAGCAGGAAGGTATTTAAGAAGTCAACTCAAAGTTCCTCCTACACAAGCATTCAGGTCTTGAGCAGTCCAGGCAAACAACGCACGTTACAACAAAGCTTAAACTTGTTCTTCATAATAATTTTAAAAACAACACTAGCTGCCTATTTCATTTTAAAAACAGCAAAAAATATCCACCTCCTTTTCCATTTCTTATAAGGAGGCTTGAAGTTTAAATCTCCTCAGTGTGATAGATAGGCTTGCTTTGATCTGCTTAGCTCTTGGAAATCCAGGGGCTCTGGGCTGCTGGCCCCGTGCTGCCCGGGGTCCCTAGGGACAGCTCTGTCCACCATTAGGGACTTGTTTCCCGAGAACCCCCTGTAACATTTTGCGAACACCCAGGGGTTCACGAACCCCAGTTTCGGAACCACTGCTTTAGCTAGAGTAGGTTCAAGAAAGGCTGGTAAGGAAAGGTAGGGGGAACTTTTCACTGCTGCTAGTCATGCCATATTTACTCTGTGAATAGAGGATTTCAGTTTTCATTGGTGTCAAGGGGATATCTTTCACAAGCACTAGCCTTACCTATTAAGGCTATGTCTGCACTACAGAGTCTCTGCTGGCACAGCCCCCTTGTGTAGATGCAGCCTACCACCAAATGAAGAATTTTTCTGTTTGCCTGTAGGAACACCACCTTCTCGAATGATATTAGATAGGTTGAGAGCAGCGCAGTTCTGTCAATATAGCTGCTTCTTCATTTTTTTTCCATACCTAGTGATCGATATAGCTAAGCCGATATAACTTTTTTAAGTGTAGACCCAGAGTTGTGCTGCATCCATGTAAAAATGTATCTTCAATTTCTGTGTTTAAAAAAAAAATCAAACTTAATTGTTCTAGTAATGTTTACATACAGCCTGGTCCAGTAGCAATGTAAAAGTAAATTAGCATAATAGGCATTATCACCAGTATTTGAGCACCTGCCACAATAAAATACTCAGCCTGAATGTTCATACCATATAGGAAAAGTTACTGTCACAACTGACATACATTTTCTATTGTCCTTAATGTGCAGTAAATATTTGGACTTCAGACTCTCTTGAATCAGAACATTGCATTTTCATGGGTGCAGTCTCAAATGCTGGTTTTATTAGAGAAAGTAGTTTTGGCTCCTTGTGGCAGTGTGGTTTCTGTGGCTACAGTTCAGAAATGTGAAGGTTAAACTACAAGCAGGAGGGTAACACAACATCCTTCCTTTTTTCTCCATGTCTTTCATCACTCTGTGAACTGAGCAACTTGAATTGAAAGTTCTGAGTCTTTGTGCAGTTTCTCTATTTAGTTTTGGCTTAAGCAGCAAGTAGGAGAACATTTGAGAGAGTCTTAAGGGACATCGGGGACACTAGATTCTGGTTCTCAAATTGGTTGATTCTTTTGGATTACTTTAAGCTTATACTAGCTTGTTATCTTGCATTATGACTTTCACTTCTCAGATGTATGTGAATTGAGGGATCTTTTAGTAAAATAATAATTTGCAGCTCTCAATCATTTTTACCAATGAGTTATTGTCGTTACTCCCTTCACAGATGAGGAAACTGAAGAACAGAGAGGTGAACTGACTCCCCCAAGGTCACCCAGCAAGCCAAAGCAGAGCAAGAATAGACCCTATGCTTCCGGAGACCCAGTCCAGTGCCCTAACAGCTGGGGCAAACTGCCTCCTTAAAATGTTAAGCTTTAAAACAAACAAAAAGATTTAGCTACCAGATATGCAATCACATAACATGTAGAAAAGATTTATGCTCAGTGCTGAGCTCTTTCTGCCTCTCTGGCTCGGCTGTGGCTTCTGTGAGTGATTCTATTAATAAAGAAGCTGCTCCTGCAGAGGAGAAAAAAACCTCCATCCCTGAGATGTGTGGTTTGCAACAGTCTCTTTAAACACTAGCAATCTGAAGATATTTGGTCTTTACTGGGCTCTAACAAGCCTTGTGTTTACACATACCATTCAGGGTACTGCCTGGTTGTAGTTGTGCATATTGTTTTATCTCACTCTTTTTGCCCATTTCTTGGTAGTATTTAGCTTTTTCCCATGTACGATGCAAGAGGGAGGTGTGTATGTGAGACAGGAGTGGTTCTGTCTGACTTTGCAGATGGCTGTAGCTACCACCTGTAAAGCCACTAAAACTTTAGTCACAAAAAAATTAATGATCCTTTTTTTAAAAGGATCAAATATGGTGAGCTACCATGACATGCATGTGCTAACCTTCAGTACAGAAATAAAAATAACTTGCTAGATATATGTTCAGAATTGGGAGAGAAATATCTCTAACAATTTATTATACGTATTATCATAACATCAGATTGTCTTGTGATTGCTGCTCTCTGGTGTTATGAACCTAGTCTGCCGATGCTTTCCAAATCAAACTCTACATTGGAAATAAACTTCTGATACTTAACTTGCCCACCATTCATCTTAATGCCCTTCACCTCAGGACAATATGGGATCTGTACGCAAACAGAATGAGCAGTGTGCACATGTTCTCTTTTCATGTGGGACAACACAAACCTGCAATTGAATCTCCAGGTCAAATGAAAGTCTAGCATTCAAATTAAATGACACAACTTCACACTGCACAAAACATTTAGAACAAGGAAATAGTGTTTTACATAAAACTGCTAGGAGCGCAATTTGGCTGTCAATCCTTCCTCGTATGAAGGCAACTGAAGATTATTTTCATCTGCCCTCGGTGCAGTTATGCTTCTTCATCCCCTGACCCTCTCCTTTCCAGTAGACTTGTGATTAGTTTAAATTAGGCACAAGCCTTTACAGCTAGAAAACGGCAGTTGTTGCATTTGTATCTAGCCCACAGGAGTGACCATGTTATCTGTTATCCTTGATATTAGTTTAGGTGGGACTGTTATCCTCCCCAGTCTTTGTCCTAATATTAAATAGGCAATAGACTATCAGGAAGTTGCCTGTTCCAAGGCAGTAGATGTACTCTTTGTTCTCTATAGGTTTGTCTTGATTAGGAAATGTGGTTGAGTCTAGGCCAGGTTTAGGCTATGTCTACACTACTGACCTTACAGCTGTACCGCTGCAGCTGCACCGTTGTAAGGTCTCCTGGGTAGCCGCTGTATGCTGGTGGGAGAGAACTCTCTTGCCAGCATAATTAAACTACCCCCAATGAGTGACGGTAGCTACGTTGTCAGGAGAGCATCTCCTGCTGACATAGCGCTGTCCACACTGATGCTTTTGTTGGTGAAACTTACGTTGGTCTGGAGGGTGTTTTTTTCACACCCCTGACTGACAAAAGTGCTAGTGGAGACAAAGCCTTAGTTGACACATGCTAGCTAAGCCTGATCTGAACTCTACCTCTTCCATAGGTATGCAGGTTAACACCTCAGCTTATTTTATCAGTCTTGAGCTTAGAACGTGACTAGCTAAAGATGTTACCCTATATCTACATTAGGAAAAAGGTCAATTTCAGGTCCAGCTTAGCGTAGGTTGGCTAACTTAACTCAGGCCTTGGCTACACTTGCGAGTTACAGTGCTGTAAAGGCTCCCCCAGCGCTGTAACTCACTCCCCGTCCACACTGGCAAGACATTTGCAGCGCTGTATCTCCGTGGTTGCAGCGCTGCATGTACTCCACCTCTCCGAGAGGAATAGTGAGTATTGCGCTGCCGCTGCAGCGCCAGTGTGGCCGCCCAATGCGCTGTGAATGGCCTCCAGAATTATTCCGCAGTATCCCACAATGCCTGTTCTAGCCACTCTGGTCATCAGTTCAAACTCTACTGGCCTGGCCTCAGGTAACCAACCATGTGACCCACCCTTTACATTCCCCGGGAATTTTAAAAAAAACCTTCCTGTTTGCTCAGCCTGACGTGGCGTGGAGTGCTATCAGTGAATCTTTCCAGGTGACCATGCCTCCACGCGCCAAGCGAGCCCCAGCATGGAGCAATGGTGAGTTGCTGGACCTCATCAGTGTTTGTGGGGAGGAAGCTGTACAGTCCCAGCTGCGCTCCAGCCGTAGGAAATACGATACCTTCGGGAAGGTATCAAAGGACATGATGGAAAGGGGCCATGACCGGGACGCCCTGCAGCGCAGGATTAAAGTGAAGGAGCTGCGGAGTGCCTACCGCAAAGCCCGCGACGCAAACGGCCGCTCTGGTGCTCCCCCCGTGACCTGCCAATTCTACAAAGAGCTGGGTGCGATACTTGGGGTTAACCCCACCTCCACTCCGAGCACCACCATGGACACTTCAGAGCCGGTGTGGGGGGAGGAGGAGGAGGAAAACGGGAGTGATGGTGGTGGGCTGGATGGAGACACCCCGGAATCCCTGGAGCCATGCAGCCAGGAGCTCTTCTCGAGCCAGGTGGAAGGAAGGTAGCCAGTCGCAGCGGCCGGTACTTGGTGGAGGACAAACCGAAGAGCAGGTTCCCGGTAAGCGGTTTTTTTTTTCGGGAAGGAATTTTTTCAGTGCGGGCTCTTTGGGAGAGGAGGATTAGGCATGCATGCCTAGATGCGGAATAGTGCATTGTTGTGGTTTATCACATTGCGGTAATCGGCCTCGGTAATCTCCTCGAATGTCTCATCCAGAATGTGTGCAGTGCGCTTGCGCAGGTTTATCGGGAGAGCCACCGTGGTCCTTGTCCCAGCCAGGCTAACGTGTCTGTGCCATTGTGCCGCGAGGGGCGGGGGGACCATTGCTGCACACAGGCAAGCTGCATATGGGCCAGGGTGGAAGCCGCATTGCAGTAGAAGACCCTCCCTTGCTTCCCAGGTCACCCTCAGCAGCGAGATATCGTCCAGGATGAACTCCTGTGGAAAATGTTGGGACAGTGTTCAGTGTAGGTGCCCCCTGAATCTGTTTCAGGGCTGCACTGTCCTCTTTCTGTGCCTTGGGGAGAGCCAACAATCAGTCCCCCTTACTCACCATTTTGAGGCTCCCGTAGGATATGTGTGCTCTGTTTCGGACGGGAAAATTATGCTATTGTGTAGACCCTGTGTGTTTTCTACTCCTCAAGTGCGGGGGGAATCATTACTCTGTCTGGTATAAACAATGCTGCCTCTGTTAAATGTTGCATTTTGCCTATACAGCTGCATCAACCTTGAGACCTCAGCCGTCCCTCTTATCGCCTGCTCAGAGACTGCAAAGACTCAGGAAGAGACCGCGAAAAAGCAAAGAAGACATGCTGCAAGAAGTGATGCGGCAATCTATTAAAGAGAATGAGAAAGCACAGAACTGGAGGGGGAGAGAAAGCAGGATCCGCCAGGAAAACGCAGCGCACCGGCGGCAAAGCACTGATAGGCTCATAAGCATCCTGGAGCGCCAAGCAGACGCTATCCAGGAGCTGGTAGCCATGCAGAAAGAGGAGCAGTACCGCAAACGCCAGCCCCCCCCCCCCACAGCCTTTGTCCCAAAACTCTTTCCGTTGTGCCCCACTGTCACCTCCAACCCACTTTCCCCAACTTCTGTGTTCTTCACGCCACCCGCTGCCTCCAACACCAGTATCTTCACCACCCAGCCCTGAAAATCATGACCCTTAACCTCTGCACTCAACCCCCATCACCATGCAGTATAGCTGTCCTGAAGTGCAGTACTCATTGCACAGCACACCAGACAGGACACACGCGAATCTGTGATTGTACTGTTCCCCACTCCACCCCCTTGTTTCTTTTCAATAATTTTTTTTTCTTTTCAATAAATGGATTCTTTGGCTTTGAAAACATTCTTTATTATTGCATAAAGTAAAAGACTCCTTAGCCCAGGAAATAAACAGGCACTGCAAGTCTGCTTAGCAGACACTGATTCCTAAAGATTGGAACTACTGCACTTCACTCCTGTGCAGGGCACCAGATACTACTGCTGGTTTTCAGCTTCAAATTGCTCCCTCAAGGCATCCCTAATCCTTGCAGCCCCGCCCTGGGCCCCTGTAATAGCCCTGCTCTCTGGCTGTGCAAATTCAGCCTTCAGGTGTTGAACCTCGGAGGTCCATGCCTGAGTGAAGCTTTCACCTTTCCCTTCACAAATATTATGGAGGGCACAGCACGTGGATATAACCGCGGGGATGCTGTTTTCGGCCAAGTCCAGCTTCCCATACAGAGATCGCCAGCGGCCCTTTAAACGGCCAAAGGCACACTCCACAGTCATTCGGCACCGCCTCAGCCTGTAGTTGAACTGTTCCTTGCTGCTGTCAAGGCTCCCTGTGTAGAGTTTCATGAGCCACGGCATTAACGGGCAAGCGGGATCTCCAAGGATCACAATGGGCATTTCAACTTCCCCTACCGTGATCTTCCGCTCTGGGAAAAAAGTCCCGGCCTGCATCTTCCTGAACAGCCAAGTGTTCCGAAAGATGCGTGCGTCATGCACCTTTCCGGGCCAGCCTGTGTTAATGTCAATGAAACGCCCACGGTGATCCACAAGCGCCTGGAGAACCATAGAGAAATACCCCTTCCGATTAACGTACTCGGATCCTAGGTGGGGTGGTGCCGGAATAGGAATGTGCATCCCATCTGTCGCCCCTCCACAGTTAGGGAACCCCATTTGTGCAAAGCCATCCACTATTTCCTGCACGTTACCCAGAGTCACGGTTCTTCTGAGTAGGATGCGATTAATGGCCTTGCAAACTTGCATCAACACGATTCCAACGGTCGACTTTCCCACTCCAAACTGGTTTGCGACCGACCGATAGCTGTCTGGAGTTGCCAGCTTCCAGATTGCAATAGCCACCCGCTTCTCCACTGGCAGGGCAGCTCTCAATCTCGTGTCCTTGCGCCGCAGGGTGGGGGCAAGCCCCTCACACAGTCCCATGAAAGTGGTTTTTCTCATCCGAAAGTTCTGCAGCCACTGCTCGTCATCCCAGACTTCCATGACGATGTGATCCCACCACTCGGTGCTTGTTTCCCGAGCCCAAAAGCGGCGTTCCACGGTGCTGAGCATGTCCGAGAATGCCACAAGCAATTTCGTGTCGTACGCGTTACGCGGCTCGATAGCATCGTCGGACTCCTCACCCTCACTCTCACTGTCACTTTGGATCTTAAGGAATAGTTCGACAGCCAAACGTGACGTGCTGGCAAGACTCGTCAGCATACGCCTCAGCAGTTTGGACTCCATTTCCCGCAGACAGATCGCGTTGCACAGAAACCGTTGAAAGGTGGTGCCAAAGGTGGACAGAAACAAAGGGATTTCTGGGATGCGAAGTGATGCATCACGGGGCATTGGGACAGGACCCAGAATCCCCCGCACCCACGCCCCCTTCCCACAACCCACGGCGCCAGAATGGGAAAAGGTGCTCTGTGGGATAGCTGCCCATAGTGCACCGCTCCCAATAGCGCTGCAATTGCCGCAAATGTGGCCACGACAGTGCGCTGGGCAGCTGTCAGTGTGGACAGACTGCAGTGCTTTCCCTACTCAGCTGTACGAAGTCAGGTTTAACTCACAGCGCTGTACATCTGCAAGTGTAGCCAAGGCCTCAAACTCAGCCTCTTCCTACTGTAACCCTAAGGGTAAGTCTAGACTATAGTTTGTGCTTCTGTTTTAACTTGAGTTAAATGATTATCAGTTAATTTAAAATAGCATATTTTTTAATGGTAACCTAGACACTCCACAGATGTTTGTTTCAGAACACAAATGTTTAAACCAAACCACACACATTTGTGGAGTGTCTAGGTTAGCATTTAAAAAGGTGTGTGTTAACTCAAATGAACTGGTGGTCAATTAACAGGACCAAAACGTATTGTCTAAATATGACCTATATTTGATTGTATCTCAGATGGGGAGACCATAATTTCTATCTATGGGCCTTTCTGAAATGCCTTTGATTTTAGTAACTAGGTGCTCTACATGTGATATATCACACAGTGGCTCTGTATAAAATGAAGAGGCCAGTCTCCATCCTGCTAGAAGCTTGTGCCTATTCTGGACCATGGTGCCTTTTTTTTTTTTTTTTTTTAACCTCCCTTCCTCCTCCCCCCCCACTTTGTTTCTATGAGGAATGGATTGAAGAGGTGAACTTGCTAGCATGATCTGAGCAGAGAAGGACTCTTCCTGTT
Source organism: Emys orbicularis (assembly GCF_028017835.1). Lineage (NCBI taxonomy): Eukaryota > Metazoa > Chordata > Testudines > Emydidae > Emys > Emys orbicularis. The sequence continues at coordinate 72,303,677 of NC_088685.1, read as the reverse complement.
CTCCTTTGGGGAGGTGTTTCAGAGCCCTTGCGTCAGTTATCAAAAAGGCCCTTCCCACCACTCAGGCCTGGAGGCCTGGTATCCCAGTAATAAGTCAGTCCAATGCCTAGCAGTGAGGCCTGGAACCCTGCTGCTCTGACCTCTTCTGCCCCCTCAAAACTTGACCAGTCCCAGGTACTTTGATCCTTTTGCTCAATACTTATGTCTTCCGAGTGACTCAGTTTAAGCCAGTATCCTCTGAACAGTGCATTTGGTAAACATGCTCTCTGTGCTGGATGGAAAAGAGACAAAGGGCCGTGTGTCACTCACCTGTTGCTGGCTTTAGTAGTCTGTCACCTTGCTTTGGACCTTAATGCTCAATCGTAGCTGTGCTGTTTAGTGTCACCTTCACGTTTATATATATGTGTGTACGTTGGCTTCCTAGGGGAAGTGTGGAGCTGTCCTTTATGATTCTGATTTAAAACAGCTTTCCAAACTGTTGGGAAAGATTTACCAGTTAAGGTACAGAACCTTCTTTCTACCAATTACCATGATTATGAAAAACGATTTCACTTGCCCGCTCACAGGAGAAGTAATATTTTTGACATGGAAGTATAACTTTCTACAGCCACCTTTTAGTAAAAATCCCCTCTTATTAGTAGCATCATATGTGAAACTATTAAGACCTCCATATGTCCTGAGATCATACTTAAGTTATGATCTTTTTATAGAACAAGAACATTCCCAGTGTCAGTGTGAGCTATGAGAAGCAGATTTATATGTCCTATAGGACTATGCATTGATTAAAACATTGCTTGTTCTTGTGAAATTGCTTACACTACAGATATTGATGTACAATAGCTGGGTAATTAGAGACTGTTTTACTGTTTGGATCATATTCTGTTTCTCTTATGTTTAAGCATCTGTATATCTGGCATTTAAAGAACATAAGAACGGCCATCCTGGGTCAGACCAGTGGTCCATCTTGCCTAGTATCCTGTCTCTGACAGTGGCCAGTTCCATATGCAGTTCTGGCGTTTGGTGGTTTAGGGACACGAGCATGAGGTTGCTTCTCCGATCATCTTGGCAAATATCAGATGGTGGACCTATCCTACATGAATGTATCTACTTCTTTTTTGAACCCAGTTATACTTTTGACCTTCAGGACATCCCTTGGCAATGAGCTCACAAGTTGACTACATTGAGTGAAGAAGTACTTGCTTATGTTTGTTTTTAAACCTGCTGCCTATTTCATGAGGTGACCCCTATTTCTTTTGTTATGTGAAGGGGTAAATAACACTTCCCTATTCACTTTCTGCATACCATTCATAATTTTGTAGACCTCTAACATATCCCCTTTTAGTCATCTCTTTTCTAAGATGAACAGTCCCAATCTTTTTAATCTCTGCTTGCATGGAATCTGTTGTATACCCCTAATCATTTTTGCTTATCTTTTCTGTACCTTTTCCAATTCTACTATATCTTTTTTTTGAAATGGGGACATCAGAACTGCATGCCGTATTCAGTGTGTGGGTGTACCATAGATTTATGTAAAGGCATTATGATATTTTCTGTCTTCTTATCAATCTCTTTCCTGTTAGCTTTTATGACTGCAGCTGCACATTGAGCAGATGTTTTCAGAGAACTACCCAGAATGACTCCAAGATCTCTTTCTTGAGTGGTAACAGCTAGTTTAGATCCTGTGGTTCTGTATGTATAGTTGGGATTATGCTTTCCAATATGAATTGCTTTGCACTTATCGACAATGAATTTCATGTGTCATTTTGTCATCCACTCAGCCTGTTAAAAATCATTGATTTTTATCCACCCTGCTAAAAAGTATGGATCTCTCCAATATCCTCTGCAGTAGAGACTGATGCAAAAAATTCATTTAGCTTCTCTGCAATGGCCTTGTCTTTCTTGAGTGCGCCTTAGCACCTCGGTTGTCCACTGGCCCTATTGACTGGCAGGCTTCCTGCTTCTGATGTAATTGCATTTTTGCTGTTTTTGTGTCCTTAGCTAGTTGCTCTTCAATTCTCTCTTAGCCTGCCTTATACTTTTACATTTGACATGGAGGTCCTAGATTTTACTCTTAGTTGGCAGCCTAAATTTTACCTCGTTACCTGCAGAACCAAAGGATTGTCTCAGAAACAAAATAAGCACCCCATTAGCTGTCTTATTGGAGTAGCTAAGGATTGAGTAGTCAGAGTTTATGCTCCTTTCTATTTTCCTTCTTAGGATTTGACTTCCAGTTTTTAAAGGATGACTTTTTGCCTCTGTCTTTTTTACTCTGCTGTTTAACCGTGGTGGCTTTTTTTTTTTAAAGTCCTCTTACTGCTTATGGGGGGGGGGGTGTAGGAGATATACATTTAGTTTGAGCCTCTATTATGGTGTTTTTAAATAGTCTGATGCAGTTTTCAGGCATTTCACCCTTATAACTGTTCCTTTTAATTTCCATTTAGCTAGATAATAGAATAGTTTTGCTACTCAAAATCGGGCACCTGTTTTAAATTCTGTAATGACCAGACTCTTCCATGTCCCTGATGAACATAAAACAATTGGTTCAACCCACCTGTAAAATAAAAATAGTTAGCTGGTGTCAGAGAAAAGTATGTCGTGTCTAGGTTTATTCTGTTGTGAGAGCTGAGAGGAAGTGAGGGAAACTCAGTGTTGAGTTTCACAAAAACAAAACTAATGGTATATTAGGAGCTGGTCAAGACAAATTGTGTTGTTTGGAGTAAGCGGTAAGAGTGGTGTATGAATGTATTTATACTGCTTTATGTTTGGCTAAGCAGAGGCACAAAGAACCTTGAACAAGAAGGGAGATAAGTTTCCACAAGAACTGTTTTATGACTGGGAGATAATAGCAGTAGGCTGCAGAACAAAGACTGGAGAAAAGACTAGTTGTTTTTTTACATAAAGCAAATGGGAATGCACTGGTGTTGAGAGTGAATCTGGGTCTTATTTGTTCTCTTTTGCAGAATTTGTGATGCATTTTCTTGTATAAATGGTCCCTTGGGCATGAAAGTTGAAAATATTTTTCAAAACTGCACATAAAAAATTTCTTTTCTCGGAAGTGTTGTGTACCTTAAACACTATCAGAAATGTGGAAATAACGTCGTTTATAGCATGACTGAGTCAAGGTTTGGTGTCTTAAAAAGAAATAATAAACAGGCATGTAACTCGAGGTTGTAGTGGTGTTTCTTTATAACTGCTATAAATGCTTTTCAGGCTGCGTAGTGGAATAGGCTCCTTATTGATTTCCAGTGACAGTGGTGTGACTGGAGAGGGTGCCCTGAAGTACAAGTATTTATGTGTATATATAGCTTATCAGTGGCGGAACCCAGGTTCTGGAATGGGATTTGGGGGGAGTAAATGACATACGATTGGCTATTGGTGGGCAGCCCTGCACTCACCCAGCAGGGGCGGCTCCTGTCCCACAGGGCTGGGTCTGGCTCCCCACTCTCAATGTTGCAAGTTGGCACATAGGGTCTTAGAGTCATTTAGTTTTGTCCCTGGCTCTCCGTTCCGTTATGAGGCTCTCCAGCCCAGTGTGAAAATTTGTGTCATTATACCTCGTTTTGCCAGTTGATTGAAAAGGCACCATACACACCTCTAAAGGCTGCTGTGGGGAGTACGGGAAGTTGCCCTCCTATCCTTCCCCACCTCCTATTACCTCCGCCATTGCTACTTATCTGTTGTGCTGCCTGATTTCTGTTTAAAATTCCTGGTTGAGTCTCAAACTGACTGGCGACATAGGTAGCTGAAATGTGATTTGGAATGATAACTCATTTTTGATGTGATCGTAACTGTTAATTGTCCTTTTCCTCTTTCTTCTCCTCCAGATCTGGACTCAGCAGGATCGCCAGTGTATTCTCAATGCCTTAGCACAGTTATTAGTGGATAAAGAATGTACTCTACTGATTGGTCGTCAGTTTCGACCAATCCTGCTGGATTTACTGGAAAGAAATGCAGAAGCCATTAATGCTGGTGGTCAAATCAACCATGATCTGCATGAAAGGCTTTGTGTAGCAATGAGCAAGCTCATTGGTGACCACCCTGATGTGCTTCCGTAAGTGATGTGATGTCTGCTTGTGTGATGTTTGAACTTGTTCACTATATACTAGGTCAGGGGTGGGCAAACTTTTTGGGCCGAGGGCCATATCTGGGTGGGGAAATTGTATGCAGGGCCGTGGGAGGGGGTGCGGTGTGCAGGAAGGGGCTCAGGGCAAGGAATTGGGGCAGAGGAGGGGTGTGGAGTGCATGGGGGGCTCGGAAGAGGGTTGGGGTGCAGGAGGGGTGCGGACCTCGGCAGGGGGCTCAGGGCAGGGGGTTGGGGTGCACAGAGGTGCGGGGTGCAGCAGGGGGCTCGGGGCAGGGGGTTGGTGTGGCAGGGGACTCAGGGCAGGGAGTTGGGGTGCGCGGGGAAGGCAGGGGGCTTAGGGCAGGGAGATGGGGGGCGGGGTGCAGGAGGGGTTCCGGCTCTGGGGTGGCAGCGGCACGCACCGGGGCCAGGGTAGGCTCCCTGCACACCTGCCCTGTCCCCGGCCCCGCGCCGCTCCAGGAAGCGCTGCAGCCCCTGGGGGAGGGGGAGCGAAGGGCTCCGCGTGCGCTGCCCTTGCTGCACCTCCAGATACCTCCCCCGAAGCTCCCATTGCCTGCGGTTCCCTGTTCCCGGCCAATGGGATCTGCTGGCCGCTGCTGAGAGCGGCGCGGGGCCTGCGGCGCCACAGGGGGCAATCCCGTGGGCCGGATCCAAAGCCCTAAGGGGCTGGATCCGGCCCGCGGGCCGTAGTTTGCTCACCCCTGTACTAGGTAGCTGGTCAATAGATGGATCTTCTGGCTATGAGAGAGAAAGTGGGTATTTTCATATATTTTTATTGCCTTGGTAATGGACATTTCTTGAATTGAAACTCTGACTGAGAAAACCCAAGGTTTTAAATTAAAGGAAATGTTTAAATGAATGTCTGGCAATGTCTAACATGATATGCATCTTTTTCAATGATTGAAATGAAATAGAAAAATGTCTGGCGTGCATGGTAGAGTGTTATGTGAAAATTATTCATTGGCAAAAATTTTCAAAACTATGCATCTAAAATTAGGCTCCTAAATCCAAATTTAGACCTAAATAAAAGTGGTCAGTACTGGTTCAGCAAATTGGAATTAACCCTCTCATGACCAGAGGTTAACACGGGTTAGTGGAACTGGTGCTGACCACTGTTTGTCCTTGTAATCTGAATAATCAGCACTAGTCAGTTTAACTGACTATTGACAAATGACTGCTAACATGGTTGTTTGCAGTGTGATGGTAGTAGTAGTAGTGTTGTTCCCAGGATACAGTAGAATCTCAGAGTTACAAACACTTCGGGAATGTAGGTTTTTCATAATTCTGAAATGTTGGTAACTCTGAACAAAACATTATGGTGGTTATTTCAAAAGTTTACAACTGAACATTGACTTAATACAGCTTTGAAACTTTACTATGCAGAAGAAAAATGCTGCTTTCTCTTTATTTTTTTTTAGTAGTTGACATTTAACACAGCACTGTACTCTATTTGGTGTGTGTGTTGTGTGTGTGTGTGTGTGTTTGTGTGTGTGTGTGCGCGCGCGCGTGCTGTTGGCTGATTGCATACTTGCGGTTCCATATGAGGTTTGTGGTTGACCGGTCAGTTCGTAGTCTGGTGTTTGTGACTCTGAGGTTCTACTGTATTAGAGAGACAAGGTGGGTGAGGTAATATCTTTTTTATTGAACTAACTTCTGTTGGTGAGAAAAAATAAACTTTTGAGCTACAAGAATTCTTCAGGTCTGGGAAGGGGAGTCAGGGCTGGTCTACACTGGAAACTTACACCAGCTTAGCTACATCTGTCAGGTGTGTGAAAAATCCACCTCCCTGAGAGATGTAGCTATGTTGACCTAACCCCCTCTGCAGACAGTGATAGGTGGATGGAAGAATTCTTCCTTTAACCTAGCTACTGTCTCTTGGGGAGGTGGATTAACTACAGCAATGGGAGAATCCCTCCTGTTGCTGTAGTAAGTGTCTACACTGAAGTGCGACAGCAGTGCAGCTGTGTCTACGTAGCGTTTTAAGTGTAGATAAAGGCTTCAGAGTGTCATAGATAAATACAAGGTGGAACAGATACAAGGTGGAATATGTTAACTACTTATGCTAAACAGTCTATTCCACCTTGTATTTAGCTGTCATGCTCTGAGTACCTTTCCCAGAACTGAAGAAGAGCTCTGTGTAGTTTGAAAATTTGTTTCACCAACGGAAGTTGGTTCAGTAAAGAATATTACATCACCCACCTTGCTCAGATAAAATGGTACTATTTCCAATTGTAGACAAGGCTTCAATTTACATTTGGTTTGCATTGTACCAACAATTACTGTTTAAGGACTTTTGTGGATTAGAATACTTTTGTAGATTGTTTTCTGGATATACACACTTGGATATACACATTTGCCTAGTTTAATGTCTCCACTTACCTCTCTCTAAGGTTTGCTCTGAGATATTTTAAGGATACTTCCCCAGTGTTCCAAAGACTCTTCCTGGAAAGTTCTGATACAAACACAGTCCGATATGGGCGCAGACGGATGAAGTTACGGGATCTCATGGAGGCTGCTTACCTATTCCTCCAACAAGAGCAGTCTGTATTCCGGGAGTTGTGGGACTGGAGTGTGTGTGTTCCGCTGCTAAGGAGTCATGATACTTTGGTCCGCTGGTAAGTTTAAATCCAAAAATCTTTTCCATTCAAGGACAAGTGTTCTGAATTTCTCCTAGCAGCCTTCACTTTTAAGGGGAAAGATGAGAGTAACCTTCAGCAATACCAGACAAAGAATGCGCCACTCCTGGAGGAATTCTGCACCACTGCGCAATGCAGAATTTGCCCAGAAATCCATGTTTCCCCTACAGAATTGGGGCTGCTGGTTGTCACTAGGGCCGCTGGACTCTGCAGAGCCCAGCTCACAGTGAGCAGAACACCCAGCCCGGGTGGGGTTGAAGGCTCTGCACATTCTGACTTCCCGGCTTGGTCCTCATTCTCCTGGGAACGGGAGAGGTCCTGGGAGACCCAGCTCTGGCCAACGGTGAGGAAGGGCAGGGTCGTACCACACTACATCCGCCAGCGGGACAGTAAAGAAGCTAGGGGGGAGTAAAGGCACTGGGGGTGGAGGTTTGTGGGCTGGGGAGTGCCCCATGGTTGGGCTCTGGGGAAAAGAGGGTGCGGGTGTGTGGGCTGGGGGGGTGCCCAGGGGCTGGGCTCTGGGGAGAGTTGGGTACGAGTGTCTGGGCTGGGGGGTGCCCCGCAGCTGAGCACTGGGTGGAGGGGAATGCAGGTATCTTGGTTCTGTGGGCCCCACACACCCCTCCACTACCTCCCTCTCCCCCGCCCCCCCCCCCCCCCAACTGGAACTGGTTGTCGTAGGGCAGGAATAGTCAATAGGTGTACCATGGGCCAAATCCAGACCACCAGACGCTTTTGAATGGACCCCAAAATGTTTTCATTTACTTATTGTCATGATTATTATTATTATTGTATTTATTTTTTCTGGTTTCTGGATCTTGACTAGACCTTGACCAAGAAATTTGGACCTTGACAAAAAATAATTGACTACCCCTGTCGTAGAGCTTTCTTTCACTCTCTTCTCCTGGGGGAACCTTTTTATTAATTGTCTGTATCGTTGACATACTTGTTGACAGGTATTTTTAAATAAATTACCAAAATATTTCAAACTGGAGTGATTATATTGTATGAATATAATCTAAAATATGCAGAATTTTAAAAAACTGCAGAATTTTTAATTTTTTTGGCCCAGAATTCCCCTAGGAGTAATATGTTAAACTGAAGTTCAGATTTCATACATGTCTACCAACGTCTCTTAAGAAAAAAGTCTTAAGTTTCAGTTAAAATAAAAACCGTTAACTTTTAAAAACATTAACGTTTCTACTGAAAAATGGAGGAAAAAAGCCCCACCCACTTACCTAACTTTGTAAATTATGATAAAGCACGCAAAGGACAGCTCCTCTAAGCCTGGTGCCTCACCCAGAATAGAAAGTGCAGTCAGTGGGTGATGCACCAGGCTTCGAGAGCTGTCCTTTGTGTGCTTGTACTCCTGCCTCAGTTCCTTTTCCTTCTGATGGCACTGCTGCTGTTCAATAGCCCAGAGCCGCCACTTCTTCCAACGAGTGCTTGTAGATCAGGGATCTCAAACTCAAATCACCACGAGGGCCACATGAGGACTAGTACATAGACCCAAGAGCCGCATCACTGACTCCTTTTCATATAAAGATACAAAAGATCCCCCCCCCACCCCGCCTCTTCCCACTCTTCCCCGCCCCCATTCCAACCCCTTCCCCCAAATCCCCACCCCAACGCCGCCCCCTCCCTGCCCCTATTCCAACCCCTTTCCCAAATCCCTGCCCCTGCCCCACCTTTTCTCCACCTCCTCCCTTGAGCACGCGGCTCCTCGCTCCTCCCCCCTCCCTCCTGGAAAGCGCTAAGCGCCCGGAGGTAGGCAGAGGAGTGGGGACGCGGCGCACTGGGGGGGAGGGGAGGTGGCAGGTGAGGGGAGCTTGGCGGCCGCAGGAAATAACTCCGGGGGGCAGGGCAGGGAGCTTGGTGCGCCGCAGCAAATAATGCCGCGGGCTGCATGTGGCCTGGGGGCCGTGTGTTTGAGACCCCTGTTGTAGATCATCTTGTTCTGGCTTGAATTTCCGAGCTGTGCCTGCACGTGCTCCTCACACCAGAGCCCAAGGAAGTCATTGAGCTCTCTTTGGGTCCAGGAAGATACACAAAACATTCATAGCACCTTTTGAAAAGATCCAAAATTATCTGAAAGGTTGGGAGCTTGCTTACTATGGTGGTAGTTCACAGATGGATTTCAATAGCTCTTCATCATGACTTCTGGTCAAAGTGACCCCTGGACAATGGAGTGAAGAAAGGTTAACTGTCCCAATTTTAAAAAATACACTATTACACTAAATTCTCTTGACAGTAAGGCATGAGATAAGGTTATCGTTTTAGAATTATGGTTCATTTCCCGGAGTAGGTTTACATGGCTTTTTTACAGTAATTTTGGAAGGGAGAAACTATCTGATTTTAAATTTTGTGCTGAGCCACTCTTCTTCGGGGGGCTTTCCTCTTTCAGCCTCAGTGAACATTGATGGTGGTCAGAAAACGAGAACTGACTAAACCTGATGAAAAATGTATTTGTCTGTAAGATTTTGTACTTAATGCTTTTTAAGTTACGTATTCATTATTTGAAGAGGTAGCTGTATCTAGTAGTGAAGTCAAAAGATTTGAAGTGGTTTTAGGATTCTGTTAGCACTGAGCCTTGAGCTAATGTCTTGATTTCTTGATACTGTGGCCAATCTAGCTGCTGAATTAGATGAAAGACAGATCTTATAGAAAGCCACATCCTCCATTTAAGGTGAAGATATCCAAGAGATGTTTCTGTTTAAAAAGTGCACCTAATTATTGTGTCTGCCACAATATACCCTACTTATAGAAAGGTTTGTTAGATTGTGAGGCACATTGTTTCAGTATGCCATGACTTGAGTCAGTTTTCTCTGGAGGAATATTTTAGATTATTATACTGTAAATAAAGACAGTTAAAGAGCACTCAGTGAAGCGAGGCAATAAAATATGAAACAGGACACAGCAAATCATTGTAAAATGGTACTACGTATTTGCCTTGGGTAGCAAACTTTTATAGCTTACGATACAAAATTCATTGCCTCTATTAGTTATATGCCAAAAGGTGAGTCTTTTTTCTACTAAGAGTTGGACAACACATTCTTGATCTATAGCTGAACTGTAGTTGGGGAGGTCAATGCTTTCACTCTACCAACCCCTGTGGGGGAAAAAGATGTACAAGATTCTTCTTCTAGAATTTTGTGTCCTTTCTTTCTTTCTTTCTTTCTTTCTTTCTTTCTTTCTTTCTTTCTTTCTTTCTTTCTTTCTTTCTTTCTTTCTTTCTTTCTTTCTTTCTTTCTTTCTTTCTTTCTTCAACCCCTGTGGGGGAAAAAGATGTACAAGATTCTTCTTCTAGAATTTTGTGTCTTTCTTTCTTTCTTTCTTTCTTTCTTTCTTTCTTTCTTTCTTTCTTTCTTCTTCTTTTTTGAAACCTATTTTGTTCAAAATGTTCTTTGCAGGTACACTTCAAATTGCCTTGCTTTGGTTACATGCATGAACGATGAGCACAAATTATCTTTCCTTAAGAAGATCTTCAATCCAGATGAATTAATACGTTTCAGACTAAAGTAAGATGAATTTTCACATTGAATACATTGCATGATTAAGTATATTTGGTGTAAATGACATCCAACTGCAATAATGAATGTGGATACTAATTTGACAGGCTACTGGAAGAATCACAGATGCGGAATGTGGAGAGAGCCCTTGTTTTGGCCAATCCAGACACATCTCTTTGGCAGAGAGAGAAAGGGCTGCAGTACACACAAGGAGACATCGTATCAGGTGACCTCTCTGCAAATGTAATAGCAGTATGTGGAGTTGTGCTACCCAGGCAACAACTTGTGCCCAAAGAACAGGTAGGTACAGCCTTGATTGTTTATTAAAATATGAATGCTAAGAATTGACCTACCTTTGTTAATTTCTTAAGTGAAGTTGAATGTATATAGTACTTGCGGCAAATTTTATTTCAAGCTGTGCCATGCACTAAGTCACTATGAAGTGGAATGTTGGTACTTCAGAGGAGCTGTGTACTGGAATGAAGCAGTGTAGGGGTTAACACGGCGATTTGTTCGGTTTCTACGTATCCGTTCTTGTAAGCTGGCTCTGAGAGAATGTTCCAGCTCTATATAGTATCTCCTTTCCAAATCCAGAGGCTTTCTCAAGAACATGGAGTCATGGCCTAGCCAACAAGGAGGTCTGAAACAGTAATTTTACCTTCACAGAAATGATTTTTATACCATCTGAGTTTATACCCTTTCTTTGCCAGCAGTTGCTCCCTAAAATAACAGACATTCTTTAACATTTATTTTTTAAATAAATTAAAACTTACTCTGTGGAGACTGCCACTTTCCTGCTAATAGGCAGGAAAAGAAAACAAATTGGAAAATATTTCTACACTTAAATTGATAGGAAAAGCACTGGACTCTGCACATTTTGGATAGGTTTTAATATGCATCTTTTAAAAGTGTTCACCTAAACCGTTTTTTAAAAAACTTTTATTTCTTTTTGTAAACTGTTAAGGCAAATGAAGTAAAGATTGACAAACTGAGAAACATGTCCATGTTCTGCAGAAAGGGTCTGCCTCTAACCTGTTCTCCCCATTCCCACCCTCTGTACTTCCTGTAGCTTCCTGTAGCCAGTACTCTCAGACTAGACCACTCCCCAAACCACCTTTCTTGCTTTCGCTCTAACCTGAGTTCAATTCCTGACTCTGCTCAGCCTTAGCACAAGTTGTTTAATCTAAAAGCACTGATCTGGAGACGTGTGTGGAGAGCATCAGTTTTTCAGCACTTCTCAAGCAGTGTGGGAATCGAGACAGGATTTTTAATTTCTGAATTTCCTGGACTCTGTCTAGTAATAAAATTACAAGCAAAATAAAACTATATTGACCATCTATCAATTTTTGTAAGTAATTGAAACTTGTTTAAAATAGGAGTTCAAAATACAATGTTCATTGAAAATATGAAGAAGGATAAGTTTGATTTTCTGTTCTAACGTCTCTCTCCTTGCTTGTCAGGAAAATGGCAACTTCTGTGGAATAAACTGTAGAAAAGTTAAGATATGTTAAGAATGAGTTGATGATTCATTTTACACCCTGATTGGAAAATATAACTTCCCTTTAAAAAGTCTAAACGCACTAAAATAATCTGAGTAAAAGATGGTGTATAATATTTTGTATATTTTTTTAATGTTCATACATCAGTGAGTTTAGTGGCTCCACGTTGTTGTCTATGCAAATATGAATAGATTCAGCACTTTAATCTCATGAGTAAGGTTATCAGTAAACAACTGCTGTTGGATTATGGTAAGGCTTTGTCCTGTAATAGGGAGCTGCTCTAATGACTTCATTTGCTATATACATCAAATGATTTTTTTAATGGGTAAGTCTGATAGACATTGGTGGAACATTAAAATAATCACTCTACCATTATTGCATCTGTAGTCTGACTGGTTTTTGAGAACAAATTAGCTATTGCATAGACTTTATACATTGTATATTTTTATTGTAGGTTTTTGATGGGTTGAATCTGTATTTTAATACTAACCATTAAATATTGTTCGTTCAATCTGCATTCTCAATGACCCATTATATCATTTGGGAGCAGCTCCTAGTTAGAGCTACATAGCCAGCATTTTCTAGTATTCAGACTCATTTTTATGAATGCGGCATTGGAGCATTCCAGTAATATTGTACACAACTCATCTATGAATAGACACTTCAATATGGTAACTTAAGTTCTCTACCCTAACAGGAAAGTACCATTAACCATTTTGTGCTGGTTGAATCTACCTGCATGAATCTTCAAAACCTTGCGATGGCAGTAGCTTTCCAGAATCCTGTATTATTAGAGGGACCAATAGGATGTGGCAAAACTTCTTTAATTGAGTATTTAGGAGTCATTACAGGAAGAATGAAGCCCCCTCATATTCTGAAAGTTCAACTTGGAGATCAGACAGACAGTAAGGTAATGGAAAAATATTCCTGCTATTTGGGGAAGGGTAAACTCATTTATGCTTGACACTCAAAACCCCATCCTTATAACATGGACTTACATTACTTAAGTTTTGTAAGAAGTACTGATCTGCAGCAAGTCCAAATTCCTAATGGGAATTGAAGAATTTGAAAATGAGAAACTTCGAGATACGGGCTTAGTAAGCTTTAAATTCTTCACAAAAACTGCATCACCTCAATTTTTTTTTTTTTTTTTTTAAAGTTACTACATTTTTTAGGACTTGTGTACTTGAGAGAGCTGCTCTGATTAATTAAAGGGGTGATTTTAAAATGATTTAGTAACTGGTGTAAAAGGCTGCATGGACACTCTTATTTCAGTTTTACACCAGGCTTTTTTCTATTTACCTTAAGACACTTGGGAGCGGGTTTAAGTTACATTGAAACAAGTTACTTTTAAACTGATGAATGTCTACACAGGGTTTGCACTGGTGTAACTGTATAGATTTTAAAACTGTTTTAAGTTAAATTGGTGCAGCTCTGTCATGTAGACAGGGCCCTAGTGAAAATTGCACACTCTACAGGTATTTCATGCATATCCTAGTGAGTTTGAGCTGATGCATTTTCTCGCTTTACACTGTGGCTGGGAGGGCACTAAGAATTTTATGTAACTTTGTTAAACACCTACAGTTCTGTGAGCAGGCTAACATTCACAAACAATGTTGACTTTCAGGATTTTGTTGCCAGATGCAGCAGCCTATCCTGCTTGTATGGAAGAGCTAGTCCTCTTTATCGACTCTTTGAAATATTTAGAAAGGTAGAAATAAAACTGCCTCACAGAGCTTAGTTGTAAGATCACCATCTCAGGAAAGTGTGATGGGATTGGAAATAAGTAGCAAAGTATAAAGGTTAAAAAAAAAATTAAATATATAACTGAACTATCCAAGAAATGCTTAGAAGAGGAGTGTATCTGTATGGCACAGAATTTCTAGTGTGTCTCTAGAAAGAGCTTTTTATTTTAAAATGCATCTTATTTTTGCTTTATATATTTGACTATATTCCAGTTTAGTTGTTTCTCCTATATAGTTTGGTATCCTCTTTGTTGTGGTTTTTTCACACAGGGATGGGGAGGTAGAAAACATTTCTAGAAGTAGGAAAATATGGATGTGAAACTACAGTCTATTGGGGTATCCAGGGACAGGTGGAATACCTGCATCTATTTTATCTTTTTTTTTTAAATGGGCTGCATTTCAAGTCGGTAATCTCCCTTTTAAAGATAAAACTTGTGTTTAATAAAGGTACGGAAGACCCTAGCTATGAGTGGATGCATTAGCTGTTGTAAATTATTTTTAAAACTTCATTTTTTTCTATTTTATAAGTACCTTGAATAGTAACTCCATGTTTCATCTTGATGTAAGAGGCACAAAGAGTTGGGATGTGTTACATTACTCGGATGTTAGATCAAGCCATGGGAAGTAATTGATTTAATAAAAATTGTGTATATACTCCTGACATTTCCAGTGTTAACTACTTTTCCTAAGAAGGCTGAGTCTAGCTGTAGATCATTTTGGATTGTAGCTGATACCTGTTAAGAGAACAATAGGAGTGTTTCAATAATGCTGTTGCTTACATTTTTCTATGAACGCTAAAATTAGCATAATACTGAAAAAAACTAGCTGAGGATGGTGTTGATATTTACAGTACAGACCCATTTACGCGCGATAGCGCCATGCCTCCCAGTGCTACCTATTTAACACGCCAGACTTGTTAACACGCGGTACAGGAACTTGTTATGTAGTGCTACAGATTTGCTCACTAACTCACTGACCTAGAAATCGACAGGAAGTGCGGAGCGGAAATGTGTCGTACGTCTTTACCGCTGGCGGGGGGGAGGGGGAGGAAAGGGGCAGCAACGTTAAAGGATCCTCAAAGCGCTGCCGCGGCAAAGGACCATCCTTAAAGCGCTTAACGTTGCTTCCCCCCTCCCCTGTCGGCGGCCCTGCCAGTAGGGACCCTAAAAGGGCAGGGACATTAAAGCGCTGCCACGGCAAAGGACCCTGCAGCGCTTTAAGGTCCCTGCCCCTTTTGCCCCCCCTCGGTTGCCCCGGGGCTGGCGATTTAAAAGGGCCCGGGGCTCCAGACGCCGCTACTGCAGCAGCGGCGGCCGGAGCCCCAGTCCCTTTAAACCGCCATGGGAACCCCGGGCAGCACGGACCAGGCGGCCTGGAAGGGCTGGCTGGGGGATGCTGACCCCTAGCCCCACCCCTTCTGCCCAAGCGTGCGCCCCCCCCCCCTTCCAGGGGCGGGGCCACTCCCGCTCTGTACCTGTAAGTGTCCTGAGTTACTTTCACCCCTGTGTAGTAGTAGTAATGTTTTTATTAGATTACACATTTGAATTTATATTCTTGCAAAGCGCCGTTAACAGATAGGCCTGCAGTATTTGGGATGCTGTGAATACATATGTAATCCTAGACAATTATACATGTGTGTGTATATATAGATATCTTAAGATATTTCAGCATGGCCCTCTTAACCTGCAGTCCGTTAACACTTGGTCATGACGGCTTGACTCCTGACATCCGCACGTAAACAGGTCTGTACTGTATAGAGCCATGCAAATCCGTGGATATCTGCGGACCATTTTGTGGATCAGCTGCGCATACAAATTTTGTATCTGGGCAGAGCTCTAGAGACATTGCATCCACACAGGGCTCTAGGCAGGCTATGTATATGACTTGCATACTGGTGTTAGATATATTATGTAAGTTATTTGTCTGAGTTTATCAAGACATATAATAAGCCAGTTTTTATTTATTGCGAACTGTTTTTTTGCAGACATTACTGGGTATGTATCGTTGTACAGATGTGCCAGGGGAGTTTGTATGGCAGCCTGGAACCTTGACACAAGCTGTCACCAAAGGGCACTGGATTCTGCTGGAGGATATTGACTATGCTCCTCTGGATGTGGTATACAATTTACCTTCTCCTATAGGCAACATTGTAAAATAAGTGGGTGATGGTTTGAGGCATACTGCTAGTTGGTTTTGAAGGCTAATGCCCAATCAGCGGTAGTGTGTTGACACCTTGGATTTGATGCGTTGGGCGGGGGAGGGGGAAAGGGGGCGGGAGGAGAGGGGAAGAAAATAATCATTAATTAGGTAACTGAATTGACCAATTAATACATTCATTCTTTTTCACTCACCTGTCCTTGCCCCAGCTGAGACAGTGTAAAAGATTATATCATATTATGCTCTGGAACAAGTACTGTGACATGTATCTTAATTGATTCCTAATAGTCAGTTATAGAACTAGTATTCATTAGAGAGATCTTTTCCTTATATCAGTGACTGGAATTCTACACTGCCTTCTACAAAGAGGGATCTCATATAAATATTGTATTGACATTCTGCAAAAATTCAAATTATTACTTGTATCCAGTTATTTTTTCATAGCTCTATAAAGCATCCTTTATGGGACTAACTCTGCTGCCAGTTTTAGTTTTATTGGAATGCAGACTTTCAAACCATAGGGACCCTATAACAAAGCAAATATGTAGCCTCCTTATGAATTTAGGTCTTAAGCAATTTTATGGGGCTACTTGAAATATTCTGAAGTGTCTTATTTTAAAAGGTAAACTACAGGTTAATGTAGCCTGGATTTTTTATATCATCTGTATTTTTACTTTATAATCCATGCTTTCCTATAAACACCTTCTCTATATTTGAGTATTTTACCACTCAAGTGTACACAGAGGATTGTACACTTCCTCACTTCTGTATGCTGAGCTTATTATATGCACCAGACTCCTTGCATCCTGCCATCCTCTTTCCCTCACCAACAAGCTCCTTGTATGGCAACTTCCTCCCAAACCCTACCCTTCCTCCAACCCGTTATTTCTTTTCTTTTTGTTTGGGATGTAAGTCATTCAGGGTGTCAATATTTTATACTCTGTTGGGGTGATGGGCAGCCCTGGGATGTGGAGATATTGTTATGATGGAAGGTGTTGATGGCTGCCATAAACAGGGTCTTTGATTTAGAGCAGAGGTGGGCAAACTATGGCCTGCAGGCCACATCCGGCCCGCGGGACTGTCCTGCCCGGCCCCTGAGCTTCCGGCCGGGGACGCTAGCCCCCGGCCCCTCTCCTGTTGTCCCCTCTCCCCCGCAGCCTCACCTCGCCACGCTGCCAGCACTCTGGCCTGCTGCTCCTGCTGGGAAGTGTGGCGGTGTGGCTGGCTCCGGCGGGGCTGCGAGCTCCTGCTGCTCTGAATGCCATGGTAAGGGAGCGGGGGAGTTGGATAAGGGGCAGGGGGCGGCAGTCAGGGGACAGGGAGCAGGGGGTGGTTGGATGGGTCCGGGGTTCTGAGGGGGGCAGTCAGGGGCGGGAAGTGGGAGAGGGCGGATGGGGCGGGGGGCAGGCTTCCCTACCTGGCACAGCCTGGCACAGCCTTCCCTACCTGGCCCTCCATACAGTTTCGCAACCCCGATGTGGCCCTCGGGCCAAAAAGTTTGCCCACCCCTGATTTAGAGAGACACTTTGCTTGGTCAGTTGAAAAGGCGAGGCTTCAAACATGCAAGGGTGAAACTACCTTTTAATCCATTGGGCTATCAAAAGGCAAGATTTCTGATTTGTGTAATGCAGTGTAAAAATTGGGATACCACAGTGGTCAGGGTGAAGAAAGGTGAAAAGGAAAATGCTGATGGTTTTAAGAATGCTTGATAGAGATCTTGTAGGTGCTTGTCTTTGTCTGAGGGATTGGAGCAAATGCAGTTGTATCTTAGAGCTTGGCTGTAGATAATGGATCGTGTGGCCTAGATCAATCCACACAAGCGGTCCATTTCCTGTACACTACTGTGCTAATAAGCGATGGTCACATAAATACCACCCTATACCGGAAACCTACTGACCGCTATACTTACCTACATGCCTCCAGCTTCCATCCAGGACACACCACACGATCCATTGTCTACAGCCAAGCTCTAAGATATAACCGCATTTGCTCCAATCCCTCAAACAGAGACAAGCACCTACAAGATCTCTATCAAGCATTCTTAAAACTACAATACCCACCTGCTGAAGTGAAAAAACAGATTGACAGAGCCAGACGAGTACCCAGAAGTCACCTCCTACAAGACAGGCCCAACAAAGAAAATAACAGACCACCATTAGCTGTCACCTTCAGCCCCCAACTAAAACCTCTCCAGCGCATCATCAAAGATCTACAACCTATCCTGAAAGATGATCCCTCACTCTCACAGATCTTGGGAGACAGAGCTGTCCTCGCTTACAGACAACCCCCCAACCTGAAGCAAATACTCACCAGCAACCTCACATCACTGAACAAAAATACTAACCCAGGAACCTATCCTTGCAACAAAGCCCGATGCCAACTCTGTCCACATATCTTTTCAAGTGACATCATCATAGGACCTAATCACATCTACCAATGTGATATATGCCATCATGTGCCAGCAATGCCCCTCTGCCATGTACATTGGCCAAACTGGACAGTCTCTACGCAAAAGAATTAATGGACACAAATCTGACATCAGGAATCATAACACTCAAAAACCAGTAGGCGAACACTTTAACCTGTCTGGTCGTTCAATGACAGACCTGTGGGTGTCAATTTTGCAACAGAAAAGCTTCAAAAACAGACTCCAACGAGAAACTGCTGAGCTGGAATTGATATGCAAACTAGATACAATCAATTTAGGCTTGAATAGGGACTGGGAATGGCTGAGCCATTACAAACATTGAATCTATCTCCCCTTGTAAGTATTCTCACACTTCTTATCAAACTGTCTGTACTGAGCTATCTTGATTATCACTTCAAAAGTTTTTTTCTCTTACTTAATTGGCCTCTCAGAGTTGGTAAGACAACTCCCACCTTTTCATGCTCTCTGTATGTGTGTATATATCTCCTCAATATATGTTCCATTCTATGCATCCGAAGAAGTGGGCTGTAGCCCACGAAAGCTTATGCTCAAATAAATTTGTTAGTCTCTAAGGTGCCACAAGTACTCCTGTTCTTTTGGCATATTAAGGTAGCTCAGTATAAGTGGGCTGGTGACTCATGAAACAAATGTAGTCTGGGTGGTTGAACTTCTCCCAAAAGCAGGATTATTGTTTTGTTTCGTTCTCTTTTTCAGATCTCTGTGCTGATTCCTCTTCTGGAAAATGGAGAATTACTGATTCCTGGTCGTGGAGACTGTTTAAAAGTGGCTCCTGGATTCCAGTTCTTTGCAACCAGAAGGTAGGCATGTAAGGTAAAAGGAACACGAGCGTTAATTGGCTGCTTTTAAGCTGAAGGCAACAAGAATAAGGAATTCAGACCGACATTAAGTTCAGATAGCTAGAATGCGATACATAGACTTTATTAATCATAAAACATGTAAAAGGAATGCATTAAATATCGAACAGCCTTACAGTAGGACTGGATCTAGACTGTAGCATCTTATGCAACTGTTACTTCAGGAAGTTTGAAGGCTTTGTAGGTTAAAAATAAGAAAGTCAACAAATATTCAGATTGGATGGTCCTTCATTTTCCTTTATGGAGAGAGTTTTTGACTCAGAATGATAATATGCTCTGATTTTCATGTTAAAACTAATATGTGTAAAATTTGATGCTCACATTTTTGTAATGCTTATGAAAGTTGGAAGTATACTGAAGTATATATAGGGGTATTGTTGAGCAGCATTTTTGCAAAACTTTGCAAACCTTAAACAACTTTTTCCTGCTGCTTATGTTTTTGCTCCTTTGAGAAAACATTTTCTTCCTGTTGATCATTGTTCAGGCTATGATTTAGTCATGGTTATTTTTAGTAAAAGTCATACAGGTCACAAGCAATAAAGAAAAATTCACGGCTCCTGACCTGTCCATGACTTATATTATAAATACCCCTGACTAAATCTTGGGGGCTCTGGCTGCTCTGTGACTGCTGTTCGGGCAGTCCCTGGGGCTGGCTGGCCCCAGGGCCACTCCAGCAGTGGCTGATGTGGCTGTCCCCAGGGCCACCAGAGCAGCTGTCCTCTGAGCCCGCTTCTTGGGCATCCCTGGGATCAGCCACACTGGCCACTGCAGAAGTCATGGAGCCCTAGTCATTGTTTGTTATTTGGGAGCTTAACCCAATGTGCATGTGTCTTGATATAGTAGAATTGTTAGCTCTGTTGATGCTACTCTGATGCTGCACACCTCTTTGGCAGAGCTGTGTCAAAGTGTTATTGGGACAGTCTCTAAATAGTTATGATTGGGTTTGGTTTTCTTTAAATTGAAGGAGTGAATTTAAAAAAACAAGGATAGAATTTCAAGATGTGTAAGTAAAAGGCTGATCAGTTGCCTGCACAGGACTGCTGCCATGGGGGGCATGGCATGGGCTTTGAGGGTGTGGGAGGGAGTAGCTGTGTGCAGGGTGTCTTAATGTGCAGCAGTAGCTTTTGCTGGTATGACCTCAGCTGCTGAGGGGAGCCAGTAGATGGTGAGTTCAGAGAAAACTCTGTCAGGGAATTGAGTCAGGTGAGAAGATCCATGGACAGCTCCTTGGTCATCCTTACACTGCTGCAAAGGAAAGGGGGAAAACAGGGCAAAAACAAGGGGTGTCTGGCAAGGAATTAGGAGCAAAACAGGAGGAGGTAAAGATGGGGAGCAGTGAAAACTGGAATAACAAGGGCGGAGAGAGTGACAAGAAAAGTGAGACCAAGACGGGGTGAGAAACAACTGGTGACAGTAATAGAAACAAGGGCAGTGTCCTTTCCTGTATATGTGAAATGTGATCTCTACAACAGGAAATACCCTTCCTACTCTGCTGAAACTCTCACTGATGCTATGTCTGAAGGAGCTCTATGGATATTGAGATCTGGAGCCATGGGGAAGAGCAATGTCCCAGGCACTGTCCTGTCCAGACCTGACAGACTTTGCAGCTCACAGTTATAATTTTCCCTGGTCCACCTCTGCAGCTGCCTTGAGCCTAGCCAGTGAAAGCATGGATCCTGCAGGAGCAATGGGAGTCAGCACAGAACTCAGAGTTAGGACAGATGCAGCAGCTGTCTGTGTGGAGTTGAGAACTGGAGAGGATCTGGGAAGTGAGGAGACATAACTCCCCTCCTCATTCCAAGCCCCTCCCCTAGATAGGGCAACAAACTTGGTAAGGGGAATTTCCAGAGTAGTTTGCTGCTGCTCTGGCTCTCCCTTCTGCATGTTTCTCTGTGGGACTAGGCAGTTTGGGCCAAGAGGAGAAATATACACCAATAAGGGGTGGGTAATATGGAAAAGAGACAGGCTGACATGCAGCTTCTCCTATGGACCCTGGGAGCCCTGTGCATTCAGATTAGCCCAAGACAATTGTGCAAAATTTACTAGTTCTTTGAGACATTGGAATAGTTCTATGGTAGAATATAATAGAATTTTAAATTCTTCAGTTAAACAATATGTAATATGCTATATGACTCCATGGTGTGTTCGTTTAATTTAGAGTCTTCAGCTGTGGTGGTGGTTGGTACCGACAGCAAAACAGCCATGCTACTCTTCTGGACAAGTATTGGACCAAAATTCGGATGGATAACATGAATAAAGCAGAACTCAAAGAGGTGGGTGGAGTAATGTCATTCTAGAGCACCAGACGTTGTTCTGTAGTTAAGGTTTAAAACAGAGATTCCATAATAAGCCTGATGCTTGTATTTGCTATTCAAAATCCACAAAATAGTCATATTGGCTTCAAAATGGATAGGTTAGATCTGGGGCAAAGGAATACTTATTCTACAAAGCTTGGAAGTGAATTAGAGAGAGATTTTGGGCAACCTCAAAATAGAACAGTTCAACACAATTCTTTAACATCTCTAGGGAATGTCTACTTCGGTTGAGCTTAGTATAGTACAGGGGTCAGCAACCTTCCAGAAGTGGTGTGCCGAGTCTTCATTTATTCACTCTAATTTAAGGTTTTGTGTGCTAGTGATGCATTTTAACGTTTTTAGAAGGTCTCTTTCTAGAAGTCTATAATATATAACTAAACTATTGTTGTATGTAAAATAAATAAGGTTTTTAAAATGTTTAAGAAGCTTCATTTAAAATTAAATTAAAATGTAGAGTCCCCCCCGGGTCGGTGGCTAGGACCCGGGCACTGTGAGTGCCACTGAAAATCAGCTCGCATGCCGCCTTTGGCACACGTGCCATAGGTTGCCTACCCCTAGTATAGTACATCAAATGGCAGCTGGTGAAGAAAGCTTCCATTTAAAAAGTAATTCTCTAGCCCTTTTCTTTGCAGGTATAGAGCTCAAAGTGCAATCTGAGTGTGAAGAAGGCTTGTCAAGGGGGGGGGACGGGACTTTTTTGGTTCTTTTTGTGCCCCCACCCCTCCTCCAATCAAAAGACTTAAGGGGAATGTTAACCCTTCTAATTCTCATGGAGGTGTGGAAGGGGTCCACAAGCCTCTTAGGGTAAGTCTATGCTGCAGTTAAACACCCATGGCTGGCCCGTGTCCGCTGACTCAGGCTTGCAGGGCTGTAAAATTGCCATGCAGGCATTCAGGATCGGGCTGGAGCCGTCTCTGGGATCCTCCCCCATCGCGTTTCACAACATAACCTGGGGTTATGTCCTAATTTATCTCTAACTTGCCTCTGAATTATCTCACTTCACTTTACCCAGCTTCTACCAGGCCTCGCTTGACTATTGTCAAGCCTGTTTTTAGGAAATAGATTTTTGGGCCTACAGTAGATTCCGTTTACTTGCAACTCCTTGGTTGCCAGCAAAAAGTTGCTATTGTCCAACAATTGCTAATAAGCAGAAAGTAGGTTTCTGAGGCAGCAGCCAGGGAAGGAAATGCAGGGGCGTGCCTTCCCTGGGTGCAGCCCACAAACCTGATTGTTGGCAGACAGCAAAAAGGAGGTGGGCTGCAGCCCGAATGCCAGGGTTTTCCAGGGAATAGGGGTACTAGGGGCCCATGGAGCTGCATGGTACCTCTCTCTGCACCGTTTGGCTCAGCATGTCCCAGCACTTTCTTTCCTATATGGAGTGCCCTGACAGTCGGGAGAGTGCAGGCACTGGGAGAGGTACCATGCAGCTCTGGCATCTGGGCTGCAGCTGCTGTCCCTCTTGCCCCTCCCCAAGCCTCCCACTTTGCCCACAGCCTCCTCTCCCAGCCCACAGCCTGTTATCTCCTGTGTGGTCCCTGTGTGCAGAAGGAAGCTCTGGGACTGGCTGAGCACCAGCCACAGGCACACTTGCACCACTGCAGCCAGGGAAGGCAGGTCTCAGCACTTGCTTCCCTACCTGCAGCTCTGCAAACCTGCATGCAGAGGGTGCTCGGCCCATCCCAGTGCTTCCTTCTGGGGCTGCATCCCCGCAAACTTGCCTGAAGGTGGATCCTTTTTTCTCAAAAATATGACTAATAAGCAGCATGCTGTTGCCAATATCCAAACCCCATTTAATTACAAATAATGGGACGGGATTGCTTCCTGGCAAAACATTGCTGTTAACTGGAAGTTGTTAATATCCAGGTTGCTATTAAGCAGAATCTACTGTACTTACATTTCAACACAGTTCTATATAACATAAGCAAGCATCATAGAATCATATAACTGGAAGGGACCTCGAGAGGTCAACTAGTCTAGTCCCCTGCACTCAAGTCTTATCTTCTCCAAACTAAACAAACCCAATTTTTTCAATCTTCCCTCATAGGTTATGTTTTCTAGACCTTTAATCATTTTTGTTGCTCTCCTCTGGACTTTCTCCAATTTGTCTACATCTTTCCTGAAATGTGGCGCCCAGAACTGGACACAACTGGACTCCAGTTGAGGCCTAATCAGCATGGAGTAGAGTGGAAGAATTATTTCTTGTGTCTTGCTTACAATACTCCTGCTAATACATTCCAGAATGATGTTTGCTTTTTTTTGCAACAGCATTACACTGTTGACTCATATTTAGCTTGTGATCCACTATGACTCCCAGATTCCTTTCCGCAGTAATCCTTCCTAAGTAGTCATTTCCCATTTTGTATGCGTGCAGCTGTTTTTTCCTTCCTAAGTGGAG
Organism: Emys orbicularis; assembly: GCF_028017835.1. Lineage (NCBI taxonomy): Eukaryota > Metazoa > Chordata > Testudines > Emydidae > Emys > Emys orbicularis. The sequence goes on along the minus strand of NC_088685.1, from coordinate 72,280,034 downwards.
TACTTTGCATTTGTCCTTATTGAATTTCATCCTATTTACTTCAGACCATTTCTCCAGTTTGTCCAGCTCATTTTGAATTTTAATCCTATTCTCCAAAGCACTTGCAACCTCTCCCAGCTTGGTATCGTCCGCAAACTTTATAAGTGTACTCTCTATGCCGTTATCTAAATAATCAATGAAGATATTGAACGGAACAGGACCCAGAACCGGTCCCTGCGGGACCCCACTCATTATTTCCCTAGTTTGTTTATGAGAAGGTCATGTGAGACAGTATCGAAAGCCTTACTAAAGTCAAGATATACCACATCTACCGCTTTCTCCCCCTATCCACAAGGCTAGTTACCCTGTCAAAGAAAGCTATCAGGTTGGTTTGACACGATTTGTTCTTCACAAATCCATGCTGACTGTTGTTTATCACCTTATTATCTTCTAGGTGTTTGCAAATTGATTGCTTAATTATTTGCTCCATTATCTTTCCGGGTACAGAAGTTAAGCTGACTGGTCTGTAATTCCCCGGGTTGTCCTTATTTCCCTTTTTATAGATGGGCACTATATTTGCCCTTTTCCAGTCTTTTGGAATGTGTCCCGTCTTCCATGACTTTTCAAAGATAATTGCTAATGGCTCAGATATCTCCTCAGTCAGCTCCTTGAGTATTCTAGGATGCATTTCATCAGGCCATGATGATTTGAAGACATCTAACTTGTCTAAGTAATTTTTGACTTATTCTTTCCCTATTTTAGACTCTGATCCTACCTCATTTTCACAGGCATTCACTTTGTTAGACATCCAATTGCCACCAACCTTCTTGGTGAAAACTGAAACAAAGAAGTAATTAAGCACCTCTGCCATTTCCACATTATCTGTTATTGTCTTTCCTGCCTCATTGAGTAATGGGCCTACTCTGTCCTTGGTCTTCCTCTTGCTTTATCATCTTTATAGGCTACAAAAGAACTTAGCTTCTTAAGACTGGATCCCCCCTTCCTAGTCTTTGTAACTTGCCCTCTTAGGGAGTGATTATCTTAGTATATCATAATAAAACTTGCATTACCAGTAGTTGGCTTCTGAGGTTATACAGATTGCAATTTCTGTTTCTCAGATTCTTCAGGGCAGATACCCCAACCTTGCTGCTGTGACTGATCGTCTACTAGACATTTATCTTCAGCTTACTGGAGACAAGCATCAAACATCAGAAATCAGTTTTCCTGCCTGTGAGCAGGAAGTGGAAGATACATCAGAACTGAGAAAAGAGAACAAAAGGCCAAGTCTGGAGGGAAGAGAACTCTCTCTGAGGTAGGTTTTTCCCTTACACATTTATTCAGAGAATATTTAGCCAGTGAGTGAAAGTTTACAGTAAATCTTGGCTTGGTTTGTGTTTTTTTTCCTTGAGGAAAAACAGTTAACATTATGAAACATTAGTTAAAAAAATTAATGGTCTTGGAAAATTCTGTCATTCTTTTGTTTGTTTTAAAGTAATTTTTAATGCTTCTTAGCCCTCTGGAACTCTGAATCCAAATGATGTAGAACTTTACTTTCTTGTGTAGTATGAAATATAACTACTATGCAAGGCTGACTGCATAATTTTGATTAAATGTAAAATGTCCTGAATTATTTGAACTTCTTTGGGGTCAAGAACATCAAGAGGTCAGAAATAAGAATTTAATATAAAGCCACATGGATATTTCTCAATGGCTTTTTTTAGCAAAATGTGTAAGGACCAGTAGATAAGATTTGCTAATTACTACTAAAACTTCTAGTTGAAAAGGGACACAAATGAGATTAAGGGGTAACTAATAAATATTTTTTCAGCTATCATTCTTTATTTGCACATCAGATTAGTGCATCTTGGTGTTAAGCAATTGTTTATGGCATTCTAATCTATAGTTTGCTCAAAGTAGCATACAATTATTTTATGGCTTTTTGTGACATAAGAACGGCCATAGTGAGTCAGACCATTGGTTCATCTAGCTCAGTATCCTTTCTTCTGACAGTGGCCAATGCCAGGTGCTTAGAGGGAATGAATAGAACAGGTAGTCATCAAGTAATCCATCTCCTGTTGTCCACTCCCAGCTTCTGGACACTCAGAGCATAGGGTTGCATCCCTGACCATCCTGGCTAATAGCCATTGATGGACCGATCCTCCATGAACTTATCTAGTTCTTTTTTGAACCCTGCTATAGTTTTAGCCTTCACAGCATCCCCTAGCAATGAGTTGACTGTGCGTTGTGTGAAGAAGTACTTCCTTTGTTTTAAACCTGCTGCCTATTAATTTCATTTAGTGACCCCCCTGGTTCTTATGTTATGTGAAGGAGTAAATAATACTTCCTTATTCACTTTCTCCACACCAGTCATGATTTTATAGACCACTATATCCCCTCCTAGTTGTCTCTTTTACAAATTTGAAAATTCCAGTCTTTTTAATCTCTTCTTATATGGAAGCTGTTCCCAGAGGTGAAAGTAAGCCGGTACGCCCCAGAGCCCTGGAATAGCGGCGGGGCTCCAAGGGCTATTTAAAGGGCCCGGGGCTCCCGCTGCCTCTATGACCCCGGCCCTTTAAATAGCCACCGGAGCCTTGGGGTAGCAGCAGCAGCGGGGGGCTCCAGCAGCGGTTTAAAGGGCCTGGGGCGGTAGCAGCGGCCGAGCCCTGGGCCCTTTAAACTTCTGCCGGAGCCCCCGGCTGCCGCTGCTACCCCGTCGGGAGGGGAAGGCACTTACCAGTACAGGGCGGGCCGGGGCTGGCTCTGACCCCCCCATCCCCACCCCTTCCGCCCGAGGCCCCGCCCCTTCCGGGGGCCAGAGCCGGCCCCAACCCAGCCCCATACCAGTAAGTCCCTATTTCTACTTTCACCCCTGGCTGTTCCATACCCCTAATCATTTTTGTTGCCCTTTTCTATGCCTTTTCAATTTCTGAGATATCTTTTTTGAGATGGAGCAACCACATCTGCACACAGTATTTAAGGTGTGGCCTACCATGGATTTATATAGAGGCATTATGATATTTTCTTTCTTATTATCTATCCCTTTCCTAATGGTTCCTAACATTCTGTTCGCTTTTTTGACTGCCACTGTGCATTGAGCAAATGTTTTCGGAGAGCTATCCAAAATGACTCCAAGATCTCTTTCTTGAGTGGTAACAGCTAATTTAGACCCCTTGGTTTTGTATACATAGTTGGAATTTCCAAAATGCATTACTTTGCATATATCAACATTGAATGTTATCTGCCGTTTTATTGTCCAGTCACCCAGTTTTGTGAGATCTCTTGGTAATTCTTTGCAGTCTGCTTTGGATTTAATTATCTTGAGTAATTTTGTATCATCTGCAAATTTTGTTAGTTCACTGTTTACCCCTTTTTCCAGATCATTTATGAATATGTTGAACAGCACTGGTTCCAGTGCAGACCCCTGGGGACACCACTATTTACCTCTCTCCATTGCGAAAACTGACCATTTATTCCTACCCTTTGTTTCCTGTCTTTTAACCAGTTACTGATCCATGAGCGGGCCTTCACTCTTCCATGACTGCTTAGTTTGCTTAAGAGCCTTTGGTGAGGAACCTTGTCAAAGGCTTTCTGAAAGTCTTAAATACATTAAATCCACTCAATCCTCTTTGTCCGCATGTTTATTGACACCCTCAAAAAATTCTGATAGATTGGTGAGGCATAAATTCACTTTACAAAAGCCATGTTGACTCTTCCCCAACAAACTGTGTTCATCTTCGTGTCTGATAATTCTGTTCTTTAATATAGTTTCAACTAATTTGCCTCTTACTGAAGTTAGGTTTACTAGTCTGTAGTAGCCAGAATCGCCTGAGGAGCCTTTTTTAAAAATTGGCATCACATTAGCTATCCTCCAGTCATCTGGTACAGAAACTGATTTAAATGATAGATTACAAACCACAGTTAGTATTTCTGCACTTTCATATTTGAGTTCCTTCAGAACTCTTGTGTGAATACTGTCTTGTCCTGGTGATTTATTACTGTTTATCAATTTGCTCTAAGACCTCCTCTAATGACACCTCAATCTGGGACAGTTCCTCAGATTTGTCAACTAAAAAGAATGGCTCAGGTTTGGGAATCTTCCTCACATCCTCTGTAGTGAAGACTGATGCAAATAATTCATTCAGTTTTTCTCCAATGGCCTTATCTTCCTGGAGTGATCATCCAGTGGCCCCACTGATTGTTTAGAAGGCTTCCTGCTTCTGATATACTTATATTTTTATTTTATGTTAGTATTTGAGTCTTTGGCTAGTTGCTCTTCAAATTCTTTTTTGGCCTGTCTAATGATGACAAAATGCAGAGTGGATTGTTGGATTTTCTTTGTTGGATTTTCTTTCTTCTCACATCAAGCACCAAAGATAGTTGTACTGAGTTATATAATCAGTACTATTTCATGAAACAATATGCAAATACTAGATATATGGTAATGCAGAATAGCCTTGGGGTGTGATAGAAATGGCATGTATTAAAAACATAGCCAGTTGCATGCTTAATATTAATCTTGAACTTTGTCATCAAAAACATGTTTCTTTTATTCTGAACTTCAGAAGGAATGAGATTTTGGCAAGCAACTTGAGCTTTGAAATGATTTTCCTTATAAATTACTCCATTACAAAAGCATGCTTTTTGTAATAACTTTATCTAGAATTGTTAATGTGGTATGTACGTCTGGCTGTTTCTGATACTTTGCTAGTACTTTGCCAAAATAGACATTGTGGCTATTTAAGTACAGTAGAACCTTACAGCTACAAACACTAAAGTTATGAACTGACCAGTAAACCACATGCCTCATTTGGAACTGAAAATACGCAATCAGGCAGCAGCAGAGACCCCAAAAAAAGCAAATACAGTACAGTATTGTGTTAAAGGTAAACTGCTAAAAAAGGGAAGCATCATTTTTCTTCTGCATAGTAAAGTTTCAAAGCTGTATTAAGTCAATGTTCAGTAATAAACTTTTGAAAGAACAACCATAACGTTTTGTTCAGAGTTACGAACATTTCAGAGGCCTTGTCTACACAACTGGGGTAAGTGGACCTAAGTTATGCTACTCCAGCTACATAGATTAGGTCTACTTACTGCGGTGTCTACACCATGCTGCATCAACGGGAGACGCTCTCCCGTCAACTTAACTTACTCCCCTCATTCCAGTGGAGTACCGGAGAGCGCTCTTCAGTCAATTTAGCGGGTCTTCACTAGACCAGCTAAATCAGTGGTTGGCTGCGTGCGGCCCGCGGGCCACAGGTTGCCCACCACTGCGCTAAATTGACCCCTGCTGCATCAATCACAGCAGTGTTGATCCCCGATAAGTGTAGACATGGCCGGAGTTACGAACAGCCTCCATTCTCGAGGTGTTCGTAACTCTAAGGTTCTACTATAGTCATTTGCACTTTGGAGTACACATCCCACTTATGTGATACCTTCATGTGTACATTTAAAAAGTAAAATAAAATCTGAATAAAAATAAAATCTAGTTACCAGCAGGGAGAGTAATTGGACTGAACTGAGGAAAGAAGAGCTGTGTATTACTGTTCAGCTATACCCAACATATGGCTTCCTCTCTCTCTTGTCTTAGAGATTTATTGAATTGGTGCAGCAGGATTGCCTACAACTTTGACAGCTGTTCCTCAACTACTGCAGTGAATATTTTTCAAGAGGTACAGTAAGACTCAATCCATTTTACAGTTGTTCACTAAGGATTTTGACGTTGGCCCTTAAGGCATAAAACAAGACTCAAAAAAAGAAAAATAGTGCTGCCTTGAACAGATTCTAGTTGGAGTGATTGATGCAATAACAGAGACCATGCTAGGGGCATCCCTATGGTCTTAGACATCTTGGACTGGGAAAAGGTATTTGTGTAGTAACATACTGAATGTCTCTCTGAACAACTTACTGGAATATAAAATACATGATGGTGTGGTGTGACGTAAGTTTTATTGGTGTGAATTTGGGATGGCACATTACTAGCGAGTGGCAAAGTTCTGTGTTATGCATATCATCCCAAATGTGTGCCATGAGTGCATCCTGTGTGCTACAAAACCACAACTTTAGGAATATTTTAATGTCTTTTTTAAAAAAAAGGTAATATATCCTCCACCTATGACCCAGAGGCTTTTAGCTACTGTGCAGGACTCAAAGGAAGGGAGAAATTAAAACGAATACATGTAAAACACTGCTCAAAGCAGCTTTTTTTTTTTTTTTTAAACAAAAAAAGTTGTTGTTTTAAAGTCTGATAGCCTGGGGCACCTTCAGGGCTAGATGCAAACACTGAGTTCATCAGGAAGAGGCTGACCTTCCCTCTCCCATGATGACAAGATTCTGTTTTTGGCATTGCTGAGACTTTAAAGCTGTGATGCTTATATTTACAATAGATTACAGGACAGCTCAGGACTGTTTTTTAACCCTACAGGCCCTTGGCCTGGGGTGGTGATGAATTATATGTTTTGGTATAGTAAAGATGCATTTTCTGACTCACTTAAAAAAATAAAGATTGGTTGCTCTTTGAAGTTGCCAAGAGATTTGCAAGGTTAGAATAAGTCCTTGGGAGATGAATTTGTGGGCAAGTGGTAGCCTGTTGTAACTTTATTTCACAGGTCTATTAAATTTATCACTTATGCTTCTGTGTGTATGTGTGTATCCGTAGAAGCAGGCATGCGGAGGTGATGCCATGTGTTACACACCTTTGAACCTCACCTGTGCTTTTCCATTACAAGACTTACTCTAACATTTCAAATCCCTCAGCCATTTCAAATGTTATTTGTTTTTGTTTTTTTTGGCAAGTGATTTAAAATGATTTCCTTTCTCCAAATCTGGAATTTCCCCTACGTATTAACCCGACTTGTAATATAGAACTGGTATTGTCCAGTCGTGTCTCAGAGGTAGCTTTAAGGTGTGGTTTCTTGTGACCCATAAGGAGATGCTTATAATCCATGAAGATTCTAAAACGGTGACACTCCCAGGTATAGAAATGTAATTTAAGTAATTACGGGGATTTTAGGGTTCTTTCTGAACTTTGTACTGTTGGACTTGTGGGGTCAGATCTAAAGTCCACTGAAATCAATAAAAAGCATCCTACTGACTTCAGTTGGCTCTGGATCAGGCCCAGGGTACCTGAAGTGTAGTGGTTTCTGTCAAGCTACAACATATTAATTGAAAATGTGGTGGTGTTTTTTTCCCTTTGACAGGCCTTAGACTGTTTCACAGCTATGCTGTCCAAGCAAGGGAGCAGGCAGAAAATGGCAGAAATTATTGGAAGCAAACTAAACATTTCCAAGAAAAAGGTATATTGAGAAATGATTAGCGTGGCCTTTATTTAAAATATTCTAAATTGTTCAATAAACGAATGGTAAAAGATGACTTTTTGCCTGGATGGAACCATTTAATTTCACAGTTACAGGCATAAGTAAAACTGGTTATTCATGTGCAACAAAATGCTGACACTGATGCTGTTTTAGCTTTTTAGGATAGATACAGTTTGAAAAAGCATGTGTATAAGAATGCTTCTGAGTCTAGGTATTAAAGTAATATTAGTCTTAGAAACCCTCCTTAAAAGGACAGATAGTGTATTAGAATTTTTTGGAAATGACTAATTTAAGAATAGCCAGGCCTGACACTTCTTAGACTAAATTTTTAAAAATTCTTTTTTTCCCTGCTGTTCTGTTTAGAATGGTCTTTGACCAGGGCCCAAGAGCAGCAGCACATACTTGGGCTCCCTCCTCCCCTTCCTATCTGTGCTCATCACTGCTTTCTGACTCTCAAGTTGTAGTTGCAGCTTTGCTGCTAATGTTTCTGATAAACAGCCTCTTTTAAAGGGTCTGGGGACAGCGGCGCTGAAAGCCAGCAAAACTATCCCCAAACTTTTTACCTCGTGCCGGTCTCCCTTCCCCCCCCGAGCTGAGGCTGGGAGCAGGGTCGTGTCTCCAGGAGCGGGGGACAAGGACAGGGATGAGGGGGCTGAGGCTGGGGCCAGTAGCAGAGCCCCGTGTGTGGCACTGGCAGGCGGGACCCCACTTGTGTGTCTGGGAGTGGGGCTGGCAGCTGGGACCCCCGGGCATGGGGCCAGCAGCCATGATGCGGGACCCTGCGCGCGTACTAGGAGCTGGGAACCTGCATAAAACCTGCAGCACCCTTCGCACCTCTACTTCCCACGCCTATGCCTGGGGAAGAGTATAAATGTGAACTCCCTCCAGATCAGTGTGCAGGTGGTGTTGTCATGCAAATGAATGAGAAACAAAGTCCAACTGACCATCTATAAAACAATCAAGTTAACTAGCACTGTCAGATGCACAAAGCAAAAGGAAAGTGTTTTCTGTAGTCTTTCATTGATAATTTACTTGGATAACTTACAAAATTTTCAGATAAAAATATGACCTTCCTCTTTTCTTATCTCTATCCCTTACCCCCAAGTTGACAGTATCCCTCCTTTGCAGCCTACATTAAAGAAAGAAAACTTTAGATGATCTTTGAGAAAAATTCAAAATGTCAAATATAGCTACAGACTTCCTTCCTTCCCCATTGTTTAAGTATAGAAACAGAAGACTCTGTAACTGCCATGAATATCCTGTTGAGACAGACATCCCACTCAGTGCCTCTATACACAAATAATATTATGCCTCACCCAACAAGCTGTTTGCTTTTCTGTTTCAGCAGAGCACAGGTTAAACTAACTAAATTCTGATACAGGTTTAAGTAATTGATTAGCAAGGAGATTGACAAAATAGAACCATAATGACATAGGTGCCATAAGAAGTACAGAGAGAAATCAATACTCGTCCAATGAAAAATGGCCATTGGGGTGAAGGGATGGAACTTGGAAGATTCTTAAGTCTTTTAAGTGATGAGGATTCAAAATGTGTTCATGAGCAAATTAGCTTGTTACACAATGATACTAGATGAACAGAAAATGTACAGGGTGTGTTCTTTGCATAAAGTATCAGGCAGAATTATGATATACAGTGTAAGTAATGATGCTTTCTATATAGGCAGAGTTCTATTGTCAGCTTCATAAACCAGAAATTCTAATAAGGGAACATGAAGTTGCTGTGGGAAGAGTGCGGCTCTTGCGGAAGCAAACTCAGGCACTTCTTATACAAAGGTAAAGATAATTGTAGCTCACCCTTCCTGTACCTTTTTCCCTGGGAACTATACATTTTATGTTGGAGTCGAATGAATTGAAAGCTAAAGTGTAAAAGTTGCATGTTCAGGGAGTCTGGCAACATCATTTTAAGCAAAAGAATAAGGCTGTTCGTTTTGGTATCAGGATCTTATATCGGGACTGAGATGTCAGCATGGCATCTCTAACAAACCAAGGATGGAGATTCTCTGCATCTTTTAAGTTAGAATATCGTGAAATCAGGCTAGAGCTGGAAATGTTGTCTCACCTATGGGAAGGTGTTGGGTGGTGACAACAGCAACTCTGATTTGGTGAAGGGAGCATTTGCAGGATGCAGCACTGAAAGCAGTTTTGGTGGCAGTAACTCAGGTGGTAGGGAAGAGGGAAGTGTAAAAACCAAGGATTCTTGTGAGAAGCCCAAATTTCTTTAATATAATCAATAAAAGGTTGGTAACAAAAAAGTCTAAATTTCTGAGTTGTAAATAGAGAAAACGAACATGTGTCTAATCTGATACTTAAACACACATCTTGGAACTGTTTCTGTTAGACATATTTTCTTATTTAAAAGTCAAAACTTTAGTTGCAATCCTTTGGGGGAAAAAATTAAAACTGAAGTGAGAGTTTCTTGAGGTATCTTGTCCTTAACAGCTGCTTTCTCTGGCTTGGCAGGGAGAAGCAAACCTTCGCTGCCACACGCCCATCTTCGGTACTGATTGAACAGCTTGCGATATGTGTTGACAAAGGAGAGCCTGTGCTGTTGGTGGGTGAAACAGGAACTGGCAAAACCTCGACTGTCCAATACCTTGCTCATATTACAGGTATAATAAAGTATAAATATTCCACTTTGTACAGAGGCAATAGAAAATACATGAATGATGACTTTGTTTTGTTTTGTTTCAAGGACACCATTTGAGGGTTATCAATATGAACCAACAGAGTGACACTGCAGATCTGCTTGGGGGGTGAGTCGTTGAATTAGTTAATATAGAATGGACTGAAAATGTATTAAAGCAAGCTTCGTTCAAGCATATTTGATTGTAAACACAACTGAACTATAATGTAACTTATAAAAATGGGTAACCAAATAGGTGTTTCAGTGAACAGGAATCCTGCTATCACCACTAGCATTCAAGAGCTTGTGTTCTTAAATGGCTTAACTAAGTTCTGTGTACAAGTGTGCTAGCCATGGCTGCTAAAATAAAAAGCCAAAGTTACCCAGTATATATAGTTATCGAAATATCTACTAGGTATTTTGGCTGATAGTAGCAAGGATGGATTGCCTGTTAGAGTAGTACGGTACGTATAAAATAGCTTTCTAAGGAGCATGTATGCATATGCAATTTCAAATCTAATAAGCAAATAAAACCTTAGTTTATAATTGTTTGTTCTGGATTTCTATGTGACCTCATAACATCTTCAGTTCAGGGGCACAAATTTTGTCAAATCTCACAGGAGCAGATGGGAGCTGGTATTTGGCCATGTAACAAGTAACTAATTTCTCTCTTGGTCCTGCACAGCTATAAGCCAGTGGATAACAAATTGATTTGGCTGCCCTTACGAGAGTCTTTTGAGGAACTCTTCTCTCAGACGTTTTCCAGGAAGCAAAATCAAACTTTCTTGGGTCATATCCAGACATGTTACAGACAGAAACGTTGGCATGATCTACTCAAATTAATGCAGCATGTTCACAGATCGGCCGTTAATAAGGAAGTAAAAGAAAACGCATCAGGTAAGAATTCAACTAAGCAAGCAATACTTGGGAGGAGCTCCTCATAAACATCTGCAAGGGCACCTCATTGTCCTCCAACAAATCCTTCCTTAAAACTTTCCTGTGCTGTCATGCCTACAAAAAACTTGACAACGGATAGGCCATTGGTGTGCTGAGACCACTGCCTATCATTCTGAAAAATGTCTTATAGTTTCCTTGCTCTGCCCTGTCTGTCAGTTTGTTTGTCCATCTGTTGGCTTTTGTCTTACACTTAGATTGTAAGCTTTCTGGGATATGAACCATTTTTTGTTCTGTTTTTGTACAGCGCCTAGCACCATGGGATCCTGGTTCATGACTGGGGCTCCTACGCAGTATAGTAATACATATAATTAATAATAATAATTGTAACTTTCATTCGATATGGGCCAAACTGAATTCATTATGTACATTTTCTTGCTCTTCCTTTAGCTGGTTCTCCTCAGCTATGCAGGTACTAAAAAAAGCACTAGCCTAAACAGGAGTGAGCATTCTTCAGGGGAGTGTTAAAGACCGTTTTTAATAATCCTCAAAGACAAAAAACAAAAAGTGATTGAAGTCCCAATGCAAATGAAAGCTAACCATCTCAGACATTGTGATGTTATATGGAACATTCTTACCTCAGGCAGTGACTTGATCAAAAACCAAAACATTATGACGGATGAGTAACAGTATTGGAATATCATCAAGAAACCTAGTTTGTGGATCCCGTTCAGTTATAAGAATGCTTATTCTCAATTTCCTCCATCCCTAAAAAGGGTTTGTAGATTTCATCATTTCCTGCAGCACCACTTACTGTCTCACTGGATTGGAAAGTACATTATTTCTGATACTTTTGAATGTGTCAGCAAGTGGCCGCTCCTAAGCTGGGAGACTTTTGCGTGAATAGCAGGTTGATTATATTCATGATATACAATTTTAAGCTCTTAGAACATTTTAAAAATACATTAGAACAAAACTATAACCGTTCCTTTTTTTTAATTTATGAGAGCTAAACTGCAAAACTTGAATATTGTTTTCTCCTTATGAGTTCAGCCAAGCTCCATCTTATTGCTTTATATTCCATGACTGCAGTGGCGTCACAAAATTCAGTGTTATAGCAATGTGTTTTATGCCATCATTTTGATGTTACAAAAATCAAATTTGTTTTTCTTGTAGGCTCACCACTGAAAGAAAAGTGGGAAGCATTTGGTCTTAGACTGAACCATGCCCATCAGCAGATGAAAATGGCAGAAAATTTTCTGGTGTTCGCATTTGTAGAGGTATTTAGATATTTCAATTATGACATTGGGCTAGGAAAGTGGGGGGGAGTATTTACAGTTACAATTAACTAATATTATAAGGTAATTAGATGTACTGACAAGTCTTTTTATGAAGCAAAACTTTACAAACAGTTGTGGTGTGGACTTGGATGCACTATTTTTCCTTGAGGCTGGGATAGGTAGAGAGAATTATTTGTTTGGTTGTAAAGAAACATATTGATAGTCTGATGAAAGCTATACTTGCTTTGACACAAGAATATCAATAATGCTCATGTCATCAATTCTGGTGCACAGTGTTAGAAAAGCAACTTTGGGAAAACTTGAGCTGAAAATCAGGTTCAGCAGGATAAATGACTGCACTAAATTCTCCAACAGAATACCTAGATAATCATAATTTTGTATTTTTAGCTTCAAGTATCTACAAAGACTTTTATAAATGGTTCAAGTGAATTGTATTAGATTTTTAATTGTTATAATTTCCCAAATTCCTGTTGATATTTTAAATGATTGTTCCTTGTAATTTTATTAACTTTATTAACAGTGTACATTCAAAGTATATTTGAGTTGTCTACATTCTTGACAAGTCATTTAATTAAAAAAAAAAATCTTGCTGAAAAACATTCCACTTGGTCTAAGTGGGTTTTCAATTAACATTGCATAATTTTGACTGAGAAACAAATGACCATAGTTTTCACAAAGTTGGCATCACAGTAAAACAGCAAATTGGTTTATTCCTATAGCAGTGTGGACACTGGTGCTTAGGCAGCACAGTAATGAGTATACTGAAAAATAATTAATGCTGGTGCACAAACCAGGAAATTTAACTCTGCTAGGAATGAGTGTGCAAGAGCAAATGAGGTAACTTTTCGAAAGCATGAGGATAAAATGATCTCTAATAGTGCTCTGATTTCCTTCCCCCCCCTCCCTCCCCCCCCCCCCCCCCCCCCCGGCTTGCATACGAACTGCTGGCCAAGAGAGAGGGAGGTACAGCTCTCACTGAAGTGGAATCTGATTTTCCATTCATCTAGACAATCCACAGATTACAAGATAGGGTGTAATTCGTGTTTACAGCTTCACCAGATGTTTCATATATCCTCAATGGTAAAATAGGTAACGTTGAATTGGTCCCACTCTTAGGGTACTCTGGCACAAGCGGTGAAGAAAGGAGACTGGATTTTACTGGATGAGATTAATTTGGCTGCAGCAGAGACTTTAGAATGCTTGAGTGGCTTACTAGAAGGATCATCTGGCTCACTGGTGTTACTAGACAGAGGAGACACAGGTACTGTTTATTTGCGCTGTACTTTGGTGTCTGGCAACAGTGTACTTTATAAGTGTGTATGTAAGGCAAATTGGGGGACATACAAGATGGTTTGGATTGCACTGGCACCAGAATGCTGATGACACTCAGCTCTGTCATACTTGGTTGGTAGTGAAGCTTGACTGCAAGTGTCTAGCTAAGATCAGGACTTGAATAGAAGATGTGGAAGAAGCGATCCTGAAGTAATGGAGGTAAATCTGTAGGGCAATGCCCATGTGTTTTGTTACTTTGATTTGCAATGTTGGGATCCTGTTTCTTTATTGACTGGTTCAGAATATCCCCCTAGTAGCTGAGGCCACAAATGCTTTTTTCCATCTGTCTTACTGGAAGGCTGAGACTGGCTGTTTAAGACAAAAGTAAGTATTGTCTTGCCACAGTTGCACATATTAATAGAACCGTAAAATTTAGGATTGGAAGGGATGTCATCAAATCCAGCCCCTGCTGTGAGGCAGGACCAAGTAAACCTAGACCATCTCTGACAGGTGTTTGTCCAACCTGTTCTTAAAAACCTCCAATGATGGGGATTCCGTTACCTCCCTTAAAAGTCTATTCTAGAGCTTAACTTCCCTTATAGGTGGAAAGCTTTTCCTAATATCTAACCTAAATCTCTCTTGCTGAGGATTTAAACCCATTACTTCTTGTCCTACTGTGGTATGTAACCTCTCTCTATCAGTTTCTGTACCAGGTGGCTGGAGGATAGCTAATGTGATGCCATTTTTTTAGGCCGATAAGCCTTACTTCAGTACCAGGCAAATTGCTTGAAACTATAGTAAAGAATAGAACTTTCAGACACACAGATGAATGCAGTTTGTTGGGGAAGAGTCAACATAGCTTTTGTAAAGGGAATCATGCCTCACCAATCTATTAGAATTATTTGAGGGGCTCAACAAAGATGTGAACAAGGGTGATCCAGCGGATATAGTATATCTGGACTTTCAGAAAGCCTTTGACAAGGTCCCTCACCGAAGGTTCTTAAGCAAAGTAAGCAGTCATGGGATAACAGAGAAGGTCTTCTCATGGATCAGTAACTGGTTAAAAGGCAGGAAACAAAGGGTAGGAATAAATGGTCCATTTTCAGAATGGAGAGAGGTAAATAGTGGTGTTCCCCAAGGATCTGTACTGGGACCAGTGCTATTCAACATATTCATAAATGATCTGGAAAAAGGGGTAAACAGTGAAGTGGCAAATTTGCAGATGATACAAAACTACTCAAGATAGTTAAGTCCAAAGCAGATGGCCAAGAGTTACTAAGGGATCTCACAAAACTGGGTGATGGGGCAAGAAAATGGCAGATGAAAACTCAGTGTTGATAAATGCAAAGTAATACATTTTGGAAAACATAATCCCAACTGTACACATAAAATGATGGGGTCTAAATTAGGTGTTACCACTCAAGAAAGAGATCTTGGCGTCACTGTGCATAGTTCTCTGAAAACATCTGGTCAATGTGCAGTGGCATTCAAAAAGGCTAACAATGTTAGGAACCATTAGGAAAGGGATAGATAATAAGACAGTAAATATCATAATGCTCCTATATAAATCCATGGTATGCCCACATCTCAAACACTGTGTGCACATCTGGTTGCCAAAATCTTCTATGAATTTTATCATTTTTTGTTGCTGTTTTCTGGACGCTTTGCAGTTTGTCCACATCTTTCCTAGTGTGGTGCCCGGTTAAAGTTATTTCACCTCTGGATTAGATTACAGCTGTGTGCTGTTCTTGTGGTTTAACTTCAAGACCATGCAAACATCAACTCATGCAGAATGTTCTGTAGCAACAAAGTCATCTGAAATGGCCAACTCCTCCCATGTAGCTTAAAATAATCACTGCAGAATTTTCCCCCCATGAGGAGTGAAAGAAAAATGCACTGGCAGTATGACTTCACCTCTTTGTGTGAGAGGGGAAGAGTACTTCCATGAAGGCCCCAGTGTCTTCAGTCTGCAGAAATTGCTGTTGCTCTTGCCTGTTAGCCCCTCTTTTGAACAGGTGTCTGGAGCACCCCTGAATATGTATTTCATGTCTCTAGAGGTGATGCAGAAGGAACTCTGTACATTGGGCAGCCAGTATAGTATATCGTGTACTGGACTGAGACTGTGATGACCTGGCTACAGTTCCCGGCTCTGCCTCTGGCTTGCTAGGTGATCCTTCCCTAACTGTGTGGACCCTGCTGGTGTGCACTAAAAGTACTAGGTTAAAATGCTAGTACTAGGGAACTTTTTAATGTACACCTCCAGGGTCTACATGGACTAATTAATGCACAATATGCCAGTGCGCTTTAGAAATCCCAGCCCCTGTAGTGCTCATTACCCTGATGTTGTAGATATGCCCTAACTCACCAGACCAGGTGAATCACTAAAGGCTTTAACAGTGGCGTTGTAGTTAAGAGGATGCAGGATAGCAATGGCTGAGTGGTCCAGAGGAGGGACTTAAACTGTCTTGGATTAACCAAGAAATGTCTTTGGTTTACATTATAGTGTTTTGATTTGCATTTTTGTGTTTGTGAATAGAAGTGAAACATCTTTATTTTTCTTTTCAGAACCTCTGGTGCGTCACCCTGGTTTTCGTTTGTTTGCCTGTATGAATCCAGCTACGGATGTTGGAAAGAGAAATCTACCTCCAGGAATAAGAAACAGGTAAAAAAATGAATGGATTGTAAAATAGTTAAAGTTGCTGTCTGTTTTGGAATTTGACTAGCTTCATGAGTCAACATGAATGGTACAACACCCTTGTTTGAAGCCCCAGGAGATAGACATTCTGAGAGGTGTTTGTTATGAGATTGTTAAGGAGTGTTGATTGAATAGCAGGAGGAAACTACTGTTCTGCTGATGCAGAACCTAAAGAGCTGGTCTGGTAATAGTGTAGAATAGTGTAGAATGTTACGGTTTAGGAGTCATTCCTTAAGTGTAAGTTGTCAGAGGCTGGGAATGCTGCTGTAGCAAAATGCTCTGTGCCTCTTGGGAATAATAAAGGCAAGTGCTTCACAGTCCTCTAGCAATCATTCTTGTTATCTTAGCAGTGTTGATGGGCTGTACAAAGAGCTCTATATTTAGCCTTCTGTAGTTGGAGGAAGGCTAGTTGGACATGGAAGTGGATGTGTGATACCTGGAATATTTGGGACTCAGAGGACCACTGTGGCTGGAGAAAAGTGGGTCTGAGAGAATTTCTTTATCTAGTGTAACCCACCTGACACCACCTGTGAGTGCTAAGTTCTGGACCTGCTGTCTATCTCTCATGCAATTTCCCTGCTGATTGTCAGGAAACTTATACAAAATTTATACCACTCTGAAAAGTGACCACGTGAAAATCTTCAGTGCTTGCTCAGGAGATCTGTTCACTGTGTGTACTTAATCAAAAATAAGGTTTTGTTGATATTAGCTTTGCAGAGCTAATAGCAATAAGAGAGAGAGAGAGAGAGAGCTGGAGTAAATTTCCCCTTTTGCATTATAATCAGAATTACTTATTTTAAGTTCCAGTAAATTACATTTGTCCAAAATTCATTGAAGGCAATGGAATTTTACAAGTGTAGCAGGCCTACTTTGGCCTGCAGAACCATTGTTACCAGTGGTGATATATGAGATGCAAAGAACCCAACTTGATTTTCAGATCCCCGGATGAGTTTCCAGGACTAACAGTTAGAAATGTGATTTTCATACTTGGTAAGCACAATTGATGCACAGTCAGTGAGACAATGAACATGAAATCCCATTACTGCCATTTTTGGAGTGGCTTAGAACTCCACTTCCGTAGCTAAATATAAAGTAGATACTTTGCTGCTAATGTAGCTGCTCAGTTTCCTTTTTATCTTGATGAGTTGTTTTTCTCTGTTTAAATGGTTGCTCCATTAGAAATTTATGAAAAGAGGTAATATGTGAGGTAAGCTTGACAGTTCAAAAATTGGATGTGTGGTATGTTTCACTACAGTTGAGTGATTAATATAGAGAATCAGTTTTCAAAAACCCTCTCGCTGTGCCATTACTTTAATAGTTAGTAACTGCTGTCTGGAGCTCTGTACCACAAACTCCTTTTAAAAGCATGTTTCTTGTAGAGTGAGTTGAACTTGGTAGACTGTATAAAACAATACAGATATTGATACTTTGTACTTAAACAATGTAATACTTAGCCTGTAGTTACATATTATTCTCTGCTTCAGGTCAGTCGGTATTTGTATATCAAGTCAATAAATCTTTATGTTGGCAAACAAGTCAATATTTGATTTGCTGCTTATGCTATATTTTGAGCATTATATATTCTATGAGAGATTAACTGGGCCCTAATGAAATTTCAGAGTGTCTGTTTTATCATCAGTAGGCAGATGTCTAAGTGTTATAGCTTAATTTTTCTCGTAGGTTTACTGAACTTTATGTAGAAGAACTGCAGAATGAAGGAGACTTGCTAATTCTTATCATGGACTATTTGAAAGGCTTGAATGTGAGCAAAAACACAGTACAAGGAATCATGAAGTAAGTTATATTTACATTTTTATGAAGCCTCAGTTCAAGAAGTTGCAAATGAAAATACATAAGAACATAAGAACATAAGAACATAAGAAAGGCCGTACTGGGTCAGACCAAAGGTCCATCTAGCCCAGTATCTGTCTACCGACAGTGGCCAATGCCAGGTGCCCCAGAGGGAGTGAACCTAACAGGCAATGATCAAGTGATCTCTCTCCTGCCATCCATCTCCATCCTCTGACGAACAGAGGCTAGGGACACCATTCTTACCCATCCTGGCTAATAGCCATTTATGGACTTAGCCACCATGAATTTATCCAGTCCCCTTTTAAACATTGTTATAGTCCTAGCCTTCACAACCTCCTCAGGTAATGAGTTCCACAAGTTGACTGTGCGCTGCGTGAAGAAGAACTTCCTTTTATTTGTTTTAAACCTGCTGCCTATTAATTTCTTTTGGTGACCCCTAGTTCTTGTATTATGGGAATAAGTAAATAACTTTTCCTTATCCACTTTCTCAACATCACTCATGATTTTATACACCTCTATCATGTCCCCCCTTAGTCTTCTCTTTTCCAAACTGAAGAGTCCTAGCCTCTTTAATCTTTCCTCATATGGGACCCTCTCTAAACCCTTAATCATTTTAGTTGCTCTTTTCTGAACCTTTTCTAGTGCTAGAATATCTTTTTTGAGGTGAGGAGACCACATCTGTACACAGTATTCGAGATGTGGGCGAACCATGGATTTATATAAGGGCAATAATATATTCTCAGTCTTATTCTCTATCCCCTTTTTAATGATTCCTAACATCCTGTTTGCTTTTTTGACCGCCTCTGCACACTGCGTGGACATCTTTAGAGAACTATCCACGATGACGCCAAGATCTTTTTCCTGACTCGTTGTAGCTAAATTAGCCCCCATCATGTTGTATGTATAGTTGGGGTTATTTTTTCCAATGTGCATTACTTTACATTTATCCACATTAAATTTCATTTGCCATTTTGTTGCCCAATCACTTAGTTTTGTGAGATCTTTTTGAAGTTCTTCGCAATCTGCTTTGGTCTTAACTATCTTGAGTAGTTTAGTATCATCTGCAAACTTTGCCACCTCACTGTTTACCCCTTTCTCCAGATCATTTATGAATAAATTGAATAGGATAGGTCCTAGGACTGACCCTTGGGGAACACCACTAGTTACCCCTCTCCATTCTGAGAATTTACCATTAATTCCTACCCTTTGTTCCCTGTCCTTTAACCAGTTCTCAATCCATGAAAGGACCTTCCCTTTTATCCCATGACAGCTTAATTTACGTAAGAGCCTTTGGTGAGGGACCTTGTCAAAGGCTTTCTGGAAATCTAAGTACACTATGTCCACCGGATCCCCCTTGTCCACATGTTTGTTGACCCCTTCAAAGAACTCTAATAGATTAGTAAGACACGATTTCCCTTTACAGAAACCATGTTGACTATTGCTCAAGAGTTTATGTTTTTCTATGTGTCTGACAATTTTGTTCTTTACTATTGTTTCAACTAATTTGCCCGGTACCGACGTTAGACTTACCGGTCTGTAATTGCCGGGATCACCCCTAGAGCCCTTTTTAAATATTGGCGTTACATTAGCTAACTTCCAGTCATTGGGTACCGAAGCCGATTTAAAGGACAGGTTACAAACCTTAGTTAATAGTTCCGCAACTTCACATTTGAGTTCTTTCAGAACTCTTGGGTGAATGCCATCTGGTCCCGGTGACTTGTTAATGTTGAGTTTATCAATTAATTCCAAAACCTCCTCTAGTGATACTTCAATCTGTGACAGTTCCTCAGATTTGTCACCTACAAAAGCCAGCTCAGGTTTGGGAATCTCCCTAACATCCTCAGCCGTGAAGACTGAAGCAAAGAATCCATTTAGTTTCTCCGCAATGACTTTATCATCTTTAAGCGCTCCTTTTGTATTTTCATCGTCAAGGGGCCCCACTGGTTGTTTAGCAGGCTTCCTGCTTCTGATGTACTTAAAAAACATTTTGTTATTACCTTTGGAGTTTTTGGCTAGCCGTTCTTCAAACTCCTCTTTGGCTTTTCTTATTACACTCTTGCACTTAAGTTGGCAGTGTTTGTGCTCCTTTCTATTTGCCTCACTAGGATTTGACTTCCACTTTTTAAAGGAAGTCTTTTTATCTCTCACTGCTTCTTTTACATGGTTGTTAAGCCACGGTGGCTCTTTTTTAGTTCTTTTACTGTTTTTCTTAATTTGGGGTATACATTGAAGTTGAGCCTCTATTATGGTGTCTTTAAAAAGGGCCCACGCAACTTGCAGGGATTTCACTTTAGTCACTGAACCTTTTAACTACATAATTACATAATTACATAATTACAGCCTACAATTTTTTACATTAGTCTCTCCCACCCGACGTTCTTGAAGAATGACACCCAACCTCCTTATTCTAGGGCTACTTGTATGTTACCTTTTGTTGCTGTTGTCTTCCTTTCTTCCATCCCCACCCCAAAAAGTAGTTTATTGACATTACCAGTTAGAGAGCATTATTGCTTTAATCCTTTCCTTCATCTGGGAGGCTAGAAGGGGTGGCTACTTCAGAATATCTCTGTGCATCAGTTGTGGGGATGGTTTGCTTGCTTGCCACAGAACCTCTTTCCTTAAGAGCAGGCATGTTGCCTCCAATGTGCTAAATTTCTGTAGTTCAGTTTTTTGGGCAATCTAAAGTATCTGTTCAAAGGACTTGTAAGTACCTAGTGATACATGGCGTACCAGGTTATCTCCCTGAAACACAAAATATTGTCATTTAAAACATTGATAGTTCTTTCTTGACTTTTTGGGCTTCATTGCCTGCCAGAGTAGGCCCTATTGCAACACTACATGGTGACTTCAGTTTAGACCTTCCCAGGAAAGTGGTGAATGAAGAGGCTATTTTGAATGTTCCTATACAGGGATTAAATCCCTTAGAGAGAGGTTTTGATGCTAGAAAGTATTAACTCTTTGGTAACGATGAAATACAAACAGGCCCGCTGACGAGGGTGGGGAGGAAAGGGGTCAATTGCCCAGGGACCCGGTGATTTAAAAGGTTCTGGGCGGATGGGATAGATCTTAATTTTTATTAAAAAAATATGTATTTAAAAAAAAGAAATCCTGCTGCTCTGTACAGAGCGCTGTCCCTCATTGTGACAGTAACAGTTTGCCAGAGGGCTGCCGCACCCTGCTAGTCTGGCAGAGTCTCAGCAACAGCAGCCTGGGAACCATGGGGCTTGCTGCCTCCTCTGGCTGCTGTGCCTGCCACGCTGTCTCTACGGCTGCTGCGGGGCTGAGGACAGGGAGACTTTAAAGAGGAACAAGCTCCCTCTGTGCTACCAGATTTCCTCCTCCGGGGCTGCAGCTCCTGGCCAGACACAAGCCAGCAAGTTCAGCCACCCAATCGAGCCTTTCTAAGTTTGCCGAGAGGCAGCTGGGGCTAGAACCCCACCCCCCTTCGCTGCCGCTAGCACTGGCTGCCGAGCCACTATCACGAGCACAGCATGAGGGGCCACCTCCACCGCTCAGCCAGGGAACGAGGCGTGGGTTTTCCCTCTCCTTGGAGATCTCCCAGTAGATGTGGCGCACCATGCCTGCTGTCTCCTCATTGCTCTGGGTGTTGATGTCCCACAGCACCAGCAGCACAAGTATAGTATTGTATTGTATTGTATATTTTAACTTTGTTAGTCATATTCAGTTACATCTTGTATATCAGCTTTTTCCTTGTCTTTAGATTACACATGAATCACGATTAGGTGTTTAATTAGCCTACTTGATACTTTAGGTGCTTTCTTATTTTGTGCTTCTTTAAATTTTTTAGATATTAATTAATTTCATAATGTATTTATTTAATTTAAATATATAATTCTAAATAAATTCTACAGCTTATATTTCGGCTCACAATTTGTTTAATACTGGTGCTGTAACTGAAAAAAAAAGTTAACTAGGGCCTTGGCTACACTGGCGCTGTACAGCGCTGCAACTTGCTGCGCTCAGGGGTGTGAAAATGCCTCCCCCTCCCCCCCCCCGCGAGTGCAGCGCTGTAAAGCGCCAGTGTAATCAGCGCCTGCAGCGCTGCATGCTCGCTCGCAGTGCTGCAAGCTACTCCCCTCGGAGAGGTGGAGTACATACAGCGCTGCGAGAGAGCTCTCGCAGCGCTGGCGGCGCGACTACACTCGTGCTTCACAGCGCTGCCGCGGCAGCGCTGTGAATTCCCAAGTGTAGCCAAGGCCTAGATCAAGCAACGCCACAACTTACACATAGTGGGTTCTAATGTGTTATCAATAGGATAAAAAGTAGCGTCGTAAACCTCAGCCATTCCTTTCTAGGTGGGCCATTGACTGTTCTGCCCTGGGGCCCGGAATACAAATAAGTAACTGGTTTAACTCTTTATTTTGTAGCTTCTATTTATCTGTGAGAAAAGAGTCAGAAACAAAATTGGTGGATGGGACTGGCCATAGACCTCACTACAGCCTTCGTACACTTTGCAGGGCTTTGAGATTTGCAGCATCTAATCCGTGTAAAAACATACAGCGCTCACTGTATGAGGTAATGATCTTTCTGTGTGATTTTGTTCCTAAGTGTGTGTTCAATACAAAATCTACTCGGTTAAAGGAATACAAGGAAAATCATATTTTCTAAGGACATCAGATATCAAACAAATGCCTAAAAAATAAAGCTTAAATAAATTTTCACTTCACAATAGAAAATAACTCTATTCTTGTAGGGCTTTTGCTTGGGCTTCCTGACACAGCTTGACAGAGTTTCTCACCCGATAGTTAGGAAGCTAATTTGCCAGCATATTGTCTCCGGCAACATCAAAAGCCTCCTTAAGCAGGTAGGAACTTCTGAATATTTTGGGATGTTTAATGTTATCAGGAAGATTGGTTTTATATGAATTTTCCCTTGTTGATCATGCTTTAGTAATTTTAAAAGTTCTCAAATACTAAAAATTTAAACTTTATCCTATTGATTGTTTCTGATAAAATGTTTTTTTCATTTAACTTGAACTATATGGTTTAAGCATGATGTTTTCTTATCTGGCTTGTTCTTTCATCTGAAAACATTGAAAGGATGTGGAGAACTTGCATATGACTGAATCTTGCCAAATTTCAGAGAATGACCAGACCAACTTTAGTGGTGGTGACTCTAATTCTGAAGTAGAGATGGGGGAGGAACTTGCTGTTGTTTTTTGTTTTGTTTTGTTTTTGACATAAGGGGCAGTACACATTGATATGGAAAAGGCTTGTGCTCTGATGAAGCAAAAATCTGAGCTTCATCTTGAAGAGGGAGAATCCAGGTTGATTCTTGGAGCACAGAGTGAACTTGCAGGGCTGAAACACAAAATATTGTCATTTAAAACATTAATAGTTCTTTCTTGACTGTTTGGGCTTCATTGCTTGCCAGAGTAGGCCTATTGCAACACTGCTTGGTGACTTCAATTTAGACCTTCAGAGGAAAGTGCTGAATGAAGAGGCTATTTTGAATGTTCCTATACAGGGATTAAATTCCTTAGAGAGATGTTTTGATGCTAGAAATTATTAACTATCCAGTAACGATGAAATAAAAATAAGTAACCCCCTTAGTTCAAGAAATTCCTACAAGTCACTTTTCAGAATAGCACATCACATTAAAGCCCAGAACTGGGAGTCAGAGGAACTGGGGTTCTGTTCACAGCTCTGCACAGATTCTTGACTTCAGACTAGTTACCTTCTCTTCCTTGGATTCAACATCTATAAAATTGGGATAATACATACCTCACAGGAGTGTTGAAGATTAAGCTAATGTCTGTAAATTGCTTTTTATGGAAGATGCTATAGTAGTGCAAAAATAGCTGCTGCTGTTAGAAAACAGTATGAAACACATTTGTATAATCTGTTATTTCTATACTGTTTTTCAGCCATTACCAGAGCCCCAAGGAGGAAGAGCTGTACAGATAGAAGGTTACTGGATTTCAGTAGGGGATAAGGAACCTGTGATAGATGAGACTTATGTATTAACTTCTTCTGTTAAACTTAATCTGAAAGACATTGTCAGAGTTGTGTCTGCAGGGTATGTTTGTTTAAATTTTTGTGTCAGAATACAAAATTAAAAAGACAACATACAATTCTGTAATTGAGGTAGATGTATAATGAGATTGCCTATCTCTATTATATTTCTACCTCTAGTATATTTCTATACTTCTGTTGTATTTCTATCACCCACTCAACTTTAATGTTGCCCCTTAAATCTTAATAGATTAAAATATGCATCAAAATTTTAAAAAAATGATGAGACACTTCTTCTGAGAGGAATAATTCTCCTTCATGACTGACCTGCAGAAAGCCCACTGTAGGAATTGCATGCCGAGCTACAAGAATGACTTTTGACCAGTAGCTAGTAGTTGTGGGGAGCACGTGCACATCACTTGTTCCCAGCATTCTAAGACAAGAGCATAAGTACAGTAGAACCTCAGAGTTACGAACTGACCAGTCAACCACACACCTCATTTGGAACAAGAAGTACGCAATCAGGCAGCAGCAGAGACCAAAAAAAAAAAAAAGCAAATACAGTACAGTCCTGTGTTAAACATAAACTACTAAAAAATAAAGGGAAAGCAGCATTTTTCTTCTGCATGGTAAAGTTTCAAAGCTGTATTAAGTCAATGTTCAGTTGTAAACTTTTGAAATAACCACCATAATGTTTTGTTCAGAGTTATGGACAGTGTTTGTAACTCTGAGGTTCTATTGTAATCCAGTTATCTGCATGCTTGAGAGGATATGAAACCAACTTTTCTTTTGTTGTCCTTAAACAGCCTAAAATTTGTCATGTACAGTCCCACCTAAAGCCCTCTAAAGCTTGGTATAAAAATGGTTTCAGTGCTGATTTAGACCAGCCTCTGATTTCACAAGTGATGACTGAGGCAGCATGGTATAGTAGTTAGCATATGGGAATAAAGGTATTTTAGATTGTGTCCAGGCTTTGACACTGACTGGCTGTGTGACTTGGGTGAGTAACATAAATGAGACATTGAGAGACTAAATTGTAGTCTCTTGATAATCTGTTACACAAGACTCTGAAAATTTCAAACAGTACAGATGCGTTACTTCCTTTTCGTATACATATAGGATATTTTGCTAAGCCAACCTAAAATACTGCTTTTAAAATATTGTCTTTGCTAATCCTTGAAGGACTCATCCAGTGCTGATTCAAGGAGAGACATCAGTTGGTAAAACTAGTTTAATTCGCTGGTTGGCTGCAGCTAGTGGGAACCACTGTGTGCGGATTAACAATCACGAACATACTGACATCCAGGAGTACATTGGCTGTTATACATCAGACGCTTCTGGGAAGCTGATGTTTAAGGAAGGTGAGGTTATCACTTATCACATTTACCTCGAATTCCCTTCCATTTTACATGTTACGCAGAGATGAAAAAAGCTTTTCCTTTCGCTGGTCACGGTTGCGTCAATGCAAATAGGAGTTTCATGCCATTAGTTCAGTTGTGCAGGTCTCTGGTTATCATGTTAAAGGGTTTCCTTTGTTCTTCCATCTCTTGTTCTTTGCTCCATTGCACTGACAGAGGGGAGAGCTAAAGGATTTAACAGCTTCAGTGCTGTTGCACATCTTGCTGTGGGTTAACTTATTTTATTCTGAAGTAAAACTGGCTGCAAGGATTACTTGCTTTTGCAGGTTTTTTTGTACATTTTCATGCAGATTACCTTAAAGGTTTAATCAGAACCTTTTGTATTCCATCACAGGTGTCCTTATTGATGCTATGAGAAAGGGCTACTGGATTATCCTCGATGAACTGAATTTGGCTCCTACGGATGTTCTGGAGGCACTCAACAGACTTCTGGATGATAACAGAGAGCTGTTCATAACAGAGACGCAAGAAGTTGTCAGGGCACACCCTCGATTTATGCTGTTTGCTACACAGAATCCACCAGGACTGTATGGGGGCAGGAAGGTTTGTTGATCTCTCCTCTTGCTTTCGGTTATTATATTACATTAGGAAGAAAGCTTCACCATATTATTCTTTCAAGGGTGCAGAGAGCTGTGGCACAGAAACTTTCTCCCACATATCCGAGAACAATATGAAAGGGTAAAGGAGTAGCGGAAGGGAAGATGGCCTTGTAGCCAAGGCACTGGACTGCTTGCCTGTGTGAGATTGGGCAAGTCACTTAGGCTATATCTACACTGCAACTGGGGGTGTGATTCCTGGCACCCATAGACAGACGTGCACTAGCTCAGCTTGAACCAGCTTGCAGCATGGGCAGTGGCTTGGGGTAGCCACCCGAATCCAAGCCCTCCTGACCCCCTGGGTCCAAGCTGGGGCAGCTAGCTCAAGTTGAGCTGGTGTGAGTCTGTCTGCCTGCCTGCACTGGGAATCGCACCTTCCAGCTGCAGTGTAGACAAACCCTTAGTCTCTCAATGCCTAAGTTGCCATCTGTAAAATGTTGTGAAGATACATTAATGTTTATAAGGTGCTCAAATACTAGGGCTGTGAATGCCATAGAAAAGCCTGTGTGTAAATAAAACAGATACGTATTCTAGAGCAGTGGTTCTCAAACTTATTTGATCGCGGCCCCCCTTCTTTGTGTCTGTAGTAGTAAGCCCCCCACCTCCCCCAGCCAGCCAGCCACTGCTCTCTGGCCACCCAGATCTGAATGTGCGCAGTAAGTATTTTTTCCCCCTAAAGTTTCTCCCCCCCCTCCCCCCCCTCAGTTTGAGAACCCCTGTTCTGGAAAGAGATTTAGCCTGCCAGCCTAGGTAGAAGGAACTTTTCTGAGTTTTGAAGTTGTTTCCTCAACAAGAATATATAGTAGTTCCAATAGTTTTTAATTTAAAAATAATCTGGCATGTCTGTCGCAGGGACCAAATGCTGATATGATCTACACCTAAAAATTCTGTGTGCCTTGACTGACTAGCGCATCACACTTGTGGATGAATATGAGAAAACTGGCTTCCTTTCTCTTCCTTGTAAATGAAGCTTAAGAACTATTGCATTTCATGAACAGCACACACGTGTGCACTTTTTCTGAAGTTCAGTATTGGGTGCAACTGGCTGAGAGATGCCAGAGAAGAATTTGGCAGAGTGGGTAGGCAAATAATATAATTCTTCTGCTATTTGGTGGCCTTTACAAGAGAAGTGAAGTTGGAGAGCAGTGTTCAGTTTCAGCCTTTATTCAGACTTGCCAGTCAGAGAACACACCCAAGAATTTTTAAGAGCAGGTCAGTAGCTTCTCTGGTGGATGCTAAGGCTCCAGTTCAGCAACGATGTTAAGCACACTTTTAAGCACTTTGCTGAATCAGAGTCTAAGTAATTAAATGTAATTTGGCCTGACTGGTTATTTGGTTGTCCCAGACTGCTGGAGAATAGACCCTTTGCATCTTTAATGTCCATTTTGGAAGTTTAAGCACAAGCCTATCTATTCCTTCTCCCATTGGATTTTAACCACTAACCCATCAGGGTAGCTTAGCTTCCTTTGGCTGTACGTGCAGGATGTAGTTTACAAGGATTAAAGGGATAAAGCAAAGTTCAGAAATACCATTCCCAAACCTACATTTTAGGTGTTGTCCAGAGCCTTCAGGAACCGTTTTGTGGAGCTGCATTTTGATGAACTGCCCAGTGCTGAGCTAGAAACAATCCTTCACAAGCGATGCAGTCTGCCACCTTCTTACTGCAGTAAACTCGTCAAAGTCATGCTGAATCTGCAGGTATTGGTGTCTTTTTTTCCCCCCTTTTAATATAGAAGTAAAATTAAGGCCTTTTAAAAAATATTGTATGACTTAACAATGAAGAAATCTTTAATTTAAAATATCCAAGTTTGCTGGCTTAAGTGAACCCTTTCAGTTTGAGTTTTTGTTTAAGAGCAAAAACAAGTCCAGTGGCTACCAGTGCCTCATTTTTGGATTTTTGTTTAAATACTTAAAAAAATATTATGCTCCCTCATTTTTCTAGATCTTAGGTTCTGAAATAGATTGTTGTGAACAGCCATTTAGCTCTGGCTACTTACCAAAATATGTTTCTTCTTTAAAAACAAATGCAATAATAAAAACTGGAGGTACCTCTTTCTTCCTTCTGTCTAGACTTGAATGTGCTTAGACCTTTTTACTGTATTGGAATGAAGTGAAAACTATATTCCAGTTATTAAATGAGAGGAAGTGTGAGGCTGGGATTAGGAATTTATTAGGTTTTCATTTCACTGAAGTTTGTTTGAATGAGGAATACATATTAAATTTTAACCGTCCTCTTTGCTCACTTGGTAGTCTTATCGCAGAGGTTCAACAGTGTTTGCTGGGAAGCATGGTTTCATTACTCTTCGAGATCTGTTTCGTTGGGCTGAAAGATACAGATTGGCAGAACAGACAGAGAAGGATTATGACTGGCTTCAGCATTTAGCAAATGATGGTGGGTCTTTGTGGTTGTTCTTTTTGATACTTCATTTTTTTAAAGAACTAATGTAAACATTTTTCCAACCCCACTTTTCAAATACAAACCTTTGTCCCTCATTACTCATTATTCTGTGATGGAATACACCCCTGTATTCACACCCTACACACTATTGTAATAATCTCTGTACAAAGTATACCTTGTAAGGCAGGAGTCGGCAACCTTTCAGAAGTGGTGTGCCGAGTCTTCATTTATTCACTCTAATTTAAGGTTTGGCGTGCCAGTAATACATTTTAACATTTTTAAAAAGTCTTTCTATAAGTCTATAATATATAACTAAACTATTGCTGTATGTAAAGTAAACAAGGTTTTTAAAATGTTTAAGAAGCTTCATTGAAAATTAAATTAAAATGCAGAGCCCCCTGGACCAGTGGCCAGGCCCTGGGCAGTGTGAGTGCCACTGAAAATCAGCTTGCGTGCCGCCTTTGGCACGTGTGCCATAGGTTGCCTACCCCTGTTGTAAGATGTCATTTGAAAACTCATAATTTGCTGGTCAGTATTGTCCTGGCAAAATATGTGTGGAAACATTGTATGTGTCGTTATAAGATTCCGCTCTTTGATGTTATGAACAGGCAGAAGTCAGGTCTGTCCTTAACAAAGGAAGGAATGTGCGCTTGACTTAATTTACATTTAAGCAGTAAACGGAATCATCACTTAGGGAGAGAAAACAAAGGAAGTTCGAATAAGAGAAAGTATAATCTTGGCATGATGGCAAAACATGGACAAATCCCAGAGTCACCAATCTTTTCCTCCATTCAGGGAGTCCTCAGCTGTAACAAATTGTGTCCTGCATAAGAGCAGCCGTACTGGGTCAGACCAAAGGTCCATCTAGCCCAGTATCCTGTCTTCTGACAGTGGCCAATGCCAAGTGCCCCATAGGGAGTGAACAGAACAGGCAATCATCAAGTGATGATCCATCCCCTGTCGCTCATTCCAGCTTCTGGCGAACAGAGGCTAGGGACACCATTCCTGTCCATCCTGGCTGATAGCTATTGAGGGACCTATCCTCCATGCATACAAGGCAACAGACTTCATTGAAGAGTATCTACCACTTTTGAAAGGCTATCGAGGTTCATAATATTCCTGAGGACAAAAATGTACCCACACTAATTGCAAAGCTGTGAATGTATTTAATAAGTCTGAATTTTAAAAAGCTGCTTTTCAAAGGTTTCAAATTATTCTTGGAGTGTATAGGGTGAAATTTAGAAATCTGAAGAAAAGTGATGGTATGAGTCATAGTGAATATGCCTATAAGATGTGTGACCTAATAAGAAAATGGGAAAAGGGGAAGGGAGGTAAGGATTTTAGCCAATTGTTTGATCTCTTTGGTCAAGAACATTTCCTCAGTATATGCACTGATGAGATTTGGAATAGTTTATGGGATAAATCTTTAAAATCTGTAAGAAATGGCCACCCTGGCTCATTCCTTTGTGCAAACCCAGATGTCCAATGAGCGCAGGCCAGAGAAGGAGGGATGCAAACCCAGTGTAAAGGGTGATCCCGTTTTACCCCTCGGAAAAAAGGAGGATGTTTGGAAGCCCAGGCAGTCTGCCCCCAGCTCCCAATTGTTCCCCTCTTGGAAACTCCCATCACAAACCTCCTGAGCAGGAGGAGAGTCCAAGAAGATGTTTCTAGTGTAACTCCACTGAACACTTGAGAAATCAATGCCCCAAGCTAAAAGAAACTAAGCCCTATCCAATCTATTTTAAGCTCACCTGATGAGTTTTGTGAGGACTGACCCTGAGGGGGTCGATGTGGAATTTATTAAGGTTGCCAGAGTAAATAACAAGGAGTACCCGGCCTGGGGGGAGGGGGAAGACACTGGAGCACAGATCTCTCTGGTCAAGGGTCGCATGGTCCAAAAGACTGAAATGTTACCTGATGAAAAAGTGGAGCTTCTAGTAGTGGGAGGACATATAATTCCTGTACCTGTAGCCAAGATGCATATGGAATGGAAAGGTTTAGAAAGTGTCTTTACAATAGTGGTGCTGGGTAGTATCCCCATTGAAATACTTGTTGGGAATGCTGTTTTGCATATGGTTAAGGCTATTAATTTGGTAACAGAATGATGTCAAAGGGAATATTGTGCTGGATCCTAGAGAGGAGTGGTAACGTCCCAGAAACTGCTGGGAGGGGAGGTCTCTCTAACTCAGTGGTTTTCAAACTTTCTGTATTGGTGACCCCTTTCACACAGCAAGCCTCTGAGTGTGACCCTCCTTATAAATTAAAAACTGGGGGAGGGGTTTTACAGCTCCTGACGCCCCTGTAACCACCGTGCAACCCCCGAGGGGTCATGACCCCCAGATTGAGAACCCCTGCTCTAACTCTTATGCAGCAGAAGGAAACTGTTTCCAGGTGTGGGAGGGGCTGAGGCTGGCTCCTGCATGACCGAGAAAAGCAGCATGCCCTCAGGGCCAGCTGGGGAGGAGATAATTCCTGTGACTGAAGAAGTGGTCTCAGATATCAGTTGCCAGCGTTTTGCAGTTGAATAAGGGATAGATCCCACTCTAGAGAGCGTCAGAAGTGTCCAAGAGGGCGCCCCAAGAAAGAAAAATGAGGAGATTGTATAGGGAGGCTCCTATGGGGAAAAACCAAAGCCCTGGGCAACCCTGTAAGCCAGTAGTCCCCAACCTTTTTCGTCTGGATGAGCCATGGAGGATCATGGTGGCGGACGAGCATCCGCCGAAATGCCGCCAACAAGCGGCAACGTCAATAGGCGTCGCTGCCGAAATGCTGCCAACAAGCAGCGTCATCCAGGTCCTCTGGATGACGCTGCTTGTCGGCTTTTCGGCTGATGCTTGTCCGCCGGCCAGTATGCGGGTGCACTTAGATGCCCCGGCGGGCGCCATGGCGCCTGCAGGCACCGCGTTGGGGACCCCTGCTATAAGCAGTTGGTTGAGCCCACATAACACCATGCTATGTGCTAGCACATGATTGTCCTTTCGCTGGTCACTTGGGGGCACAGAGAACCTATGACAGGTTAAAGAAAAATGTATATGGGCCAGGAATACAGAATGATGTGAGGAATTATTGCAGGTCTTGTGAATTAAGTCAAAAATACCCCAGAAAGTTCCCCTATGCCCCTGGCTTGTAATATAAGAGGCATTTCTGAGGGTAACAATGGACATCGTGGGTCCTACCTGAAGCGGAAAGAAATGTATCTTGGTGATAGTGGATTAGCTCTGACTAAGATTGAGGCAGAATCTGTGGCAAGAGCCATTTTCACTATCTTTAGCAGTGTGTGTTTCCCTAAAAGAGATTTTTATCTGACCGTGCGTCAAATTTTACGTCTCGGCTCTTCAGTGAGCTATGGAAGTTGTGGAGTGACACAACTAAAGGCTACCTCATATCACCCAGAAACAAATGGTTTGGTGGAGTGATTCAGTGGGACCCTAAAATCTGTGTTGGGAGTGACTTACACGCTAGAGGCTGTTTGTGAGCAGTCCAGGCCGGAGGCAACAGCAGCAAGGAATTATAAAGGGCATCCCAGGTTACAGGGCAGGGGTCACAGCTACTCATTGCTCTGGATTGTACCCCTGGTATGTCACACATTCCACTTTAAAAATCAAAGAAAACACTCTGATTTCTCTTGCCTTGTTTACAGGTTTCATGCTTCTGGCAGGCAGAGTCAGGAAACAGGAGGAGGTTGATGTTATTCAAAGTGTCCTTGAAAAGCATTTTAAGAAGAAATTGTATCCCCACTCTCTCTTCTCAGAGGAAAGTGTTAGAAAGTTATTGGGTGAGTTTGCAAAAAGGACTAAATCAAAAGCTTGATGCGTGTGATTAAAGCTAATCAACTTGTTCTTTGTTGGGCAGTTAAATCATCTACACAGATGTTGGTGATGGATGGCGAGTTTAGTCATGTTGTCTGGACTCAAGGGATGAGGAGACTTGCAGTTCTGGTAGGACGAGCCCTGGAGTTTGGCGAACCAGTACTGCTGGTGGGAGACACTGGGTAACTTGTTTTTCTATTACAGTAATGAATTGTTCTGTTTGGCTCTGTTCAGCAAGGTCCTTAACTGCATACCTACATTTAAACACGAGTGATCTCACTGAAGTCAGTAAAACTACTTATGCTTAAAGAGGGGCCTTGCTGTTTCATGGACTTTGTGAATCTAAAACTGTCTCAAATGTGAAGTCAGGTTTGTAGCTGCTGTAATACAGAGTTCACTTTGTAGAGTGCTGTGTTGGAGTGCATCTGTCTTAGCAAAAAACATTAAAAGTATCTCTTGTGGTTTTGCTTTATTTTATCTAATTTGTACAACAGTGTTATATAAACCTGTTAAGGATGTATTGAAACTGAACTGGAGAGGACGGGGGTTGAGTTTCGTTAATGAACTGTCTGTTAGAATCCCAGTATAAGAATTACATACCTTTCTCATGAAACCTGGAAAAGTTAGTAATAAATTTGGTGGAGAGTGGTGAATACATCTGACTGTATAAGGTCCAGCCCATCCTCTTTATTTTTTTCCTGCCTGCAAAAAAGAGGTCATGGAAGCAGATCTCTATAAATTTAGTATTAAGTAGTTCTGTTAGGCTTTGTCTACACT
Organism: Emys orbicularis; assembly: GCF_028017835.1. Taxonomy (NCBI): domain Eukaryota; kingdom Metazoa; phylum Chordata; order Testudines; family Emydidae; genus Emys; species Emys orbicularis. Next base: position 72,247,152 of record NC_088685.1, on the reverse strand, counting down.
GACATGTCGTTGGCAAAACTTTTGTCGTTCGGGGTGTTAAAAAACCACCCCCCTGAACGACAAAGGTTTTACCAATAAAAAGCACCGGTGTGAACAGTGTTTTGTCAGCAGACGTGCTCTCTTGCCGACAAAGCCGTTGCTGCTCGTGTGGGGTGGAAGTTTTTTGTCGCTAAAAGCCTCGTAGTGTAGTCATAGCCTTAGAGAGTAAAAAGAAGCTGAAGCTGGGAAAGAAGAAACACAATTAATTAGATGCTAAAAGGGAACTTGGATGCTACTTGGAAAAGAATAAATCTTATGTAAGTCTTTCAGTTTAACAGTCAAGACCTTTCATTTCATAGTCTTTCAAAATGGATGATCGCTTGTGTTCAAGCCTGTAAGGAGAACTTGTTCTACAGCAGGAATGGATACGTTGGCTGCTTGTCAAAGGTTTATTGTCTTGGTATTTAAGCTGCCACTTGAAGTTCAATTACTTCATTCACAAAATGTTAATCTGTTAATGGGGCTAGGTGTAGTCTTCTGTGTGGGTGGGCAGTGTTGCTTCAGTCTTGGCATTCTCCTCAGACCTCCTTCTGGTTTATATTTAGGCTCTGGCTACACTGGCGCTGTACAGCGCTGCAACTTGCTGCGCTCAGGGGTGTGAAAAAACACCCCCTTGAGTACAGCGCTGTAAAGCGCCAGTGTAATCAGTGCCTGCAGCGCTGCATGCTTGCTCGCAGTGCTGCAAGCTATTCCCCTCGGAGAGGTGGAGTACATACAGCGCTGCGACTACACTCACGCTTCACGGCAGCGCTGCCGCGGCAGCGCTGTGAAGTCCCAAGTGTAGCCAAGCCCTTAGTCTCCTGCAGTGGAACTCTGTAGAGACAATTCATGAAAGGACAAAGAGAGGTCAAAATCTATCAGTCTCCACTTACTGAATACTGCCTCCGAATGTATGGCCAATACAGATCTAGATTGGATCACCACCTCCTTTCTAGGAGTCCTTTCTGGGACAATTGGAGGTGGAAAGGAAGGAAGGATGGGCAAGGCCTTGTATAGCCTTAGGCTATGTCTACACTTGCAGCGTTTTTGTGCTGTCAGTTTCAACCGTGATAGTGAACCCATGAAAGAGAAGCCCTGGTTTGTGTACTCACTTACTTCCACAGGCATCAGAGAGTGTTTACATTTGCAGCACTTCCATCACCATGAGAGCAGTGCACAGAGGGCAGCTATCCCACAGTGCAGCTCTCTCTATTTGATGATAGGTCTTGTGGGAAGGGCGGGGGTGATCGCGGGGCATCCTGGGTCCCCGCGTAGCCTCCTCTCCCCAAACACGGATCAGCTCCAGTAGCTCAGCATTGCTTCAAGCGGGGGATCGTCTGCTCTGTGGAGCAGGCATTGTCACCTGGCCAGATAAGTGAGCACTTGCCAGGAAAACAGGAAGGGGAGTTTCAAAGTTCCCGGGGCTTTACAGGGAGAGGGTGGATGTCTGTTTACCTGACGTCAGAGCAGCAGAGCTGCTGGCCAGAGTGGTCACCTAGGCACTGTGATATATCCTGTGGAGTCTAAAAGCTCTTTAAACAGGAAGAACGTGTCTTCACTTGCACATCAGCGCAAAAGCATCACCAGTAAGAGCTGTATGCCTCTCGTGGAGGTGGTTTTTATTTTGCAGTGAAACTTCTGAATATAACCGCAAAAAGTCATTGGCAAGTGTAGATGTTCCCATGGGTTTTGTGCAAAAAAGGGACTTTTTCCGCTTTAAATGGCAAGTGTAGACATGCCCTTAGTTGCACCAGTTTAATTGTGATGTTAAACCAGTGAAACATCTGTGTGGATAGGTACAAACTACACTGATATAAGCTTGCTCTAAACCTGGGGTATGTCTACACTACAGGATTAATCCGAATTTATATAATTCGAATTTAGGAAACCAATTTTATAAATTCGAATGTATTCGGCCACACTAGGCACCATTAATTCGGTGGTGTGCGTCCAAGCTACCATAGTAGCATCGATTTCCAGAGCGTTGCATTGTGGGTAGCCAATAACATTGAATTGCCAATAACATCGAATTGCGGCCACACTAACCTTAATTCGGATTAACAATACCGATTTTGACGCTACTCCTCTCGTCGAGGAGGAGTACAGAAATCGAATTAAAGGGCTCTTTAATTTGAATTAAATGGCTTCGTTGTGTGGACGGGTCAAGCGTTAATTCGAATTAAAGCAGCTAAATCCGAATTAAAGTCGTAGTGTAGACCAGGCCCTGGATAAGAGCATCAATGCACAGATGTTGCACCAGTTTAGCAAAAGGTGTGATGTTAACTAAATTAGTTAAACCCATGCAGTTTTGTGTGGGCAAGCCTTTAGGGGCTTATCTCTGGAACATTCAGTTCCCTAGAGTTGTGAATCAAGACATGCAACTTTTATTAAGATTTTGCGGCTTATCTCATGACTCCTATAGTATTGATCTTCAAAAGGCAATACGTTTGGATAATTTAATTTAATAAGTTTTTTTTTAATAGTGAATGAGAAGCTAACATTTTTCTCCTTGGCGCTTCTGATATTTTATGGTGCCTTAATCTTTGATGCATTATGCATCATTCAGAGGAAGTTTGGGGATGTGAAATTTGTTATCTTTCTGAAGTCCAAGTGAAATCTGAGGGTGAAAGTCCCTCACCCATAGTTTAATGAATAATGGTGGCAATTCAGCAATGGTTTGCATGCCAGAAGTGGATGCAATTCATTTAATTTTTGTAAGGTGGGTCAGTATTCAGAGAAGGGAATACATGGGAGTAAGAGGAACAGCATGGTGGGGCCATTGCTTTGCAGGGCTTTGAGGAAATCCAACTGGAACTGCTTTGTTGCTGAAGTGGGCCATTAAGTGGTTGTGGACCCCTTCTGTTTTTGTTCTAAGTTGACTTCATTGGTTTTCTTTGTTCATGTTATAGGTGTGGCAAAACTACTATTTGTCAGATATTTGCAGCCTTGGCAAATCAGAAATTACATTCTGTGAACTGCCACTTGCATATGGAGACATCAGACTTCCTGGGAGGATTACGGCCAGTCAGACAGAGATCAAAGGACAAGGTCTGTCTCATGACAATGGGTGACTGGTATCACTGAGCTGAAGTGTGGTCAAGAGAGCAGCGAATGACAAATCCCTGATGAGTCTTCTTTTTCTTCCCCATTACCTAGGAGGAATTTGACAGTTCTAGGCTCTTTGAATGGCACGATGGACCCCTTGTTTTAGCAATGAAGGAGGACGGCTTTTTTCTCCTGGATGAGATTTCATTAGCTGATGATTCTGTGTTGGAAAGACTTAATAGGTATGCATTCTAAAAGTGTGTAATGTTAAGCAGCCCTCCACCAGGCTACACTTATCGCAAAAATTAGTTAGATAATCTAGTTTCTAATTGTTAATCTTAGCCAGCATCCCTTTTTCTTAGTTGCTCAATTCCTGTTTAAATAAAAAAGATCCAAAGTAACTCAGTGGCGCATTCACTGTTAAGCTGCTGTACCAGATCACTTAGTTTGTGAATTGATGTGTCTCCAGCAGAAAGATGCTGACTGCATCCATATCAGTCCTATATTTTTAGACAATTGCTTGCTATTGGAGAGGCTGCTGGCAACAGAGAAGGAGAAGGGATGGTAAGGTAGGCCTATGAAAAGGACAGGATGAAAATTTACTCCCAGCTAAATCACTATTGAGGTGCTAAACTTATTAGAAGAACTTAGAAGTATCCTGATCCAAAAGCAAAGGAGTGCAGATTTGTTCAAGATTATTGTGGCAATGTTTTTGTGTCCTTGGGTTGTTTATATCCTTAGCTGTGTGCTAAGTATTACAATGAGGTTTGCTCTATGTCAGTGGTTCTCAACCAGGAGTCCGGGGGCCGTGAGCAGGTTTCAGAGCATCCGCCACAATAAACCAGAGAGCAGGGCTGGCGTTAGTCACTGGGGCCCAGGGAAGAAAGCCGAACCCTGAGCCCCACTGCCTCGGACTGAAGCTGAAGCCTGGACGCTGCCGCATGGGGATGAATCTAACTTAGCTTTGCGGAGCCCCTGTGGCGTGGGGCCTTGGACAATTGCCCTGCTTGCTATCCCCTAACGCTGGCTCTGGCTTTTAATTTACTGGATATGCAGGAAAAAACATTTTTTGTGGCATAGATGGGCACAGAGTTTTTATAGCATATTGGGGGGAACGGACTCAGAAAGAAAAAGGTTGAGAACCCCGTTCTGTGGCACTGCTCCAGACTGAAGACCACCTTCATGCGCTTAACTAACCTGTGCTCAAAATGTTATAGTCACCTTTCTTTGCTTAGACTGACAGGACAACAGAGTAACAGCTAGTTAATTTCCCCAGATAAAACAGTTAAAACACAGTTCTCCTTAAAGGATAGCATGTAGTGACAGTTAACACAATAGAGCGAAAACTAAATAAATTTACATGATTAAAATGGAATCTACAATGAGACCTATAGCTAGCGCTATAACCTTTCCTTCTATAGAAGATAGATGAAAGCCATATTTCCTGCCAGTTCGTGTAAAAAACATTTCTCAGTCTGTCATTACGTTCGTGGGAAGTGACAACCCTTGTCCAAGAACAGGAAAGGTGCCTAGCAAATTGGTGTCTTTCAATACCTTCCCAAATTTTTTTTTATGTAAAGATGTTACAACTGACACTATATACTACTGTTAGATTACAGCACCCCTCATTTTAAAGTCTGTCTTTCTTTTCTGTTACCAAATATATTGAGATGACCAGCAATTACTTTCTTTGATGTCTCAATAGTTTCTCTATATTTCAAGTAGGTTTTTCATAGCTCATGTGCACCTTTGCAAACTAATCTTCTTCAGTTAACTTTATTGTTTTGTTAATGATTCTAGGCAACATCTTCCTGAACACTTCTGCTAACATGCCCAGTAATGGGTCACACTTTTAGCTCCTTCACACAGTTCACTAGTGAGAGTATATTATGGGGCAGGGCTATGCAACTAAAAATATTAAATAGATATTTTAAGTTACAACAAATTCACTATCAGAGCAACTTGTCAGTTTTGTATTCCAGAAACTTAAAAACTAATTCAGTATGCTCTTCATCAGGCTTCAGCTGTTACTTTCGTTACTTTTGGCATTGTATTTATAAGAGAGAGTTTTTGGAAGGTTCATGCTACAGTGTAAATCTTTTGACCAACAACTTTACACGGACTTGCACGTCAAGATGAAGATGAGCTTTCCACACTTGTGTATTCAGAAATATTGTCAGTTGGGAAGGATAAGCAGAATTTATTATTTACTTTTGCTGGAGCCCATTATACTGAGCTTTATGACTTAGGCTATGTCTACACTGGCAATTGAATGACAAAACTTTTGTCTTTCAGATGTGTTTTCTCCCCCCCCCCCCCCCCCCCCCAAAAAAAGACAAAAAAGTTTTGCTGCAACAAGCACCAGTGTGAACAGCATGTTGTCAGCAGGAGACACCGCTCGTTGGGGGTGGAAGTTTTTTGTCGGCAGGAGAGGCGACAAACAGCGGCTACATTGCCCGACTTTTAGCGGCATGGCTGTAGCGACACAGCCATGTCGCTAAAAGCTGTGTAGTGTAGACATAGCCTTAGAAATCAAACTAAGCAAAGCTACCTTACGTTTATATTTTTTTTAAAAGACTGGTGACTTTCTAAAGTGCAAGCTATGGGATTTAAATAAAACAAGTTTTTTAACACAATTTTTTAAAAACCTGGTTTTTAGTGTTCTTGAAGTTGAGAAGACACTGGTGCTTGCTGAAAAAGGTAGTCAAGAAGATGAGGATAATGAAGTAGAACTTCTGGTTGCTGGAAAAAAATTTCGCATCCTAGCAACCATGAACCCAGGAGGTGACTTTGGAAAAAAAGAGGTAAATTCTGAGAGGTCACTGGAATTATGACCAGAATGTGCAGCATGCATATGTTATAGGTCCCAGCATGCAGTGTTGCATATTGGAGTCTGTCTCCTGGCTCTAAAGGAGGACTAAGGTGTGTCTTTCTTCCACCACCCGTGTACTATTATTTTGACAATGTAAACGAGCACTCAACAAAATATCAACAAAGAAAAAGGTGGACACTGAATCATATAAATAGACTTGATATGGAGAACACTTTAAGTAAATGAAGTGTAACCCGCAAAGGAAACTGCGTCCAAATCCAGTTCTTGCAGTGGAGTCTTTATGGTGTGGTGTGGGGATGCAATGACAGATTGTGCTCCTGGAACAGACAAAAACTGACAACTAGAAGTTGTCACCTAGGGTCTCCAAAAAATGGACAAATCCCAGTAGGGAAAGATTTCCCACAAAATAAGAACTACAGTTCTCAGGTAACCCCTTACGTTGTTTTAAAAGTATCTTCATAACCATCTAAGGAATGACAGACATTTGAACTCAAAGCTTCAGCTCTTTTACTCCTAGAGAGGGGGCTGTCCATTAAAAAAAAAAATCAGTCATTTTTAGCGTCCTAACAAATCTACCAGAAAGCCCCGGGTTCAGAAATCAAAGGGAAATTGCCTCTTTATTGCATATTTACTTCTTGATGATTGCTCTTTATAATTCAGCGCAAAGGAGCAATTAGGGAAAGGCATTCCAATTCAGCCCCTTTACCTGTATATGGTGGTCTTTCTTTCAAAGGCCAAGAGGGCAGATGAGATTATACAGCCCTTGTTTGATAGACTGTATCTCTGAAGTTCCATCTCACTCTGATTCTTGCAAGCGATCTCATTTTCTCCCCTATTCTCTTTCAGTATTTCAAATGAACAGTTGGTGTGTTCTCTTGGTCTTGCACTAAAAGAGCCACATTTTCTCCTATTTGCAATAGCTATAAACACCCTGTCATTATTAGAAGGAATACTACATTATTTCGAAAAGGGGTCAGTTTATTTACTGTTTTAATAATTCACACGTACTAGAACTACTAGTCTATGAAAGTTTAAATGCAAGCTTAAGTAATGTAGGTCTGTAGTAGCTGTGATATATGCTGGTAGTGGCTATATTGTTATATTTTATTGCCTGCAGCTTTCTCCTGCACTACGCAACAGATTTACAGAGATATGGTGTCCACAGAGTAACAGTCGTGAAGATTTAATACAGATCGTAAAGCACAATCTTCATCCAGGACTGTCTCTGGACAGGATAAACCACCAAGGTAAGTATAATTTAGTTTTGTGTCAAATTTAAACTCCGCAGTGGGGAGAGAACTGAATTTGAAGATAGAGATGGTTTTGGCAGGGATTCACACTAATGCTTCTTCCATCCATAAATACAACTATCTCTGCAAACAGACTCTGACGCACTGGCCTCTGTTCCTTCCTTCATAGCATCCCATTGCCACGTGACTGACCAAAAGTTGTTAGCAAAGCAATGCAAAGGTCCCCTCCCCACCAGCTGAACTCTGCCCTCCTCTTCAATATCTTATCCTATTTCCCAGGTATTGGGAAGGAACAAAAGACCAGGACCAGAATTCTCATTTCCTTTGCTACTGACAGCTTGGCTATTGGTTCGATTTACTGAGCTCTGTGTTCCCTTATATTTTATCTTTAAGGTGGTTGTCTTTGACAGTGCAGACACTGGATTCCTCCTCCTCTGTTGGTCTGGCAGATAGGAGGATGATCAGTTGCCATCCACAATTTTCCCTCTGAAGTGCTCCTTCCTCTGCTGCAGTTAGATACCTGCTTTACTCAAAGCAGCATGCAGGAAGGTGACTTCCGTGGGCATATCTGGCATCATTCGTGGTTCTACCAGAGAAGGCTAAAGAAAAGGATTTTGAGGGCGGGGGGGGGGGGGGGAGCGATGAACACCTCATCTGTGCCTCCTGCAGTAGTGATATGCAGTGGGGAGCCTTAAGAGTCCTTCTGCTCTTGCTGAGAGAGAAACCTTTGCGATTGGCTCAGAGGCTGGATTCATTTCTGGAAATCAGATGAAACTAGCCCCTCAGCTTCTCTTAAGGGGGAGAGAAGTGCCCATGTTGGGAGTCGAGGCTCTCCCAGAGGCATCAATGGAAGCAATTTTCTGGAGCTTTGAAAGGCCTGTAAAATAGGGCGAGGAGCTCACTTGTGGGGAATGGCAACCTTTTCCATGATAGCCTCAGACTCTGAAGAGGTTTCTTTGAGATTTCCACAAGCTAAACGGCTTTCATTGTCAAACACCACCCCACTCCTTTACCTAGCCTGTGGATTACATGAGTGGCTCAATGACTTATTTCTGCCTGCTAAACCTTTCCAGGAGCCTTTAACCTCCACTCCTAGGGGGTACTCTCAGGATTCTTCCATGTTTCCAGATTCTCTGCTAAGCTGCTGGTGCTTGCCCTTCCCTTGCGTTTTCATGACTGCTCTAGTAGGTCACAGTTCAGAAGAGGGAGAGGTGTCCTTAGAGCTGAGCCCCAGGCTCCATTACAAGGAGCTCAAGCAGCTTGATAACTCTTGCTGTGGCACATTTTTGCAGAATTCCTTCCCAGTTCCATCTCTCTCTCCAACAGATCATGTAGACAGCCTGCACCTCTCCTGATGTCAGTCAGGGTTTTTTGCCAAATCTTTCTGGGGTGGGGTTGGGTTTGGGATTTGCTCATTTGTCAGGAATTTCCCTCTGAAGCATTAGACTAATTTCATTTTAGGAATACCTGGAAGTGAACCCAAACCTTCCTCCTCTGTCCCTAAGCAGAGGCACAAAGATTTGGTACTATCAACCTTTTTCCTCCATGCTTTCCTTGTGGGGAGGATCTTTTTCTCTTTATCCGAGTGGATGATAACTCCTGAATCTTCTTCCTTCATCTTCCAAGGTGCTTTTTTTTCTTTGCTTTTTCCAAGATCAGGGAGGCCTTTTTTTTCGGAAAATTATCTGGGGGTTGGGAACAAGTTTTGGAGGTTACTCTATATTCTTTGTAGCCCCAAGAAAGAAGGAATCAGAGTTATTTTGGGTCCTGTAGTGCGTTGAACCATTTCCTAACCTCGGATCCAAAGTGGAATCTTCCACATCCACCTTGTTTGCAATGGATGAGGACATTTTCATGCAACCTGTTTAAGCTACTATAAACTGGTGCTTCTGCTGAAATGCTTATAGCAAATACTTTATTTAAAAAAAAAAAAAAAAAAAAAGCAATACCCAATAACCAATTCATCTGTTGCTCACAATTCTATATCTGTGAACCATTCTCAAAGAAAGGAATTTCTGTTTTACTGAAGAAACTTTGATTTCAGGAACTAAATCTTGTTAGTTCCTGATATCAGTATGACTTTTTTTTTTGCCCTATGCTGTATATAAAATGCATGTGATTAATTTTGTGGATGTATTAGTTTTTAAAGTGTGTTGTAGAGGATTATAAATCTGTTCTTTGCTCTTCTGCTCTCCCCCTTTCATTGAGCACTTTTTTAAGATTGAAAGCACCACACTTCAATGCAAATATTTTTTTTAAAATAAATCTGATGAACTTGATTTCTTTTCTGTATTTCAGGGTTCTAGTTATACAGCTTTGTGCTAGAAGTGACCTATATAATTCAGTTTATAATTGCAACATCTTTTTTTTTATTTATTTAAAAAAAAAAAAATTTTTTATGTTTTAGGGATAGACATAGCTGAGCTGATGATGGACTTTATTGAATGGCTAACCAACCAAGAATTTGGGCGTCAGTGTATTCTCAGTGTCCGGGATGTCTTATCGTGGGTTAACTTTATGAATGTCATGGTAGAAGATGAGGAGTACAGCCTATTTTACATCTCTCCTGTGACGTCTTTTGTCCATGCTGCATGCCTGGTGTACATTGATGGAATAGGTTCAGGTAGGTCATCAGTGCATATCAGAGAAGAGGTGAATATATTTAACTCTTTACATTTTTTTTTCTTATTTTGCTCATCATATTTGATTGATATCCCAGTGTTTAGTTTGGTTAAAATGAAGGCATGATGCTTTAGGGTAGGGCATAATTCCTGTGACACAAATATTTGCTTCCACTTGACAATATCTTTAACTTCACATGTTTTTGCTTGCCATTTTTAACAGGAAGGACTTCTTGAATGGTTCAGCAAGCTAAAGTGGTACACACTGCACATATACAAAACTACATTAAAAGAACATTAAGGTTGCAAAGTCAAGCACCATCCTCTTATGTATATTTTTGGTGCTACAATTTTTAATTACATGTTGACATAGTATATTTCCATAGGACCCCTGCCTCATTCAGTGCACAGTATGGATAGTGCTCAATAAAGTAGTAGCTAAATTGATATTATTTTATCCATCTCATTCAGCCTGAGGCCTTATTTACTGCAGACTATTCAAGCCCTGCTCTGAAGACAGAGTTATTAATTTCCTCTTGGGATTTTCTCTGGGACTCCTCATTGTAGTACCTCAGTGTTTCAGAAATATTAACTTACCTTCACAACACTCCTATGAGATGAGCGGGTATTATCCCCATTTTACAGATGGGGTGCCGAGGCAGAGACAATACGGACAAAATTATCCAAAAATGTTGGGTGCCAAATTTGAGACCCTTAGGACCTGGTTTTTCAGCGTACAAAGCACAGCTCCCATTAACCCCAGCTGCAGTTGTGGATGCTCAGATCTTCTGTAAATTAGATCTCAGGGTTTCAAGTCAGGTGCCCAGAAAATGAGAAACAAACAATGACCACATCTGACAAGTTTAGTTAAGTGACTTGCCTAGCATCACACAGGAGCTCCTTTGGCAGAGGCAGGGATAGAATTCAACTGCCTTAATCAAGAGAGCATCCCTTCTCTTTTTGCAATCCCCTCCCTCCTTCCCTACATACTTCCCAACTTCTGCAAAAAACGAGGCAAGGGTCCTACAGACAGTAGCTTCCTCCTTCCTTACACAACCCTGATTCATCCCCAGAGCAGGTGTGTCCCGTGCACTGATTGGCGGAGGGGTCCAGTGGAAAAAACTGTATATGATCATGTAAATAAAGACTGTATCATAATGCATACACATTCTGGCATTTCCTAACTTTTGAGTGCTTGAGTTTGCAACCTTAATGTTCTTTCATTGTAGTGTTTTTGAGTGTAACTTCCTAGGCTTTTAAAAAAGCAAATTGAAAAAAGCAGAAATTCTATCATGGCCTCATATTGATACCCACATGGGTCATCAGCAGAGTTGGGACCTTTAGATCCGTGGCAGAGACCTTTGCCACTTGCACTCACAGAAGAACTGATAGCAGTTAGTAGATGCTCATCCTCTGTCGACCACCTCTAAAGGGGATGAGACTCTCACTTTCCAGTGGGTTTCCACAGATATTTGCTGACAGCAGAGGAGTTGTAAGAGTCAGCAATCATGGGTTCTGTTCCAGGCTCTCGAGGGAAGTGTACTCTACTGGGTACAGATTCTTCTGCCTATGTCCATCCTCCACCAAGCTTGATCCCTTTTTGCCCTGCTCCCTCCAACCTGTCTGGCTTGTGTCTGGTCCAGTCCTGTCTCTTCCTCACCCCTTGCCCCACCCACCCTGTTTCCATTTCTCAGGATTCTCATTCCAGTCCCAGTCTCCTTACCCAGCCCGTCCTAGTCTCCCCCAATTCTTTGTCTCTGGTCTCCTCGCCCAGCCAGTCCCAGTTCCCACCCTCCCAGCTCCTTATCCAATCTGTGTCTCTGTCCTCCCCCCCTGCCCCCCAGCTCCCAGGCTTCTCCCCATCCCAGTCGCTTTGCCAGTTCTGACAAGGAACTGGGTGCACAGGAAGATCTGTTTCTTCTCCCTCTGCTTCCCCACCTCTGGTTCCTACTCCCAGTCGTCTTGTCCAGTCAGTACCCCCTCCTCCCATCTCCTTGTCTGTTGTAGGGTGTTTCCCTCCTCCCCCCAGACGTGAAAACTGACAAACATAAGCATGTGAATTTCTTCAAAAAATCTGCCTTAAGCAGACATCTGGCATGGAAAATTTCAGCCCAAACTGTTGAAGTTTTGCATAGTTATAAACAGCTATAAACAGGATCTTATAATGGGAAGTGTCAGGCAACTTTAATAATAGGCAGTGTTACGCAGCCCCCACCTATAATACAGTAGGTTGAGATTAACCTTCACATTTTTGATTTTTAATTCAAGGCAGCAATACAGTTGTGATGTGACATTAAGCACCATGTGCCTTCTGGAAAAGAATGCTACTGTATCTGTAGATCTGTATTTCATACATGTGTATCTCTTTGTTGAATTCACTAACAGTATTTGGTTGAGTTCAACACGATGCATTCACTGTAGCTTATTGCACTGCAGTTTCTATACTGTTGGCTGTCTGTGTGTTTCTGAATTTTGAAATGAAAACAACTGGCTGTAGTTGGGAATCTTATTTTTACTTCCTTTTGTTTTCTTTAATATAGGTACAACATCTTGCTCAGCTGATACTGCTTTATCTGCTCGTGAAAAATGTCTGAAATTCTTATGTGAGAAACTTTGCACTATTGTTGAGCTTACAGAATATCAGAAGGATGAACTGAGGATTTACGACAGAACAAAGGAGAGAGAATTTATATGGATGGAAAACTTCATGGGAATCCATCCATTTTTTATACCAAGAGGCAAGTGTTTTTTTGTGGGGTGGGGGACATTCATCCCATGTTTTGTTTTTAATGACTTATCAAGGACTAGTCTTAGCCCCAAGACATGTGGGGAACTGTAATTCATAATGTGTTCTAAAAATAAAGACAACCTCTTTTTCTTTTTATAAAAGTGCTGCAGAGTATTTCCAAGCATATCTAATATAATTGTTTCACCCTTTTTAGAAAGCCACATCTGTAAGCAACCTTTTTTTTTTTTTTTTTTTACCTTGAGTGGATGCTTCAGGCATATTTCACTTCATCTGACCCCAATTTTGGTGTGTAATAATATCTCCGTTTTCATGGTCAGATCAGCTACTACTTTGGGCCAAGGGCAGTGCTCATCCATCCACCTCTCAAGGCATGGGAACCTATCTTATTGCTTCACTGTTGGAGACTTACTGACTGACCCATTGCAGCAATAGAATTCCAAGGGAGAGTATGTGGGTACCACAGGACTGAGTATGATATAAGAACCTAGATATTCTTATTGTGCAATATTTGGACCATTCTGTTCATGGGCTGGCTAGGACAATAAGATCTCTTTTCCTCTTAAACACTGATACAGGGCAGTCAAACTTCCCCTCCCCTCCCATTGTTGTCATTGTGTCCCATTAGTACACAGGTGAATTGGAGGGACACTACAGTACTGGTGACATTCATGTCTCTGAGTTTGATTGTGGCATAGTTTCTGCAATCTTGTGCTGCAGCTATAATGAAGTCTAAAAGCTTTATTTTTAACTGCCGCTTCTTCTCCTATCATAGCATCTAGAGAATCTAGACCAACAGAACTGTTTTTTAGCATTGGACAACCTGGTGTATTGTATTTTACTTTGTTTGGATACAGGAAGCTGATATTTAAGATTCCATCCACAAAGTAGATGGAAAATGTGCTGTATTGGTGATCATTAGTGTCTGCTTATGGAGGAACTAGGTGAGTTGTGGTCTACAGCCTATGAGATACCAAGACCACACAAGTTCACCAGGTGTCTTGTTGCTGCTGCAAGCTAGCAGTTTGGGTCAGTTGTTGAGTGAAACTGTTTCCTCTACTCAGCTTCTGTCAGAAAAGCGGTCATCGGGCCCTTCTATAAGAAACCATTTCTTGACACTGGTAGTCCTACAAATTACACTGGTCTACAATTTTTGAGAAGTCGTCTGCTTCAGAGATGAAATGTGCTATTTATTATGTATTTTGATGTGCTGAATTCAAATATGACAATTAAAACAACTGATTGGCTACTGTTTCTAAGATATTTAAGTTTTTACATTTTATGTCTATGTATATTGTGTAGATAGTAGAGTTTTAATCATAAATTGTAAACCTAGGTCTTTTCATGTGTTTATGGTTGCTTTACATGATAATATTTCACCTGTCCTGTTTATGCAACACTTTAAAAATCAGCAAAAGGGTTATATAAATAAAATGTATTATGAAACAAAAGGCAAAAAACTATTCTGTACATAGTTTAGTCCTATTCAGTGTCTACTCGGCGCTTCTTGGCTTGTCTCTTGTACTCATTAAATGGAGCATCTCTTGTCACTGTCCAGCAATAGTCTGCAAGCATTGATGGGCTCCATTTGCCCTGATAGCGTTTCTCCATTGTTGCAATGTCCTGGTGAAATCGCTCGCCGTGCTCGTCGCTCACTGCTCCGCAGTTCGGTGGAAAAAAATCTAGATGAGAGTGCAAAAAATGTATCTTTAGTGACATGTTGCAACCAAGGCTTTTGTATGCCTTGAGGAGGTTTTCCACCAACAACCTGTAGTTGTCTGCCTTGTTGTTTCCGAGAAAATTTATTGCCACTAACTGGAAGGCTTTCCATGCCGTCTTTTCCTTGCCACGCAGTGCATGGTCAAATGCATCATCTCGAAGAAGTTCACGAATCTGAGGACCAACAAAGACACCTTCCTTTATCTTAGCTTCACTTAACCTTGGAAATTTTCCACGGAGGTACTTGAAAGCTGCTTGTGTTTTGTCAATGGCCTTGACAAAGTTCTTCATCAGACCCAGCTTGATGTGTAAGGGTGGTAACAAAATCTTCCTTGATTCAACAAGTGGTGGATGCTGAACACTTTTCCTCCCAGGCTCCAATGACTGTCGGAGTGGCCAATCTTTCTTGATGTAGTGGGAATCTCTTGCACGACTATCCCATTCGCAGAGAAAACAGCAGTACTTTGTGTATCCAGTCTGCAGACCAAGCAAGAGAGCAACAACCTTCAAATCGCCACAAAGCTGCCACTGATGTTGGTCATACTTGATGCACCTCAAGAGTTGTTTCATGTTGTCATAGGTTTCCTTCATATGGACTGCATGACCAACTGGAATTGATGGCAAAACATTGCCATTATGCAGTAAAACAGCTTTAAGACTCGTCTTCGATGAATCAATGAACAGTCTCCACTCATCTGGATCGTGAACGATGTTGAGGGCTGCCATCACACCATCGATGTTGTTGCAGGCTACAAGATCACCTTCCATGAAGAAGAATGGGACAAGATCCTTTTGACGGTCACGGAACATGGAAACCCTAACATCACCTGCCAGGAGATTCCACTGCTGTAGTCTGGAGCCCAACAGCTCTTCCTTACTCTTGGGTAGTTCCAAATCCCTGACAAGGTCATTCAGTTCACCTTGTGTTATGAGGTGTGGTTCAGAGGAGGAGGATGGGAGAAAATGTGGGTCCTGTGACATTGATGGTTCAGGACCAGAAGTTTCATCCTCTTCCTCTTCCTCGTCTGACTCAAGTGAGAGTGATTCTGGTGCATCAGGAACCGGCAGTCCTTCTCCGTGGGGTACTGGGCGTATAGCTGATGGAATGTTTGGATAATGCAGAGTCCACTTTTTCTTCTTTGACACACTTTTCCCAACTGGAGGCACCATGCAGAAGTAACAATTGCTGGTATGATCTGTTGGCTCTCTCCAAATCATTGGCACTGCAAAAGGCATAGATTTCCTTTTCCTGTTCAACCACTGGCGAAGATTTGTTGCACAAGTGTTGCAGCATATGTGTGGGGCCCACCTCTTGTCCTGATCTCCAATTTTGCAGCCAAAATAAAGGTGATAGGCTTTCTTAACCACAGTGGTTATACTGCGCTTTTGTGATGCAAAAGTCACTTCACCACAAACATAGCAGAAGTTATCTGCACTGTTCACACAAGTACGAGGCATCTCTGCTCACTTTGGCTAAACAGAAATGTGTCCCTTTGCAAAATCAAACACTGACAAATAAGAGAGCACGACACTGTATGATTTCTAGAGCTGATATAGGGCAATTTGTTCAGCAGAGTGATGTAAGCTTCGTTATGATTGCATCATCCATGACTTCTAGGAATAACATGATGCAATTCATATCATGTATGACGCAATACCAGCTTCAGATTGCATCATTCATTGTTTTGCCTAAAAGCAAGTACTGTCCAAACCCAGTCATAGATTTATTCATAGATCCAGTCAAAGGTGTATTTTAGTCATTTCTGGTTTAAATTGAGATCCCTTCTCTTTATAACTCACTTATCCTCCGCCATTCCCAAGTCAAGGGTCGTATATACTAACCCAATAGCATATCTTGAAAACTAGAGCCAATCAACAATTTTAAGCATCATTTTCGTTCTCAGTGACCCAGAATTAGTAAAGTTTGACTACATTTATTTCAGAAGCATTTTGGCTGTAGAGCAGTGTTACCTTTGGGTTTTGAGCCTTTTTTGTAGGTAAAGGTGATTGAGAAGGTTTTGAGGCAGCGGCTGTAGTGTTGTTTTGAAACTTCTGATTTCCTTGACCCCTAGGGTTTTATTTCAGTGAATGATCGTGTCTGTCTGCATGGGTTTTCTTGGCCCATGGATCTCTTGGTGACCAACTAAGTTCTGCTGTCTTTTCAATGACTTCATTAGACCTACTAGTTGCTTTTCCTGCTATTTACTGCAGGGTGATACTGAGCTGTCTATGGACTGTGGAATGAGCGGATGGGGTTATTTAGCATCTCTTCCCTCGTTTCTGAGAAGTCCAACAACAACCGTGTTGGGGAAATTGCGTGTCATCCCGCGAAGTTTTCATAAGAGATCAGGTTTCATCTTGTCGTGTTCTCTTCTCCCTCTCTTCTCTTCAAACTCGCTCAGGAGAGAGGGCTGGATTCCATGTTTAATTCTGCAGGACATGATATGAATTCGAGATTTCATGATCCCATCAGTCCACAGCATTGGGGGTGCCATTAAGATCAGTAGGATGTTTGCACAGAGATCAAGGGAGAAACACAGCCATTATGTAGTAACTGAACTTCTGTTTATTCAGCACGTCATTGGCATATTCTGTATCACTTATAAATGAAAATCTGCTCCTGTTTAGGCCACAACTACTTCTGTCCTTTTTTTTCTCTTTTTCATTATCTTCTTTTCTCTTTTTCACTCCCCTTCTTCCCCCTGTGTATCTCCTCCTTTCTTCTGTCTGCATTTTCTTCCTTGAAGCAACTCCTAATTCCCTTTCCCCATAGGGCTTTACACCCATCCTTTTGCTGTTCCATTTGCTAAAGTAATCAGCAATGGAATAATTAATGTTGACATTGAAGTGTGGTCATTGTGCATTAACTCTAGTCTGGTCAATAGTGGACAATAAAGTTCATACCCCTGAGTCTATGTTTGAGGATTTTTTTTTCTGACTTGGCAGATATAATGGCATCAGTTACACTCAGTTCATGTTTGGAAGATTCTCTTTGTTGCCATGAGGACTAGAAACCCTTTAAAAAAATAAAAGCTGAGATTCTGCATAATCTGAATGTGTCATGCAGGCCACATACATCATGTGGGTTGTGCATTTTGATGCCCCTGATAAAACCACATTAATGGATTGGTACCCATTGTGCTGATAGCTAAAATCTAGGTCTTTCATCAAATCCAGGAAGTACAGTCTCTCTGCTTATCCAATGTCTGCCTGAGAGGCATGGATCAAGGTGAAATGCCTGAAGTTCAACCCAGAAAAAAGAGAGGTGATGCTGGTGGGTAATGGGAGAACTGATCTGTGGTTGCGAGGGGTTATTTGCTATGAAGCGTTGTGCCTTCCCTTAATCAAAGGTCTGCAGCGTAGGGATTATTACCCTTATTTGCTACAATCTCTGATCCAAGTGTCAATATTTTTTTTTCTGTCTGCACCTGGTCAGGAGGTTGTGACCTGTGTTCCCTCATGCAGTCCGTGTCACTTTCTAGATTGGGTGACTCTAATGCACCTCTAAAGACCACCAGAAATATTTGGGTAGTGCAGGACACAGTAGCCGACCTGTTTAGCTATGCTGAGCATGCTGCTCCTGTGCTCTTTATGCTGCAGGAGCTTATCTATGTCCAGATGAACGGGAGACTGTTGGCTTTTCTGAAGTTCTGTATATGGGCTGGGTCCTGGCTATGTAAGAGCTCCTTCTCCCTTCATACTTTCATAACTGATGAGATTAAAGGAGGTGTTTCTGTAACTAGATTTGCAGACCAGGGGAATAAGGAAAGGTGTTTCACTCAGCGCCATTTGACTAGAAGTTGCTGCCAGCTCTTTGGGGAAAGCCCGTGTCTGAGTTAAATTTGAATGACTGGGAAGAGAAGTGGCTGGAGGTGTTACCTTGGCATGTGTGCTCTTTAGTGCGGCATCATGAGGGTTGCAAATTTATAGATTGTCCTTTTGGTGGAGTCAGTTATTGGCAGGATAATATATTTTGATTGTGATTTTACTGATGTAAAGTCTCTCTTTTAGGCAGCAGGCATGTCAATTTTATTTAAACAAAAATAAATGTGTAGACAAATGGAGAGATCTAATATAAAAAGAAATGGAAGAGTTCTAAATAGGAAGTTTGTCATATAATGCACACTCTTTTGGAAGGATGGAATGTTTTCAGGTGTTTATAAGTAAGGAGAAATGTGCTGGGATGGAAAAGAGTGGTGGGAGTAAGAGTGCTGACTCTTAATTCATTTGGCTAACTTTTATTTTATAACATTGCACAATTCAGAGCAGTGGTACCCAGTCTTATTACGCAGGAAGGCCACATAAACCTAACCCTAAACCTGTGTGGGCTAAACAGATTCTACATATTTGAATAAGTTTAAAGTCATCTGTATTGATTTATATTTTAAGTTCAGCTTGTTTCATATGTATTTAGATAGGTTGTTTCTCAATTGTATAGTATTGTCTATTTGCACACTTGTGCAAACTAAAATGATGTAATCATGATGACAAAATACTAATGAATCGGCTGTTAGTATATTGTGTTGAAGCAGGCTACAGGCCTTATGAAATGCCCTGGTGGGCCTTAGATTGAGCACTCCTGGTTTAGAGCATGTCTCTGTTGTATAACCAGTGCCTAACTTGGAACTTTCAAAAATACCGTGACAGGCATTGCTCCCTCTAATTTTTCTCATGCATCTGCGGAATGAATTTTGTTATGTGCACCAATATGGAGGTGATGTGTGGTGGGGGTGGGGCCAGAGGTTCGGTGTGTGGGAGGGGGCTCCGGGCTGGGGCGAAGGGGATCAGGGTGCAGGAGGGGGTACAGGGCTGGGGCAGAGGGTTGAGGTGCGGGGAGGTGAGGGCTTCAGCTGGGGGTGCAGGCTCTGGGGTGGGGCCAGGGATGAGGGGCTTGGGGTGCAGGCTGCCCCCTGGCCACGGCGGGGTGAGGGACCCCCTCCCCCCAGCCCTCTCCCTGCAGCAGCACCTGGGCTGGGGCCGGGAGAGTCTCTCCCTGGCCCTGGAGTGCATCTTTCCCCAGCTGCGGCAGCTCCGGGATTGCGGGAGAGCTGCCTCTCCCTGGCCATGGCAGCTTCAAGGCTGGGGGAGAGCGTCTCTCCTCACCTCTCCCCAGCTGCGGCAGCTATTATGATGTGTAAATAAACTATACTATAAGCTTTCAATTTACCTATATACTAAAGAATTTAGGTGATTAAGGGCCGCGGGGGAGGCACCTCACCCCACTGCAGCCTTGAGCTCCTGTGCGGCCCTTGATAGGCTGCTGCGCAGCCACGCAGCTTAGAGGGAATTTAGCTGACAGGCTCTTAAAAATACATCTAATCCCGTAATCTTACACAAAGTTATACATGGTTTACTTTCTGACAGGATAACTGGCACCCAAAAGGGGAGAATACCTCTTTCCTAGGAAACAAATATAAAAATCTTTAAAGAAGGATAGTGACTAACACCTTGCATATGTGAGAAATGGTGTTTTACTATTGAAATTACAGTGAGCTCTAAAGGTGGAGGTGTCTGATAGGCAAGAAGATCAATGCTTTCTCCAGGTTGTGTTCTATAACCAGAGTAAAGAAAATGCTTGCATGAGAGGGCACTTAACTTTGGCTCACAAAACTGGCAATGTGTGAACAGATTTATAAACTTTCCCATAACATATGGGGCCAAATATTTTTAAAAGCTGCCTCTAATTTTACACTTGCAGCCAGTTACAAGTCAAACAGAGCATTTTATAGACTTGATTTTCAGACCCCAGTCTCCAGTTTGGTTCATGAACACCTACAGGTTTTAAAATTCCATGTCCAAAACGCATTGCAGAGTGCATGTGCAGGTGTTTGTGTGTATGCGCAAAACTATGCATGAACAAATGGAGACTGTGCTGAGGTCGAACCGAATCTCAAACACTAAATATGTCTGCCTGATTTGTGAGGATAAATGTTTGATACATAATTTAGTTACTGGTCTATCTTCCATCACACGCTGTAGTAGGGTGAAAAAGCAGTAGGCAAGTTAATAGGTCTTTAGAAAACATGATCTAAAATATTCTAAATGTCTGTAATATTTAGTCTGTGGTTTAATTTTTGTTTTGCTTTCTCTTCGTCTTAGGCCCTGTTTTTCAGAGGAACAGTGTTTCAGATTATGCTTTAAATGCAGGAACTACAGCAATGAATGCACAAAGGCTGTTAAGAGCCTTACAGCTTAACAAACCCATTCTCTTGGAGGGGTCTCCAGGCGTGGGCAAGACCAGTCTAGTAGCAGCATTGGCAAAGGCTTCAGGAAATTGCCTTGTTCGAATCAACCTGTCTGAGCAAACGGTAGGGTAAAATGTTACCCTGGTAATTGATTTTTTTTTTTAAAGTATGTGTAGATACATATGTAAAATATTATATTGGTTTCTTATTTTATGAAGCATGAGTGGTTACACTTGTAAACTCAGATGTTGAGTCATAAGTGTCCGACTTCCCTCATCAGTCTTGAGATTAAACTAATGAGGAGTGGAGTGTCATGAAAGAGCACACAGCTGCTGTTATTTCCAGAAACTGTGTGTTGTGCTGATTACAATGTGCAGATCATCACGTAAACTGCATATAGCTTGATTGCTTCAAACTTGTTCGAAAGACTTGGGCTATGACTACACAACAGCTTAAGTCAATATAAATTATATTGCTCAGGGGTATGAATTAGCCACACCCCCCCCACCCCACCCCACACCCCGAGCAACATAATTTAAAGGCCGGTGTGGACAGTGCTATGTTGGCGGGAGAGTTTCTCCCACCGACATAGCTACCGCCGCTTGTTGGGGGTGGATTAAGTTGATGGGAGATCTCTCTCCCATTGACTTAGAGTGGCTACACAGAGACCTTACAGCAGTGCAGCTGCATCGGTGCAGCTGTGCTGCTCTAAGCTCTCTACGGTAGTCATAGCCTTCGTTAGAGGCTGACATTCATGTTCTTGCATTGTTTTGCTTACTGTATTTGGTGACTGAAGTCCCAATATGGAAAATGTAGAATATCTTCTTTTAACTCTCATCGATTTTAAATGCATACATAGATCTTAGCTTTTAAAAAATAAGCAAAAAACAAAGTAAGCTTGAAATCTGGTAACCTGTTATGTAGTTTGTAAATCTTTGCTTTCTTCCTCTACTTCCCCAAGGACGTGACAGATTTATTTGGGACAGACTTGCCTGTGGAAGGTGGAAAGGGTGGAGAATTTGCCTGGCGTGATGGACCCCTGCTTGCAGCATTAAAGGGTGGACACTGGATTGTATTAGATGAGGTGAATGGAAGTCTGGCACACCAATAAAATGGGAATATTTAGGAAAAGAGAAGTGGTGATTTATGGGTGTTTAGAGTAAAATTTTCCCAACCAGCTAAATGACATGCTTGGAAGTACCTAAATAATCTTTGAAAATGAGACTTAGGCTCCTAATTCCACTGACTTTCAATGAGAGTTAAGCTCCTAAAAGTCGGCAGTCACTTTTGAAAATGGATTTAGGCTCTTAAGTCGCTTAAGCACTCTTGCAAATGTTACCCTTAAACTCTGAATGCAAGTTATTTCTATAAAAAAATGTTTTGTATGTAGCAAAGTATACATTCCTCATGGAGACCTGGACTACAGTTATACTAAGTATGAAGTTTTGAAAAGAAATTGTGTCTTTAACTATTTGTGTATTTAAAAAAAACACAAACCACCCTAATTTCCTCTGTTGTGCGAAACAATTTTTAAGCATTTGTGTAACATAAATATTTCAACTGACTTTTATTAACTTGATAAAACATTTAATCTGTGGATTTAGGAGTAGCATGAAAATAGTTCAAAAGGAAAAATGAATGCTTGAAAATAGACATTTATAATACAATGATGCTCAGATACCTTGGTGAGGGCATGGTAGAAGAACAGAAAAACCTTACCTTACCACTAGTGCAGTGCTATAATGTGGGATTTGTTAGCTGTGGATAGTCATGTATGACCATGTTTGGACATGTTTTGGACAGGCAAGGAAAGTTGAATCACATTTGTGTTTAAATTACAGCCTGCTAAAGTGGAGGCCACTTTTGAACAGCATTATTTTATCTTATTTCTTTTTTCAAATAGTTGAATCTGGCTTCCCAGTCTGTATTAGAAGGACTAAATGCCTGCTTTGACCACCGAGCAGAGATTTACATCCCAGAATTAGGGATGAGTTTTCATGTGCAACATAAGAAGACGAAGATCTTTGGATGCCAGAATCCCTACAGACAAGGAGGTGGAAGAAAGGGGCTGCCCAAGTCCTTTCTTAATAGATTTACACAGGCAAGTCATGCATTCATTTCAGGCTATGCCTATGATTCTTTTTTGTGTCTTTCTCGTGATGAAACCCACATGCACACTACATAAATTCCTCCATGTGTTCTTGGTCCCGCAGGTATATGTTGATCCACTTTCAGCTGCAGATATGGAGTTCATTGGGAATACCTTGTTTCCTGCCATTGACAAAAATATTATTGCTAAAATGATTGCTTTCAATAACAAGGTAAAATATGTTTACTATTCAGATTTGTACTGATGAAATCTGTTGTCTGAGGTAGGCAGAACGTGTGAGACGTTTTAAAAAAAAGTATACACAAACGTTTTGGGGTGACAATCTTGACAGGTGAATTTGAAAAATAATTGTTTTCACTGAGTGTGGGCTATTCTAGAAACATTAGGGAAAACCAAAGCTTTGTTTTTACAAAACCGAGTTACATTTCTGTTTCTGGACTTAACTCTGTTATTTATCATAGGATTCTGTGAAAGGGACTGTAATCTAGGAAAAAGGTATTTTGAGCAGTAGAGGCTTTTTTTGGGAATGCAGGGTATTTTTAGTATATTTGGGGGATGATCACTTGCAATCAAAAGAGAAGACCATAATGGATAAATCCTTTCTAGCAATAGATACAGAGATAACCAACATCCAAAATTTAGTATACTTTAACAGGCATTCAATAGCTTCTAATTTATGGTGCCTCAAGACATAGAAGTGCTCTGCTTAGGGCTTAAGACCTGTTGTTCTGCACATTAGTGTCCTAAACTTTTTCAAACTTACTTTTCTAAATCCACAGTACATTGTAAACGTTTAATTCAGATGAGTCTAATTTCAAAGACTTTTATTGCAGAAAAATCCCCTCCAGTGAGTCATTGGGGTTGGACTGGTCTACAAACAAAGATCAGATTTTTGGCATGCTTATAGAGTTGCTTCTAAAACAGATAGTTATCCTTGGGCTGGTCTACACTGGGGGGGGGGGAGGAATCGATCCAAGATACGCAACTTCAGCTACGCGAATAGCGTAGCTGAAGTCGAAGTATCTTAGATCAAATTACCTGGGGTCCACATGGCGCGGGATCGACGGCCGCGGCTCCCCCGTCGACTGCGCTACCGCCGCTCGCTCTGGTGGAGTTCCGGAGTCGACGGTGAGCGCGTTCGGGGATCGATATATCGCGTCTTAACGAGACGCAATATATTGATCCCAGATAAATCAATTGCTACCCGCCGATATGGCGGGTAGTGAAGACGTACCCCTTGTTTGGCCATATCTGAGGAGATTGGGGGGAAGGAGCACATCTACTCTCCAAGCTTTCAGTTCTACTAAACTTGGCATTGTGATAAAGTCCACTGAAAGAATTTTATCTGAGGTGGCTTTTCTTTTGTAACAATGTGTGTGCGTGATGGGAAGATAAAATAGATGACCTTTAAAGCCAAGAAAAGTATGAAGGGATAAAAGAATATATATTATATGTGGGCTTGGCTGAATTCAATGTTTATTTTTTTTATAATTTCAACAGACAATATGGATGTTTATTTTAAGCACTTTTTCAATTTTTATCAATTTAAATTTTCAGAGTTGCACAGAATTATAGGTTTTAACCATTATTTTTATTTTTATCAAATTTTCACAGTTGAGGGAATTTATTGGGAGGTTGATTGGTTACACAATAATTAGTAAATGACAGTAAATGTTGTGATTCAAAAAGTTAAACCTTTATAACCACTGAAACACAAATTGTCAACATCACATATCAAAATATACAGAGTAAATATCCTTAAATCAAACTCATAAGTTCTCAAGCAGCATTTTTCTTTCTTTGCCTATCTGTAAATTTTGTATTATTGATGGGAAAAAAATTTCGTCCGTTTGTGTGTGTGTACAGTGAAATCAGTGTTTGCTGACATTACAGATTCAAA
Organism: Emys orbicularis; assembly: GCF_028017835.1. NCBI lineage: Eukaryota > Metazoa > Chordata > Testudines > Emydidae > Emys > Emys orbicularis. The sequence goes on along the minus strand of NC_088685.1, from coordinate 72,222,725 downwards.
TATAATCCTTCTACGCCTAATTACATGCCTTATGTAGAATTATTATGTGGTGGAATCTCACTGAAAGGATATTGGCAGATTGCAAAAGAAATGTGAGTTCATGCAATGACTAAGATGTTAGGGCATTAGGAGATAGGAGACTACCTTCATTTTGGGTGGGCTGAATCTGGTGGCAACAGACCCCAGATGGATCCTGACAGCAACAGTGAAGTGAGCAGGGCTCCTAACTCCTATTTGCAATGTTCTCTACATCAGGTGAGCAGAGCCTAATGACATGGGTCCACTTAGCTTTTAAAAATATTTTTAAGATGACTGCATATGTGAGTGGAGTAAAAAGATTTTGAACTGCTGCTTTTTCCAGATTGATCAAGAGGTTATGGCTCAAAAGAAGTGGGGACAGAAAGGAGGACCCTGGGAATTTAACCTGCGTGATCTTTTCCGCTGGTGTCAGCTGATACTTGTTGACCAGTCACCAGGATGCTATGATCCAGGCCAACATGTATTTTTGGTCTATGGTGAAAGAATGAGAACCAGAGAAGACAAAGAGAAGGTGAGCTGTACATCCTCGCTCCTTGTTCCTTGATTGTTACAACACGTTTCCAGTAATGCCTATGTAAATGCAATGATATTTGACAGTTTTCAGGTAGAAATTACTGATGCATACAAAGGAAAATTTTCAGACATCCTTCGTGTACCTTTTCCTAATTTCCTTTTGAAATAACCTATTGTTTCTAAAGCTGTTCATGTAAGACAGTGGTTCTCAAACGTATCCCCCCTCCCCCCCCGCTTTCTGTCTGTAGTTGTTTATGCCCCTCACTCCCACCATACAAGTACGTATATGGACACCCAGCTCTGAAGGCAGCGCTGCTGCCAGCAACAGCACAGAAGTAAGGGTGGCATGGTATGGCATTGCCACCCTTAATTCTCTGCTACTGACAGCAGCAAAATACTTTTACAAGGGCAAAACAATATAAAACATTTCTCAGGTCATCTATTAAATATCAGTATTTCTGCAAAAATACCTTACACGTTCTTATGGAATGACCTGGACTTCATGAGTGGATGGGGACCGAGGGTTGTGAGCTGGGGAAGAGAATTAGTAATGGTGTGTGGAAGGATCTAGGAATTGAGTAGTAATTGGTTGATAGCTGTGGGAGGGAGGGTGAATAGTGTGATCTATTTTGTTAATGTTGCAAGGTTCCTCCCCCCCCCCCCCCCCACTGGCTTTCTGTTTCGTTTCTGCATCCTTCAAACCCATTATCTGTAATGTGAATGTGTTGTACAGTGTCACCCCTACTTACATTTTGTCACCACCAACCACCACCCTTCTGTACTATATTCTGTGAGCTTCTTTGGCTTTATTGAACCCTATGTTTTCTCCCACTTGACAGTGCCTTTCTTCACGCCACTCCCCAGGCTTGAAACAGTCTCCCTTGTTTAGTATGCCAAGCAAACTCACTTTCTTACTTTAAGTCCCCCCTAAAACTCATTTATTTTGGTTAGCTTTACACCACTCAGACTGCTCCTGCTCTCATGCATCACCTAATACTCCTTTCATTTTCCTCATTACAGTTTAAACAAAAATAACCAAACAACCTAGACTGGAAACTTATCAAACCATAAGACTAAACTTTTGAGCCAAATAGCTGCTTGGTCATTTTTCCCTTGTGTTTCATTCTTTCTCCTTTCCTTGATCCGCACTGTCAGTCTCTTTCTATGTGCTATTTCAGAAGCTTTACTGACTGGCTTCTTTGCCTGTAGTCAGTTAAAGAAAAGAGGTACTGGTAGTATAAAATTGTGTTCCATGTTCTGTGATAGGAAGCCATGGTTTGCTAAGTCTGAAGGACTTGTGGAATTGTTAATGTGTGCTGCAAAACTGTTGCAGCATTTCATTGTTGGATGAAATGATCCCTTTGGATAATCCGTGAATAAGTTGGTAAAGTGCTTTGGGGTAGCTCACAGCGAAAATTTCTATGGAAATAAAACATAATTCCCACACTGTAGAAATCTAGGCTGATTCATCTTTTTAACCTTTCTTTTGGCTATTTTAGGTCATTTCCATATTCAAGGACATTTTTGGTCAGAATTCTAATCCATATAGGGGAACCAGACGGTTTCTCATCACTCCTTATAATGTTCAGGTAAGATAAATTAAAAACAGGTGATTTTTTTTAATCACCCTAAACTTGAGCTTCCATTTTTCTTTCCCTTTTCTCCATCCCTCCCCATCAACATATTTAGGTGTTTTTATTAATTCTTTTTAGATCGGCTACTCAGTTCTCGCTCGTGGCAACTATATTCCTCCCCCGTGCAGACGTCTGTCTCTTTTACATCATTCCCTGCAGTCCCTTGAGTCCATAATGAAATGTGTGCATATGGGCTGGATGGTAATATTGGTGGGTCCTGCAGCTGTTGGGAAGACCAGCCTTGTTGAACTTCTGGCCCACCTGACAGGTCATCGTTTAAAGGTTATGGCAATGAACAGTGCTATGGATACAACTGAACTCTTAGGTGGATTTGAACAGGTAAATATTATTTTTGGGGGTGGGAGGTAGTTTATCCAATTGTATGTAGTAGTTGTGACATTAGAGTTAAAGCACTGAATAGAATCTATATACTATGGCTGCCTGGATGTAGTAACCGCTTAATGTTGCAGGTTGATGTCATTCGGCCATGGCAATGCCTACTAGAGAAAGTGGAAAGTGCTGTGAGGACACTAATAAGGGACAGTCTCCTTCTGACTGAAATCTGTCCAGATGATGCTGAAGTTGTGTTGCGTGCTTGGAGCAGTTTCATCCTTAACTTTAAATCCAAATCTCTGGGTGAAGGAAATAGAAATGTCACAACTGAACTGGTGAACAAACTAGAGGGAATACTTGCACTTATCCAGCGACTAAACAACAAAATAAACTCTTACTCAAAAGCAGGTATGTACAGAGCTTATTTGAAATCAAAGCACTGAAAATTAAATATTCCAGGTACAGATGCCTCTGTGGCGAGGTATAGATCTAATGAAATGTTGAGAATGATTCCTGGTTTTTCTTTGGTTATTTCTGAAGCTACTATGAAACTCTGCATATGCAACACACAGTTCATCTTTTAGAAAGGTTATTTATTGGTGGTTTCTTCAGATTTATTTTATTATACAAATGTACTATGGTACTGCGCAGCAGCCAAAATCAGGGTCTTGTTGTACTGGATATTTTACAAATACGTAATGAGGGACACCTCATGCCTCAAAGAGTTTATAATCGAGAACCCCAGAACTTCAGTGAGTTTGGTGTGGGTGGACTCCTGTGCCTGTGCGGAGTTCATGGCATGCAAAATATATGCATGTAACAAACAAATGGAGGGAAAGGAAACTGCTGGATTAAACTGACAATAGTAAATTCTCCCAGTTCAACTTGATAACCAATTACAAGGCCAAATTGAGAGATGTTCGATAGCAGTTGTATTAAATATCAGCATTTTGATTTTAATAGTAGAATATTGTTGCATATAAGATTATTTTATGATCTTCCTCTCCACAGATTTTTACCACTGTCTTTTCCAATTCCAATGGCTGAATTTCCAAAGCTAAAGGAAGTGGTTATGGAGGTAGTTGGCATCCTTGTCTTGCCCCTCTGAAGAGGGGAGTTTGGGGTTGTTTGTACTTGTGGACACATTTTCATCAATTTCAGGAGGGTGATGCATTTCTAATTAAATCCTGTCAACTGCCTTTTTCAGCATTTAGTAAAAATGCACCATTAGTATCTATCCACCCCAATTCCTGTGTTAGATGTAGTAGACTCTAAGTTCCAAATCTTGCAACTATATCCACCCTAGCAAGACCCTGTATCAATGTAGATCTTGGGCACATGGATCCAGTTACATAAGGGCCTAAACTGCATAGTCCTCTAATGTGGAGGAAATGTGAACTCCAGCAGTGGCTCGTTTAGTTTACTCAGTAAACTACTAGCTTGTCACTCCACTGGAAATGAAGGCTGTCTCGGCCAGTAATAGAAGCAGTGATTACCAGATGTGTTCTGTTTCAGAGTTTTCGAGACTGATGGAAGAATTTCGACATTTCAGGCTGCAGCTTGTTCAGTCTGTGGATGGTAACAGTCATGGTACTTTTGAATGGGTTGATGGAATGTTGATTCAGGCGTTGCAGTCTGGGGACTGGCTTTTAATGGACAATGTAAACTTCTGCAAGTAAGAGCATACAGTAATTTCATTTCTTCAATCAATAAACCTCTGTCTACCTCCCTAGTTCACTTGGCACTTCAGTCTTTCATTAACTTTTTCAGCTTTAGAAAATGTTTGTCTGATAACTTTTAGTAACTAGATACTGTGTCCTTTTCCAACTGCTTTGATTATCACTTCAGCTCTTCATTTTTGGAGTATAGTATTTTGATTAACTGTGGGACTGATGATGAAAGATGACTTGAAACTCATGTAAACTTTCTTTTGAATGTAGTCCATCAGTGCTGGACCGCTTGAATGCTCTACTCGAACCTGGGGGAGTCCTTACCATGAGTGAGAGAGGTGTGATAGATGGCACCACCCCTACTGTTGCCCCTCATCCGAATTTCAGGTGCTCCATTTCTGTACTTCTGTGAAGTTACTTTATATTTTTGTTGGGATTTGATTCAGAAACAAATTACACTGGTGGTGGCAATTTAAATGCTCTAAAGGCACATAGCAACCCCAGCATTGTTACAATTGGATGGTTTTCTATTGTCCTCCAAAGTCTCTTCACATCTAAATAGCCTTCTGCAGCAAAAATGTCTAGTTAGAGGGTGGGGGTTGGGAAACCTTTAGTCATATGCTACCATTTTAAAAGGGTAGAACTTGAGTTAATTTAGTAAATCTAAATTACATATGACCACAGGAGGATTTGCCTGTGTTTTTGGGTCTTTGCTGAATGGGTTTAACACCTCTTTTTGTCTAAATATAGAGGCAGAATAGAGGCAGAGCGTGCTTTATATAATTGATCCAAATAACTTTAAAGGGAAGTTAACATAAATTTGTGTCCTAATGCTAAGGTGAACTTACATAAACGGAACTCAGACTGAGTTCAGTGGGAATCTGCCCAAGTAAGTTCTTTGAGTGCTGGTCCACTGTGGGTATGCATGTGCCTGAGACCAGAAGATTCTTGTTAGTAACATCTGTTTGGTCCACACCTAAGTACTGTGTCTCCTCGTGTTCTGAACCAAGGCTATCAGGGACAGTACAGACTGGCCACTTCTCCAATTCCTTCTTACCGCTGCATGGCGTGAGTTGGAACACTCCAGTGTCCTCAAAACTCTTCCTTCAACTTTACTTGTAAATAGTTCAAAAGCATATCTTATTAGATAGTTTAAGTATAGTTAGGATCTGGGGAGTCTGTTTTTCCCCTTTGGGGTTTTCCTCTCCACCCCACTGCTTCCCCTTCTTCCTGGCAGGGAAATCTCATCAGGAGGTAATGTCATTGACGTCATCCTTGCTTATGCTCCTACCAGCATTAGAAATCTGCGTAATTGTAGAAAAGTCCACTTTGGCACCAATAGGTACTATCTTTTTTTTTTGACCAGCTTCTGTTGGTGAGAGAGAGAAAATTTCAAACCACACAGAGCTTGAAGGCAGCTGGTCCAATAAAGGATACTATCTCACCCCTCTTGTGTCTCTAGTATCTGGGACTAGGGTGGAGTCATGAGGAAACATTACACCGTATTCCATAAATATACGGTTTCCTCATTGACTCCACCCTAAATTTGTCCCCAATTTGCACGTAAATCAGTCCATAACCTTGTGTATATTTTCCTAAGCCTCACACTACCAAGGAGGAATGGAGACTCCATTCCATCTTCAAAGAGGAAAAAAAATCCTTTAGGAATTTGCTCAGACTCTGGTTGCCTTTGCAGAATGCCTGAGAGGGCAAGCTCATCGCAAAGACTAAGTGGATTTTGGGTTGTGTCTTTCTCTGTTATTAGTTTCCTGAGATTCCTCCACCACACCATGTGTTGTCCCACTCCGTCAGCTTCACTTCGAGGAGTACCTCTTGTTTACATATGCCAAGCAGCCACATGGAGTTCCATTCATACCTTCACAAGACACTGTGCCCTGGTGCATGCCTCCTCAACTGATTCATCCTTTACTCTCCTCCTTCATGAGTCCCGTTTTGACAGTCATCCACAATGAAATACCCATAGGGACCAGCACTTGAAGAAGAAAGAGAGGTTACCTACCTTCCATAACCAGAGTTTCTTGAGATGAGACATCCCTGTCTGTATTCTACTACCAGCCCTCCTTCCCCTATGCTTTGGATCGTAGTAGAGAAGGAACTTGAGAGGTGGGTGGTCTGCGCACTGCCTCTTATACCCTCAATCTTTAAATAATGATTTGAGGACTTCAGTAAAACAGCCAAAGGTTATGGGTCTATTACAGGCGTGCTGTGAGGTTCTGAGGCCTGCAACGTGCAGGAGGTCAAACTAGACCAGGGGTCTCAAACACGCAGATGCAGCCCGCGGAGCTCTTCCCTGCAGCCCGCCAAGCTCCCTGCACGTCCGTCCCCGCCCCAGTTACTTCCTGTCGCCGCCAAACTCCTCTCCCCCCGCCCCTCCCCCGAGTTATTTTATATGGCAGCTAAGCTCCCCGCTGTTAATTTTATACGTGCACAAGGGCTGAATCACAGACAGTTCACTTCTTTTCTAGCAAGTATGGACAGTGAATATGGGGAACTTCTGTATCACACTCAAGTTAGATGGCTGAGTCGTGGAAATGTTTTGAAGCGTTTTTTTGCACTTAGAGAGATTGATTCCTTCATGAAAATGAAAAACAAGAAGGTTCCACAGCTTGCTGATTCCACTTTTATCTGCAACCTTGCTTTTCTAATGTAACTGATCACCTGAATGCACTGAACTTGAAACTTCAGGGTAGAAAACAGGTGATAACACAGATGTATGACAGTATTAAGTCATTCAAAGTCAAGCTTACTTTGTGGAGGAAACAGCTGACTGCTGGCAATTTGGTTCATTTCTCGACTCTGAATTCCTTAGGAAAAGTTGAACCCAAATCCTTGAAAGAATATGCAGAGATCATTTCTAACTTACACAAACAGTTTGATGTGCGGTTTAAAGATTTCAAGGCACTTGAACCACATTTTCAACTTTTTTCCACACCATTTGCTGTTGAAATTGACTATGTTGCAGAGGAAATGCAGATGGAGTTAGTGGAGCTTCAGTGTGACACCATTTTGAAGCAGAAGTATACAGATGTTGGAATTCCAGAATTCTACAGGTTTCTTTCACAAGAAAGATTTCCCATGTTGTTCTTTGCCTTCCGCAAGGATAATGGCAATGTTTGGAAGTACATATATATGTGAACAGTTTTTCTCTTCCATGAAGATTAACAAATCTGTGTTAAGGTCAGGGCTCACTGATGAACATTTTGAAAGCAACACTGAGATTGGTTTCGTCTCAGGATATCAAACATAATATTGATTCATAGATTCATAGACTCTAGGACTGGAAGGGACCTCGAGAGGTCATCAAGTCCAGTCCCCTGCCCTCATGGCAGGACCAAATACTGTCTAGACCATCCCTGATAGACATTTATCTAACCTACTCTTAAATATCTCCAGAGATGGAGATTCCACAACCTCCCTAGGCAATTTATTCCAGTGTTTAACCACCCTAGGACCTTTTTCCTAATGTCCAACTTAAACCTCCCTTGCTGCAGTTTAAGCCCATTGCTTCTTGTTCTATCCTTAGAGCATCTATCCTTGATGCTCTGGTTGATGCAAAACGCTGCCAGCTAAGTGGCCAAAAATGAAATGATTGTCAAAATTAGCACTGACTTTTCACATTACAGTTAAAGAAGTTAATAAAAAAGTTAATAAATTGACTTTTAACAGCATACTATATTTTAATACTATACTACTATATTACTCTTCTTTTTTTTTCTGCCTACCTCCAGGTGCTTCCCACCGCCAAGCTGCCAAACAGCTGTTGGTGGCACTTAGCACTTTGCAGGAGGGAGGGGGAGGGGGAGGAGTGGGGAGCTGCGTGCTCAGGGGAGGAGGTGGAGAAGAGACAGGGCAGGGGCAGGGCCTCATGGAAGGGGTGGAGTGGGGGTGGGGCCAGGGGCAGCGGGGGGGGGGGGAGGTCAGTGATGCGGCCCTCGGGCCAATGCACTAGTCCTCATGTGGCCCTCGTCATTTGAGTTTGAGACCCCTGAACTAGATGATCATGATGGTCCCTTCTGGCCTTAAAGTCTATGAGTCTTTGACTTCAGAGTACAAAGAGAAAGCGCACGGGTACTGACCAATGGATGCTACTAGCAAGAATCTTCCAGTTTCAGGCATGTGGAGTGCATGCATAGCCACTGTGTAATATAGATAGGGATCACGCATCTCTGAGAACTCTGGAAGGGAGGTAACCTCTCTTTCCTCAGTATTTAACCCTTTATTAGCATGATTTAATTGGTTATTTTATTTGCTGTGGCATTCTCTGCAGAGCAAACTTAGTGGTTCTAAAGTGAGATCTTAATTATTTTATTAATCTGTTCTGCATATTTAATAGGCTTTTCCTTTCAATGGATCCTTTTCATGGGGAAATATCCAGAGCCATGAGGAACCGTGGGATTGAGATTTACATTCCTGGGGAAAGTGATGGGAATTCATTGGACAATCTGGACATGAAAGTGTTGCTGCATGGACTGGGCTTACTGGGAGATAGTGTATGTGATGCACTCATGGCTGTACATTCAGAAACTAAAGAAACTATAGCAGGTGAGACAACCCCTCTTAACAGTTTGGTAAATACTCCCGATCTGGGCATTATATATCTTGTGTGACTTGGCACTGAATGTTAAGACTGGAGTATTTTGGTCCCTCCCATGTGCGTTATGTCCAGTTAAAGTAGAGAGGCAGATGCTTTTAGTATAATTAGGTTTTTTCTTTCATTTCTACTCTTCCAGGACTAGGCGTGAACTATAAAGCTCAAGAGAACCCAGCACACACTTATGATTTCTCTTTACATTGGTATGAAGAGTCCGCAGATGGGGGAGAGGGGTAGCCGGGGGGGAAGGTGGGTTGTGAATGACAATAAACTTATTCTGGTTGAAAATCAACACAGGAGAAAAGACTTGCACAAGGCCCTTGTATCACTCAAGCCCGATGGTAAAGAGTAAAGTGGTGTGGTGGTCCTTTGTACTCCTTTAAATTTCCTTCTGCATGACCAGTATGTCATGTCTGCAACACATCTGTCTCCTTTGTCAGTGCAGTCTTTTATAAGAACTATAAGTATAATTTAATAAAGAATGAGTTATATTTACATTCTGTCTAGGCTGGGATTAATTCAGTTAGCATGGAAAAAATCCTCTCACTGGGTAGCTCTGTGGAAAGAGATCATCTGAAAGAAGAGAACTGGGAATCTGGAAATTTGGTTTCTATTCCCAGCTCTGCCACTTGATGTTTGACCTTGGCCGAGTCACTTAAAATGACACAGTCATCTTAAAATCTAGACAATTTATTTTTAAAAGTAAAGTTTTAGATAGGCCTGGTATTTAAAGCAGGTGTGCTTTTGTAGTTTTACAATTACATTTTAAAGAGTCTTTTCCCATGTGGCTATATGATAGACCCAGGGGAAACTTGAGTGTTACCGTATAGCCGAGGCAGGGAGACTGACTGTACAAAGTGCTACTAAATGCACTGAATAGCTAGGGAAAAATAGACATTTCTCTACTGTTTCAGATACTGAAATTTTAGGTCTTGTAACAGATATAATCATTTACAGGCAAAAAGTGATTTTTAAGTTGGTGATGCTCCCTTTAACTTTAACTTGATCTCATTTTCTCCACTTGTAAAATGGGGATATTTGCTACGTCGCCTGGGGGTGATGCAAGGCATAATTCATTAATATTGGGTGATCTGCTGCAAGGCACTATAGAATGATAGTGTGTGCCCCCCAGCAAGTGAGCATGGTCAGAAGGGAGGGTGTTGGCAAATTAAAGCATCTGGAATGTTCTACAAAAATGGCTGGCTGATATTAATATTCAGTGCCTTTTCAGGTTCTGTGTTGTCATTGTCATCTTTGATTCATGCTGCTACACTAATTGTACGACAGTTGCATCGAGGCCTTGGTTTACCGAAGAGTTTTTACAGAGCTTGCTGGGAAGTGTATGTCCGCTCACAGCAGTCCCAGATGAACCAAAAGGTAAATATTTCATTCTCCTTAAAACTGTGTTGTGTTTTTCACAAACGGACAACAATATCGAAATTCCTAGAAAGGAATGCTGCCAGAAGGAGGGTTGGTGATTCTGAAAGCAGTGCTCTGTCCTGCGAAGGGCCCTCGCATGCTGTTGGAGGCATTGTGCTCTTGGGAGTTTCAGGCCCCAATTTTGAGCTGCACCTGTCAAGAGTCGCAGCCTGATGGAGAGCAGAGAAAAGGTAGTGTTAAACAGCTTTCACACTTCCTGGATTCTGCTGGTGCTAGGGGCTTCTTTGGCCCAGTGTAATCTGGAGTACCCCTGGGAAGACTCTGATTTAACCCATACTGCAGTGGTTTCCCAAGAGGCCTTTCTGTGCCACAGAATGGCTGAAGTGTACAGTGCACTTCAGCTACCTCTTCACCTTCCATGACACATTCTTCCTGCTCATTGGCATTCCCCTAAAACTGGGGTTGCAGTAGAGGTCATGGGAGCATGCAGTAGGATAGGGCATTTAATCTGAACCTGTGTGCTAGGTAATTCCCCAGCAGGGAAATCCAACTGATTCTAGCCTCCTTACTCCACTTCTGCAGTGTGAACCATTGTCTCTTAAGATGAGGCTTAAAGGTAAGGTCTCTTAATTTATTATTTACATTCTGTGTCTCCTCAAGCAAAAGTTAGAGGCAGTAGCTCTGGCTGAATTACAGCCTGGAGAAATTGTTCTGTCAGCCTGAAGTTCCACCTGAATATGGTGGTATTGGCTTCCTATCTTACTGTTCACTATTATATGCTGTTAAGAGCAGCTGAGTGTCATATGTTTCAGTTGTGGTTGAAGTGCTTTGGTATCTTTTGGTATGAAATCTATAAAAAAAGTAAGATTATGTATATTCTGCCTGAGTAGTAGTATCTGAATGCATGTTTGAATACATAATGCTGAATTGCTCTATGCTCTTCTGTTTTAGCTTGTGCTGGAGTTGGTAATGAAGCATGTTTCAGCTCTGACTTCCCATGAAACTTGGGGTGACTCCCTGCTAGCAATGGGATTGTGGCCAGACTCTCTACCTACAGGTCTGTTTCTAGCTGAAGACTCACTTCTTTCTACAGTCCAGAGTGATGGACAGGTCCTAGCATATTGTCTGAACAGACTGAGCCTGAAAAACAGCAGGTGGGCAAGAGACACTTTTTGGTTAAAGAATGAGCAACAAATAATACAGGTTTAACACTCCGTTACTGTACCCACTATCAGTAAATGGTGTCATCACAATGCTCTTCTGTCAGGGATGTGTGGCTAACTTTTTACATTTACTCTGAACCCTCAATATCTGTTTTTGTTTTGTTCTGATTTATCTGGATTAAGATATGCAGAATTATACATTTTATATAGAAATGGGCAAGGCAAGTGATCCTAGATTTTAAGTATCTTTTCATTCTCTTCCCCAGCCCTGCCCCAGTTTTCCTACAAATTAATTTAATTAAGGTCCAATAGTGTACACAGTTCTTTCTGCCCTGACCGAGTGATCTACCTTACAGTTTAAGTAGTCTAACAAATACATTGAATATCCTGACACTAGGAAGGTGGGTGCCCACATTCTTACTCTGAAGTGTTAGTTGCTGGGCATAGTGGAAAAGAGAGCCCATAAGAAAGGGTTTGAATGAAGAGTAGAAACGTCCTGTGTGGAATGGAGGAGGCCATTGCAGGTCTAAAGCTTAGAGTAAATGTCAACATTGGAGATGCACAAATAAGTCCAATCAAGAACTGGGTTTGGATCCAAACCCTTTGAAGTTCAAAACTGTGTGGCTAATACTTTAGGTTAGAATATACTACACTGCTCTGTACTCTGTGGTTTCATCCAGAAGCAGAAATCACTACAAAAGGACCTGTTCTTTTGAACTGGCAGAAAGAGGATTGCTTGATATTTGAGAACATTTCCTTATGAGATTTTGGTCCAGTAGCTTCAGATGAACAGCCAAACTTTGAGCTCCTTATCCAAATGGAGCTGCCAGATCTGAGTCCTGCATGTGGTGGGCAGACGAAAGAGCTCTTCTAGTCAGTTTCATGCCCAATTTTTCAAACTTTCACAACGTTGAAGCAAAACCTCAGTTAGTGTTCGCATTGTATTGCAAATGTTTAGGTGCACTGAGGCACAATGTCATGTGAGAAGTCAGTGGCAGAGCAAGGCATAGAAGTTCATACTGAAGTTAAATATTAATCTGAAAATCAGAAAGGAACATTGTTTTTCTCCCGTGTCCTCTCTTCCTTCTCCCCCCGCTCCCCCATCCTTACCTGTATTCTTACATTGTGGACTCTATGGTGCAGGGACTCAGTCGTAATTTGTCCTGTAAAGCTCCATGCTTTGTCATGTATGTGTATGAAGTAACCTTAATACTGAGTTGCTGGTAGTAAACATCTTAAACTGGGTTAAAAATGGGAAAGTGGATTTAAAAATCCAAATAAGCTTCTACTAAAAACAAAAGCTAAGTGAATTTGGAAAATAGGGATATTTTCAAATAGTTACCCACTTGGGGCAAAAATGACTGGTCGCATAAATTGTGGAGGTTATTTGGTGATACTTTACATAGTAATTATCAGTAATTTGACTTTGAGAATTGACTCATTTTGGAATTACGGAGGTTTTTTTTCTAGTCTTCACGTATTTATCCTTAATTATTTCCATTCATTTCAGAACACTACCACTTACTCTGCAAGATTTGCAGAAAGTTATGCAATCCACTAATTCAGAGAGTCTCCGATTCAATACTGTTCAGATGGATGCCTATTGGACAGATGAAATTGAAGTCCTATCGACTTCTGTTGAATTGTTCATAGAAAAGGCATCCAATCAGGATTGGTTGTTGAGAGTTAGATGGCTTAATTACTTAACCAAGAATCTACCACAAGTGCTTGGTAGGTATTATTCTTAATTATTATACTTACCACAGACTGATTTAATTCTCTCCATTGTTTTTCCTTCACAGCAGCAGTAAAAACTGTACAATGATGCAGTTATGTTTACAGATTGCCTAGTCTTAAATAAATTAGCAGGACAGCCGGAAAAACTCTGCGAAACTGGGGTTTTCCTGAGATTGTGTGATGTCTAACCACTCAAAATAGTGAGTGTTAGATGGGAAGAAGGCATGCATTGCAGACCAAAAAGCAATAAATATTTGATAGACTAAGAGTGTTTCTAGCAACAGGCAAGCTGTGTCACTTGCCTGCAAAAGTCACCTGAGACTGAAAATGCTAGTATGTGGCTAACCCCTCCTAGATTAAAACAAACTATTCTAGAGTATTTGGATATTTAAACCTTGCAGCCTTATTTGTTTGGGACATCCTTTCACATGAATGGAACATACAACCACAGGGGAAAGCTGCATAACTGTGCGTGCTTGCAAAGACTGTCACCAGTGTAATAGTTCACAATGCTGGCATTTAAATTATCATCATAATTAAAGACTTAGGCTCCTTTGAAAATCCCAGTTGAAGGGAATTAAATGCTCAATAGGATTTGGGTATCTAACTCCCTTAGGCGCCTTTGAAAATCCCAGTATTCGTTAATATCACATTGCAATGGATGGGATTCACTCTCTCAATGCTATTGTTTTTCTCCAGACAACCGTGTGTGTATTAATAATCTGAAATTGTAACCAGAAAATATTGCAAATGTCTAGAAAATTATTTGGAAGTTAGATTCTGTAGAAAACATCAGTGATGGATAATAAATAAATCCATGGGAGTTAGATACATAACTTGCATTGACTTTTGAAAACCAGACCCTAAAAATCGTAGACGTAAATGGAAATTCCCATGTGTCGATTTCTTGTGTCGTGACTGTCACGTACACTGCTTTATCTGTTTGACAATCAATCTCAAAATACCTTTTGAAGCCAATGTAATATTGAGATCAGATTGCTGCAGTGCACGCTGTTACGGGCCTTCTGAAAGACTGATCTGCTATCTGTAGTTAGTGTAGAAAGAGGGCAACCCTTAACTGGGCAGAGGAGATTTTGGCTGGCACATCTTGAGTGTTTTTGTTGACTAACTATGCTTTGTACCTTCAAAGCTAAACACTCCTAACTATTATTCTCACCTACAGATTCAGTGCGCACTCAACTAGAAGCTGGTGCTGCATCGCTGAATAGTTTCTACTCCAGTCCCCACTCCGCTGCAATCAGTAATGTGATCAAGTTGCTACAGCCAAACATGACAGGTACCTTTGCTTCCTCTTCCTCCTCTTCTCTCTCTCTCCTCTCCTCCTCCCCCCCCCCCCCCCCCCCCCCCCCCCCCCCAGTCATTTGTGCATCCTGTTTTTCTTTTAAGGAGTGAAGACTGAAGGCAGATTGTGTTCTGAATGTGTCACAGCTTCTCTGGGAAAATCTGCTTAACAAAAATAGTTATGCATTATGACTCTGAAAGTGGAACTTGCACGTTGGGTGGATTGGTGATATGCAAAATATTGTGAAGTTCACTGGAATTAGCCTTAAATTGGAGTGTGGTTCCTTCTGAAATAATTTGAAAGTGGTTAAACAGTACATGTGTGGCACCATGGAGAGTGCTACTCTTGTACCATTCTCTTGGTTGGAAGTAGGTAATGTTGAAAAACATGGTTAGTATGTTAGGGTAACAGGCCACTCCACCTTGAATGGTCCCCTAGAATATGTGCTACCTACCTATGCTAAACAGTCTGCTCCACCTTGTGTTTAGCTGTGACGCTCTGAGTACCTTTCCCACACCTGAGGAAGAGCTCTGTGTGGCTCGAAAGCTTGTCTCTCTCACCAACAGAAGTTGGTCCAATAAAAGATATTCCCTCACCCACCTTGTGTCTCAGTTAACATTTGGCATTTACAGGAATTCACGGACAAAGGAATGGATAGATTTCAAAAGAATGATAAGGAAATGGCTTTAATCTAGAGCTGTGCAGGGCAAGGCCGGGAAGTGCACCTCCTTAGGAGTAATATGCCTTAGTAAGGCATGCCTGTTGGGATGGCAAAAACTTTCTGGAGCATTGGAAATTGCTGTTATCCCTAGTTTGTAGGTGGGGACTGGGGCACAGACGCTAAGTGACCTGCCCAAGGTGACACAGGAAGTCTGTGGTGAAGTAGGGAACTGAACCTGTATCTGAAGTGCCCACCTGGTGCCCTAACCAGTGACCACCTCACACTTATCACTGTGCTTCCATGGCCTACAGTCAAATTACTGCTGCCTTCTACGTGGGTGCTCTGTGGGAAGGGGCTTTCCCGCTGTACCTCTCTTCCTCTCACATGGCTGCACTGGAGCATTGTCCCATCCCCAAAATTAAGAAATAGTTGAAAGAATAGCTGACCTCATGAGTCTTATTTGCATGCTGAAATTGTCCATTGCAGTCAGTGATACCCCAGTTCTGCTAGTGGTCTCTCTCATTACATTTATGGAAATCCCTAATCATTTCTTATAATAATAATTATAATTAATGGAGATATCCCATCTCCTAGAACTGGAAGGGACCTTGAAAGGTCATCGAGTCCAGCCCCCTGCCTTCACTAGCAGGACCAAGTACTGATTTTGCCCCAGATCCCCAAATGGCCCCCTCAAGGATTGAACTCACAACCCTGGGTTTAGCAGGCCAATGCTCAAACCACTGAGCTATCCCTCCCCCCTTCTTGGAGGGGTGGAGAAAAAAAAGCAATACCAATTTTATTTGGCCAAACACTGTCTTTCTCTGTAACTGCTTGCCTTACCAGATGAACACGTGATGCCGCTGGATCCAAGATGGAATATGCAGTTTTTGAATATCATTAGAAATTCAATGAACTTTGACACAGAAGTGGAACACACAGATCAGCTTTTTGTCCTTCTGATGTCTGTGGCAAACCGGTGGGTTAAGAAAAATGCAGATTGGAAGCCTGGTGGCTTGTGAAGTTTACATTGTGATTCTAGCCAATGCTGTTGTGATTATTGCCAATGTTCCTGCTGAGCATTTTGCTTAAAATTTGACAGATAAGGTCTAAAACGCTAGGCTTGGTTTTTTTGGCTATAACATTTGAAAATCTAAATCTTCAGCCCCTGCTTTTGCTCTTGGGTTACAGACAGGCTGGAGACTGCCCCTCTGCTGATGGCATAGGGGAAGAGCACATGGTAGTTTAGCAGCAGTTGTGCTGGAATACTCCCCCCCAAAAAATAGAACCAGGGGAAGAAGCAGAAAGCATGGGAGTGGTTCTGTGATGCTACTGACTTCAGACTCAAAACACCTTTTTGTAGGAAGGGAAGGAACTAGGCTGCCACTGTTGCTCTTCGTTTAAATAAAAAGGGGTGAATGGGCAAGTTATAAAGTAAAACTGAGTTCAGAGTAAAAAGATGGTTCTTGCCACCTGGCAAATGCTAACTTCCCACATAATCACCTATAGTTGCATGGATTCTGCAGCATAATTGTGGAGTACCTTTCCTTTTGAGGTATCCAGTCTAAGCTGTGAATAGACAGAAAAATAATTTTTTGTGTTCCAGGAAAAGTCTAAAAATTGAATTTTCAATTTAACATCCTTTGCAGGCCAAATTTAAGCTATGTGACATGTCACTGTTCAGACCTTCGATTCTCACTTCAGATAGTTAGTACTAAGATATCAAATCTCCTAATATGCTCTGCCCTCCCTGATATGGTATAGAGGCTTTTCAGCTGGTCATGTCCGACTTCTCCTAACGCCTTTATGTTGTTTTTAATTCAGGGCAATATTATTTCTTGACCGGGGAAAAAGGAGCTATATTGAGAAGAACTTGATTACTAGCAAAAAGTTGAGAACTAGTGCCTTAAGAATGTCTCTAGAGTTCCATAAAGGTAGGACTGATGATCTCATTGTTTCTTTTACTGCATAATATATTTAATGAGTAAGAAAAGAATAGTTATGTTCAATAGGATTCAGTTATAAAAGCTCAGCTACCCCAAGCATGATTTTATACTGCCCATTGTATGTGTGAAAGTTTTATACGTTTATGTAACGCATGCAGACCAGAGCTATAGCAATATAAAATGTTACTCTAGTAGAGTAGGTACGCCCCTCTAGTAGAGTAGAGAATGTGTGGATAATTTCTCTCTCCTAAATAAATATGTATGTGTCTAGAGAAAGTGACATTGCATGCCCTCATTGGTAACTACTATAAAAAGGGTGTTGAGTGGAAATTGGAGAGGAGTAAAGCTTCTTCCTTTTGGTTTGCAACAGGAGCAGTGTGCGTTTGTAGTTTAAGTGGAAAGACTTGATGACAAACACCAATCAGTGTCTCATACAGCAACTTTTAGGCACTAGTATTGTGGTTTTATTTTAAACAGAGTTTTAAGTCGCTGTATTTAATAAAATAATTTTAATATCCTTTTGTAAGCAGGTTTAATGTAATTTTGTTTGTGCTTTTCCAGAGCTATAGCAATATAAAATGTTACTCTAGTAGAGTAGGTATGTAATTTAATGTAATTTTGTTTGTGCTTTTCCAGAGAATGCATGGGCAAAAATTGACTAAATATCAAAGCTTACATTTGTTCTGTGATCTAAAGATCATTGTCCTTCTGGATCACTGAGAAACTGCAATAAGTTGACTTGACGGCCAGATGAGAAGTAGAATGACAAATGAAAAGAGAGGAGGGTCTATGTAGCTAAAATCTGCTAGGTCTTACCTTTTTGATCTGTGATGCTGTCACTTCCCCAATTGACAATTTATTTCTTGTCACAGTATCATTGATTATAAATGAAGAATTCCACTTTCTGAACTTTCCCAGCGTAACATACACACAAACTGTTTCACTTCTGGTGGCACATGATCTCACTGGATGTATTTAACTCCCTGAGCAGAGAAGAAATTAAACTGCATGTAATAAAGGGAGAGAGAGGGGATCTGTGGCTAGTGATTTTTTATATCAGGAAAAACTTAGTTTCAGTCCTGCAATTTTATCAGTTTACAGTTTGAATTCCACCTCAGAAGAAAGTCGGTCACAACATGACTTTCACTTCACAATTGCCTTTAGTTGACTGACCATTTTTGCCTCCATATTTGCAGTATTCCCTATCCTACCTACTTAGAAGTAATAGGGAATGCTGCAGATACTGAGGAAATATGTAGTTACGCAAGTAAAAACTGTGAAGTTTTTAAGCAGTGACCGCAGTAACCGGGAGATATGGTGGCCAGAGATTAACTCTTCTGTGTTACTTTTTGTAGATGGAATATTATAACTTTTACCCCTTTTTTTGTTCTAATCTTTAAATCAAGATCCAGGGAGTTATAACTCTCTTCCACATGCCATTGTGGCCAATCTTGCTGCTTTCTTTGAACTTTGGGATGCCTTTATGTTGCACTGGGTGAAGTCTTCTCAAGTGACCTTAACAGATGACAATGTGCATGAGGTGAGTAGAGTTTTTAAATTGCTCTTACTATAGTTATTTAGGGTCCAGAATTTTGGAGGAGCTTCTCCATTTTTAGTCCCATGGCAGGGTTGTGGTTAGAATGTGGAATGTGATATTTTGTATAGTGTCAGGTATAAGGGGTTAAGCTGATCTGCAAATTTATAGTAAACTGTTGTGTCCATTATCCACCACTCTTTATTCTAAAACAGTGGTTTTCAACCTTTTTTCATTTGCGGACCCCTAAAAAATTTCAAATGGATGTGCGGACGCCTTTGGAATTCGTAAGCATAGTCTGCAGACCCTAGGGATCTGCAGACAACGGGTTAAACACCACTGTTCTAAGATAACATGTAGGTTTTCAACATACTTTCATTATTTCCTTTTATATCAACTCTTCCCTTCACCTCAAACAGTTCAAAATGCTTTCGTTAAAATTTCCCACCACATAGATCATCGTCAAATCCCTTCATTGGCTTTTTCTCACTTTCTACGTCAAGTTCAGGTTCCTCATTCTCTCATACCTGAACAAGTCTATTTCTTCTTACATCTCTGTTCTCATTTCTACTTACTTAACACCCACAAACTCCCTTTTAACATAGCCTTTGTGTCTTTCACTCTCTCTTGCGCTCTCCTTTTTCCATGCCACTTTGTATACTTGGAATTCCTTCTCCCATAAAGTACCAAACAGTTTCCCCCTCCATCTAGATTCTGTTTTAAAGCCTCTTGCAACAAAGCCTTTTAAAGTCAATCCCCAGCAATAACTGTGTTGCTTTAAAGCTATACCTTCTTCATCTGGTGTGTTGTCTGAATTGTATTGTCCATATCTAATTTAGATTGTAAAATCCTTGAAGGAGGTCCATCTTGCTAGGTGCTCTGTTTCATACACTGATGGGGATCAGTTAACAATGGATTCTACAGTTGCTAATATTTTTAGAACACATAGGTAAACCAGTTGAGGACAAATCTCTTGATTTAAAACATAATATTGTCTAATTATGAGAGCAGCAGAGTTAAGAACATCAGTGCCCCAACTACAATGCAAGATGTACTGTAATATGCCAGGCTTCAGAGATGGGAAGGCTATAACTTTCCTGACTTGCCTATAGATCTTCTACTGCTTGCTGTGGCGTGACCGGTTTTGGGCAGCATCTGACACTCTGACGGTGGATTCTCCAGGCTTGGCACTCCTATCGCTTCACTGGCACTGGGTTGTGAAGCATTTAATCAACAGAATTCCCCAGATGCTGACTGGACACGAGCAGCACAAGTAGGTTGTTTAGCTCGTGCATAATGCAACTAAGGTTGCGGCCCCCCCTTCTCCCCCCGGGGCCCCTTTGCTACATATGTGGCCATATTAAACAGTTACGTTAGCGTTCTTTTTAAAATACACCAGCTAAAACTGATAAGATTCATTTACTCTGTAAGCACAAGTATTGATGTTTATGTTCCACTCTCACTGCAAGCACAAGTGTATTAGCTGAATGAGTTTGTTTTAGAACTTCTGACGTTTCTTAGCATTGGCCCTATCCTCAGTGAAGATGTACCTATGTGTAATTTTTTGCAGCACACTTTTTTTCCTCCTATACTCCACCAAAAAATGGAACTTTCTTGTTCTTATTGCATGTCCTTTTGCCTTTACCCTCTTGAACTTTTTGAAAACTTATTTCCTTTCTACTTGAAGGGTTTCCAAGGAAATTCAGTCTGTTTCACAGCAGATTCAGAGCTGTTTGGCCAGTCCTGCTGGTATTTCTGTTGGTGTAAAGAAGCTGCAGAAGTCTCTTGGGAGACCTCTTCCTTTCAAGGTACGTTATTCCATTTGTAACAGAATGTTTTGGACAACTATAGCACCTTGCTTCCAAGGATGTCGAAGTATATTACAAACATTCCTTAAGGCTTGCAGCAAATCTCTGTAGGGGTCTTGTACTATTCTACTCATTTCCCAAGCCAGCAAATGGACACTCTTATTTCCCTGGATTCATAAGAATGACTAATGCTAATTTTAACACTTTTTTTTTTTTTAATATGAATTTCTTTCTGATATGTATCAGCTGTCTAAATTAGTAACAACATTGTTGATGGGTTGTCCAGAGAAGCAGTTCTTTAACAAACTGCTTAGGGTGTTGCATGAGTATGAAGATATTTCTGCTGTAAAGTAGTCCTGGATATTTGTGAATTTCAGACTAGGCAGAACAAGGGAGGTACATCCCCCAGTGTGAACTGCACCAGGCATTTTCAAACCAAACCATTGTTGGTAGATTTTAGTGTTCGGCCTAGTTGACAGTTTTTCCTCCAGGCCTTCTATAAAAGGATAAACTGCTGAAAGAATTAACTTAAAAAATAAACCTAAATCCCCTTTTCAGAAGTGACATAGGCACTTAGGAGCCTAACTTTACTGAAAGTCAGTAGGTCTTAGCTTTTGAAAGGCAAAAAGGTATTTAGGCACGAAGGCACCTAAAGGTTCAAGTAGGTGCTTGGTGGGATTTTCAGAAGTACTTAATGTGTCTAACTCCTATTGATTTCAACCCTGGTAGGCATCTATCTATATCTTTAGATTTACAATCTGGCCCTTGGGCCCAGATTTTTAAAGGTAGTTAGGCACTGCTGCGCTCCTCTGTGCCACGTGTAACTGGTTTAGGCACCTACATTCCTTTTGAAAATAAGACTTAGGTTCCCAAATCAGTTACACATTACAACGCAATGCCTAAATACATCTAAAAATTTGGGCTTGGGGCCAACAACATGTTTGAAAGTGGGATTTGAAAGTTGGGTACTTTTAAAAAAATTTACCCCCGGTTCCTACTTGGCTACCTTCATTCAGTCTAATTTCTGCCTCACCCTCACTTCCTTTTGAATAGGTCATATACCCAAACTATTCACACTGATAGTACTCAATTATCAGGATTCCTGCAGTCTCTCTCAATGTTTTTGGGTTCAGGCCTTGTAAACTTTGATGGCCTGTTGCGACCCTGTAAATATCTTTAGTACAAAAAACATGTGGATTACCAAATATTTCTTAATCACAATACATAATATACACAGTAATGTAATAATAAGTAAATAAGTATTAAGTAAATACTCTCTGTGTACCAGATTGGTGGTTTCTGCTGCGCCTGTCCTCTGGGGCTGGCTGGGCTTGACTCCCCGCTCCGGGTGTTGTAACTTTCAGGATCACAGCACTACTCAGCTTGGCCCAGCCCTTTTAATGGGGGCTGGGCCAAATTTGTGAAAGTGACATTGCAACTTGGCGCATAGGGTTGCAGCACCCCAGGGGACTGGAGCTGAAGGAGCTGCCCCTGCGCAGGGCCGTCCCTAACCATTTGGGTGCCCTACACAGCCCCCCTGCTGGGGGACTGTGTGGGGCCCCAGGATCTCCCCCCCCCCCCCCCCGGGGTCTGGGAGGCAGATGCTGAGGGGGGGCACTTTGGGGGGCCCACAGGCCCAGAGTGGCCTGGGGGTTAGCGGGGGGCCAGGAGCAGCCTGCTCCACTTCCTTTACCCCGGCCCCAGCCGTGTCACTCGGGGGAAGGGGCTTTGGGGAAGGAAGGGATCCTCCTCTTCCCCCCCCCCCCCCCCCCCCCCCAGCAGCGACAGGAAGCGGAGCAGCCCGGCCCCAGCCCGCTCTACTCCGCCAGCTCCCAGCCGTGGTGCTCCGCTTCCTGCCACCGGTGAGAGCCTTTCCCCCCTGCCTGCCTTCCTTCCCCCTCACTGAGCCTCCTACGAGACCCTTTGACACTTTCTGGCAACCCAATTTAAGAAACCCTGATTTAGAGAGCTGCCATTTAAAATTGCCTTCAGCTGTCTCCAGTGTTCCCCACCCAGCTTCTTTAGAGAGAGATGCAACACTAACCACTGAACAGGTGATGCTACCTCTTCAGTTGTTAGATTATGAGGCATTTTCTGCATTCCATTGACTAGTATTCAATTGCCTGGGGAAGGAGAGTCCATCCTTCCAAACTTCCATAAGCAGCTAATGCATTAGCGCAATGAGCTAATATGAAAAGCACCACGGTACATTTTCAGAGGGTGTAGAAAGACTTAACAGTGTAAACTAGTTAATGTCAATGCAGCGAGGATGGTTCCAGGCATGTCTTTGTAAACACACTGTCATACAATTGTTAACACGTGGTACATGCCTGACGATCAGCAAGAGATGAATGTGTTAAATAAAAGTATTAAAACATTGTGAAAATTATTTTACCTTTTCCAATTTACACAAACTGAATCTTAAATACTAATCCATTGGCCAGTTATCTCAACATACCCATCTTTGTAATGTTGGATTGAACATAAGGGAGATGAAGCATTAAGAATTGGTGTTAAGTTGTGCATAAAGTTGCACACCATTTGCATGTGTAAGTACTCTGATTTAGAAAGCATGAGCACAATGTTAGTGGGCCACTGATCATGTTGATTATGTCATTATAACCTTTGAAACAAAAACTATTTAAATATCTTTTCTTGTTGTTGTTGTGTGTTTTAAAACATTTGCAGGATAAATTGGTGGTGGAGTCTGTTGCTCAGTTGAAAGAATTCTGCAAAGCACTCGACATCCTGGAGATGAGATCTGCCTTTGGAGAAAGCAGATGGCAGGACGAAATCTGTTGTCTGAAAACTGCTGCCACTGGATGGGAAATAAAGAAAGCACTGCTGCGGGCCAAGGGTCTGGTTCTCAGAGCTAATCATTTAGAAGATGTTAATCCAGGTAAATAATTTGCCTTATATGTGACAGTCAAGTACAGTCAGAAGCACAGTGTCAGAACATCTAGCTTATGTTTATTTCATCCAGAAATATTTATCTTTCTCATTTGTATCTGTGTGAATGAGCAGTTCCTTTCAGATTTGCTGCTCGGACTGTTAATCGATAAATATGTGTTTATGTGCATTCATGTGCTTTTTATCCCCCATTTTACAGGTGAATTAAGGACATTTGTGAATTTACAGTGTTCACACCTGAAAGCAGGAGGAGTTAAGCTTGGTCATCCAGAAGAGATTCGTACTGAAGACACTGTCTCCAGTCAGTTGGACTCTGCCTCATTAATCCAGCTCTGTAGTAGGATTCAGCTGTGGCCCGCAATGGAGTATTTGGCAGTGCTCTGGCAGTACAAACTGACAGCAGATTGTGTAACTACGGCTTGTCTAAGAAGGTGAGGGAAGAGCAGGGTTTTTTTTTTTTTTTTTTTAATGAAATTTAGAATCTGTTGTGCAAAATTATGAGGATCAGTGCACTACTTACCTTTGCTTACAAGTCAACATATATCATTCTTATCTATATGCAAAACCACATTTCTTGGGACCTAAAGCCAAAGTGAAATGTCTAAGGAGTTGTTTAAACTCGAGTATTTTCTAGCTTTCGTCCCATCAGCTCTTGGGCAGACATGGGATTTTTATCGAAGTGATTATTCTAAGGCTACGGCTATTCATAGGCTAAGGCTATGAGCTGGGGCCGGGGTGGTGATTCCCTGCTCCGGTACATATACTCGTGCTCGCTGTCTTTGAGCTAGCGTGAGTATAAATAGCAGCATAGCTGTGGTAGCCCTGGTAGCAGCAACAGAGGCATGGCTGAGCAGTGCCAAGTACATACCCACTGGTTTCAGGCAGCTAGGTACTAGGCACGGTTCAGCGGTGCCTCCGCTACAGCTACACTGCTATTTATTTTTGCACTAGCTTGATGATAGCTGGCGAAAGTATGTGTTCGCGAGCAGGGGACTCACCCCCTCAGTTTGCAATGTAGGCATAGCATAACTGTGCTATTCAAGCCACCTGGAATAATATATTTAGACTATAAAAAGAAATATCTTTATTAACAGTAGACTGGATTGTGACAGCACCAAAAGAAAGCCCATGGTTTTATACAGAGTCCTGCTAGGAAGTAATTTTTTTTTTTTTCTAAGCCTGATTATTAGTTCTTTAATTCTCAATCCTCTGTCAGGCCTTCATGGTCATATTCTTGAGCTCCTGCAAAAAGTTCAATAAGAGCTTGAGAAGCAAGAGATCTACACACCACAATGAGCATCATCGAAAGGGACATATCTACAAGTGCAATTTGTGCAAACAGAATATAGGGGGGGGGGGAAAAGTAAAATGTACACACACAGTTGGCCATTTGAATTAAATTACCGTATATACTCGATCATAAGCCAGTTTGTTTATAAGCTGACCCCTCCCCTCCAAGATGGATAAGTAAAAATGGAACATTTGTATAACCTGTTCATAAGCCGACCCTATAATTCAGGGGGCAGCAAACTTTGGCTCCCAGGCCATCAGGATAAGCCGCTGGCGGGCCGAGATGGTTTGTTTACCTCGAGCGTCCGCAGGCACGGAGGTAAACCTAAGTAAACAAAGTGTCCCGGCACGCCAGCTGCTTACCCTGACGGGCCGGGACAGCAACTGGTGGGGAAATTTTTGTGGGAGGAGAAGCTGGGAGTCAGGGGAGTAATCCCTGTGACCACCCCCACATGACCTCACCCCTAGCCCGGGATGCCTACACTCTCCCCATCTCATCCCTCCCCACCTTATCTGGGGAGGGCCAGTGGAGGATGTCTCTGACCTGTCTGGAGCTGCTCCTGCAGACCGGGTGGTGCGGTCGCAGCCTGCTCTGGGGAGCGGGGCTGAGCGGCACGGCTGCAGCCTGCCAGCCCCGGAGCTGCAGCTGCTTCGGAGGCTGGGGGGAGAGCAGCATGGCCAGAAGCGGAGAGACTCTGGCCCCGCCTCTTCCCTTCTGGCTCTGCTGGCTGTGCTGCCTCTCCTTGCTCCCTCTGTTGGGGGGAGGGGCTGTGTCCCACCTCTCCCTCTCTATACCCGTTCATAAGCCGACCCCCTTCTCTGGTGCTTCCCTTTTTTACAAAAAAAATTCGGCTTATGAACGAGTATATACGGTAAATATTTTCATTGTTTCAAGTGGCTAAATATAGGTGTGCTTTATGACTAATTACCAGTTCTTAGAAGAAAGCAACTCTGCATTATTGCATTGCAGAGAAAATGAGGTTTATAGAGTAGCTTCCCTAATGGAGCTTTAAAAAAAATCTGGTGCACTCAATACAGTGTCAGGATTTCAGTGAAGGTCATGTTTTTATAAAAGAACAGTAAAACGAGATGGGTGAAATTGCCTCTAAATGACTTGTTTATGGTCTCATTGAAAAAGTGTCACATAATTGATTTTGAACCCAGGAATATCCTGTTTCACACCTCTTTGCTACAGTCAAGATATCACTTTTTCTCATTCAGTTGTGCATTCAAGTTGCATACTATGTAGCAAAGTTTTTTGTTGATAGTTTTTTTCTTCAGCTACAGGGAGAACAGCAATCAA
Organism: Emys orbicularis; assembly: GCF_028017835.1. Lineage (NCBI taxonomy): Eukaryota > Metazoa > Chordata > Testudines > Emydidae > Emys > Emys orbicularis. The sequence continues at coordinate 72,196,892 of NC_088685.1, read as the reverse complement.
CAGGTACACATGTGTTCAGAGCTAAGTCAGTATGTAGCTTTTTGCCTTAAACTGACACCAGCTGCCTCTCAACATCTGTATGGACTGTGGCACTTGTTACATCTTGATAAGGTAAGGACAAGTTTTAGTTTAATTTAGGCTTGCAGAAGTTTGTGTTCAAACGTCCATGAATGAGTGTTAATATCTGTAACATACTACAGACGCCCCCCGGGTTATGCAAACCCGACTTACGCAAATCTGCACTTACGGAAAAAGTTCCGTAAGATAGAAATAGGGTTGTTGGTTTTTTGTTTGTTTTTGTTTTGTTTTGCATAATGGTTCGGGTATATGTTTCCGACTTACGCAAAATTCGAGTTACGCAAGGCATTCCGGAACGGAACTCTTGTGTAAGTCGGGGAGCGTCTGTAGTATGCTTCCTGTGTCTAGTTCACAGGTTTGCAACAGTAATAGTTCCAACACATTTTATTACTTGGGAGAAATGGTAGGCCAAATAAAAGTTGTGAGCACAAAAGCAATATAATGGCAGACCTATAAAGCAATCTCAGGTCTAGCATTAAAATCTGTACATCTGTATGATACTGTTCCCATTAAAATGGTACGATACACCGTTGAAGGAAACCAATCAACCAGTTGACTTACTGTAGCCCACTTAAATTAAGACAACATGTAATGGTTTTGCTTTGTAGATAGATCAATCTAAAACTCTTGTCTTCATTTCTATGACTAATGTGTATATATAATATAAAACATTTTTTGCCAAATCCTGCAGTCTGGAATAACGTTGTGTGGCCTACTTTTGTATGTCATTTTGCCTACATAGTAGGTAAATAGATTATAGCACTTCTGGCTGGTTAGAATTTAACAGTGACACAAGCATGTAGCTCCCATGGGCTTCAATACACCAACAAGTTCTCAACAAATACTTTTGGCCAGATTGTCAGAGGGCTTTATCTGTTCTCTGGGCTTGTGGAACTCTGTGCACCATTGTGCAACGTTGCAGAGTCACACAACAGAGGTTATGTTTGGAAAACTTGGCCTGTGAAGTTATCCTTCACAACAGTGTGTGTGTGTGTGTGTGTGTGTGTGTGTGTGTGTGTGTGCGCGCGCAGGGAAGGGAGAGAATGGAAGCTGCTGCTGGGCACAGACACCTGGTGGGAAGCTATTGTGTAGGAGTATAGTTTTTTTCAGAGGAGATGTAAACCATACTCTATGATGCTAAAGAAGCCTAAAGGTGATAATATCTCCATCAGAAAAGAATTTCACACATACATTCTATTCAGTGTTTTTTCTCTTGTTTCAAGCATAATAATTTTCTTTCGCTGCCAGTAAATTATCTTAGGAGACTTTAATTGTTTTTCTCTCTCTCTTTTAGGTATCCCATGAAGAAATGTCTCTTCTGTGGTCAGAACTGGTCAGTAGCGTATTAGAATTCTTCTGGCACAGTACTGTAACCACAGATCCGGAATACTGGTTAACCTGGAAGCCGCTACCTGGTGCAGAGGAAAGGAAAATGCCTAAATCCCCTATGTACCGTTTTATGAAGGTTTGTGTTTTGTGACATAATTGGGTAGCTAGACTAAGATAAAATGTCTATTTTTAAAATAATTTTGCTAACAAGTTTTAGAAATAAACATGTTTTAAAACTCTAGTATAGACCAGACAAGCTGTTCCACTCCCAATATTTGTTAGCTGGTAGAGGTGAATGTGAGCATGTGCTGTGTGTGTGTGGAAAATCTGGAGATGCTCCACCATTTGATTTTTTTCTAATAGTTTTGCTGAAGTGAGCAATTATCTTGTAGTTTTGGTAAAAAGCCTTTCATAAAGCTTACCTTTGTGTAAGTGAGGAAATGCTATTAACACTACATATCTCTTAATCTTTTAATTTAGGGCCCAGGTATTTTGAACCGAGCAGTTTTCTCAAAGTGCCTCTTTGAAATTCTAACTAGCAGCAGCAAGACAAGCCAGTGGGATGCAAGTGGCCTTCCTGTTCTGTCATCATCCCATGTGATATTGGGAGAGTGGATGGAGAGAGCACAACAGCTTCAAGAAGTCAACACAGTTTTGTGGACCAACATGTCTGTTTCTTCCATGGCAGAATTTAGGTACTATTGAGGTCCTTCCTCTACACATCTTTTACCTAAACCAGCAATATTACAGAACCTTGTACTCCCCAGGATGCCAATATCTTTTTATTCTTATTCCTTCAGGTGTACAGATTCCAGAATCCAAGATGTAATGTTATGTCGGCAGCTCTTGGCTCTGAAGGATCTGGTTCCAGTAGACCTGCAAGAGGAATATTCACAGTGTTGTGATAAACTCTCCTCCAAGGACCCTGTGGCTTTTCAGTACATTCTCAAAGTACTTAAGGATGTCGCTGGTCAGGAGATACTGCCAAAAGAAGTCCTCTGTCTCTTGCTGACCTGCTTGCAACAGTTCTTTGGGGAAGGAGAAGGAATTCAGGACCTATCAGAGACAGCTCGGCAAGGTAGCCTCTGGGTGAATATGGGTTTGGTGCAGATCCAGGTTTGGCTTCCACAGACTAGGTTTGATCCTGCAGTGAAAAGAGAATACAAACTCAAGTATGCCAAGGAGGAGGTGAGTGTGGCGTTTCTATCCCTTTTTTAAAGCTGACTCCTACTTTGGAATACATAGCATTTGTGGCTGAAATTAATTTTAATTATACACAGGTGAATGCTGCAAAAGCATGAGCTCCATATTATAGTATCATTATTAGATTATTCAGTCATGTTTTCTTAAATCTCCTGGCAGGTGTACTTTGTGTGCTACCTAAAAGAAAACCATAAAATTGTTTAAATTGTTCTTTACTAGTTACACCACCTGCAGTGTAAATGGAAGACACTGAATCTGTCAGCGCAATTACATACAGGAAAAGATCTTGAGGATGAAGCAATTATCAGTTTCACTCATCCCCATATCAGGTAATGGGAGAAGAACTTAACTATTTTGTTGATGATTGGGAGAGGCCAGCGATATTCTTTGGGAGTCTCACCTGCTTACGTGATTTGGATTTCTTCCATTGCATTGTAATGTTGTTTGTATTGCTTTTTTAGAAATAATTTTTTGTTTGTATAGTTCAGTGGTCCCCAAACTTTCAAGGGTCATGTCCCCCCTCACCCCGCCTTGCCCTCTTCCCCCTCCCCCACCTCCCCCCTGAGCTGGGGCCAGGAGTGGGGCTGTTGCTCCCGGGACGGGACATGGACAGGGGTAAGGGGCTTGAGGCTGGGGCCATAGCTGGGGGTGGTTCTGGGGCCGGGAGCAAGGCTGGGAACAAAGCCACGGCCAGGGAATGAGACTGGGGGCAAGATCGGAGCCACAGCTGGGCCGTGGTGGGGACTGGCAGCCGGCCCCTGTCCGAGTGCGGAGTCGGGGCCACGGCTGGGGGCGGGGCTGGAGCAGAGCTGCAGTTGGGATGGGGCTGGGTGGTGCTCCCTCCCCGCCCCCCTTGGGGGCTGGCCCACTGCTCCCTCCCACCCCCACCCCCTCCCAAACGTTCCTCCGTGCCCTCCTAGGGAGGCGTGCCCCACAGTTTGGAGATCTCTGGTATAGTTGATTCCGGGACAAAGACTTGCATATCAGGATAGTAAAGGCACGTAGAGAAACTATTTAGTGGAGCACAAATGCCTGACTTACGCTGGTGATCGCTCATGGTGGGTCACTGTGTCTGGGAGGTATGATTCCCAGCAGACTTGCACTAGCTCAGTTCAAACTAGCATGCTAAAAATAAGTGTCTGAGCCCATCCAACCCCCGGGGGCCAAGCTCAGATGGCTGGCCCAAGCTGCCACCCATATTGCAACGTCCACACTGCAAGCTAGCACAAGTCTGTCTACCCACACTAGGAATCACACTTCCCAGATGGAGTGTAGACATACAACTTATGTCTAGACATGCCCTTAGGGTATGTCTTTAACTACACTGGTATAATTTAAATAGTACAACCCCCGAGTGTGGATGCAGTTATACCAATATAAAGATGCCGTATACCTCTATATGGGAAGAGGAATAAGCTATGCCAGTATGAGGAACCTTTATACTGGTGTGAAGCACTCTGATACTCCTTGAATTTGTATTTCTTAAGCTGAGGAACTGGGGAAGAAATTTTAATGGGCAAGAGGCAACTCTCCTTTTGTACTGTTTTGGAGCCTTCTGTACGCAAGAGATTGGATCAAACTCCAGCATGCAATCGTTGTTCACAATCTTCCACTGTTAACGAGAGTTCCTGATCTCATTTCAGCACATGCAGATTGCTTTGACAATTCGTTATAAGAAGTTAGAATTAGAGCCAGTTCTAAATGGCTGAGCTTCATAAAGCACTTTCAGTAGTGCTGTCTGTTAGGAAATATCGCATTGCATAGGTGATACATATACTGTAGTCTTATTGTGCACCCTAATGGAATACTTATGTTTATAATATGCTTCTAAAATTGGTCAATATTTTTATTTCCTAATAGATTTCTACCCCAAAGAATTCAACAGCTGAAGGAACAAATAGGAAATCTTTCCAGAAAACAGGCCTTCAGACCCCAAGTCCCCCCATATGACTGCTTATACCAGGAGGTTCACCAATATGTCACCAGCATTGCACAAATTTCCACAGTCCAGGATCTCTTAGCCCGCCTTCTACAGTTCCTTCGTGGAAATAGGCCCAAGTCGCTCCAGGCAGCACAGAACATGCTAAACGAAGAAGCATCCTGGCAGCAATCTCACCATCAATTTAGAAAACACTTGGCAGAAGAATATGCTTTGTACCCTGATGCTGTCACCCCACTGCAAGCTGCCATTTTACAGCTGCAGCATGGCATGAGACTAGTGGCCTCTGAAGTTTATACAACACTCAACAGTATTGTCTGTCCAGCCAAACTTGACACCCTTGTTACTTCTTTGTTGGCATTTCCTTCTGTTGGTCCCACCTTCCCCACTTACCTTGCACATGCGGATACTTTATGCTCAGTGCAATCTATGAACATCCTCTGTGGCCTTAAAAAGTTATCTCTGAAACGCTTTGAAGGAGAGTTTGATGAAGGGGTTCAGAGTTCATACCCGACTCAGGAACAGCTGCTAGTGAATGCCTTATTGTATCTTCGATGCCATGTATTGTCAAAGGGAGAGCTGGACCAGAAATCTCTGCAGCTTTTCAGGCATCTGTGTCAGGTAAAGTCTCCTGATTAAATGGAATAAATATTTCTAAAAGCCAAATGCCAGACAGAGGCACAGTGTAGCTTTGCTTTCAACAGTGATGCCTAGATATGGGTCTCTCCTGCTGAACCAGAGTAACCTTCCAGAGTAACTCAACATTCCATACTCTGTCAAAAGCAACAGTAGCAATTTTTTCATAGAATTAAAAATGGTAATTATGTTTAATTCACTATGGTTCAGATATATTCAGACATAAAACCAAATCCTACCAAACTTACTCACTGAAAAACTACCTTTCATTTCAGTGGGGGGGGTTTCCTCTGAAAAGGGATTCAGTAAGGACTATAGGTAGGGTGCTACCAAATTCACAGTCCATTCTGGTCAATTTCATAGCCACAGGATTTGAAAATAAGTCAATTTCACGTTTTCAGATGTTCACATTTGAAATTTCACTGTGTTGTAATCGTGGGAGTCCTGACCCAAATGGGGTTGGAGTGGGGGGCTTGCAAAACTGTTGTAGGAGGGTCGTGGGATTGCCATCCTCACTGCTGTGCTGCCTTCAGAGCCGCAGAGCTTCCTGCAGCCAGAGGAGGCTCGTGGAGGTGGGTCCGATCTCCCCCATGCTGCTGGGAGCGCTCTAGCTGGAGGCTTCTAGCTGCTAGTCCTGGCCAGCGGAGGATTAGCGCATGGGCCCACGGGTCCTGGCCAATTTGAGGACCCCCTGGAAAAATGGACTCCCCAAGCCCTGGCAGAAGCCGCAGGGTGGGAGCCCTGGCAGGAGTTGCTGGAGTTTAAGCCCCAAGCCTGGGTGCCTTGAGCCCCGATAGGAGCTGTGGGGCGGAAGCCACAAGCCCGACTCCTGGCCAGGATGGGGAGGAACAGAACTTGCTTTTCTCCTGCACGGCTGCTCTCCTGGGGAGATCAGACCCACCTCCAGATACCCCCCCCCAGCTGCAGGAAGCTCCGGGGCTGTTTCAGAGCAGAAGTGAGGGTGGTACACCCTCACTTCTGCACTGCTTCTGGAGGTGGCTCTGATCTACCCACCCCGGCGGAGCAGGGGAAGAGTAAGTCCTATCCCTCCCCAGCCTAGCTGTGACTAGCAGCTGGAGTCCGGGGCAGGGTAGGAGCCCCCGGCTGGGGCGCCCCCAGCCCACCCTGCCCTTCCCCTCCAATAGCTAGATTTCATGGGGGGGGGGGGGGGGGGCGCCTGATTTTTTTTATGGCCTGTGACATGTTTTTCATGGCGGTGAATTTGGTAGGGCCCTAACTGTAGGATTTGGCCCATGTTTGCATGATCTTTTTCATACAGTTGTCATAGGTGTGGTGTTCCAGGAATTTACAAGTGAAATGTTACTGCAGTGTTCACTCAGCATGGTTTGGACACACGCAGGGCCGGCTCCAGCTTTTTTGCTGCCCCAAGCAGTGAAGGGAAAAAAAAAAAAAAAACCCGATTGAGCTGCCGCCAAAGTGCCACCGAAGAGGAAGAGAGTGAGTGAAGGATCTGCTGCCAAATTGCTGCTGAAGACTGAAGCGGAGCGATTGAGTTGCCGCTGCTGAATTGCCACCGCAGACCGGGACATGCCGCCCCAACAACGGATGGACTGCCACCCCTTTCTTTTGGCCGCCCCAGGCACCTGCTTCTTTCGCTGGTGCCTGGAGCCGGCCCTGGACACACGTAATAATATTGCATACTGTGAAAAACCAAGACATTGCCTCAGTGCTGAGGCAAGTGGGGTTTGTGTGTGTGTGTTATAATTTCTGAAGAATTCTCACAGTTTTCTGGTTTCTCAGGCAATTATAAACGAATGGGATGAACAGGAGCGCTGCACCCAGGAGCAGGAGGAGCAAGAAAGCCGTCTGTACAGATACAGGAGTAAGAGCCATGGAACGGGGCGAAGTGAGGAAGAGGAGGAAGAGAGAGAATTTAGGAGGAGATTCCCTCTATATGAGAAGGTAGAAGAATAATACTTTATGGAAAGATGCATTGTACAGTTTTAAAAAACTAACTTCTTTCATAGGGAGAAATGAATCAGTTTCTCTCTTCTCCAGGAGAAGAATGTGGGAAGGATTTTGAGATAATGGCGCACTCTGTGTGTACTGTTAAAATATTTTGTTCTTTTTAGTTTGTGGACAGTCATCTTTGGATTTAATGGCCATGTCTACACATTCAGCGCTGCAGCGGCGCAGCTGTACTGATTCAGCTGTGCTGCTGCAGTGCGTCTGGTGAAGATGCTGTGTGCCGACAGGAGAGAGCTCTCCTGTCAACATAATAAAACCACCTCCATGAACATCAGAAGCTCCGTTGGCTGGAGAAGCTTATGTCAGTGTAACTTATGTTGCTTTGGGGGCTGATTTATTCGCATAATAACACATAATTCTGAGCGACATAAGTTATGCCGACATAGGCTGTAGTGTAGACTTAGCCAATGTCTACTGTTGTTCAGATGAATAAACTTTATAGGCAGTTCCTAAATGTAGTAAGAACACTTATCATGCAATAGTAAGATGCTAGAACTTGATGGTGATCTGGTAAAACCTGCTGAAGCTGAAGAGTCTGCCAAAGAGAATACCTCCTATTTCCCCTCTTAAAAGAAATTGTTTGAAGTCACCAGATTATGCATGTAGCTAGCCTGTGTAACTGTTCTCACTGTTTCTCTCTTCCTCTTCTCTCTCATTGGGCGTGTCTTCACACTGGAGTTGACGTAGCTTAGGTCGACTTACCCCGGTGTCTTCACTGTGCTGCGTCAACGGGAGACGCTCTCCAGTCGACTTCCCTTACTCTTCTCGGGGAGCAGGAGTACTGGGGTCAATCGGAGAGCGCTCTTCCATCAATTTAGCGGGTCTTGTCTAGACCTGCTGCTCCTGTGAAGACAAGTCCATTGTTATGGTCACTTGTCTCTTTTTTAGATTGGACGGTAAACATTGCTACCTGTGCCTAGCACATGGGGGCCTTTGGTCACTAGTACAATACAAATAGTAAATGTAGCATACAGGCAGGGTAAAGTTAACTATTATTTTAATGTGACTTACAGGACTTTGAAGATATCACAGCTCAGGCAAGTCTAGAGGAAAAAATGGAAAATGAAGATGACTCAGAGGATTTAGTAGCCACTGAAATAACTCTTTTATCCCAGAGTTCAATGCAAACAGTGATGATGATTCATCAGCAGTTGTGCCTAAACTTCGCACGGTCCCTGTGGTATCAACAGAGCTTGCCCCCACATCAAGCTAAACATTATTTCAGTGCATTTCTTTCCTGCTATCAGACTGGTGCTTCTCTAGTGTCACATTTCTATCCCTTGATAGGTAAGGCTGTTAGTCGTACTTCAGGCATACCGTTTTAATTCTTAAGGTTGTTGTTCATGCTTAAGCTTTACCTGCAGTTGTTTCAGATTAAATATAGTTTGTCTTAGACCAGTGTTTACCTGGCATTGTCTAAGATGCTAACCATGCCTCTGCCCTGAAAAGTGATCACTTAAAAATGGCACCTTCTAATAGACCTGTTCCCTGTGTGTATTCAGAATCATATCTTCTGAATTCTTTGTCAGATTTTTACAGCCTTTTTTCATTCCACATTTCAGCCACGTGGAGCCAATTAGAAAGAGTGAGCTGGATCCTATTCCTTCTGTGATTCAGAACTGTTGACATTCCAATCTCTTGAATCTGTGTAGCCCTGTTAAAGACAGTGGGGTTTCACAGATTTCCCTGTGGGTTTAATTTGGATTGGAAAGCCTTTAATTACCAGAGGAAGGAAGAAAGAAAACCTAGCTTGATTTTTCCTTTCCTAAACTGAGTTTGCGGGGCTAGAAATAAAGGGGCGGGGGGGGGGGGGGAGGACATGGTCTGTACTTGCAAATTGAACATGTTTGATATGGAAATAATTATAACAATAATACATGACTCTCCAGGATATGATCTTAATCACTTCTCAGAGTAGAACTGCTTACTTACCTGCCACTCTGTCCATTCAACCACAAACCATTTTTGGAGCATGCTGTAGATCAGGCTAACTTATTGCTGTTCAGAGATCTGGTAAAACAACTGACCTGAATTTTTAAGCCTTTTCCTTCTGCATTCACACTTCATTGCTTCATACTTTAAACATTCTCATACTTGAAAAATATACAATGTCTTAAGCTTTTGAATAATGTTCTAGGCATACAAAGAAACATGTAGGTTTCTGGTGAATGAAAAAGTGATCACAGAATGTATGAGTTCTTCCTTTTTGGCTTCTTAGGTGCTGAAATGAATGATTATCTTCTTGGCAGCCAGCTTTTAGTTGGCACACTTCTCCACAATACACTTTTTGAGGAAGTGACTTCAGATCTCATCATACAACAAGATGGCCCGTATGACTTTTACCAGCACCCAAATATTCAGCAAGTTCGACAATGCCAGCCTGTACTTGATAACTTCACTAAAGAAGTAAACAGGTTACTGCAAGAATGGCCTGAACACCCTGCACTCATGCAGGTGAGAGCATTACAGTAAACTTTCAAGGTAAACGGGTGTGGGCGGGGGTGTCTGTGTAATGCACCCCAGTGTGTGTGTTTGTATATACACATCAGAATCTAATTATCTAGTTATTATGAAATAATTAATTTTTTACAGTAATAATATAGTAATATCCTTGTAAATTAAGATAATTTTGTAGCTTGTTAGCTACCTGTCAGCAACATGATCCAGTTGCATAACATTGATAAGTTAGCACATGTGTTTACATGAGCAATCTTCAATTCAAATGTAAAGGTATTATGCTGTGTTTTACAGATCCCAAACTCTCAAAGTTCATTCTAATGACTTGTAAGACAATGTTTTTTCATTATAAGTTCATTTAAGGCTCCAGGTTTTCCAGAGTAACTTCTATTCAACAGTGAGGGTCTTCTCCTTTCTCTAATGCTTCACTTTGGTAGGATTTGATGCAACTTCCTCTGGAGCTAGTCCATTCTGTTCACTGAAGAGTGATGCAAAGTGCCATAAACACTAATGTTGGCTGAAGCTCTTATATTTGGGCCGTGTGTGATGCTTTTATGTGTTGTGTAATATTGGCTTTCACTGGTCTAAATCCTAAAATGGAGAGGCCATTTTAAAATAAAAAGGTTTTCTCTTTTCCAAAGCAGGGGAGCACTCATGTCGTTTGAATGTAGATTAGCTCAAACTCAAGTGTTGCATGTGGGTTGACCAACTACTCTGAGTTGGAAACTCCATCTGTCACTTATGTATTTCTTGTTGCAGCTATTGGTTGTGATGGACAGAATCCGTAGCTTCCCACTCTCCAGTCCTCTCTCAAAGTTCCTGAATGGCTTAGAGATTCTGCTTGCAAAGTCACAGGTAAGAGGGGAAAGGAAACCATTTTAATTTCTCAAGTTAATAGCTCACCTGCAGGTAAAATCGTTGGCTGTGGCAAGAGACAGTGACCTAAGTGTTGGTACTATAATAAAACCAACATAGAGCTTTTTGTGAAATCCAGTGCTGGTCACAAATACATGGAACATGAGCCTGTGTGGTAAGGGAGGGGGAATGTTCTGTCATGCTTAATGCCTCTTTCTCTCGTGCGAGTTCTCGTCTTCCATAAAGAGGAATTTCTCTCTTTCAGGACTGGGAGGAGAATGCAAGTCGAGCTTTGTCTTTGCGGAGACATCTTGATTTGGTCACTCAGTTGATCATCCAGTGGCGTAGACTGGAGTTAAAGTAAGAATTGTCAGTTCCCTACTGTTCATCATTTCTTTCTTGAGTGTCATGCACCATTGTCTCCATATCTTAAGCTCTTAGTTTTAATGCAGTATCTTCAGAAGCCTGAATGTGGATCATGTTTTCCTATTGTCTGCCACCATGCTAGTCAGGGTTGTTGCCTTGAGTGCCACATTGTTGTTGGTTGGGGGTTGTTTGGTGTTTGCTCAGCCATTCTGGGGAACAGGGCGGTCAAAAAATATTTTCAGCCCTGACTGGCAAAATACCTAAGCCCTGATGCCAGTGGTGGCATTGGTTGTTCTTCAGGTGGTAGTGAACTTAAGTGGTTAGTTTTGCCTGTTATGTAATCTCTTACTTACACACTCAGTTTTCTGCTTGAAAATAATCCTAATTTTGACAGAGATAAGGAATAACAAATGTTCACCCTACTTTAGAGTCTTAAGTATATAAATAATTACCTTGCTTTCCCTCCCCCACCTGTTTCCAGCTGCTGGTCGGTTAGTCTGGACAATACTATGAAGCGGCACACAGAAAAATCCACAAAGCACTGGTTCTCAATCCATCAGATGATTGAAAAGTACATGCAAGAGCAAACTGAGGGGAGCACAGAAGGTAACTATTGTCCTGCTAAGAATGTATAATACAGCTCCATCAGTTAAGGGTGCACAGTTAAGCACTTAGACAGAAAATACCACACAACCTTAATTCCTGCTCCCTTTGGTGAATGTGCTATAATAATGTACATGTTCACATACTTACTATTACTCAAATACAATGTGTATTGCATATTTATTTCTGCCACTTAACTACACATCTCATAGGAATGTGTACTCCTCTCTCTAGTACAGGCACCTTCCCAGTTCTGCTGCTGCTAAAATGCCTGTGATAAATGACCAGTTAGAAATAGTGTGATACATGATTGCTGAAGTTCTAAGTGGTATTTTTAAGCTGGGGGGGGGGGGCCTGCGGGAGGGAGTCTTTCTCTGCAGCCACAGAAGGCACATTGAGCTCATAACCTGAGTTCTCTTCTGCACACCATACAAAGTGCCCTCTGGCTCTGCACACTTCAGTTATTTCATCACATAGCATGCACAGCAACTGTCCTCAGATGTCTACTTTACAGGCTTAGTGTAAAACAGCTGCACATGCTCAGCATGCAATTCTCTAAAGCTGCAAAAGTAACTTCCTCTGCAGCAGGGAAGGACTCCCCACCTTAAAAAGGGATATTTTCATGCCGAATTTACCATTCAAGCTCAGCTGTATTGATTCTAGGACTGTTCAAAACAAGCCCTTGATTTTTTTTCAGTCAGAAAAGTGGTTTTGCTTCTCCCTACCACCACCCCGCATACTCTCCCGATACTGGTTCCATTAAGCCACTATCCTTAGCACTTTCAAATTTGTCTGAGACCCACCCCTGCTATGAAGCTTACAAGGAACTGAACAATTGATGATCTCTAGATTGTGAGGTAGTCTGGGATGGTTGAGAATTATTTTATAAATAGAGATTAAAAATAAAAAATGATTTGGAACCATCAAGTTGTGCATGTACCTGGCCTCTGCAATCATATGAACTCATTACCACTCATCTTCCTCTTTCCCTTCTATTGTTGTGGCTTGTTTCAAATTAGAATGCAAGTTTTTTCAGGACAGCGAATATCTCTCCCTGGGTTCATACAGAAACTAGGGCTGTGAAGCGATTTAAAAGATTAATCACAATTAATCGCATTGTTAAACAATAATAGAATACCATTTATTTAAATATTGTTGGATGTTTTCTACATTTTGAAATATATTAATTTCAATTATAACACAAAATATAAAGCATACAGTGCTCACTTTATATTTATTTTTTATTACAAATATTTGCACTGTAAAAAAACAAAAGAAATTGTATTTTTAAATTCACCAGTACAAATACTGTAGTGCAATCTCTTTATAATGAAAGTTGAACGTACAAATGTAGAATTATGTAAAAATAAAAAGGCATTCAAAAATAAAATAATGTAAAATTTTAGAGCCTGCAAGTCCACTCAGTCTGTCGTCTTGTTCAGCCAATCGCTCAGACAAACAAGTTTGTTTATGTTGACAGGAGATAATGCTGCCCGCTTCTTATTTACAATGTCACCTGAAAGTGAGAACACGCATTCGCATGGCACTGTTGTAACCGGCGTCGCAACATATTTATGTGCCCGATGCACTAAAGATTCATATGTCCCTTCATGCTTCAACCACCATTCCAGGGAGCATGTGTCCATGCTGATGACGGGTTCTGCTCGATAACAATCCAAAGCAGTGCGGACTGACGCCTGTTCATTTTCATCATCTGAGTCAGATGCCACCAGCAGAAGGTTGATTTTCTTTTTTGGTGGTTCGGGTTCTGTAGTTTCCGCATCGGATTGCTGCTCTTTTAAGACTTCTGAAAGCATGCTCCGCAAGCATTGTCCCTCTCAGATTTTGGAAGGCACTTCAGATTCTTAAACCTTGGGTCGAGTGCTGTAGCTATCTTTAGAAATCTCACATTGGTACCTTCTTTGCATTTTCTCAAATCTGCGGTGAAAGTGTTCTTAAAATGAACATGTGCTGGGTCATCATCCGAAACTGCTATATCATGAAATATACGCAGAATGCGGGTAAAACAGAGCAGGGGACATACAATTCTCTCCCAAGGAGTTCAGTCACAAATGTAATTAACGCATATTTTTTTAACGAGTGTCATCAGCATGGAAGCATGTCCTCTGGAATGGTGGCCGAAGCACAAAGGGGCATACAAATGGTTAGAATATATGGCACATGAATACCTTGTAATGTCGGCTACAAAAGTGTCATGCATATGCCTGTTCTCACTTTCTGGTGACATTGTAAATAAGAGGTCAGTATATCTCCCATAAATGTAAACAAACTTGTTTGTCTTAGCGATTGGCTGAACAAGAAGTAGGACTGAGTGGACTTGTAGGCTCTAACATTTTACATTGTTTTGTTTTTGAGTGCAGTTATATAACAAACAAACAAAAATCTACATTTGTAAGTTGCACTTTCACGACAGAGAGATTATACTACAGTACTTGTATGAGGTGAATTGAAAAATACTGTTTATTTTATCATTTTTACAGTGCAAATATTTATAATAAAAAATAATATACACTTTGGTTTCAATTGCAACACAGAATACAATATATATGAAAATGTAGAAAAACATCCAAAATATTTAATAAATTTCAACTGGTATACTATTGTTTAAAAGTGCGATTAAAACTACAATTAATCTCGATTAATTTTTTTAATCGTGATTCCCTTTTTTGAGTTAATCGTGTGAGTTAACTGCAATTAATCAACAGCCCTGACAGAAACTAGCCCGAGGAAGCCAGATCCTGATTTGGACTCTCTCACAATATGGATTATAGCAGCCAAATGAAAATGTTCAGTTGGAATTTTCTTTTCTTCCTTAAAATCCCACCCTGATGAAATCACAGAAACCAATGAGCAGCTGAGCTTAACAGTGCTGGTCCACACACTGCAAGCTTTTATTGAACGATCTACCTTGGGGGAATTTCATACACGACTTCAAGCACTGTTGGTTTTCCACTGTCATGTCCTGCTAATGCCTCAAGTAGAAGGAAAGGGTAAGTACTTTTTTATCATTTGTAAATGGGGCTATAACTTGCTCTTTAGAGCAATAAACTATCCATGATTCCAGACACTGGAAACTGATTACAAGAGTCCACAGGTGCAACATACAGCTCACTTACTGTAGTGCCTGCTGCCCTGCTTTTCATAGTGTTTCTATCAGTATTGCTGGGTTTCATGAATCCAAAGAGATGGATGTTGATATTGAAGAAAATGTTATCTTTGAAAGAAGCTTGTTGTTACAGCTCTGTTCTCTTCCAGACATGCTGTGCAGCATTCTTTGGAACCTATACAATTATTACAAGCAGTTTGCAGAATGTGTACAGGCCAGGATAACTCAACTTCGTCAGCCTATAGAAAAAGAACTTAAGGTAAGAATAGAAGCTTTCCTCAGACAATGGGCTGAATTGTCCAAAGGAACAGTGAAGCAGGTGTCATTGTTTGAACTGTACTGAATAGTTCTACTGGTTACTGAAATTCCTATGGAAGCCTTCCTCACACTCCACCTTGTGTGAAAATTAGCTGTGTGGGAGGGTTGGTTGCAGTTTTTGTCTGGAGTTAGTCAGTTCCACTTAACCAGAGAGATTACTGCAGAGTGATGAGGCCCATATGGATCTAACCACGTTGTCTGTGCAATACTTCAAGCACAAATGTGTACACTAGCAGAAGGTGAACATGAATGCCTTGCTATTTGGGGCTGTCAGCTTATCTTAACGCATCCTTTTTTTTTTTTTTTTTT
This sequence comes from Emys orbicularis, assembly GCF_028017835.1. Classification (NCBI taxonomy): domain Eukaryota; kingdom Metazoa; phylum Chordata; order Testudines; family Emydidae; genus Emys; species Emys orbicularis. The sequence continues at coordinate 72,181,683 of NC_088685.1, read as the reverse complement.
TTTTTTTTTTGTGATGCTTTTAAATGCAAATACTGCATTGTGTTTTTAAGGAATAGTTCATTAGCAGTTTCTCTTCTATTACAGGCGTTTGTGAAAATTTCTAAATGGAATGATGTCAGCTTCTGGGCTATAAAACAGTCCGTGGAGAAGACACACAGGTAACATGGAAATTTTGGAAGAAAGGGACCATTTTGGGATCTAGTGTGGTAGACTGTATATGCACATACTGTATTTCTAACTTCCTACTAGTTGGATTCTGTGCAGCACTGAGCTTGTTATATCACTGGGGTTTCATTTGTACCATAGAACCATGTCTGCTCTCAGAAGATAAGAAAACTTCAAGAAAAGAACGTTTGATAATCTTGTTTTTCTGTGGTGATTAGGACCCTCTTTAAATTCATGAAGAAGTTTGAATCTGTTCTGAAGGAGCCCTGTCGACCTGCCCTGGTTGAGAGTGATAAAGAAGAAGCGCTAGACTGCTTGGAGAGGCAGGAAGAGTCTGAGAACAAAGAGACTAAAGTTCAAAGGTTAAACAGCATACTAAGAAAAACTTTGTCTGCTAGAACAGATGCTGCCCAGGTATCTGCACTTCTTATTCTAATTACAAGCAGGATATGTTCTGCATTCTGATTTGAATGTCGATTTTGTTTTTATATGACTTTCTGAACAAGTCAGTGCCAAAAGTCTCTTCTTTGACTGTTGTCAAAGTTTTTTTTAAAGTACACCTCTACCCTGATCTAACACGAATGCGGATATAACGCGGTAAAGCAGCGCTCTGGGGGGGTGGGGCTGCGCGCTCCAGCGGATCAAAGCAAGTTCAATATAACGTGGTTTCACCTATAACGCGGTAAGATTTTTTGGCTCCCGAGGACAGCATTATATCGGGGTAGAGGTGTATATCTTTTGTCTTTCAGTTGTGATTTGTGTGATAAAATTGTGGGTCAAGAGGGAGGGAATGCGATGAATATGCTTAGCGTCAGTATTGCACACTAAGCTTTGCCATGCAGAGTAATCTATATTCCAGTTAAGATCTGTTAGTGGATGTGTACATTATCTCCAGGTACTCAGGCATTGGCTGTGGTGGTCTTTTACCTACCTAGTCAATACAATAACAGTGACAAGGAAGATGGCTTATTTTGCCTTTCTGTCTGAAAGGGCTATGGTATTAGGTGAGGAGGAGGATTTCTGATTCAAATAAATTGATAACTCTTAGCCTTCCTGGATTCAGCTCTAAATTCTATTAGCATATAATCCAGCCAAGAGGGGAAGTTATCCAGTTCACATTCTGAAACAAATTCATGTTCCCATTGAAGTATTAGTGTTTTAAGGGTTAATAAATTTATGTAATAAATAAATACATAAAATTAATAAATAAAATCTTACTGAAATTCCCGAGAATATTAGCTTGGATGAAATTGGCTCAGATATTCCCATTTTGCAGTTTCCTGGATTCTGTTTGATTTCTTCACACTGGGAGAGTGTTTGATTTTTATTTTTATTTTTCTCTCTGTCCTTGCATTTTTACTTCAGTATGGCAATCTGAGAGGGGATTTGATACAATTCTAACGTGGTCACTTTTACGTTATTGTATTCCTTGCAATAGAAGCATATACTGTTGCTGATTATCAACTATTAGCTCGTTTTACGAGTTTAATGATGCAGATAATTCTGTCCTGGAAAGAATGAAACAACCACAGCAAGCGATAAGCGAGTTGAGAAAGCCCTGAGGAATAACTGTTAACCAGCCCAGGGGATAACTCCGGACACTCTGTGGTTTATAATTATGCTACTTTGTAGTTAACTATTAGCCTCCATCTGAGTATCTTTAAAGCTGTTTGCAGATACCAATTAAACCTTTGTCTTTCAGTGTGGGGGTAAATAAGTATGGTGATCCCTGTCTTGTGGATTGAGAAACTGAGATTTATATTGCTACTTACCCCAAGTGTTGGTGTGAACAAAACCTGAAATTGAACTCAGTATTTTGATTAAGCCACAAGACTTTTGAATTATATGCTGACTAGATATAAAATGTTTTGGGTTTCAGCTGTATGTGGAGCTTTAGTATTGGTTTACAGCAAGTTGCTATGATTAAGGCTAAGATTTTGTCATGGATGTTTTTAGTAAAAATCAGACTGGTCACAGGCAATAAAAAAAAAATTAATGAAAGCCTGTGACCTGTCCCAGACTTTTACTGAAAGTAACTGACACAATGGGGCTGAGCTGGGGGGAGGGGGGAGGGTGGGGCAAGGGGCCATGGCCCTCCCAGTTTTGAAAGTGAATGGGCGTGGCCGCCTGCCCCTCCTCCCCCCCACCCCCGAGGCCCTACCCCCCATCCAGGCTGGAAGCTGGAGCCCGGTCCAGGTAAGAGAAGCCCTGGGAGCCTGGGCAGCTGTGGGGAGCCACATGCTCCACCTGCCCATGGTGGGAGAGCCCAAGAGCAGCCCCCAGCCTGTGTCCTGGATCCCCTTCCAGGGCAGGTGGAGGGTCCGTGGCTCCTCACAGCTGCCTGGGCGGCTCTTACCATGACCCGGCTGTTTGGCTCCTGAGGCCCTTCCCCCAGGCCAAGCTGGAGCCAGGTCAGGTTAAGAGCTGTGTGGGCAGCTGTGGGGAGGTGTGGACCCTGTACCTGCCCTGGGCTGGGGACACGGGGGGTGGGGATACGGGCCGGGGTGGGGCTCTTGCCTGGGTGGGGCCTTGGGGGGAAGAGGAGCGGAAGGGGTGGGGCTACAGAGGGGTGAGCCTAGTGACTACCCAACTTTTAGGAAGAATCCAATGCTCCTGGAACCCTGGGCAAGGAAGGGGAGTCCAGCACCCACTGCCACTGCGGCTGACAGCTCTGGGGTCCCCCCAGCACCCACAGTGGCTGGGAGCTGCAAGGGCCCCCACCCCCTATGGTGGCTCAGGGCTCCAGGACCAGTGGCTCAGAATCAGGGTCCCCCCCTGCCACCTGCGACAACTGAGAGTTCTGAAGCCAGTGGCTTGGAGCTCTGGGTCTCCTGTGGCTGAAAGCTTCAAGTTTCCCCACCGCCCACAATGGCTCGAAGCTCTGGGGGTCCCCACCGCCTATGGTGGCTGGGAGCTGAGGGGCCCCCATCACCCTCAGAGCTCCAGGGCCCCCGCTGGCTGACAGCTCCAGCCACGCCACCCCGGGGCTGAAGTGGAAAATGTTACGGAAGACACAGACTCTGTGACATAATCTTAGCCTTAGCTATGATCCACGTGGAGCTGTATGTTGATATGGATGCTGATTTCTTCCATTTTCACAGACTGTGCTCTCAGAAGAATGCTATGGTGGAGTTATGTTTGATACAGAATCTCTTCAGTGTCGTTTGCCCAAGCTCACAAAGCGAATGAAGATGTTGTGTGCAACTCTTATGAAGAAGAACTCATTTCTAGACTGGGTGGAGAGTCTTGAGCAGTTTACAGGGGAGTATTGGAAACACATGACTACCTGACCAAAAAAATCTAAGAGCATTTTCTTAATCAGCTATGTATATAGATCCTTTCCATAATTAGTTTATGCATGTTGAGGTTCCAAGTCTCTCTCCTTCTACTGTCTCCCATACAGGTGATATCATTGTCTCTGTGCTTGAACTGCAGAATTTAACAGTTAATCAGGCTGCAGATAAGGAAAAGCAGAAGTCAGAGGTCAAACATATTCTTATGCAGAAACAACGGGCCTTATCAGATCTCTTCAAAAGCCTTACTAAAACAGGTGAGATTTACTTTAAATGTGATTGGGTTAAAAATTCAGAAGATGTAGGATAGAATACTTTTGCTAATAAACACACACATTGAGTGATACCAGTTTCTTTCTCCAAATTGAGGCATCGTGCATAATGTTTTCATGAGCATGTAAACCTGTATTGAACTGTTTTGGATTTGTGAATCAAAGCTTCATGTAGGTCAATATTTTGGTGTCAGTCAGGATTATTAGAACAGTCTTTCCATTCGATTGTGTTGCATTACATTATATGCAATATGATCTCTATTTCAAAGCATTTATTTAGAATATTTAGCCAGGGGCCACTGTCCTAATTTAGAAGTGGGAGGGGACTCCGTAGCTCATACCCATTCACTGATTCAAAGCTAATGTGAAATGAGTTGGTGATTCCAGTCTCAACCCTAGTGAACCAAGGGTCTACATTTCAGTGGCTAGTATTGGTAGAGAAGCTAAGGAACGAATGGACATGAAGGCTGAACTGCTTGCCTGGGGAACAAGGGTTCTTGTCCCTTAAGAACAAGCTAAGGCATGTTAGAAAGGCAGTGCAGGAAGTTTTAAAGATAAATGGAGAGCTCCAAAGCTACTGGTCCAGCACTGTTTCCATTCTTGTCATATTGACTCATTTTCATAAGCTGTCACTGAAATTAACAAAATGTGTAACCTCCACACAAGCAAATACTTCTCAGTGCTTCTCTGTGGCCTCTCTTAGCTTGGGCAGTTTTACTGGCCGTCAGGCCCCAGCAGCCTTCTCAACAGCTTCCTGAAGCTTTTTTAAATCTCAGCTTTTCCCCAGCCTTACATCCTACCCAAGTCTCTCTTGCCCATCTCTTGGCTGAGTAACTGTGTTTACAGTAAGTGACTTTATAGACTGACTGACTGGTAGAAGCTGATTGCCCAGTTTAATGGCCTGACACTTTAGGCTTTTTTTGCCTTACATGTGACTATGTGTGGTAAACTTTAAATACTTTGTAATAGGCCACAATGGATGGCTGTTGTCAACATTTTCTTTAAACCTTTTCTTTTTCCCTTGTCCCTATTCTACCAATCTCTAGCCAGAAACATAGGTTTGCAAGTCACAGTGTGGCTAACTCTTGTGTATTTTATCATGAGTCTTATATTATTTGGTGTATCTTTTTAAAGCCCCAGCTTCTGGAGGCATGTGGTTAGGTGAGATTCTCAACTTTCATTTAAAAAAAGTTAAGTTTCTAGGCCTTATAGTTGCAGAGAGAACCTTGAAAGTGTGACCCTATTGAGTCACTAAAGTGTGCCGTAAGGGCTCAGGTCAGAAGGCAAGTGAAAAGCATTAAATGTATTATTTTTAAAATCTCATGATTACTTTCTGAGGGGCTTGACTCATGATTTTTTTGTGTTGGCAATACTTGAGAGAGAGCATTTCTCAGGGCATGTTGTGTAAGTAGTTCCCAAAATACCAAGATCAATTTTATTTAGATGGCCATATATATGAATGGCTCTAAGTGGAATGTGTCCCCATAGATGGACTTCCTGCTTTTGATAGTGGTCTGTGATAACTCTAGTGAAATAGATACTTTGCAAGAAGGTTTCTGGTCAATGGATGTAATGTTGTAGGCAGGTGGTGGTGTCTGGTAGCTAGGGCACTGGACTGGGCATCACAAATGGGTTCTATTTCTGCCTCTACCACTGCAACTCCATGGGAATTTAACCTTTCTGTGCTTTAGTTTCCTCACGTAAGATGGGGAAAGTGCTGCATGCTTGCTGCTGTGGTTATTCTCCATTTTGTTTGAGAACTTGGTGTATGCTGTTGTGACTTGAATTTATTTGATGCTATTATATAATACTTATTTGATTATAAAAATTATATTCACAAGTGCTTTGAAAGTACTATTTAAGTGGCTTGTGTGAAAGCAACATTACACTTAACCCAGTTCAAAACAACTGCTAGAACAGGGTGAAGACTGATTGTCTTTGTCCCTGGTTTTATTTGACACTTCAGTTTTTGCCTTTCAGATGCATGTTTTTTGGTTTGCTTCTGCCATGTCTTACTACTCTTCCCATTTTCAAATCACCCCTAAGGTTAATGTCTACTTGTCTTCATTCAGTACTTTCCTGTGTGTTTCTCCATCATGATCTTGAATTAGCTACTAAAGGGCTGTTGGCCTCAGAAATATCTGAAACCTTCTGTGTGTGTTAGCGTAATTGGTACTGACTAGGTCTCATACTGTATATCAAAGTACCAGAGCATGAAGACATGATATAAGTGGGTTTTTTTTTTTTTAAATGTCTTTCCAGGTTTGTCATATCGAAAAGGCCTTGCTTGGTCTCGTTCAAAAGACCCTCAGGATATGCTTTGCCTGCACCCCTTGGATTTACACAGTGCACTAGCCTTAGTAAACTGCACACATGAATTGGATGCCAAGTACGTACTTTTGGATTGTAATATTAACTGTCAACATAACTTACTAAATGAAGTGCATCTGGAATGACTTGTTCTGCCTAGTCTTTCTGGATTATTTTTAGGGGTTTTTTTCTTACATCTATGAATTACTTTTACTTTAACTATATGGTCAGTAAACCACTGAAAATGTTATTCCTATTGTAGTACCACCTATGATTTTACTATAACTAAAAACACTGGAGGGGAAAATATTTTTCAATCAAAATGGAAGTAGAATAACACTTAACTTTTTTTAACGAATGTTTAGGAATCTAGAACCATAGGAATTCCTTTTCCAGATCAAACCAGTGGTCCATCTAGTCTAGTTTCCCGTCTCCAACAAATGTATGAGAGGAAGATGCAAGGTCTCCAAAGCAGGGAGTTATGGATTAACCTGCCCATAGGGAAGCATTTTTCGTAAACCCCTCAGTCAGATGTAGTCTTATGCCCTGAAGCATGAGGGTTTATATCCCTTCCAAATGTAGAGGTTTGTTTATAATTTTACTTTCTCAACAACAAAATAAGGACAAAGTTCTGTACTGGAATCTAGACTAAGGGTATGTCTACACTGACACTTCGTCAGCAAAACTTTTGTCGTTCAGGGGTGTTTAAAACCCCTCCCCCGCCCCGCTGAACGACAAAAGTTTTACCGACAAAAAGCACCGGTGTGAACAGCGCTTTGTCAGCAGGAGCACTCTCCTGCTGATAAAGCCGCTGGCGCTGGTGGGGGGTGGAAGTTTTTTGTCGGCAGGAGAACCCTCTCCTGCCAACAAACAGCAGCTACACTGTGCGGCTTTTAGCGGCACGGCTGTAATGGCACAGCCATGTGTAGTGTAACCATAGCCTTAGTCATTTTAAAAAATTCCAATTTGGTGTCTGTCACGGAGTGTCAGGGAGTCAGGGCCCTACACCCCTCTTCCTGGGATTCACCGTGACTCTCAGCCAGCCAGTAAAACGGAAGGTTTATTGGACAATAGGAACGCAGTCTACAACAGAGCTTGTAGATACAACCAGGACCCCTCAGTCAAGTCCTTCTGGGGGGCAGGGAGCTTAGACCCCAGAGACTTGGGGTTCCCTGCGTTCCACCACCCAGCACCAAACTGAAACTAAAAACTCCTCCAGCAGCTCTCTCCCCCACTCCCCTCTGCTCCTCCTCTCCTTTGTCCAGTCTCCCGGCCAGAAGGTGTCACTTCTCCCAACCCCCCTCCTGGCTCAGGGTACAGCTCAGGTATCTCCCTGCAAGGGCAGTCTCCCATCCCCAATGTAACTCCCATGCTCTGTCACAGTGTCCCTTTAAATTGTGGAGTGATTTTGGAATGTGACATAGGGATGAGTTGGGTCACCCCAAGTCTCAATTATAATTGCTACTCAGATTCTTCAGTAGCTTCAATTTTTTAGTATTTTTTCCCCTAAAACAGCCATGGAGGAACTGAAAAACTTTGTTTACTTATGTGATCATTCATTTATTTAATAAAGTTGCAAAAAAATTGTTGGCTAGATGCACGGATAAATCCAGCTTCTCTAAGCTTGGTGATACCAGGCATGCTGCTAAGCCTTCCAGGATCCTGACGTTGTGTATCTTTAAAGTCAGACTTATTCATATTCTTTCAGGTTGCTGACAGAGATTTCGTCTGTCTGGGATGGATGCCAGAAGTACTTCTATCGATCTCTTGCACGCCACTCTAGGCTTCAGACAGCATTATTAGCACCTGCCAAGGTAAAGGAGTAACAGCAAGCAAAAATGGAGAATGCTTTTTATCTGAATTTTATTTTACGCCTTTGAACTTGGAGTTGGGATTTGCTGATACTGAAAGGTGGCATGACTTGAGTCACAGTCATAGAAGATCTATGTTTATTTAAAATCTGGTTTAGGGACAGCATTCCAACTTAGTGATTTAAAGCTATCGAGAGTCTCTGGCTTTGTGAATATATAACTTAAAAAATAACCAAAGATGTTATTTAATAATCTATATTGTATGTACAGCATCTTTCATCCCGAATTGCTTATTGCATTGTACATAAACAGGAATCCCATTATCCTTTCTTGCACTGTGGAAAATATTTAGGTAGACAAAATCCAAATTATCCAGTGTGGAATTTGGTCAGTACAATAGCATTGATATCTCTACTTTCATGAAAAGTGCTCTGGGATATATAATGATTGGACTTGGTCAGAGCCTCCATTCTGTGTCTCATGCAAAAGATAGCACCTTTAACAGCAAAGTGCCTATACCTTGTGTGAGCTTTAGTTTAGTATTGAAAGGGGAAAGAATGGTTCCTGTTAAATCAGCACCACCATCTGCAGTACCTGAGTCTTTCCAGGTATTCCCTCATCCAAGCACTGACTAAGCCTGATAATGTTTTGCATGTGATCTTGTTAGATCTCACAGTCCAAGGCAGTGTGATGTAATTGAACACAGTTTTAGTCCCTTTGCTTGCTCTCCCGCCTCTCTTCAGGAAATTGGACTAGGTAGCATTGATAGATGTAAAGGATTCACTGCACACCTTATGAAGACGCTTGTTAAGCAGAGGAGCTCACTCACTGCCTTGACGGAACAATGGATAATACTGAGGTATCTCACATTTTATTAGTATAGCCTTATTTTTAAATGGTGAAGAGGAGGTTGACTATAAATATTTAAATTTATAAAAGGATGGAAAATTGCATGATAAAAGGAATAGATTTCTCTTCTGTTTTTTGTTTTTTGCCTATACATCTGATGTCTCAAATAAAAGGAAAAGAATTGTAATTAGACCACATTTGTCCCCGTGCTCAGTGCAAACATCAATTTCAGACCAACATTCTGGACTCTAATGTGTTTAATTCAGTAGACTGACAGCTCCACCTTCTGGAATTAAAATGTGGAGCAAGAGTCACAACTGAGCTCAAATCTGGGCAAGCAGATTGAAAATTTAGTAAATGAGTAGCCTAGCAAGAATCAAAACATTTAAGAGAAATGAGAGAGCTACACAACTGAAGACCAGAAAAGAATCACAGTACAAAATTATATCAACATCCTTTGATTGTCAACCATAAGCCATTTGATAGTGATAGTGCCTTGTGATCTGACTTAAGTTTGTTTAACTTATATCTTAGCTTGTCAAGTTTTATTGAAAATTAGTTGGTTAGCAAGTGGCTGACACACATTAGTCCTGGGGGAATTCTGTGCCAAAAAATTAAAATTCTGCACCAAAAAATTAAAAATTCTGAATATTTTATTTGTCAAAATAACACAATACAATCATACCAGTTTCAGTTATTGTGGTAATTTATTTCAAAATATCTGTCAGCAAGTATGTCTGTAACAATACAGACCCCCCCCCCCCCCAAAAAAAAAAGATTCTAATTTTTTTTGACAAATAGATTCCTTACTAGGCATATTAATATAGAACTTTGAGTAATTCACTTAAATTACAATACAAAACTATATTTCCTGCACTTGTCAGAAGCAGTGCAAACGCTTGGGGGAGTCAGGGGTAATGGAGGAGCTGCGGGAGAGGGGAAGGGCCTGGTAGTGAACCTGGAGGGTGTTGGGTGTGGGTGGGAGAAGGTTTGGGGGGGGGGGAGGATTGTTAGGCAGTTGGGAAGCATTCCCCATGCAGACCCTGGCTGACCCCAAGCCTCTCCCATTCAGTCAGGCACAACTGCCCCTCTCCCCAAACCCCCCATTCCCATGTTTCCCTACAACCCCCCACCCCCAGGCTCAACACTGTCACACCACTAGCTCCTGAGCAATGTTCCCTCTAATTTTTTCCATCAATGTGCGGGATAAATTTTGTTATGTGCACCAAGGTAATATAAGGATGTGCGCCGCCAGTAGAAACAAAAAAAACCTAGATATAATATATATTTTTTAAAAGTTACCAATAGGGATAATTGCTCCAGCCAGGACAGGTTAGGCATTTTAGACCTCACTACTCAAAGAATTTAAATTTAAGTGTAAGTGAGAAATAAAAATTATCGAATGCATGGACCGGTCAAAAAACTAAACAGACTTTGAAAGAATAAAATTACAGAGAATATATGTGCATTGCAGGAAGTACTCCTTCTCATAACACATGAACTAGGGGCCACCAAATGAAATTAATAGGCAGCAGGTTTAAAACAAACAAAAGGAAGTATTTTTTCACACAATGCACAGTCAACCTGTGGAACTCCTTGCCAGAGGATGTTGTGAAGGCCAATACTACAACAGGATTCAAAAAAGAACTAGATAAATTCATAGAGGGTAGGTCCATCAATGGCTATTAGCCAGGATGGGCGGGGATGGTATCCCTACCCTGTGTTTGCCAGAAGCTGGGAATGAGCGACAGGGGATGATTACCTCTTCTGTTCATTCCCCCTGGGGCACCTGGCATTGGCCACTGTCAGAAGACAGGATACTGGGGTAGATGGACCTTTGGTCTGACCCAGTATGGCCTTCTTATGAAGTACCAAGAAGTAACAACAATAATAATACAAGTATGTGTTGGGAGGTGAGTGTGAAAGTGTGTGTGTGTGTGTGCGTGCGCGCTGGTTGTTGGGGAAGTTTCTGAGAGATGCCGTGTGCTGTCTCTTTAAGGCACTCACTGAAAGCTCTCCTGCTCTGTTCTGAGCCCTGTCTCCCCTCCCCCACTCTGCGGAGATGGGGGAGAGGGAGAGACAGAATGTCTGTGGGGGTGAGTGTGACAGAGACAGAGATTGTGTGAGCTGGCTGCTGGAGAAGCCTCAGAGCATGTCTATACTTACCAGTAGATTGGCACTGCTGCAATCAATGCACCGAGTGTTGATTTACCAGGTCTGGTGAAGACACGCTAGATCAATCGGAGAGCACTCTAGGGGAATTCTGCAGCACTGGGCATGCATAGAGTTTTTTTTCCCCCACAGAAAATACATTCTGCCCCAGAAGTGCTGTGCAGCTGGCTGTTCTGGGGCAACAGCGGCCTCTGGTGGGCAAAAGGTGGAACTGCAGTACTTCTTGGGCAGAATGCTTTTTAGGGGGGGGGGGCGGGGAGTGGAATTATGTGGGACAGATGAATTCTGTGCATCCGCAGATGTGCAGAATTCCCCCAGGAGTAACACATGACTCTAAGTGAAAATACGGAAACCTCAGCAGAGTATAAAAGAAAAATCTTGTATAATTGGATATTTAATTTGTAGGGGTTTGCAGCGCTTGGGCTGAAAAAAATGATCACCAGTGCACAATAAATACTTGACTTTAGGCATTTTATTCCACTCTGTCACTTCTGGATGATTTACTAATATCCCTGCCAATCCACTGTCTTGCTCATGCACCCACAAATTCTTTCTGTAACACTATAGGACTGTCTATGATGTTGAGTTAGGGACTGTTCTCTTAAGTTTTTGTATGACTCCTGATCTGAATTAGAGCCTTTTGGTGCTACTGCAATGTAAATATTTTATTGATATTTTTCTGTACTTCACATAATTCCTTGCAATAGTCTGATTGTATAAAGTATGCAGAGATATTTAGCTGCATTGCTGTCACTTGAAATTTATGGCAGGTTCATGTGATCATTTTTCATGAGCTCTCTACCATACAGCATTTGGAAAATGCTGGCTTGGTAAGATTTATCCACTTTAAATAGTGGAAGAAAGTGAAGAATAATTGAATGTAGGCCAGGGAGCTTGTTAATCTTAATTGTTTTTAATAAACCTGGAGTATTTTGATGGGGAGGATCTCAAGAAACTCATGTACAAAATGGGGGGGGGGGGGGGAAATCATTAAACAAAGCTTCATTTTCTAGCTTTCAAGAGATTATTGCAAATCAATCAGAAAATATATTGAAATAATTAAAAATATCCTAAATGTCCTTAAATAAAAGTTATTTGTATCTGGATGGGAAAAGTGATGATATTATAACAATATTTTACATACTTCTGATTTCTATAGTGTCTTATTTCTAAGATTCTACTTTAAGGAAATGTGATTCCATATTTGAATACAAACAGTCTTTTTAACCTTTCTTCTTGTATGACTCTTCTAAACAGGAATCTCTTGAGTTGTGTACAGGAGATTGATTCAAGGATGAATGTTACTAGAGAATATAATGTAGCCTTTCCTCCTCAAGATAGTATTCAGCAGTGGACTGAGAGACTGCAACATCTTGCCATGCAATGTTTGATGGTCATTGAGCAGCTATCTTGGTTTGTACAGTGCTGCCCAAGAGAACAGTCGTTAATCTGTAGTCATGATGTAAGGACAGATATGAAAACAAACATTCCCCAGTGTAAAGGAACTGAACAGACTCTGGAAGATGCCCAGATGGGAATACCTGATCTAATCCAATCAGAGCTAAAATACCTATCTCCAGTGGCTGCAGAACAACTGCCCTCCGGATGCAGGATGCGAAAACAGGATCAGCTGTGGCAGCAGTTGTCTGCAAGAGTGACTGAGATGCTCGCGGAGATTAAAGCCGTGAAAGCAGATATAGACAGCATAAGACGACAGTCTTGTGAGACCTTATTTTATTCTTGGTGAGTTGTGTACATGCATAGAATTGAAACACTTTCTGTGCATTTGGAAATTCATAAGATTTAAACAATATACCCAGGAAGTAAATTAAAAAGCTTGCCAATATTGCTGCGTTTTGAAATATTTTTTTAAGAATCTGAAAGGTATACTTTTTTCCTGCTTACTTTTAACCTTAGAAATATTTGGGATGTCAAATCCGGCCTTTCCTGATTTTGTTGGAGTACTTGTTGGTAATCTCAGATAGAAATTGGGGTGTCCCACATCCTTAAGTGAAAGAGGCAGGCTTATTGAATCTTTAACAAAGATTTCTTCTCCTGCTAAATGTTTCTCTGTTGTTTGAGTTAAATAGTTATTAACAAAAATAAACAAATTATTTTAAATAATCCAACAAAAATTCCTTGCCCTCTGTTGCTCAGCGTTTGTCTCTGGTCTCCAGTGATATCATCCCACTGGTTCATCTGTTGTTCCCAAAGTTCCAATTTAGACAAGGCATGAATTTCTAATGTAAAAATACAAGTAGAAATTTTTTTTTAGTTAAAAAAAAAAAAAAAACACCCCAAACCACCATCACCACCACCTCAAGCTTTTTTTATACATCACAAAGAAGCAAAGCAGTACTTACTCCATCTGTCCTTTTCAGGACAGCAATATTATACTTCGTATGGGTGGCATCAGTGCTTGTTTCCATGACTTAATCTCCATTTTAAAGAGTAAAGGCATAATTTTAAATGTATGTTTCTTTCAGTATTATGCCATTTCTTTCTTCTTATAGGAAAGATTTTGAAGTTTGCAGTTCAGGGCTGAGCTGTTTGTTGAAAATCTCAACTCAGTTGCAGAGCATAGAGTCCTTATATATTCTTCAAGGGATGGAAGGTAGGAAGTCCACGAAGCAGATGGCATTAATCAAGAGCCTAGAATACATCCAAGCGGAAGTTAATAAAACTGTCGCAGACTTCACTACCTGGAAAACCCAGCTTCTCAGTTTGACGTCAGACTGTGATGGTAAGGACTGCTCCTCTAAGTCTTGAAATTTAAGCGAGAATTCAGGACATCTGAGTTGAAATGTGCCTAGGGCACACTAAAACTAGTTTGGTCTAGTCTGAACTTTTTGCCCATTGCAAAGTCATCACACAACTTGTGTAGTCTATAGTGTCTGCTTAATTTTGTAGCTGTAGGATTAAGATTAAGGATTAAGAAAAATACTTTGGGAGGGATATATGAGGAAACTTGCATAGTGCCAGTCTGCACTATGCGCACCATAATTCCGTAAGTGCAAATATTCACCCGCACAGTGTGGGAGAAAATTAACGCACTATTTTGTTGGCTGTTGTCTTCCATGAGCTTGCTTTGAGCAAGTATTTTTTAAGCCAAAGAATTGTCAATGTATTGTGTGATCTTTCAGAGTATCTCTTTTAATGATGGGCAAACCTCCCACATTTCATTTTGGCTAACCCCTGAAAAGTTTGAATGCTTTGCTAAGAATTTTGACGTTCCCTGTTACACAATCTCCCACTACCTTTTTAGAGATCTCTCTGGTTGGTCCAGATGCACCAGTCCTTTTAAACCTCCCATGCTTTTGGACTCTACCAGTCAATGTTCATTGGACACCGAAGTCTTAACCCAGATGCTGGGGCTGGAACCGCTGGACCACTGCAGGGATGATTAAATGCCTCCTTGCCCAAACATTTAAGTCTGAGAGCTCTGCTTCTCTTTGTTTAATGAAGCTTTCAGCACATCCCTAATAACATCTGTTGTCTATCCCTGGAAAAGTGTAACTCTCCAAATTTAAATAGGTGCCAGTCAATGTATCATGTAGAGCAATGTGTGCTGTATATGAGAAAAATATGACGACTAATAATGCATTTAAATTTAATGGATTCCCATGTTAAGTTGGCAATTTTATCTTTCAAAAGGGAACCAAGAATCAGATGATGGGTTTGTGGAACATTTCTCGGTGCAAGTAGAAATTGCCATCCATGTTGTCCTGTATGCCATCCAGTGTTTAACGGAGAGAAAACAGGAAGAAGGAAAGGAGGAAGAAAAATGCTCAGAGGAAGATGGTAAGTCTGTGAGTGTAAGTTATGCACACCTAGATTACCCCTGTATTTAAGTAGCCTCTGTTACTGAAAGTCACAGATTTCATGTTAATTGAAACTACCTATGAAACTTGATAAGGATAGGAATTGGTGGATTTCTTACTTTGAGAGTCTAGAGACTGTTTTTGGTAACTTTGTGTTTCTGTATTTCTGTCAAAGAGGAGGAGGCCTCAGCTGACAGACTCAAGTCGGGGCTTTTAAGTAAGCTCTTGGATGAAGACCTCTATGCTGATGTGAGTTCTCTGCATGTGCAGAAAATAATTTCTGCCATTTCAGAACTCCTGGAAAGACTGAAATCTTATGGAGAGGATTGCACAGCAGACAAACGCAAGGTAAATTCATTCTTCCCTTTCTCTTTGTATTGTGGTCCCAAAGGGAGGAAGATTTGAACATGGGTTCATAAATATTCACTGTCTCTGCCTCGCCACCTACCCCATCTGCATTTATCCTCAGAATTGAAAAATGTGTGAAAACAGGGCAGATCAAAGTGCACTGCAGAACTTCCATTGCACGGTAGTAGGGTCCACATGGGCAGTTAATGCCTAGCAGACTAATGCAAGTTAGATTTACATCCCAGCTTGCCACCGAATAACTGTTCTTATAGACAAGCCTCTGCTTTTTATAGGGAAAGATAGGTTTAGCTTTTGTGAAATGCGAAAGATAGAAAAATCACTAGAAACTGAAGGAATTTAAGTAAAATATCTCCACTGGCTGTGTATCTGAAAAAAAAAATACACGTATTTTTCTAGGCTTAAAATCGAGTTCTTTAATACAAAATAAGTCACTTCATGCCACACAATTATTTCTTGAGAATAGATAGTTACAATACATTTTTAGGGTGGAGAGTTTCTAAAAGGCACGTGTTAAACTAAACTAGATTTATGGTGCAGACACATTAGTTAGTCAAGGCAGAACATGATTTAAGGATTGATGTTTTCAGTATTGTTACCCTGTCTGAGGACTCATTTTAATGTAGATGGAGTTATATGACTGGAAGCTCTTTTTCCCTTGTCTTTAATTTGCAGTTCTTCAATCAATCCTGCTACTTACTTGTGCGCCTAATGCCCATGCTTTCCAAGTATTCAGATCTTATCTTGTTCTATCTCATTGTTTCCTTGGCATCTCACAGAAGTACTGGGAAATTGCTTTCTGTTCTAACCAGTATATTTACAGAGCTCACCCAAAAGGTAAGAACCTTTAGAGAAATTATTAGATTGATATTAATTGTACATAATGTAGACAAAAGTCTACAATGGCTTAAATGTAAATATACACATTGTGTAAGTACAGTTTGAATTTACTTACATATTTCTAAAATTTGCTTTCTCCGTTGATTTTCAAGAGATTTCAGAGATTTTCTGGTTCATTTCTTGGTTGCATGTAGCAGCAGCATGGTAGAGTTACAGTGTGCAGGCTGGGATGCAAACAAAAAATGTGAGACTGCTTAGAGATTTTGAGTCTTTTTTAAGCTTTTCATTGCTAATGAAACAATTGATTTCTACTCAGGTTTATTCAAATTAGCACAAATCTATATTTCTAGGAAGAAATACTGTAGGAGTAGGGCCAATATAAGGAAATGGGTCTCAAAGTATAACACTTCTTGTTCTTGTTGTTTAAAATACTCACTTATACTGTCTTTACTGTCAGTACTAATTTTTGACTCTTTATCAGTAAATATGTTTCCCTTTTGTAGGGATTTTGTCTGCCAAAAGAATTAATGGAGGATGCAGCAGGAGAGGGAGCAACAGAGTTCCATGATTACGAGGGAGGTGGTATTGGAGATGGGGAAGGCAAGAAGGATGTGAGTGACAAAATAGAAAACGAAGACCAGGTATGTGTGTGTGGTTTGGTTCAAGGATAACTAGAAATGAATCGCTGGTCAGTTATTTGAAATCAAGATTTATTTTGAAGATTAGCATAAGCTGCAGCAAACCAAATTTGTAGTATACCCAAACTTTGGTTACTGTGAGTGGAATTTGTTGTAAATTTGGACTTTCAGAGTAAATTGCTTTTTCCTTCTAAATTCCACCAGGGTAAGATTCAATGTTTAAGCAGCAGTCTTGGCTCCTGTAAATTGCTGAACACTGCAAAATAGTTTCTGTTCAAGTTCTTTTTGGGGCCATTTTTACCAATAAAAAGGACGGTAGAAAGTAGAAATGTTCAGACCTTCAATCCTGAAAAATAAAACACACAGATTGTGTTTAGATGAAAGAAACAAATGGAGATGTTACTGACTGCTTTACTGTCCAACTAAGAAGTTAGGTTTATATCAAGGTAAAAATAGTTACAATGAGTTAGTTATCAAGGTAATGTTAAACCAAGCATTAATCTTGAAAACAAACCCGTTGTAACTGTTGATTTAATAATCCAGGTGGAAGACACTTATCAAAAAGGTCAAGAAAAGGAGAAAGAGGATCCAGACTCCAAACCAGACATTGAAGGAGAGGACAATGCGATTGAAATGTCAGAGGACTTTGAAGGGAAAATGCATGATGGGGAACAAGACAAGAAAGGTTTGTTTCTTTCATTAAGGCAATCTGGTAAGATTTCACTCTTGTAGTTTCTAGAAATGTAATTGACTAGTTCAGTAACAGTTCCTACTTTCACATAGCAAAGCATATAGACACTCTTAAACGAACTCTAAGAATAGAATAGAAAAAGTCAAGTATAAATAGCAACAAGTCAGAGTTACAAAACACAAACCACAGCCAACTTCACAATCCTCAACTGTAACAGATGCATGGAACTGGAACAAATGAATTGGCTGTCCTTCCTATTGTTAAATGACCTATCACAGTGCTACAGATGGGTTAATGACTTCAGATGTCTTTCAAAGTAATGAGTGTTTCAGTAACTGCCAATATTCAGCAAAGCTATAATACATTTGTACAAAAGAAATAGGCTGTTATTGACTTTTGAATATCACTTAGGAAAATAGAGCTAACTTTTTAGGGGGGAAATTTTGATTTTACAATGCTTTATAATACATAACAAATTTCACTTAGCTAAAAATCCTGCAGCAAAACACAAATGCTTGCTGTGCAGCAGCATATTGTAATAGAACTTGTACAGGATAGACTTGGCAAAATTATTTCTTGCCTTAATACATCGTGTCTACATAGAATCACCAGTTGCTTCTAAACAGGCTTCATGTTTGAATTGCCAGAGGCTATCTTTTAGTGCTTTTCAGAGTAAAGTTACATTTTGGAAAAGTCCATAGTCAATGCATTTTCTCATCAGTGTACTTTAAATAATATATATATATATATATATATATATATATAGCACTTGACAGAATCAGTGTTATAACATATTCCATTGAGTTGTGGTTTTGTACACAGAAGACAGTGAGAAATCAGATGAAGATGAAGAGCTGGATAAACAGATGGGAAATCTTGGTGATGCTGAAGCTGATAAACTGGATGAGAGGCTCTGGGGTGATGACGACGACGATGATGAAGAGGACAATGACAATGATGACAGTAAAACAGAAGAATCTGGACCAGGAATGGATGAGGTAAAAAAACAAAGGGAGATCAAAAGAAATAAAAAATAGTACAACGTTATTACCATGTGTACAACAGTTTACTCCTGGGTGAATTCTGCTCCACTTTGCATGTGCAGAATTCATGTCCCCCGCAGAAAAATGACTTTCTGACAGGGATGCAAAGGGAAGCCACAAGAGCAGTCATGTGACCCTCCCCAGCAGTATGTTTTGGGTGCCCACGATAGTCGGCAGAGGGGTAGATCACTGTGGGGCAGAGGGCGGGACTGGGGAAGACCCAGCTGGTGGCTTCTGCCCTGTGCTGGGCTCAGCTCCTAGTCCTGGCTGGGCTGGGGAGGATGGGACTTCCTCTTCCCCTGTACGGCATCCAGGGCCGGTCAGACCCACCCCCAGATTTCTCCACAGGCTGCAGGAAGCTCTGCAAACTCCCAATGATCTCCTACCTCTGTGCAGCCAGTGGCCTGTGCTCCCCATGCCATGCTGGAGCCTCCACATTTATTTGACAAATAAAATTTGCAGAATTTTAAAATATTGTGCACAGAATTTTGAATTTTTTGGTGCAGAATGCCCTCAGGCATAACAACCTCACTAACTCAGTGTGACCTAGAGTATGCGATCTGACATAAAGGGGGAGAGTAGTTAAATTCTCCCTTCAAATGATGGGTGTGTAAAATGGAAGCAGTAAGTGTTTGGCTCTTGTCCCTAATTCAGCAAACCCAGATTTCTCCCTATTCTTCAGAGTTGATCTTCAAGAGTTTGGACTTTCTTGACCAGCCTTAGGAAAGCAGGTGATGCTCATAGTTATAGCATGATATGGTGAGTTTCAAACTCACAATGCAATCACATGCCCAACTGAATTAAATCAACCTGAACCAAATGTGTCCCATGTGAACCTTTTGCCTAGCCCCGATGTAAGGTTGTCCATGCTTGCTGAGTATGGGCAAGTCAGTCATGACTGTAGTAATTGCACATTAATTGAAGAAGGTAACCACTTATGTAGTAGCCTCTGGCCTCAGAAGGGGGCAATTTGAATATATCCTAAATGTGTTTGGTTTGTTTCCTGTTGGATTTGCGGCCCTGTAATTACACAGACTTCTTAGCATTTTGCATAATCACTTTCTGGATTTTTTTTGTCCATACTCAGGGTGATTCCGAGCTTGTTGCAAAAGATGACAACTTGGATGCAGGCAATAAAAATGATAAAAAGAAGCCATCTAAGGATGAAGAAAAAGAGGAGCAAGCAGAGGATGGTGAAAACAAAGAGAAAATTCACGAACAAATAGATGAGGTAAAAAGATTTTAAAACAGAACTAAGAATACTGCACTTTAAAGGGTTTTCAGAAGCCTGTAATGTTGTACTAGTTGTGCTAAGGGCTGTAATGGCATATTACTGGTTGATTAAAAAATATATATATATATTTTAAATAAATTAAAAATGTCTAGCCTAGTTTAAAAAAAAATCAAGATTGTTACAAGCCATTTATTATTTACATGGGAATACTGACCTGCTGTTAAAACACTTCTAGTCCATTATGTATTGCTGAGAACTTGAAGTGTTTTTATCTAGTAACTGAAGAACCTTGCCAAAAACTATACTATGTCTTAGTGATAAAAATAACATTCAGTATACTATATATATTCTATTGCTCCAAAAGTCAGAGATTCCCTGCTTTTGTTTTTCTTAAAAATACTAATTGATGGTCAACACAATCACTACTTTGCAATGAAGTTTTGATGATCCGCAGAGTGCCTCTTCATTCTGTGCTATTCAGAAGTTTTGCTCTCACAATTCAGTGATATTTATTCAAACTGCTGCTTATTTTGTCCTTGGAGATTCTGCACAGGAGCCAAAGTGCATTTGCCATAAGGTTTTAAAAATAAAGAATTAAGTACACATACTTAGTTTCATCCTAAACTGTGTAGTCTTTAGTTTTCATGACTTTCTATGTCTGTAAATTGTTACGCCTCAAAAACCCATCTATGCCAGCCCAAACAATGGATATGCATCCTAGTGATGTGAAATAGAGCTGGCTGGCTTATCCTGCTCTAAGACTTTGAACAATAAAAATTATATTCTAAACACAGCAGCATGATGTTTTGATTGGCACAGCAGAGCTTAAAGAAAAAGCCAGAGTAGTGAGTAAGAAATACTTTTCTTTAGCATCCTCTCTGCTATTCAGGCAGCTCTAGAACAGACGTCAGGGTGCATACTTTAGAAAAGATGTAGCAGGCAGCACCTGTTAATTGAGGATGGCAGCTATACAGCCTGAGCCACTGAGTCTTTGAAAAGGTATGAAAGGCTTCCCGGGGGGCAGCTTTATACAGTTCTTGAGGAGAAGCATCACCTTATTCAACACAAAAGGTAAAGATGACTGCTGGAATTAATCTTGATAGAGAGCAAGGTGTCTTCACCAAAAAGAATATGCTGCTTTAAAGCAATTTCAAACTGTTCAGGCTGGCCTAGGGACTTGGAGAAACTAATTAGTAGAAATTACTATTCACCATATTTGAATGCAAAATTTAATGTGCCATATATGTATCTCCATTTCCCAGAGAAATTGCTTCTTAACCCTTTTCTCCTTCCCCTCTACTTTACAATATGTTGCTTTCTTCTCCTGCTTTATAGCGTGAATATGATGAGAATGAGGTGGATCCCTATCATGGTAAGCAAGAGAAGCAGCCTGAAGCTGAAGCTTTGGACCTTCCTGATGACCTGAACTTAGAGAATGAAGAGAGGAGCGATGAGGACAAGGAAGGAGAAGGTACCAACTAAGAAATTGTCTCTACAACTACCCAATAGAGAACTATTTGAGAACCTCAAATAGTGAGGAGCTTGAGGGAAGAGTCAGATAAGATCCCTTGTAAGAAAATCTGCTGCACAACAACTCAAATGTACCATTAAGACCAGAAAATAAAAATTGCTAGTTTTACATTCTGGTTAGTTCACAGTATGTTTTGGCGTCAGGAATTGGACAGTAGGGCTGGATGAGAGTCTATTCATTGCAATCACCTGTATGGAATACATTTTCTCTCATAATTCAAGTGTTTCATCTAACTTATTCCAGGAGTTCATCTAGTAGTGATGATTCAACAGCCTCTTTAGGCAGACTGTTTTATTGCCCAGTTGCTGCATTCTCTGTACTTTCTATAGTACCTCCAAGTATCTGCACTTAATAAAGTCTACTTAAAGCTGAGAAAATTTAGATCAGGACTAGTTAATAGGAATAGACCCTGATGGGCCCTTACATACATACCTGTTGTATTTCTTAGAGAGGAGGCAAATGGTTGAGATATCGTAGATTCTGCACACAAGGGAGTGCTGTATTTTTTTTCCTGTTATGATTTTGAAGCACTAAGCTTTTTTTCTTCCAGTTAGGCTTTCTCTGTTTGCTGAAAGTTTTATATCACTTCCTTATCCTTTAATTCAGAGGAAGAAAATCCTTTTGAGATAGAAGAGAAGCCAATGGATTTAGATGAGACTGAAAATGGGGAAGATAAGGATGGAGAAGATACTCAAGATACAGGCAGAGATCCAGAGCCAGCTGAAGGAGGCACCTCTGAAGATAAAGCAGAGGGTGAAGGTGAAGTGGGGGAGGAAGATGATGACCAAGAAGAAGGAAATACAGAAAACTCTGAGGAAAATGAAGAGGAGGAAACACAACCACTGACAGAAGATAAAGAATCTGCTGAAGAGGAGAGAGAGAAAGGGATTCCAGCTGCTGACCAAGGCTTTCAACCTCAGGTTAAAAAAACATGTTTTTACTTTATATGGATAATCAGGGTTTCTTTTAATAAAATTTAGCAGAGGAATTTACCTTTATTTGAAGAATAACAACTTTGACTTCTCCATTAAGAGGCTTGTGATTCCCCCCTCCTCCCCCCCCCCCCCCCCCCCCCCCATGGCAGTAGTGGCAGAAATACCTGAACAAAATTCCAGTGATATTGTGGGAGAAATACTGATTCCCCACTGAGATAAAATAGACACTGCTTATTTCTAAATTAGCTTATGTCACAACGATGACCATGCCCCTACATTTCTAGAGTGCTAGATCTGTATTTCATATTACTTCAGGAAGAAGAGGATGAAGATACTCTGGAGAAGGATGAGAAGTTACCTGAATCTGTAGAACGAATGGAACATGAAGCTCACGGGCAAACAGGAGAAGAAAATCTGCAGAGTGACAGTGCTGTTGAGCTGGCTGGAGCAGCTTCAGAGAAGGACCAGGCTAAAGAGGTGAAATAAATGGAAATATCTTAAATGGGAATCTAACTTCAAATTTGTCTGTGTGCTTCTTTTTGTATGTCTAGAACAGAGCAAATACTCTTTAAAGGGTTATCTGAATGTGGAAAGTGCTTGTGTATATCCTAAGTTTAAATACAGTTAGAGACAAATTACAAGCAAGAAACAATATTAGGTCTCTCAAATTTGAGTCTGAGTTTATCTATATGAATTTTTCTGCAGTTTCTTCAGATAACTCCCAGGCAGTCAGAGGTGTTTGTTTATGCTAATTCTTCAGCCATGGAATTGTGTATTATCTGCACACTACAAAAATAGGATATACGCGCAAGCTCTTACTTTTATTCTCCAGAACTCAGTTCAGCTCAGCCATAGCTCAGTTGTGTCAGATGAAAAGCTATCTCTATAGTCCCATTTAGTTTCTAAAATTTTTGTAAGTAAGTGCTAAAGCATTTATGCCTAGTCTTGCGACGACGGTTTTCTTACAAGCCAGCAGAACAGCAGGTGAATATTTTTTCCTCTTGGCCTTTTGTCTTTTAGGAACATGGGAGTGGAGCTGCAGATGCAAATCAAACTGAAGGCCATGAATCCAACTTAATGGCACGATTGGCTTCTCAGAAACAAAGCAGAAAAAATACACAGGTTGCTTTTTCTTTTTCTTGTAAATTATAGTAGTAAACATTATTTTCTAACATGCAATACCAAATAGCCTAGACTAAATTACTGGTTGTTTACTCTGGTTCATAATCTTTTGGTCAGATTCCAACTTCCTTATCAGAAATGCCTGGTGTTTATTTGCCATTTTCAGAGTTTTAAGAGGAAACCTGGTCAGGCTGACAATGAGCGCTCAATGGGGGATCACAGTGAACATATCCACAAGCGACTGAGAACCATAGAATCCAGCAGTGAAGCCAAACAGAATACAACTCAGCCTGAACAAAATGTGGAAGAAGCTGATGCATTTGAACACATTAAACAAGGCACTGAATCCTACGATGCACAAATTTATGGTATGATGGTGTTTACAAGGCTTCAGAGATTAACTTCAAATGTAAACAATGAATATTGCAGAATTGAGGTCAAGGTTCCTATTATCTGAAGTGTTTCTTACTAATTACACCATTTTGGCTCAGTGTATAGGAACAAAATAGTTTAAAGATTTTTAGCAAACTTTTGTTTTTAATAAATTTCTTGGGTTTTTTTAATTTTTCAGATTTTTAAGTAATTGCTTTTTGCTCCTCTTTCATAATAAAATCACTGTTTCATTGGTACTGGTAAAGTTGGACACAATAGATAAAGCTTAAAGTTTTCAGAGGTGCCTAAATTCCATTTTCAAAAGTGACTTAGGTACTTAGGACCCCTAACTGCCATTGATTTTGAGTGAAACTAAATGCCAGTCACTTTTTAAAAATGGGACTATGGCACCTACATAAGTTTGAAACTTTAAAAAACTTTACCTTAAATCTCACTTTGTTTGCCTTGCAGTCTTAATTGTTCACACACATCTGTGAAATATTCAGGTTTACCCAGCACATTTTTTGTGTTTACTCCATATGAAATAAGTTGCTGGCTTTTTTAATGCATTGGGGTATTTTTTTATTTTTTGTTTTTTTGCGGGGGGAGAGGATGGGGGGTTTGAAAAAGCAATAACTTTAAAATCATTATCAATTTAAGAAGATTAACACCATTAGTTCCCTAGCATAGCACAGCTCACATTGTGCAATGATTGAGACAATAGCTCAGACTGATTTTTCCACCCATTCAACGGCTTCACAGATTTAAGTTTTACTTACGTGAAACCTTGAGAGAAAACAAAATAGAGGCTTCAGGTATCTGAAATATGATTTGTTTTTCTGTTAGAGTGCTGATATGGAAGAACCTCAGAAAGCAAAGTTGTTGTTGTTTTTCCTTTAATGTTTGTCCTGTTCCCTTTGTACAGATGTAGCTAGCAAAGAGCAGCAGAAACCTACTATGCCTCTTGGTGAAGAGAAGGAAGAGGTGGTTTCTGAAGATGCAGCCATGGAGACAGAAATGCAGAACAATGAAGATCTCAATGCTGTAGACACAGAGGAGCTGAAGCCAGAATTAAAGAAGTCTAGTGCCACTAAAACCCTTGGTAAACTCTTCTTAAATAGCCCTCTCACTTCCCTTAAAGAAGTTCTATATAGATATTTCTGAAATGCCTGCTTTTAATGGGCTTTTCTGAAGCTGCGTCTGTAGTCCAAGTCAGCAACCAGCATTAACTATTAAATTGGTTGAGTGGCAGAGTACCTTGCTACTCCCTTTCAAGACAATGGTCTCCTTAATCTTTTTTCACTTCCATAAAGAAGGCAAATGGTTTCCATTCAGGTGGGCAGACTGTCAATTCTTTTCATTCTTAACTGGCTTATAGATGCATTCCAATCTGAGAGACAGGAGCACACAAGTGCATGCAAGAAAACCCAATTTTAACAAGACAAAAGAGGTTTGAGGGGTGGGCTGAGTGGTCTCCTCAGGCGCAGCGGCATAAAAGTGCCAAGTGGAGAAGAAAGTGGTCGATGGGCTGAGTGGGAATGGAATAACGAGAAGTGCACTGTCTCAAAGGAAAAGGGAAGAAGGACAATAGAACTGAGCTGCTGCTCAGCTGGCAGGAAGATGGGCCTGACTGTTGTCAGCCATAACTGCCCAAAACAGGAAAAGCTCCAAAGCACATTATAGACTTGAGAATTCTCTGCCCAGTGGGAGCCAAGATATAGTAGCCATAATTTAAGAACCTGTATATTTTAGTGGACACGATGTTTAGTAACTATGCACTATGTAACTACAGGGTCTGATGAAGCGGAGTTGGAAATCCAGGCTTTCAACTCTGAGGAGGTCAAAGACGCTACAGCAGACAAACCACCAAAGGTGCCAGAGGAGGAACCAAAAAGAAACCAAGACTCTACTATACATACGGCCCATCAATTTTTGATGAACACCACGGTCCTGGTACTGTACCAAAAGCATCCCACTGCTGTTTTACATAAGGATATGAAATAGTGAGAAAGAGAGAGAAGCTATCTAATGTATCTTACAGCGAGAAGTGTTCATTTAGAATGTAAACTCTTATTTCCCCCACTACTTGGTTACATTTGGGGTGTTCCCCAGTGGTTAAACACCCATGCAGAGGAGGAAAGGTGGGCAGGAGTGTGTGGCCTGCACTGATGGGTTGTGGGACCTGTGCATCAGTGGTGCTGGAATAGCCTTAGTGGCAGGGAAGATTTCAGGGAGAATTGTGGTATAGGCTGTGGTCATGCAGTTTATAATTAGCAATTCTCGTATAGACATGTGCTATGTGGAGGGCCAGTTTATGAAGGAGGAACCGTTTCAGTGTGATTGCCGAAACCCTTTCATCTTCATTTGTTGTCTTACTATATCACAATTTCAGTTATTTTGGGGCTAGAGAGGAGTGTATTTTGAAGTTCCTGTACATATTGGTAGTGTCAAATGACCTGCCAGTAAGAATGAAACAACGTTTTGAGAAGTGCTACTGACTGCAAAGATGCCATCATATTGTGGTCAGAATAGTCTAGCTCTTTCATGTACAGGTGAAACAAGAGGAAACATACAGGTAGATCAAGTGATTAAAATAGACTAAAACAGGATGGGGAGCTCTTGTTGCACCAGATGAGGAAGGGAAGCATCACTTACCTAAGCCATGGGGAAAAGGGTTGAGGTCTCCCTTTGCTTTTAGCAAGGGAGAGGGAGCTGGGTCTTATACATACACACTCCCATTCCCCCCCTACAATTAACTTGCAGTAGATTACAAGAGAGATTTACAGTTCCTTGTGGGATCAGAAATTATCAGCACTTTTCTGATTCTCCAGTGATGTGCTGAATATTTTGTTTAAAACAAAACTCAATAAAGAAAAATATTTTTTAAACTTTCGAATATGCAGGTTTTAGAGATTATTTTAATTCCAACTATATAGCCCATATACTGTAGTCCTATTAAGTTACTCTCTAAGGTTAGATGTCTGAGGTCCTGTTACTATCAGTGATGACTGAAGAAATATAATTTAAGTTGTTATTTTAACAAAAAGCGTGCATAAGCTATCAAACAGTGATATATTAGCCTGATAGGTGAGTTGCCATATTCGGTTAATACATTAAATAGAAAAAATTCTTTGAGTCTACCACTAGCTGCTGAGTGAACTTTTTCTTTGGGAAATTTAAATAAATTGAAATAGACTGATTTTCATAATGACAGTAAAAAGAAAAATCAACAGTTTGACACAAGGCAACTTAAATCGATCATCTTGAAATTCAGTACTTCTAATACATATTCAAAATACATGTAACAACCAAAATTATGTTGTCTGTACAGAAGAACAAGAAAAGATAATAGCAATTATGGAAATTTAAAATGAAAGCTGCTAAACTTGGTTTTCTAGGTATCTTAGCCATTATTATAACCCTCTCTGGCTCTTACTAATTTTTTTATGATGCTGTAAGGATTGGAGGTTACTGATATGTGGACTAACTCCGTTTCTCATAAATGTACCTTTAGCACATAATTAAAGATCCCGAAGAGTTGAGACAGGAACTGGAAAAGCAACTGGAAGCTTGGCAAACTCAGCAATCTGGAAACCCAGATGAGGTTAGTGATCTTACCCTGCCATAGGAATCCTTAATGTGCGTTCTGTCATATTGTAACCCTATTGAAGTCATGGATGAAGACTTACAGTCCAGAATCTAATTTTCAGACAAAGCAATTTGAATCTCCCTCTGTCTTGTGGTGTTTAGCTTGTCCTTTAAACTTCTTAACACAAACCTTACAGCTGGGCAATGATTCAAATCATGTTTCCAAAGCATTATCTGCAGTTTAGAGAAAGCTGCTTTGAACTTACTCTGGTAATGACCTCTAAAACTCATAGTGAGAAACTTTTCTCTCATACCTGTCAAGTCCTTACACATTGAGTAGGTGACACCTGCAATTTACCAGGGTTACACACCACTTTACCTATACCAGTCTATAGATATTACTGCTGGAAGCTGCCTCCTTCATCTGCAGTGTTACAATGTCTGTTTTTAGGTTGTCTGTGCCAGAACTTCTTCAACTTGGCTGCGATTACCGCAGCTATAAACTAAATTGTATTGAAAATTACTCTTGATTAAAATTGTCGTTATGGCGACTCCTCTTAATGGCAGTCACCCTGCTAAAAAGTGATGTCATTTTTAACACCCAGTCTCAGAGACCATGGGCCAGCAGCCATCTTGTTGTGGTTCTAGTTTAACTGTCAAAACATTACTGTTTATAGAGTGGCAATTGCAGTGGAAATGTTAAAACCATTTGGTGTAGGCTTGGAGGCAAGAATGGCCATTGGGCATTAGAATACTGTGACATTTAAAAGGAGGTTTTTAAAATCTAATGCTAATAAAGTCTTCTCTTTACAGCTGAGTTGACTAAAATAAGAGGTATCTGTGCACCATTTTCTGCTGTCTTGTGATGTAAGGACCCTGTCCAGCAAAGGAAACTGCACAGGCAGATTCTCATGCCTAGGCAGATCCAGTTGCAGGAGAGGTAGACAAATCTCTTCCTTACTAATCAAAGAGAAGCTAGTATTCTAGCCCTTAGACATTTTTCCATACACATTACAAGTTTAGTAAGAAAGGAGAAGACACTCTTCTGTTTATTAAGATTGTAAAAACTGCTCTTGAAAACAATGTATTTTGCAAATTCATAGTGAGAGATTCGATACTGCTTGGTTCTCTAGCTCAAACCAGTTCAGAATAACATGTTTCAGTAACACTTTCCTTGGTATGGTAGGAGTCATCGGAAAAAATAAATACATCTACTGCCTCTTTCTAGATAGCAATAAGGCCTGATGGTATGGGCCTTTTTCCAGGAGATCTATTTAAAATTTCTTTTCCTTCTTTCAGGTCAGTAGCAAGTCAGCTGCATGGAAAAGCCACTTAGCTCCATTCCATATAAATTCTGTCTTTATGGAGAGTAATATATTGGTTATTTATCCACCCAACAGTACTTCTCATTACCTCTGCCAAGGACTTTTCCAACTCCCAGATAGACTCCTCCAGTAGTGCCAGTATACTACACAGCACCAGTTATAGCTCCAATAATAGTATTAGCTGCTCAGCCTACTGCATTGATTTGATTATTTTTTTTAGCCTTTAAAATTTCAGCTACACAGAAGTACACTGTTCTGCCTTTAGAAGGCTTTCTCTTGAACATTCCACTGGAGCCCAGAAATGAGTCCTTCGTCAAGCATTTCCCACTAACTTCACTGGAAGACTTACTTTGTCCTATTAATGTTGTCCTCAGATTTGTGCTCTCTCCTTCCAGCTTTTCACAGCTTTTCATTTGTCCATAATGAATGTAGTGAGTTTTGTCTCGTCTGGTACTGTTACAGGAAAAGATGGCAGCTGAGATGTGGCAGAGGTATTTAGCACTGACCGCTCCTCTTTCACAACAGCTTTGTGAGCAGCTACGACTCATACTTGAACCCACTCAGGCAGCCAAGTTGAAGTAAGTCTTTTCTCTGTAAGGCTTCTAGCCTCTTAACCTCTCACTTTGTGGGCCAGGCATCTTTACAGCCACAGCTTGTTGCGTTTGGGCCTCAGCAGTATCCTGTAATATTTGTAGTAACTGTTTCCCATATGCATGCACATTCATTTTATTTTTTAATTAGAACTCTTAGGTGATCTGATGACTTGCAAATGTGATGTGGTAGTGAAGGATTATAAGACTTCACTATCTTGTATCTGTAGTTTTTTTGGTGGGTTGTTTTTTTGGGGGGTGGGGGTTGGTTTTTTTTTATACAATGCTCAAACTGATTTCAATGGAAGCTCTAGCGAGTCAAAATGATGTTAGAAGTCAAAATCTTCTCCGCATTGTTCACGTTTTAGCTCCAAGTGATTCTGAACAAGATTTAAGTCAAATAATTTTTTACCAAAATTTTCAATACTGAGTACCAAAAGTCAGGCTCCCAATTCCATATTTAGGCATCTACATTAAAAATCTGTTTTCAAAAGAGCATCCAACTCCCTGAAAATCAGGGAGCTGAAAATCAGACCAATTTGTAGGACATAAGAGCCTAATTTTAGACATCCAGTTCTGAAAATCTCGGCCTGTGTTGCTGTGCATAATTACCAAATTGTATAAACTATTATCAATAAAATGACTCTCCCCACTAATATTTTTGTTGGCTTCTTAACTATCAGAGGCGATTACAGAACAGGAAAAAGACTGAATATGCGCAAAGTGATTCCATATATCGCCAGTCAGTTCCGAAAGGATAAGATCTGGTTGCGAAGAACCAAGCCCAGCAAACGTCAGTACCAGATTTGCTTGGCCATTGATGATTCGTCTAGTATGATAGACAACCACTCCAAACAGGTAAGGCAAATAAAACCTTGGAAGGAACCTATTCCACAGAGTAATGATGAAGCAGTACAGTAGACAAGGTCTTTTTTATAATTATATATCAGAAGAGGAGCTGATTTAGATCAAGAATTGTACTGCATGGAAGGTGCTGTTATTGAATAGACAGGGATTGGTGACTCTGATAGAGGATTGAATTTACAGGAGAGTCCACTATTAATTTAATATGTCACACGTAAAATATGAAGATAGTTTAAGCAGTTTCTAATCCTTAGTCAAACTCTACTATTAAAATATTTTGAATTGCAGTATAGAATGCATATTTTGTGCTTCACTGGTAAATTAGTGACATATTTATATATGTATAAAGTAGAGAATTTGTATTGAGTAAAAATGTGTACTCCCCTCAGTCTGATTATTGCAACATTTTAATTTCTATTCATCAGCCTAAACTGTTAGTGTGTAACATCCAATTTCAAGATTTCAGCTGACTGCAAATAGCACCAACATAATCTTTCTGTAATTCATGAATATCTCAAAATCAGATTTTTTCGAATTTTTTGCTTGTGATATCACTAGGTTTGTATTTGATATACACACACAAACAATTATATAAGGAAACAAATACTTAATGGGCAGTATTTAAATTTGATTTTACTGGATTATGAAAATGAACTTTGATATGCTTTTAATTCAGCACCAAAAGATTAAAAGAACTGGCAACACTTCACCACAAAATGTGGTGTACTTCATCCAGTGTACTAAATGCCCCAATAACAGCTATGTAAGTGAAACCAGACAATCACTACCCTCGCAAATGAACTCATACATAAAACGATAAATGACAAAACCACCATATCACCAGTGGGCGAACACTTTTCACAAAGCGATCACTCTATATCTGACCTATCAGTCCTCAACCTCAAAGGGAAACTGCACAACACTTTCAAAAGATGAGCCTGGGATCTTAAATTCATAACTTTGGTAGACACTAAAAATTATGGTCTTAATAAAAACACTGGATTTATGGCTTATTTCAGCAATCTGTAACCCACTAACCCTCCTTTTTGTCCTATGACTACAGGGATGTTAACTGGCCACTTCATCTCAAATGGTCCCTTAAAATATTTGCCAACTGCCTATGCTAAACTATCTGTTCTACCTTGTATTTAGCTGTAACACTGAGTACCTTTCCCAGCCCTGTGGAAGAGCTCTGTGTAGCTCCCTAGCTTGAATCTCTCACCAACAGAAGTTGGTCCAATAAAAGATATGACCTTACCAATCTTATATCTCTCCTCTCTTACATCCTGGGACTGACACGGCTACAAAAACCCTGCATACAGCAATACTTTTGAACATGTTGCTTCATCTTGATTAACTTCATTTTTCCTAGCTTGCATATGAATCCCTGGCAGTGATTGGAAATGCATTGACTCTTCTAGAAGTGGGGCAGATTGCTGTATGTAGGTGAGAATATTTTAAGCATGGATTTATTTTAAGATTTTTAGAGCAAATTAGCAATATAGAATTCTTATTAAACATATTTTTAAAACACACACATATGAAACTTTTTTTCAGCTTTGGCGAGACAGTTCAACTTCTGCACCCATTCCATGAACCATTCAGTGACCAGTCAGGAACACGGATATTACGCCTCTGCAAATTTCAACAAAAGAAAACTAAGATAGCTCAGGTATGCAAAAGTACCTCTTGGACTGCAGGGTTACAGAATTTTTGTTCCAGACAAGACATTAACTGTATCATGGCATTAGGCACTGTTTGTGTTTACATAAAAACAAAATACACCTCTACCCCGATATAACGCGACCCGATATAACACGAATTCGGATATAACGCGGTAAAGCAGTGCTCAGGAGGGGGCTGCGCACTCCGGCGGATCAAAGCAAGTTCAATATAACGTGGTTTTTGGCTCCCGAGGACAGCGTTATATCGGGGTAGAGGTGTACATGAATGCCAATTCATGAATGGCATGGCTGTTCCACTATACAACAATTTAACCTTCAGTAGATAAGAGATAGGAGAGCTTAGCATCTTGTTGCAATAGTTAATACTCAGCAGTGTCGCTTTCGTTTGTGCTCTTCTCCCCTGATAGTCCCCCAGCTCAGACTGTATTGTAAACTGCATTTTTGCTACAGATGCTAATCCTACATTTGGATTTACTAGCATAACTTCTGCACTAATGCAGAATCCCATTTAAGAGCATGGGGGAAGAGTCCTATTTAAGTCCAGCAGGAATTTATTTTAGTGGATCCCAATTAAGGCTAAGATTTTGTCATAGGTATTTTTAGTAGAAGTCACAGACAGGATGTGGCAATAAACAATAAATCACAGAAGCCCGAGTGGGCTGGAGCCGGAGCACCACCACCCGGGGCTGACAGCTGGAGTTCTGCCGCTCAGGCTGAAATTGTGGCGGTCATGTGAAATCACAGAATCCATGACCTCTCTGACCAACTCATAGCCTTAATCCCAATGCTGTATTAAGGCCAGAGGGAAGAAGAGAACTCCAGACGTGATTACTGGTATATTTTAATTGACCAAGCACCGGGACTTACTCTGCAGAGAATCAGTTTACCAAAATCATTCATTTGCTTTTGGCTGGTTCTTGAAAAAAATCTTGTTGTGGTACCTTTTGGACCTTGCCTGAGTTTTCTCCTTGGTTGGACTGTCTTTCAGTTCTGGCATCCCTAATATGCCCTTACTGCCATCAAGAACAGTAGCCATTGATATGCACCCAGACAGCTCTAGCGATCTTCCACATTCAGTAGCGATTTGTATGAAATGTGGAAAAGTCTGATGAACTCTCTTAACCTGTTCATTTGTTTTAAAAATCTTTCCAGCATTAATGCATCTGCTTATAATTAGCTTGCTGTTCTCTTGTTTCTTCTCTGCAGTTTCTAGAATCATCAGCAAATATGTTTGCTGCAGCACAGCAATTGTCTCAAAATATCAATCCAGGTAAGCACTTTTTAAATGCTAATTATGCTTGTTACCATGGGAATATAGCTCACTAAGGTCTTAATGCAATATCTTTCCTATGCTGTCATAGAGAAAAACTGTAAAGACTTGCAGCATTGAGATGGCACTTGCATTCAAGACCATGGTGCTGAAAAGTTCAAATGGAATGTTTGGTTAAGAGGCTTTCGGCACTTCCATTTTTAAAAGCTGAAACTTTGCATAGCGTGTGCAGGACTAAGTAGCAAATTAAGCAAAACAAAGAAGATCCATTTGATAATCTTTCAAATAAAGCAAAAAAAAGATGTGTTCGAGACCATTTTTGTGCTTCATTATCTCAACAAATATTTTAATAGACATTCTGTATAGACTTTTTGGGTATTTAGCCAAAAAAAAAAAAGCAACTAAGTTGTGTTTAGAAGCAGTTTATTGCACTCAAGTTGTAACATATTTTATACAAACACACTGATTTAGGGGCCTGACTCACCTCCCTTTGAAATCATTGACCTTCAGAAAGGCTCCCATTGATTTCAGTGGAAGTTGGATAAACCCCTTAGCAGATATGTGCTGTAGTCAAGTCTGCAGAGCTGGTACCTAATCTTTGAATTTCTTGTGCACCCAAAATTCCTGTCTAACTGACGAGTGTGGTGAGCAAGGAATGCAAAACCAGACCTTTATTCACTAGTTTAGTTTTCCTGCCTGTTATCATTGCTTATGGCGGTAATGGCCATTTAAAAATTGTCTAAGGCTATGTCTATACTACAGACCTTACAGTGGCACAGCTGTACCCCTGCAGCTGCACCGCTGTGAGGTCTCCTATGTAGCCACTCTAGGCTGGTGGGAGAGCGTTTCCTGCCGACATAGCGCTGTCCACACCGACACTTTTGTCGATGAAACTTACGTCGGTCAGGGCGGTATTTTTTTCACACCCCGACTGACAAAAGTGCTAGTGTAGGCAAAGCCTAACTCATGTCTCCAGGAGAGAAATTCTCTTTCCTGATCTGTTTGAGGTTGTAATTTAATTTTTAAAAGTCAGAGAATAATAATTGACCACAACTTTGTTTTCTTATGGAGGTTATTAGGGTTTTCCATTGTGCATACAACAAAAATAAATTGTGATAAAATGCAATGTTTTTGTTTTCAATTTAAATGAGTTAGAAGTTCTTATTTATTGGAACTGAAAATATTATTTTCCCTGTGCTTAGAAACTGCTCAGCTGCTCTTGATAGTATCTGATGGACGAGGCCTTTTCCTAGAAGGCAAGGAACGAGTCACAGCAGCAGTTCAGGCTGCTCAAAATGCCAATATCTTTGTCATTTTTGTCGTATTAGACAATCCTAATTCCCGGGTGAGTGAGTGAATAATAAAACAGCATTCTAGTGCAGTGAATGGAAAGCTACACACAGTGTTTTTAACGGTTGCCTTTGTAACTCCTTATAAAATTGGCTGGGAATTTATACCAAGATCATTTTTTTCTAGCTGTCAAACATTTGCAATTACAGCTGGGGTTATGCCTTTTGTAGGAGTCAACAAAGATATTTTGTTTAATATAAAATAATTATTTGCTTCACTTTGCTGTTCACTATCCTTTAGTGAAGTAATTAAAATTTCATTCATGTGCAACAACTGTCAGTGCTCCCTCAACCTCTCTACTGTGACTCCTTATGTCATATTTGAAATTAGATTTTAAACTCTTTGGGCCTGGAACTGTGTCATCTTATTTGTACTGTGAGGCACCCAGCACAATACTGTGTGCTGTAAAGTATTTTCTGTCGGCTGTGCTGTTGAATTGCCTAAATCTACCATAAATTGGTTTACAGAAAAATATCTGCTGTAGTTCGCTAGTAGATACTTAGTGAAAATGTATTTGTATTCTGATCGTACACAAGGGCCCTGATCAGAATCAGGTCCCATTGTTCTGGGTGCTGTACACAAATATAGTAACATACTATTGCATCATGTGTAACCACCTCCTAGTTATGAACAGTGTGCCCCCAACTATTCAGAAAGATTCTGTCTGACAGAAAAGCACCCAGTTTTCATCCCACAAAAGCCTACACAAGGACTCTTCCTTGTCCTGGGCTTATCTGTCACTTCCTGGCAGAGAAGGTGTTGGGAGCACCTCGTGTTGTTAAATAACTCCAACCAATTCAGTGTTGACTGACCCTAAAAGTAATTCCAGGGTGTTTTTAACTCCATAGATAAAATTGTGAGTATGATTTGTGCCTCAAGATGTGGGCAGGAGAGGGAAGAACTGGGACTTTCCAATACAGTTGGTACTCACGTACTTTACAATAATTACTTCCTTCATTTGATGGATACACTAAAAATTCTGAGATGATTTATTATTATTTAGGGACTGTCATAAATTTTGGCTAGAACAGAAATAGCTACTAGATTTCTAAATTAAAAAGTTGAAAGCAAAAGGAATTTGAAAGAGCTGATTTATTCCTTCTCAATTGTGAATTTCTACCCAAAGAGCTTTACAGTTTTAAAAGTCAGAGGAAGGGCATGCTCAGGGAATGACACAACATAAAAGCAAATTGATCCAGGTGGTAGCAGGTTCTTGTCATGTTAGTCTCTTGTCTTTCCTTAGCATTTATTTATATGTTTGTTTAATACTACAAAAGCTTAAAGTTTAGTCTACTTCATTCTGTAACTCTATTCTCAGTACAGTTTTAGGACTATAAGCATATGAGAAAAAAGGCACTTCCTTTCTCCCCCTCCTCCCAATCCCCCCCCAGCTTGTCATACCTGTCCCTGTTTGACTTCCCTGAGGGGGTTGCATTTAGGGTTTTATTTTAAAATATTTTTGCCTTTAATTGTCCAATGTTGGGGAAATGTGTTTGAAAAATTGGATAAATGGTACCTACAGTCCAGTCATCCCTTCATCTCGTTTACAGGATTCCATCTTGGACATTAAAGTACCTATATTCAAAGAGCCCGGAGAAATGCCTGAAATCAGATCCTACATGGAAGAGTTCCCATTCCCATTCTACATAATCCTCAGAGATGTGAATGCCCTCCCAGAGACTCTCAGTGATGCGCTGCGACAGTGGTTTGAACTGGTGACTGCCTCGGAGAGTCTATAGAATTTACAAAGCAAGTAAACATCTGATTGCTGCTAAATTACTTAAGTGTGACTGCATTTCATCAGTGATTTGATGAGATCTCTCTATCCAGGATTTATGTGCAGGAACTGCCTTCTGATATTCAGACAGCCTAGAAAATAAATGCTTTAGGTGTGCTCTCCCCCATTTGCTAGGGCAGGAGACTATGCAATGGTGAAAGACTGTACTCACTTATTTGCCTATCCCTATAACAATGCAAACCTTCTACCACCACTGTTGTAATTTATTTATTTTTAAATTTTATTTGGAATGTTCATATCATTGAAGGGGGGGAAGTAGTCTTGTTTCTGGGAAGGAACTTCTTTTATTGGAAGAACTTGAACAGTCTTGGAACTGTTTTAGCTGAACCCGTGGTGGTGGTACATGTGGGTGGGGGAAGGATGGGTTTACACAACCAAAATATAAGTACTTGAATACTTAAAACTGTGTTTTGTGGTTAAACACATCCTATTTAATATATGTTACTGGTTGTTGGATAATGCCTGCAGGGTATTTTTATGAAACATGCCATGATATGATCTTCCCTGCATTATCACTTTACACTGTGAAGTTTGCCCCTCTGTCCAAGGCAGACATTAAAGACACATTTAGTCAGGTGTCTTAAAGATTGTACATGACTTTTTTCATTGCAAAAGCTATGCATCTTATTGTCTGTACTAATAAAAAGATGTACCACTGTTTGTAATTATGGTGTCCATCCTTTGTCATTTGATGAAGCAAAAATAGCTATGCCACAGGAATAGTACTTGGTGCACATATAATGCTTTACATTTTCAGAACATCATACAAACAGTCCTCAAATCAGATAGGTTCCTAGCTTGCATAACTAAATGGGTTTCACTTGTTCTGGACTGTGAGGGGTTGCCAGATATGTGAGGTTTTTATTGGTGGCCTCATCGTCCTAAACATTCTGGCAGATTTGTGCTACTTGACCAATGCAAATCTGCTGGTAAGCTAGTTTAACTGACCCCATCAGGATTCTCCATGCATAAATGGAAACTCTGAATATTGAAGTGCTGGCTCTTCTTCACAGCCAGGTGTAGCTGGGAGGGTGTGATAATTTGGGGAATCTGAGTACAACTTAGGAATTCTGGTTAATTTTATGAAATTGTATCATTGAATGCCTCAGTGGATATGGAGTCAGCCATATCTTATCAGGGCCTGTAGGAATAGTTATGAAATTAAAGTTAGCTTAAGTTTAAGAAAATAATATATGTGCTTTATGGTTTGTGGCTAGTAACTCCCCAATCAGCAGGTAAAAGAAAGTGATGAGAATAATTAGTGGTATTATTTTTACTTGTAGTGTGGGAATGATGTATGGTTCAAAAAGTAACTAATAAAATAAAAAGCTGCAGTAACAAGACAAACCAGCCTCTAAGCCACCCTCCCACCTTGGCAGTGCCAGCCATGGGGGTCACTGGGACAGCCTGTGTGGGTGCCAATGGGGGGCGGGCGTGGGCCCCTACAAGGTTTCTTTTAAGAAACTAGCACAAACCTTCCCACTGTTCTGCTGGTAAGCAAGGGGTGGGGAAGAGAGAAGAAAGGAAGACCTTACTGGAAGGAAAGTAGCAAGAATAAACTTCTTCAAACTGGGTTTTTGCTAAAGCTTGCAAGTTTAACTGAAGGGTATAAAGAGAGCCATAAAGCTGAAGGTTATCAGATCCTACTTGATCATGCCAGGATGAGACAATTTTCACTTAGGGCTAGTCTACACTTACCGGGTAGTTTGACGGCTGCGGATCGAAGTTCCGAGTTCGATTTATCGCGTCTGGTGTGGACGCGATAAATCGAACCAGGAAGTGATCCCCGTCGACTGCGGTACTCCAGCTCAGCGAGAGGAGTACCGCGAAGTCGACGGGGGAGCCTGCCTGCCGCGTGTGGACCGCGTCTGAACCGGGGTAAGTTCGAAGTAAGGTATGTCGAATTCAGCTACGTTATTCACGTAGCTGAATTTGCGTACCTTACTTCGACTTGGGGGGTAAGTGTAGACCAAGCCTTAGTCTGGCCTAAATGTAAGTATACGGATCACATGCTTATGGATACTTTATTACTGTATTGGGTGTTTTTAGGCTTAGGAATGTTTAGGGAAATTGATTAAAATACCATTTAGCCTTTGGGCTTAATAAAAGAATTTATGGTTAAATTAGAGTCTAGTGGTCTCCTATTTTAATAATTTCAATTAATTCCAGCAGGGCTGGTGTCACATCCCTACCTGACCAGACACTGGAGAGTTGTTATACAGTTCCCATTAAAATGGGAGCATCTCAGAGCAATGGGAGGGCTACATCGGAGGTGAAACCAGTTTTCTCCGTCATCTATGCAGACCAAGGAGAGCTTAACAGTGTTGTGGGACTCAGATGCATCAGCCTGGCATGCATCCAGTGTGGGGAGCTTTAATAGGTCTGTGAGGGTGTGGTTAAGGGGGAAAAGGGCGTGGCTGGAGCATTGCTGCAATTCCCAGCTATCTGATCAGACTCTTGGGGTTGAGGATAGCCAGGCATAATTTAAAACAGCCTCAGGACTGCTGGGGAGGATCTGAGAGATGTACAGAGGATGATGGATGCCCAAGTGGGGGAGGAAAGTCCTTGTTGGGATTCCCTCTGGGATCAGTTTCCATGATGCTTCCCAAGAACTCAGTTGGACTCCAGCCTTTATCACTGAGATATCTTTATTTGGCATACAGCAGTGCTATACTGAGTTGATTAGACTCAAACGCAGGTGCAATGGATGCAGGGTACATCACAGCTCCAAAATTACACAGCAACTCTCTCCCTTTATATACATTACATATCTCATTGCATTTACGATACATTGCATTACACATTTTTAGATTGGCTTGGTTAGTTTGCGGGAACCAATCCCTCCTATGCAGCAAGCTCTGTCCACACTTTCTATGCTCAGTACTCTACCTGTACATTCCTAATTCATCTTGTTCACAGGAACTAGTGCCCTGGGTGTTCTCCCTTTTATCTTAGCTGGCTCAGACAGTGTCTTTCTAACCTACTGACCTCTATACTCATTTAATGCATACGTCCTGCTTGCAGCCTGCTGAGTCATTTACCTCCCTAATCCCATCGTCCAGGGAAAGGAGGCCTCTCCCCATGTGTTAATTTATCAAGCCAGGCCCAGCCTCTCAGCCACCCTCCCACCTTGGCAGTGTCAGCCATGGGGGTCACTGCGACAGCCTGTGTGGATGCCAATGGGCAGGGCCGTAGCAACAAAGAATGTGGCCCCCGCCGAATATATGTCCGGGCGGGGCCCCTTACAATGCAGAAACTGGAATGCGGTATTTATTTTGCCACTTTTAGGGGCCCCCTTCGGTCGGAGGGTACGGAGGGCGCTCGCTACGCCTCTGCCAATGGGGGGCGGGCTTGGGCCCCTACTAGCAGAAACCCGCAGTTGCTGCGCTGGGGCAGGCGGCCGGGAACGCTGCGCGGCTCCTTCCCCGGGGGCACCCACAGGAGCTGGCGCCGGCGCTGCGGCACTGGGCGGCCCGGAACCCGCACCTTTCCCGCCCACGCCGAGGCTGCCGCTCTCCGGGGCCAGGCCTCAAATCCCCTCCCGCCCCCAGCTGACCAGCAGGCCCCGGCTCTGGCCGCCGCCGCTTCCCGCGAGAGCTCCGGGCGGGGAGGGGCCCAGGGACCCCGCGAAGGCGGGGCTGCGGCGCGCACGCAGGGCCTGGTCGGTGTCATGGCCGCGTCCCGGCTGCCTCCGGCAGCGCTGACGCTGAAGCAGGTACCGGCTGAGGGAGTCGCTGCTGCCGGCTTCAGCCCCCGCTGTTTGGGGGCCGGACGATGGCGCCCTGCCTGGCCCAGGGCTCGCACCGGGGCCGCTGCCCGGTTACCGTGTGCAGGGACCCGGGGGGCTGGGCTGGGCTCAGTGGCTGCGGGCCAGAGGCGGGGGAGATGCTGCCCCTGTTACCTGACACCTGGGTCAGAGCCCGACGGGCACGGCCCGGTGGCTGGCCCAAGCCCCGGAGTTTTCAGAGCGGAACGATGGGGGCAGTTGGCAGCGCCAGAGACTCTGCTGCACCTTGGGTGAGAGGCTTGGCCCAATTTTCAGTCGGGCTAAGCACCCGCGACGCCAGTCGCCTCCCCTCCGTTTCCATCCTAGACCCGTGCTGAGCCTGCTGCCCTCCACTGAAACAGCTCCTGCCAAAGGCTTGTCTCCACTCTAGCCTATGTCGGCAAAACTTACAGTTGCTCAGAGGTGTGAAAAAAACACCCCCAAGCAACATAAATTACACCAACATAAGCCCTCTTGTGCACAGCATTATGTTGGCAGGAGAGCTTCTACCACCAGCATAGCTTCTGCTGCTCATGGACAGGGCCGGCTCCAGGCACCAGGGTAGCAAGCAGGTGCCTGGGGCAGCCAATGAAGAGGGGGGCGGCGGGGCCGTCACTCCCTCTCCGAGCGAAGGACCTGCTGCCGAATTGCCGCCATAGAATGAAGCAGCGGTAGAGCTGCTGCCGGCCGATCGCGATAGCAGCTTTTTTTTTTTTTTTGCTGCTTG
Organism: Emys orbicularis; assembly: GCF_028017835.1. NCBI lineage: Eukaryota > Metazoa > Chordata > Testudines > Emydidae > Emys > Emys orbicularis. The sequence goes on along the minus strand of NC_088685.1, from coordinate 72,141,255 downwards.
GGGCAGCAAAAATGCTAGAGCCGGCCCTGCTCATGGAGGTGGTTTTACTATACTGACAGGAGAGCTCTCTGTACGTATAGACATGGCCAAAGTCTCTAATGCCCCCTCCTTGAACAAAGCTCAGAAACAGTGCTTCATCCCCTCCTCCACCTCACAGCAGCTTTTGACACTGTCAACTGTGCTCTTCCTCTGGAAATCTGACCTGGCTTGGCTTTCATGACTGAGTCCTTTCCTGATTCTTTCATCTCTCTAATTGCTCCTTCAGCATGTTGTTTGAAGAATCCTTCTAATTCCCCCACCCCAATTTTCTGTGTGGGTTCCACAGAGCTCCCCTCCTTTCCCTTCTCCCATTCAGCTATAATTCCTACAACAACTCTGATATCTGCATCTCCACTCCAGACCTGTCTGTTTCTGTCCAAACTAAAATCTCAGACTCTGTCATTAACATCTCATGAACATCCAGTTGGCAGCTTAAACTCAGTGTGGCCAAAACAGAGCTCATATTCTCCCCCCCCCCCTTCCCTATTTCTCAAGCACTGTGGATACCACCTCAGTTCTCCTTGTCAGAATCTGGTGATCTTTGACTCTGCCTTCTTTCTGGAGTCTCACATTCAAGCTGTGTATAAATCTTCCCAATTATTTTTGCAAAGTATCTTTAAACATACAGCCTTTCCTAAACATCCACACAGTTAAAACTTGTAATCCAATCACTGCAACATCCTCTTCTCTGGCCTTGAGAAAGGCAACCTTGCCCTGCTTGTATCCATTCAGAATGCTGCTGCAAGGATCATTTTCCTAGCACGTCACTTTGACCATGCCTCCCTCCCCCTGCTCCCTCTTCTCCATTTTCAGTCCCCACATTACCCATTGACTCTCATAGGCTATAGAGAGGTTGACTCCTGCTTCCGTTGTCAGTGATGCCAACCTTAATCATTCACTTGTTAAATTCTCAAAGAAGCTTCTTTGTGCTTTCTCCCATGCTGCACGCTCCATAAACATTCGCAATTGCACCTCTCTTTTGCTGTAATGCTTACAAAAAACTTAATAGTCATGCAGCTGGTTTGCTGAGACCAGTCATACTGACCATTGTCTTATTTTTTTGAGCTCCCCCCTCTGTCTGTATCTGTTTGTTGTCTCTTGTCTTGTATTTAGAGCTTGTCTGTGGCTACATCTACACTACAGGGGGGGGTCGATTTAAGATACGCAAAATTCAGCTACGCGAATAGCGTAGCTGAATTCGACGTATCAGATCCGACTTACCCTGTTGTGAGGACGGCGGCAAAATAGACTGCCGCGGCTCCCAGTCGACGGCGCTTACTCCCACCTCCGCTGGTGGAGTAAGCGCGTCGATTCGGGGATCGATTGTCGCGTCCTGACGAGACGCGATAAGTCGATCCCCAAGAGATCGATTTCTACCCGCCGATTCAGGCGGGTAGTGTAGACCTAGCCTGTGAAAATGTTATACTGGTATAGTTAAAGTAGTATAACCCCCCTAAGTAAGTGTGGACACTGTAGTACTGATATAAAGGTGCTTATACTGGTATACCTATTCCGCATGTGATGGGGAATAAGATGTACCAGTGTCATGTACTTTTATACTGGTAAAACTGCATCCACACTAGGGTTGTACCAGTATAACTAGGCTTGGCAGAATTTGATTTTTTTTTAAATAATTTTGATGGATAACGTCAATGTTTATTTTTAAGCATTTTTTTTAATTTTAGGCTATTTCATTTTTCACAGTTGTGGGGAATTAGGAGGGGTTCAGACAGTCGTTATTTAAAGACAGTAGACATTGATATTCAAAAAGTTAATGCTTTATAATCTTTAAAACATAAATTGTCAAAATATACAACGTAAATATCTTTAAATCAACCTCTGATAAGTTCTCAAGCAGTATTTTTCTTACTTTGCCTATCCGTACATTTTGATTATCAATGGAAATATTTTTTATTGATTTGTGTATGTATAGTGAAATCGACATTTACCAATACAAATCTGATCCTCCCAAGCCTAAATATAGTGATGTCATTAAAAATAAATCACACTCCTAACTGAACTAGTTATATTGGTGCAAAAGCTATATGTAGACCAGGCCATAGACTGTAAGATGTGTGGGGCAGGGACCATCTTTCTGTTGTGTTTATAGAGGGCACAATGGGGCCCTGGTGTATGACTAGACGCTTTGCAATCTAGCTAATCATGGGAGTTTCTAGTCCTTTTTACAGATTTCCCTCTATTCCAGTGGTTCTCAAACTGTAGGTCGGGACCCCAAAGTGGGTCAGGACCCCATTTTAATGGGGTCACCAGGTTGACTTAGACTTGCTTGGGCCCAAGCCCAAAGCCTGAGCCCCATCACCTGGGGCCAAAGCCCCAGGGTTTCAGCCCTGAGCGGCAGGGCTCAGGTTACAGGCCCCCTGCCTGGGACTGAAGCCCTGGGATTTTGGCTTTGGCCCCCCTTTCCAGGGTGGTGGAGCTTGGGCGGACTCAAACTTCAGTACTCCCTCCTGGGGGCGTGTAATAATTTTTGTTGTCAGAAAGGGGTCCCGGTGCAATGAAGTTTGAGAACCCTGCTCTATTCCAATAGCCCAGCTCAGATTAGATCATTCAAATTTAAAATTTACTCTGTTTTTCTTCTAAATTTTAAGCTTCTTATAGACTAAACTTGCATTGCAGGTACTTTCTCTTGGTTCATTTAATTTCCAGGTGGTATTTGGCTTAAAACTCTATACAAGTTTTAAAAAAACCTTTCTTTGCTGCTACTCTGAAACCTTTCTTTGACTGGAGACCACTGTTGCAGCAGATATAACAGGCATTTCCCCTCTACTTTGCAGTTCTTGAGAAGGCAGCAGGTTCTTCAGTTATACAGAAGAATTCTGCAGGCTATTCGTCAGGTACCTACTGAAACTGATCGGCACTATCTAAAGGAGTGGGCAAGGGAAGAATTCAAAAGAAATAAAGATGCAACAGATGAGGTGAGGAATCAGAGGCAGCAGTCTCATAGCAATGCCTTTTATATACTTGGCAGCATTCTCAGTGCTACAGATTATGGTTTGTCATATGCTTTGTTTTTTTAACTGCACCAAGCCTTCTATAACACCTGTTTTTGGAATCTATTTTGTTGATTATTCTAAAACAGGTAATGTTTATACAAAAGCGATACAATACATTGGGGAGGGTTCAGAGAAGAACCATGAGAATGATTAAAAGATTAGAAAACAGTGATAGACTCAGTCTGTTTAGTTTAACAAAGAGAAGGTTAGGGTGACTTGATTACAGTCTATAAGTATATACACAGGAAACAAATATTTAATAATGGGCTCTTCAACCTAGCAAAGAAAGGTATAACACTATCCAATGGCTGGAAGTTCAAGCTAGACAAATTCAGACTGGAACTGAAGCATACATTTTTGACAGGGAGGGTTATTAACTATTGGAATAATTTATCAAGGATCAGTGTGGATTCTCCCATCACCAACAATTTTTAAATCAAGATTGGATGTTTTTTCTAAAAGATATGCTCTAGGAATTATTTTGGGGAAGTTTTATGGCCTGTGTTATACAGGAGGTCGGACTAGATGATCACAATGGTCCCTTCTGGCCTTGGAATCTATGAAAACTGTCAACACTATCCCTTCTTTTCTTTCTTGCTTGCGAATAATTTTTTTTTTCTGATTCCTTAAATTGAGTAAATTGGAATTAAAAAACAAAACAAAAACTGCTTGCTTGAAATAAGAATCAGAGAAAACTATTAATTTTACAATTTTGTATTGAATAGTGGAGAGCAATTATAAGTTTACTAAGGCCGGGCCTGCCTCTTTATGATATCTGTTGGGGTTATATTTAAATTAGCTTTGCGCAGTGGCAGTATCATAGCCAATGAGGTTAATCCAAGGCGCGATTATTGCTAATTGAAAACTTTATTAATTTAGACTGAACAAAACAAATGTGACTTGATATCTGTGTAGGAAGTGGCAATGGGTGGGGAAAACGTCACCTTTTCTCCAACATTTCTACGCCCCTGCTTGCCAGCTGTGCACCTTTCCTAGTCAGTATTAAGGAATTACTGGCTGGAATTATGCAGACTAAGTGATGTACAGAATTCCAGAAGAATGTCCACACCATTTATCTCTTAAAAATCCCTCTCTACAATGCACATCTGTGGTTCTTACCATTTATTCACAGAAACATTGGAAAGGACATGGATGTATAAAGAAAATACTAATTTAGTTAGATTTTGAATCAAAGAAACTTTTCCACTGACTTTTAAGCCACAGGAATAACCCCCAATGGCACTGTTAAGAACTTGTGGAAAAATGACTGGCAAATTAATATATGCAGTGTTGTAGCCGTGTCGGTCCCAGGCTGTTAGAGAGAGAAGGTGAGTGAGGTAATGTCTTTTATTGGACCAATTTCTGTTGGTGAGAGACAGTTGCTTCACCTATCAGAATGATGAACATATTGTGTGGTCTTCATTGTTTTAGAGACTGAATGCTTTATTGCGTGCCATTGACTCAGGCAAACAAATTGAGTGAAAAATGCAGCAACTCTGGCAAAAAGCTGTATACTGTTGTGTGTTATAATCTAGGTGTTCAGCCCAACAGATTCCATTTCACTTTACAGGATGCAATTAGGATGATGATTACTCAGGGCAACATGCAGCTTCGGGAGCTTGAAAGAACACTTCAGCTGGCAAACTCCTAATCTTAATTCTGAGAGCCAATGGACTTTCATCCACTGTGGGAAGTACAGTACTTTCTCCAGGATGCAGCACCTCATCTTATGCTAAGATACCGGTAATGGTTCAAGGTGGAATACAGTACAATACCATTATTTCCTTTCTCTTCTTGAGTCTGCTACCCTGAATATTTGACAATCATAGACAAATTACTTGTGCCATATTTGTTCAAATAATCAAGTGTGGCATAATACTTACTGAGAGAGAAGCAGGAAGTACTGAATAACAGCAGCAGTGCGAAAGAAAAACAAAAATCTGGTTTGAATGTATTTTCTGTTTGTTTGTTTTCTACATTAGTTCTAAATGTTACAATCTTATGGGAGTTGTCTCTAGAGTTCCAAAGTCCCAAACTCCTGAACTTTCTGTGTCATAATAAATGTGTTCAAAATACTAAGAAAATTTCTCATATGTAGGTGATAACTTGATCCAGTTTATTGTTTGAGGTAGTGTCTTTAACCATGATTATGACTGAATAAACCTTAATGGTGTGAGAGAATTTAACCTAGGATATGGTTATTGCCAAATTAAGAAATACCTCTTATGATTATACTGACAAGCGTTCACATGTTACATAAAGTAGAACAAACTGAAAAAGTATATTCATAGAATATCAGGGTTGGAAGGGACCTTAGGAGGTCATCTAGTCCAACCCCCTGCTCAAAGCAGGACCAATTACCAACTAAATCATCCCAGCCAGGGCTTTGGCAAGCCTGACCTTAAAAACCTCTAAGGATGGAGATTCCACCACCTCCCTAGGTAACCCATTCCAGTGCTTCAGCACCCTCCTAGTGAAAAAGTTTTTCCTAATATCCAACCTAAACCTCCCCCACTGCAACTTGAGACCATTACTCCTTGTTCTGTCATCAAGTATCACTGAGAACAGTCTAGATCCATCCTCTTTGGAACCCCCTTTCAGGTAGTTGAAAGCAGCTATCAAATCCCCCCTCATTCTTTTCTTCTGCAGACCAAACAATCCCAGTTCCCTCAGCCTCTCCTCATAAGTCATGTGCTCCAGCCCCCTAATAATTTTTGTTGCCCTCCGCTGGACTCTTTCCAATTTTTCCACATCCTTCTTGTAGTGTGGGGCCCAAAACTGGACACAGTACTCCAGATGAGGCCTCACCAATGTCGAATAGAGGGGAATGATCACGTCCCTCGATCTGCTGGCAATGCCCCTACTTATACAGCCCAAAATGCCGTTAGCCTTCTTGGCAACAAGGGCACACTGTCGACTCATATCCAGCTTCTCGTCCACTGTAACCCCTAGGTCTTTTTCTGCAGAACTGCTTCCTAGCCATTCGGTCCCTAGTCTGTAACAGTGAATGAGATTCTTCCGTCCTAAGTGCAGGACTCTGCACTCGTCCTTGTTGAACCTCATCAGGTTTCTTTTGGCCCAATCCTCTAATTTGTCTAGGTCCCTCTGTATCCTATCCCTATCCTCCAGCATATCTACCACTCCTCCCAGGTTAGTATCATCTGCAAACTTGCTGAGAGTGCAGTCCACGCCATCCTCCAGATCATTAATGAAGATATTGAACAAAACTGGCCCCAGGACCAACCCTTGGGGCACTCCGCTTAAAACCGGCTGCAACTAGACATGGAGCCGTTGATCACTACCCGTTGAGCCCGACGATCTAGCCAGCTTTCTATCCACCTTATAGTCCATTCATACAGCCCATACTTCTTTAACTTGCTGGCAAGAATACTGTGGGAGATCATAACAAAAGCTTTGCTAAAGTCAACGAATAACACATCCACTGCTTTCCCCTCATCCACAGACCCAGTTATCTCCTCACAGAAGGCAATTAGGTTAGTCAGGCACGACTTGCCCTTGGTAAATCCATGCTGACTGTTCCTGATCACTTTCCTCGCCTCTAAGTGCTTCAGAATTGATTCCTTGAGGACCTGCTCCATGATTTTTCCAGGGACTGAGGTGAGGCTGACTGGCCTGTAGTTCCCCGGATCCTCCTCCTTCCTTTTTTTAAAGATGGGCACTACATTAGCCTTTTTCCAGTCATCTGGGACCTCCCCCGATCGCCATGAGTTTTCAAAGATAATGGCCAATGGCTCTGCAATCACATATTAATGTTGTGGCCCTTCCTTTCCTTCCTCATGTTGTATTTCCCACATGAATGGCAACATAATTTGTTTATTTCAATTTCAAAAGTAAAGGAGGTTGAGTTTCTCTGAATGTAAATAGCTATATACCCAAACAACAGATGTACACAGCTGCCAGCTAGTATGTCTTGGTTCAGTTCTAAAAAGCAGCAGACCAAGTTTCTTCAAAGCTATACCTGCAGACTTGGTTGAAAGACTTCACAAGGCTGGTTAGCCAACCACTGGCTGACTGATGGGCTGTTAGAAAGAAATTTCTCCTGTAGTTAGGCTATATTCCAGAATTGTTGTCTATGGGGTTTCTTGACCCTCTCTCTGAGGCTCTGGTTCTGGCTACTACCAAAGACAAGACACTGGATTAGACAGCTCTCTGGTTTGTGTTGAGAGGTTGCTCCTGTGGATTTTTTAAAGCAGGGGTGGGCAAACTTTGGGCCACATTGGGGTTGTGCAACTGTATGGAGGGTGGGGTAGGGAAGGCTGTGCCTCCCCAAACAGCCTGGCCCCCGCCCCCTCCCACTTCCCACCCGCTGCCTGCCCCCCTCAGCACTCCAAACCAACAATAGAATACCAATTGAAATTTATTAAATATTTTGGATGTTTTTCTACATTTTCATATATATTGTATTCTGTGTTGTAATTGAAATCAAAGTGTATATTTGCACTGTAAAAATTATAAAGAAATAGTATTTTTCAGTTCACCTCATACAAGTACTGTAGTGCAATCTTTGTCATGAAAGTACAACTTGCAAATGTAGATTTTTTTGTTTTGTTACATAACTGTACTCAAAAACAAAACAATGTAAAACTGCAGAGCCTACAAGTCCACTCATTCCTACTTCTTGGTCAGCCAATCGCTAAGACAAACAAGTTTGGTTACATTCGCAAGAGATAATGCTGCCCTCTTCTTATTTACAATGTCACCAGAAAGTGAGAACAAGCATTTGCATGGCACTTTTGTAGCCAGCATTGCAAGGTATTTACGTGCCAGATATGCTAAACATTTGTATGCCCCTTCATGCTTCGGCCACCATTCCAGAAGACTTGCTGATGACGCTTGTTAAAAAAAAAATTATTAATTAAATTTGTGACTGTACTCCTTAGGTCGAGAATTATATGTCTCCTGCTGTTTTGCCCGCATTCTGCCATATATTTCATGTTATAGCAGTCTCGGATGATGACCCAGAACATGTTGTTCATTTTAAGAATACTTTCACTGCAGATTTGACAAAAAGCAAAGAAGGTACCAATGTGAGATTTCTAAAGATAGCTACAGCACTCAACCCAAGGTTTAAGAATCTGAAGAGCCTTGGTGTGAAGCATGCTTTCAGAAGTCTTAAAAGAGCAACACTCTGATGCGAAACTACAGAACCCAAACCACCAAAAAAGAAAATCAACCTTCTGGTGGTGGCTTCTGACTCAGATAATGAAAATGAACATGCGTCGGTCTACACTGCTTTGGATTGTTATTGAGCCGAACCCGCCATCAGCATGGATGCCTGGAATGGTGGTTGAAGCATGAAGGGGCATATGAATATTTAGCATATTTGGCACATAAATACCTTACAATGCTGGCTACAAAAGTGCCATGCAAATGCCTGTTCTCACTTTCTGGTGACATTGTAAATAAAAAGAGGGCAGCATTATCTCCTGCGAATGTAAACAAACTTGTTTATCTGAGCGATTGGCTGAACATGAAGTAGGACTGAGTAGACTTGCATGATAAGTAAGTTCAACTTTCATGATAAAGAGATTGCACTAAAGTACTTGTATTAGGTGAATTTCTTGTTTTTTTACAGTGCAAATACTTGTAATCAAAAATAAATATGAAGTGATCGCTGTACACTTTGTGTTCTGTGTTGTAATTTAAATCAATATATTTGAAAATGTAGTAAACATCCAAAAATATTTAAATAAATAGTATTCTATTATTAACGATGCGATTAATTTTTTTAATTGCTTGACAGCCCTGGTTCCTCTGTATTTATTATTTTAAACTGCCTCTCATTTCCTACTCTCTAGCTACAGTTTTCAATGTGATCAACTCTGTAAAGCTAGAAAACACAAGAAAAATAGCTTTGTTTAATTACTATGCAAAAACATTCACTTTTTATCAAGATGATACAAAAATTAAATAGACAACATGCCTCTGCATTCCTACAGTAGCTTAAACAATTGACTTAAAAAAGTTGTAAACATACAAAAATGTCTAATTCTTTATTTTTGACTACTGAAGTCAAAGTATTAGCACTAACATATCCCCATTACTACAGCTATACTGTACTTGTCTTAATAGTGCATTAATAGGAATTAAAAATACTGTAATATAATACAATTTTCTTTGCTTTATACATTTACTAAAAAGATACAAGCTCGATTTCTAAAGAGTTAACATTATGTTTACAATACTGTAAAGTATGTTTTGTTCATCTGGATTTCCAGTGGCAAGAGATTGCTTGTTTGCAATATTATGCCAAGGAAAAAAACAGTTTTTTCAGTGGAATGATTTAGGATAGCTGTTCCTGGGCTATCATGATCTCTGTTAAATAACCTTGTCCCTATTATCAGTATCTTCTGGAGTCTCCTACTAGATTAAAGCACGAAGCCCTAGAGGGATAGAGCTGCAACTATCTTGTACATTACTGAGTAGAATTGGGGCGCAACACGGTTGAGGCCTTCAGATACTACTGCAATATAAATACTAAATAATAAGGTGAAAGATTCTCAATAGCAGTTCACAGTGGGGAATTTTCTATCCATCAAAGTTTTCATTTTATGACAAAAGATGTGGTGGTCTGGAATGGATTTCCCTTTAGAAAACAAAGGACATACAAGGTCCCTAATTTTGTTTTTTCCCCCACTTAAAGAAAAATGGACATGGGAAAGCAAAAGAAAGAGGGGGTCACTTAATAGGTGCTAGAGACAACATTCTAGGCAAGTCATTTGGAGTGAAATCCTGGCCTTACTGAAGATAATGGGAGTTTTGCCATTTACTTCAGGGGAGCCAGGAATTCACACTGGGTCTGTGTGTTTCATGCTCCTATAGAAAATTGGAATTTAGGCATCTCAGAGGAAGAGTCTTGCCTATGAATGTACTGCTGCTCATAAAACATAGTGGGGACTTGGTAAAATATTTGCCACTCATCTGATATACGAAATTACAACTTTTCAATAAGGTTACTTGAATAGATACCTTCACTAATCATGTAACCTGCAATAACTATTCAAACAGTAATTAAAGAGAAGTCAAAGTTATAATATGCTTGAACAATGCAAACCCAAGGCAAAGGAAAGCATCAGTGGGAAGCTTCTGTAAACAAGTAACGTATTTCTAACAAAACCATTTCCATTGGGTGATTTTTGTGACCTCCAAGGAAATGGGAAAACTCTCCCTTCAGAATGTGATTTGGGTTGTTGGTACTTGATGATGAAGTACCTGGCAATTCTTATCTCTGACTGTAAAATTGTATGGGATCATGGTAAAATGTATCTCATGAGAGTGTCCCATCTGCAGAGACTTACTGTTATGACTACACGGACAGTGTCTTTTTGGATATTTGATCCCGGTATTTCCGGAACTTCTAAATTCTAAAATTACATCTCATTAAAAGGGGTAGTTTTTATATTTGTAAGTATTGGGTGCAATATTCTACATACTAATAGATCCCCAAATCAGCCACACTGCAGTTCACATAAAAACTAATTCCTCAATTTCCATGCCTGCACCTGTTTCCTTGACGCTAGCTTTCTTTTTGCACCTTAGTCCTTAATTTATTGAGCTCCTCTTCTAAACTTTTAATATGCTCCTTGAGTGCAGCTTTGTCTTGCTGTGCTTTTTGATTAGCTTGGCACTGGGCTTCTTCAATCTTCCGCTCATACCACTTTTCCATTTGAGTGGAAACAGCCTCAAAAAAGTACTGAGTAATCTCCAAAGCTTGTGAAGTGTCTTTGATCTGAGGGGCTGGCTGATCTCCAGGCAGAGCGGATGGTTGCTGTGGCTGGGTATGATGTGTTACTGTGTGTTGCTGGGGCCTGTGTCTTGACTGCCCACTTTTGCCAGACTTCTTTGTTTGAGTTCCTTTGTCTATGAAGTAGCCACTCTGTTGCTCAGTCTTTGCAAATTCAGTCAAGGGCTGCAAAGCAGTTTGTACCTTAACATGTCTTAATTTGGAACCTGAATGCTCTGACAATGGTACTTCCTGCTGGAACCTGTCGAAAGCAGTGGAGCTAAAAGCTTTGTCTTTAGGCCTAACAACTTGAGGGACTGCAGAAGGAGCTGGACCAGCAGCTGTCATTTGTTGCTCTGCACCTATAAATTAAAAAAAGCATATGAGAGTTCTGAGCAGACTTTTATGCAAATATTAAGAGAGAAACTCCCATTGTTCTGAGGATTGGGGGAGGCCAAGATTTCCTATATACCATGCTATACATTTTGTAGACGTTTATAATATATTGTCTTATATCTAGGGCTGTCAATTAATCGCAGTTAACTCATGCAATTAACTCAAAAAGATTAATCGCACTTAGAATACCAATTCAAATATATTAAATATTTTTGGATGTTTTTCTACATTTTCAATATTGATTTCAATTACAACATAGAATACAAAGTGTACAGTGCTCACTTTATATTATTTTTTATTACAAATACATGTACTGTAAAATGATAAACAAAATAAATAGTATTTTTCGATTCACCTCATAAAAGTACTGAAGTGCAATCTCTTTATTGTGAAAGTGTAACTTACAAATGGAGGGATTTTTTGGTTACATAACTGCACTCAAAAACAAAACAGTGTAAGTCCACTCAGTCCTACTTCTTATTCTGCCAATCGCTAAGACAAACAAGTTTGTTTACATTGATGGGAGATACTGCTGCCTGCTTCTTATTTACAATGTCACCTGAAAGTGAGAACAGGCGTTCACATGGCACTTTTGTAGCCAGCGTTGCAAGGTATTTACGTGCCAGATATGTTAAACATTCATATGCCCCTTCATGCTTTGGCCATCATTCCAGAGAACTGGAATCCAGCTTCCATGCTGCTGATGCTCTTTTAAAAAAAAAAAAAAAAAAAAAGCGTAAATTAAATTTTGTGACTGTACTCCTTTGGGGGAGAATTGCATATGTCATGCTCTGTTTTACCTGCATTCTGCATATATTTCATGTTATAGCAGTCTCGGATGATGTCCCAACACATGTTCTTTTTAAAAACACTTTCACAGCAGATTTAACAAAACGCAAAGAAGGTACCGATGTGAGATTTCTAAAAAGAGCTACAGCACTCGACCCAAGGTTTAAGGATCTGAAGTGCCGTCCAAAATCTGAGAGGGATGAGGTGTGGAGCATGCTTTTAGGAATCTTAAAAGAACAACACTCTGATCCGGAAACTACAGAACCCAAACCATCAAAAAAGAAAATCAACCTTCTGCTGGAGGCATCTGACTCAGATGATGAAAATGAACACGTCAGTCCACACTGCTTTGGATCGTTATCAAGCAGAACCCATCATCTCCGGCAAATTGTAACCAACCTTGTTTGTCCGAGTGATTGGCTGATCAAGAAGTAGGACTGAGTGGACTTGTAGACTCTAAAATTTTACATTGTTTTATTTTTGGATGCAGTTTTTTTGTACATAATTCTACATTTGTAAGTTCAACTTTCATGATAAAGAGATTGCACTACAGTACTTGTATGAGGTGAATTGAAAAATATCATTTTTTTGTTTTTTACAGCGCAAATATTTGTAATCAAAAATAAATACCAAGTGAGCGCTATACACTTTGTGTTCTGTGTTGTAATTGAAATTAATATATTTGAAAATGTAGTAAACATCCAAAAATATTTAAAATAAATGGTATTCTATTGTTTAACAGCGTGATTAAGCGCGATTAATTTTTTTTAATCGCTTGACAGTCCTACTTATATATCACTTCTTCCTATGGATAAATTCATAGGCTTGCGACTTAACACACACATTTGATCGGAACAAAATGCAGTCTGCCTGCCCGAGAATGTAACTTGAGGCATGATCACAGGATGCCTTTTCTGTAGGCCAGCAAGATCAGACATCACAGAGATCAGGCTTTTGGTCCTTAGGTTAGTGTGTGCTAGTGCGACTACACTTAGCAAGCTGTTCATGCAGTAATATTAGAATCAGAAAACCATATGTTCTTCAAGAATGGAATGTACTCCTATGGTGATCATCAAGGGAGAAAAAAGGAAGGATGAACAAAAAGTGTGTATGGAGTTGGGATAGATAAACCGTAAAAGAATAGCTTATACATATGGGAATACGGTCCATGCACCAATAAAATAAATACAATATAGTTGATTCAATGGAAATTTGACAATTCAGTGCACTCTGACATGTAAGACCCTGGGTTGGGAGCAAACCCAGCCCTCCACTGTCCCTGAAAGTAGTAGAAACTACATCTATTTTCACCAGCTGAGGATTTGCCAAGAAAGATATAATAAGATGGCAGTGTCAAGAAAAGATAATAAGGTAAATCCCTGCCAACTAAGCCCTGAAACTTTGGTGGTTGCCTTGAAGGAGGCAACATGTTTTAACCAGAATGTATAGAGATGGGGGAAGAGAGGTATTGATGATGGGAAGGAAAGCATACCACTGAAGTTAAGTAATCTTGGCATTTTTATTCTCTGAAAGCTTCCCCTGTTAATCAGCACATGCCTTTGAATACTACAGCTAAATGTCTAACAAGATTATACCTGATGCAGTGTCTTGTTCAACAGCAAAATAATGCTTTCCAAAGCTTTGTTCTGATGTCTGGACTCTACTCCTTCCCATGTCTTCTGAGAGACTATTCTGAAGTGTGATATAGGAATGCTGCTGTGAGTCCTCTGACTGTAGTGGGCTCTGGTTAGTTTTACAGTCCTTCGCACTATGGAGGTTCTCTGTATCCAGGGTCTCTGTGAGGGACTCACAAGTGGACAGAGTTGATTTTGGTCTTGAAGATCTAGAATCTCCAGAAAGCTTCATCTCCAGATTCTGAATCTTTAACATGCACCAGGTTTTCAATTCATCCACCAAGGAAATCTGTGAAAGAAAAAAAATTTTAGTTCCAAGTTGCCAGATTTTAAGTCAGTATGTGTTACTCCAGGTACAATCTTCAGTCCATCAATGATGAAGCTCAATGTAATGTGCCTGTGCCATAGTAAAGTTACTGTTTCAACAGCAGCCCTCACTGACAATCACTACACATCACAGTAAATGGTAGTGGCATAAACAACATTTATACACTGATGTTACAGTTTTACAAGACAGTGTAAAGACAGTGGAGAAAAAAGTCTATATCAAACACTATTGGGTTTTTGGGGACAATGGTGCCACCTCCGATCTCTGTGTTTCTCTTGTTTTAGTGCTAGAAGAACAGATAACAGACTAATTTATAATCAACCACTGGTTTTCGGGTTACAAAAATGCTTAGTATTAGAAGGCATTTGCCGATAAACATTTAAAAAATGTAGTAAGAACTGAATTATATAGAAAGAAGAACACTCCCCATATACTTCTGTTTGCCTGTTATTTATATGGCACTGTGACAGTTTACTAAGGGTCTAATCCAAAATCTATTGAATTCAATGGGAGTCTTTCCACTGACTGAATCAGGCCCTAATAGAACAAGAATATATATTATGCTTGTTAAGTATAATTCAGATTGCCTGTTATGGATCACTCAATCTCCTTTCTTTTGGAGTATTAGAAGATTAAGGCTTCTTCAGTCTCCATGGAGAAGACTCAGAGATCAGCAAGTAGAGAAGACAATTTGATACACATGCCTCTTGCTATAAAGCTTGGGGCAGCTCTAATTGTTATTTCTGCCTCAGAAGTACTTTCTCTGGATAAAGTGGTTTTGGGGATGAGAGACAGATCAACAGGTTAAATTGAGATCATCATCCCTATCTCTATAGGCAGATCTGGGCAGTAGTTATTTTAATATTATGCCCCTATTCTTGTTTATGGCAGCTTTGCAAAGTTGTGTCATGAAAAATCTACCAGTACAGGTATGAAATGTATTTCTCTACTCTTATCTGGATTTTCATGATGAAAATACCTAGTTGTTTTTACTTCCCTATCAAAAGAGAGTTACTAGCCGTGGGTGAGTTTGCAAGTAGAACTTTACTAGCATGTTTGTGGGGAGTTTGTACCCAAGAGATGGATTCAAAACAGCAGATGGGTATCTGCTAGAGGACAACAATATCTGTTCCAGTATTCTATTAAAGAAATAAGCTTAAGTAATACTGGCTTATTTGCAGCAATGCTCAATTTGGGAAAAGTGTGTATTGCCATAATGGTACAGGGAAGAGACTGCAGTCTTCTGCCTCTCTCCATGAAAGTGTTTTTCAGAGGAAGAGGGCAGAGACAGATCAAGGAAGAGAGTGTTTGAGGAAGGGAAGAGGGGGATCATTTCAGCATAGGGTGAAAAGATCACCTAAGGAGGAAAAAGTAGAGTATCTTTTTTAGGTTGTAGAAAGAAGGCTTAAAATTCCTTTAAAAAAATTTTTACATTAAAAAATCAGGCTTGGTCTATCCAAAAGCCACTCTGGTGACAGAAGAACTAATAAAATGACCACCACGATCAAGAGAGTAAAAGTTGAAAGGGATGTTCTTGAGTCAAATTGTTCAAAATGTTGTTTTGTTAAAACTTCCAGTGATTATTTTAAGGGAAAAAAGTCTTTGTTAAAAGTTTCCATACACCTAACCCTAAGTTGTCAGAGCTCAGACCAGATTTTACCTTTCTGACTTCTGGAAACACTGCACCCCACCCCCCACCAAAATAACCTTTTAAAGTCCACTTTAAATATTTCAGAGGGCCAGATAAGCATCCAGACATTTCGGTGCTTACTGGAACCAAACTTTTGAACTAATCCATCCCTGAGTGCTACTTATGTTAATTGTGTGGAACAGTTGTTCCTCCCATACCTGCCGTTTCTCTCCTTCATTTTTTTCGAGCTCAGCATGCTGTTGAAGGCGATGAAGGCACTCTGTTCTCTCCGCAGACAGCCTCTCAGCCATTAACTTATCTAAAACACGGAGCTGTGGTAGAACACAAAGCTCAGTTCAAATGACCATGTTAGGAAAAAATCAATGTACGTCTGATAAATTATCATGAATCTTTTGACTCTCACCCTTTATTTCTAGGAACAGTGTCCACTAGTATTAGAACTTGCTTACAAGGGGGTGGGGGGTGGGGAAGGGGCATTCACAAAGCTATATAATTAAAAGTAATTAAAGACTTGTTTTCACTGAAATTTAATGCATGATAATTTAAACATTCCCTTCACTGAATCCCAACCGCTGCAGCATTGTCTTTAGTCTATCAGACCCCAAAAGTGAAGCTAAACAGTTCAGATTCACTATGCAAAGTGAGCACAGAAGTCACCTGTACAGTTTATTTTAACTATTATTCTTCTCAGGACTCTGGCTTGTAACAATAGATCTCCCTGTGGAACATCATAGTTTAAAGGTCAAAGGTATGAATTAGATTTTTATATATATATACACACACACACACACACACACAGTGAGAGAGAGAGGAGTATATACACACACACTATGAAAATGAAAATATTTACTGAGACTTAACCATGTTTCTAACATTAATAGCATATCTCTGGACCATTTTCTTACTTGATGTTGAGTTTTGTTTTCCATCTGGCCCAGCTTGATATTCATCTTATCCTGCACTGTCCCAAACTCAGCTTTTATCTCCTCCACAGTTGCCTCCAGCTGATTCTCCAGTTTATTAATCAGTGGCTCACAACGACATCCATTTATTGGGGCCTGAGAGCATAAGGAATAGCAATTATTTATCCCTATCCTATTAACACTCAGAAACAGTCAGTAAATTTTCACTACTTCTTCTCTAATTGAACTTCCTGCCCCCCTAGCTAATCTGCTTTGGTACTGTATTGCTGTCCTGCCTGAAGAAGGAAATAGGTATATGAAGTATATTTTGTTTGGGAGTGATTTAGGCTGTGGTTCTGCAATCTGATCTGCATGGAGCACTGTTGACTTCACTGAGACTCCAGATGGGCAACAAGGATCCATCTTGCAAATCCAATTGCAGGATTAGGGCCTGAGACCCGACGTTATGATTCTTAACCACGCTGTAAAATTGGGGAGAGGATTTGTTGGGTTTTGGGTGTTGTTTTGCTTTTGATGCTATAAAACTGATTTGTTTTGGCTTCTGACTTTTCTTTAACCTGAACATTTTGCTCAGTTTCCTTCAATTGCAATTTAAAATCCCATATACATCATTGCATAGCCCCCTTTACTGCACTAGCATTCCTCTCATCCTCACCTGTCTGCTGGCAGCTTCTCACACACTCATCTCCTTGCCTTCTTCCTTGAAGCCTCCCTGAGCTCATCGGCAAGAACCCTGCTACGTCCAAATTTAAATCTCTCAAAGCCCCACTTGTGCCAGGCTGCCTATAAGTAAATGTAACTGACATGTATGCAGATCCTTACTTGTTCCTTTCCCCCTTAACCTTTGCCTACCTCTGTCCTTAGACTGAGAGATTCTTGGGGCAGCAGGAACCATCCCTTATTGAACGTATGGAAATTGCCCAGCTCTTCCTGGGCACTACCACAAAAATAATGAAATAAATAAAACAACACCAACTCTGCCTCGGGTTTCTTTCTTGAATCCCACATCTAACATTAGAATAGTCCTCACTGTGCTCGTCTCTGGAATTTTCCAATCCTTCCTCCAAAGTTTCTACTTCTCGAGGCCTCCGGCCATCACCGCAACAGAGTATCTGATGTCTGCAATAGATGCTCTTCAGTTTCTGTTAAATTCCATTCCTACCTTCTGATATATATGATTCCCCAAGCACAGCAAGGGAGAATAAAGGTTTATGTTCAGATTCAGAGGTGGGAAGCACTGCTTTCCTGAATGTGTCTTGGTACAGTATGCATAAAAGCAGCAATAGTTAGCTGGAATAGACTCATCAGATCAAAGTCGCTTACATCTCAATAGGGGAATCACTTGATAATTTATTGCATGCTTTTGTGCTGTTCTAAAAATGGCTTTAGGTGAATATTTGCAGATTCACATTTAGAGGAACTATACTAAGTCCAACAAATGGGTGGACTATCCATTGCATTCATGAGGTTAGCAAATTACAGTGTCTGAAGTGCAGTGAGTTTATGTGATTTGGTGTTCCCTGTTCACTAACCAATCTGCTCTATTTCATATGGGTTGGGTTAAATCTCAGTGAAATTGGGGAAGGGCATAACCACCACCCTTCATTTACAATAGTTGTAAAGAAGCTATTAAAGCATCTTTATGGAACCAAGTAGCTGAAACAATAGGAGCTTCTACTCAACACAAAAGGACATAGGAGGCTGTTCAGGAATTAGAACTAGATGGGTGCAGGGGCTTTGCTGCATATTGTTTTAGTAGAGGGATATGCCTGAGAAAAAGTAGGAAAAACACCACAGAAGGAGACACAGAAGTAAGCAGCAAGCCTGTAATTCTTCCTGTGTTCACAGAGAAAGGTCTTTGTTCATTATTTGTAAGTAAGCAGAACTGTATCAAAGAAATGACTCATCAATTTCTCCTTAGGGGAACAGCCTGCAAGACCCTGAATTTTGGCTAACCTTACCTATGTTAAACCCCTGCCTCTAGTAATTCTTGAAATCCAATAGACCCAATTTAGTAAAGAGAAGAAACTGAAACATAAAGGTATTGCACATATTCAGGCTCTCTCTTTGGACTGTAAACTCTTCAGGGCAGAGATTGTCCATTTCTTTTCATTTATAAAGCTTCTAGCTTTTCCTACTGGAAATAGGTAATAATATTCCAAACTGGAAACTAGCAAGGTTCTAGTGTCATTTTCAATCATTGTTTGCACCTTGTCTACAAATAGGAAATGCTTCATTTATCAAAACATACACCACTTGGTATGCATAAAACCAACTTATTGTGTGCCAGACTTCATTCTAAAATATTGGTAAATCCCATACAACAAACTGAAGAATTAATAACATAATACCCTTGAAAACATAGTCAAAGGCCATCTCGGTTTCATTTCCTAACTGTGTTCAAATCCCACTAGGCACTTGTACTTCCCTGATTTTTGATGGTGATCGCTTGTTTACCTGCATTACTTTACCGTCCTTTCCACGATACAGCGTGTAAAGCTGGTAGGCTCTGAACTCATGTGGGGGTGGTGGAGATGAGCAACGATGTTTACTTCTACGATGCTTAGATAAGCTCTGCTGGGGACCAGGGAGTGTCTGCTGGTCAGCTGGTGAAGCAGGGTCTGAGAGTGCTGAAATCTGAAACACACACAACATTCCCCAATTTACCAAAAAAAACCCTATAAATGACTGCTGCTTGGAATCTGAAACAATCAGCTGACTCCTGTCTCAGACCAGGGGGCATTGGGAAGGCTGGGGAGATGGTGTACTTACCCCTTAGCTAGGAGATGGGAACTCTGTATTATTTAACAGTAGTCCCTCTCTCTGTTACTTTAAATTTATTGGTACCTTTTCTCTTGGCTTTTTCTTTTTGTTGTTCTTTCCTTTGGGCTCTGGTGAAGTTGACCGTGGTTCATCTTTCAGATCTCCTTTCCTCTGAGGCACCTTGTCACTGCTGTGAGTATCCTCAGCAGCTGAGACACTGCCCTATTTAAAACAGAAACAGGGAGTTGTGAGGGCTTGTCTTTGCTACATCCCTAATTTTACGTTGTTTTGCACAGTAGTCACAGAATCACCACCAGAGGGTCTTCAACAGCAATGCAAGATGCACTGCGCTGGCCAGGGTTGACAGTATACCTTGCTCTGAGCATCCCTAAAAAGTATAAAGCTGGGAACTCATATAGGATTGGTTGCAGTCAGGGACCTGTGTGTTTCTCCAGGTGCCTGCTGCACAGCTACACAAAAGGTGAATTCAGTACTGGAGGATTTTATTGTAATCACTAGGTCAGACTTCCCTGCCTTTTAACACATTAAGCTGGTATTGCTTGGCTGTACCTTGCTCTGCACCACCTCATCTCTTGGCACAGACTGAGCTCGTCTTTCCTCCTTGAGTTTTTCTCTCTTCTTTCTAAGGCTTCTTCCACGGTTAAAGCGCAAGACCTGAAGCAAGGTAGCATTTCCAATCAATAACATCATCACTTTTTCCACTGATGTCCTATTACAGAAACTGGGTAATGAGACAAGCGTATTTATTTGCTATTCCACAGAGCCTTTTTAGGGGGACACGTTCTTCTAGTTTGCCTTGCACATCAGTACCCAAGTGGGCATTTAAGGTGGTAGAACCCTAGCAACATTGTCTGGAACCCAACTGCAGCTCTGTGTGCACTCCAGGAGCTATCCCAGAACATTCCTGCCAAAGGGTGCTCTGAGGTTTGTTACTAATAAAGACATTTATAATGTACCTGTGGTGCCTTAGCAAGGAGAAGTGCAACGTCAGGATTATTATGCTGTCTAGCAACCTCTAGAGGAGTCTGACCTGCCTGAAAAGACAAAAAAAAATACATTATTTCCTTCAACTAGCATCAAAAAAAATAAATTGCTGAAATATCTACCCTAAAGTCAAAGAGTTGTGTGTGTGTTTGTATAAAATAATCAAGCATTTTAATTTACTTAATAGGTAATGTCTAAATATTATCAGCCAACATTTGAAAAATCTGCAGAAAATATCTTTGAAACATTAAGATAAAGAATCAAAGTAATTCTACCTGTACTTACATTGTTGACAATTGACCCATCGGCCCCTGCTTCCAGTAAGAGTTTGACCACCTTTTTATGATTTAATGCAGCAGCTACATGAAGTGCAGTATCGCCAGCCTGAAATATACGAAGTAGAATACAACATGCTAGCGGACATCTTTGATTTGTATGTACTGCATTTCCAGTTTCCTTGTGCCCCTTTATGGTTCATAGGTCCAAATGTAATTACATGACAACTGAACTTTAATAAGGGCTGATCAACAGAGAGGCAGACTAAGATTTGGGCTAAATCACATCATTTTGAGGAAGGCAGTGAGGGTTGGAATTAGCCACATTCCTATTAAATTAACTGATCCATGAGAATGTGCTCACAGAGGAAAATTATGCTGGAGACCCAAAAGCGCTTGGCCCAAATATGTCCGCAAATGCAGGGGTGCAACGTTGCTGAGGGCAGAATGTTATGGTGTATCCTCCTCTGTGACAGTTTTATAGGTTTGATTATCTGGACTTTGATGACCTGGTGGTTATGAACATACGAGCCACTTTTTGAGCTTGACAAGCTGGAAAACGAGCTTGGATAAACTGCAACAAGACAATTTGGTTTTTACTTGATATGTTGATGTTTCTTAAAACAACTCTTGGAACATAGCTACCTAAGTGGCTACACAGTATATACATGGTCAGAGCATTAGAGCATTCACTTCACCTCTAGACATGTACTGCAAGTACAAATGAAAAACAACTTGGGTACCACTGAACACATGCAACCACAGATAACACATGCTTGCCAGCAACAATTTAGGAGAATCTGGGACTGAAGACAAACATGTTAGAGGTCAGCTTTAGGCTGTCTGAGTAATATTGTGGAGTACAGGCAGAATGGTTTCTGCTTGCACCATGCTAATCCTAGTCAATATCATCACTCAGTAGCTCACAAGCAACTAAATTCATCCCCCAAAACAAAATTGCATATTAATGTATGAAATTGCATAGCCAATTTAATGTGGCTGAAACCCATTCAATTTTCTGTAATATTTTCCATTTGAAAAACAACATTGTACATACAAATCAGAAAACATAAGTATGATCCTGCACCATGCCATATACGGAAAGTGTCTCAGTAACATTAGATGGTTTGGTAAAGTACCATATAATTTACTTTCCTTAGCAGATTTATTAAAAAAAAATTTAATGCACTAAACCATTCTGTTGTACCACCCAGCTAAGCTGTTCAGTAGGAGCATCATTCAATTGTTTCCCCTATAAAATAAACCTGAATGGTTAGTCCTCATGTAGCTTAATCATTCCTTTGTACTTAACACAAGTTTTCCTTGAATTTTCCACATTTTTGCTTCCCACTAAAGCAATAAGGACCGGACAAATAGAGAATATACCACAAAATGTTTTTAAAAAATGTCATTTATGTAGCATCCTAAATCACCTTACAAACATTAATCAGTTCTGCCTCACTACGCCTCTGTAAGGCAGGTAATATGATCCCTATTATACCGAGGAGTAAACAGAGACACAAAGAGGTGAAGTGTCTTGTCCTGTGTCATCACTTCTAGTGACTCCTGCTCTAACCACTAGTTCACTTCTCTTTCCCATTTAAAAAAAAACAACACAGAACTATATTTCTATACAGCATAATAAATAGAAAATGTTATAAATTAGAAATGTAAATGCAGCAACATGTTCTGAAATGATAACAAACCACGGGCACACCATTTCTTTAAGGCTATTCTTAGAAGCCCAGGCATCTTTAGATTACAGTGAAATGCACATTAAAAGGGAGTATTTACAGTGGGCCCCATATGCAATCAATGGTCCCTCATTTCAATTGTTAGCCTTATAAAAAGGGTGCCTGGCTGCAGTGAATAGTTCATGCACTGACCTGGTTCTTTTCATGGACAGAACAGAAAGCACTGAGGAGTACCCTAATGATGGGCAAATGATTATAACGAGCAGCAACGTGCAAACAGGTATCTCCTGCCTGGAAACAGAAACAAAGCTCTAAGCATGTAATCACAATAGAAAAGCTAATGCTTGTCAGGGTGTTTGGGGATGAAATAAGCTATTTAACACTGAACTGGAGATGTGGTGAGTGACATAGAAGCATCTTAATTGTTTTTTGGGGTCAAATGGCTTAGCTGCTTTATACTAATTTTACCTCTGAATCTGTATGGAAAGCCAGTGAAACCAAATATCTGTTTCTGCTGTTGTACAATGGGGAAGTGCAGAGGATGTATCTCAAGGAAGCTATGGAAATTCTATAATGGATGCAAAACGCAAGGCCTCAAGCATTTAGAGTACTGTGCTCTTTTGCAGGCTCTGCTATGTTTAAACTCATGTATATCTAGCTCCAATTCTTTTGTTTTGTTCCTGTTTTATGCCAGAGCCCCAATAAAGAGAGGAAAGCAGTTTGAAAATTCAAAACTATATGAAGTTCTTTGGTTTGATAGACCCCACACAATGCATAGCCTGGAGGAGTGTCTCTGAAGAATTTCCTTGGACTCTTACGGAACCCTCTAAAGATTTCCACTTTTCAAACACAGGGGAGGACTCCACCTGCAGACTTCTATTACAGAATTTGGGTGGGGCCATCCTATGTCTTCAAAATGAGCAACCAAGAATAGCTTGCGGTCAGGTGCATGTAACAGCAGAAAACAATGTATACATCTTTCATTTTTCTATCCCCCTCCCCCTTCAAAACGGTTGTAAGTAATACCTTTATAAGTCTTATCACAAAACATTTTTAAAACCCACTGTTTAGTCATTTTGTTATTTTTCTCCCAGTCCTCATAACAAACAGAAAGGCAAAGTTTGATATTTTGAAAGCTGTATTTCCAGAAGCTGAAACAGAATAATCATTTTTAAAATTTATTTTTTAAGCTTACATTATTTTTGAGATCTGCCCGAGACCCTCCAAGTAACAAAACACGAGTACTTTGGGAATGGCTATTTTGGCAGGCCAAGTGCAGCGGTGTGTTACCTGCCTTAGGAAAGAGACAGAAAAATACAAAAGCCAACTTTAGAAAATTGACATAAATGAAAAAACAAAGCAAGCAAACACTACCACCCCCATCTCAATAAACAATGTGTCTCACTGCAGGATTTTAAACTTATAAAACTGTAAATGACTTCTGATCAGTCGCCTATGAAAAGTGAATTTGTAGCCTTGTTCCAGGCCACATCACAAAACCTACCCAAAAATATTGTTGGTGTTCTCAACGAAAAACTAGCTATGGCCTGAATGGGCATGGAAACAGAGCTACCCTCTCTGCCACAGAGATGTTTCCTCCAGGACACAGCAGACGCAGGTATTGGGAGTTTGGGGAAGTTTGCATTGTCACTGCCAGTGTTCAGAGAGCAAATGGGAGACTTCCATTTCCAAAATTATCAACTCTTGCAGAGCATCAAATTCAATTAATATTTTAAAAGCACCTAATTTAAATAAAGAAAACTCCCCATGACTTGTTAATCCTCAGTACATAGCCCCTCTTTCATATCTGGTAATTACATTGCCTAGATGACACTTTATTTTCCTAGAATTTTTCCCAAACCAATGCACTTAATTTGTTGCACTCACCTAAAATTTAACATTTTGAATTTAAAACATGTAACTATGAAACAAAAGATCTCTTGAAAGAAAAATTCCCTTCTCAGACTCAAAGCAGATTCCCTTCCTATCAGCTTCCCAGTCCTAACCAGGGAAAGCAGGTGCATCTTACAGCACCATGTCCTGGAGGTCTCCACATTCGTGCTCTGACAAAACAAGGTGGAAGTGAATTCTAGACCTCAGGATCTCTCATGGAATGCCCTGCTCTCCTGTTTACACCAGGAGGGGGCTGTCAGCTCACATATGCATATATGTGTGTGTTTGTGGGCACGGTGTGAGTAAATTTGCACATGGGTTCCATCTGTCTTATAAATGTAATTCCTGTTTCTTTGCACAAAGAAACATGCTGCTCCGTGGCTTTGTACTTTAATTCCTGAACGAAAGTATGTTTGAAGTCCTGTGGTCTGTTAGATAATCAAGGGTCAAAGCTATTTCCAGTCTATTAGGGTAGTTATGGAAATCAACACATGCATATATAATGGGGGCAGAGTGGTGGTTTTAGGCTGTAGAGAGCTTGTATGTTTACAATGCATGAAAGTCTTCAGGCAGAAATAGGAAAAGAACTTGGTGAGTTACTAAGGGTCCAGAGAAAAGCAAAGATGAGTTTTGTTACAGGTGGAAGTTCCCATGTGGACAAGTTTGTGCGTTTATTCTTCTGAAGGGCTGAGGGGCCTGAGAGTTTAGGTCTTGTCTACACCAGTGAGGCAGGGTTATTTCATACTAACCACAATTTTTTGTTTGGTTTTTTTTTCAATAAAATGGGCTGTGTCCACATGACACAATTCTTTTTCCAAATTAACTGGCTAGTTAGTGCAAATTGGACAATCCACTTTGAAAGTGGCTTGAGTTCATTTTGGAGTAAGTTAGTGCAGAAGAAGGTTTGTGTGGACACATCTGCATTCTAGATTAATTTTTCAGTCCCTCCAATGGTATCCCTGACTGCATTGCTTCAGTCCGTGCTGGCTGACAGCAGTTTGAAAATGGGCTGACTTGCAAAAGACATATGAACCCTGGGATACGAGGAAAGGAATCCTGGAAATTTGCTGCTGTGAATCCCAAGTCACAGACTTCCAGTGGCTTCAGGTAGGTATCCTATAATGCACCATCAGAAAAATCCCAGAATACAGAGTCCAGCAGCGGGACAAAGCACCATGGGATACCTGCCTGATATGCCGAGAGCTTATTTCAAAAGAAGTCAGTGCTGCGTGTGCACGTGTGCCAAAGGCGGCACGTGAGCTGATTTTCTGTGGCACTCACACTGCCCAGGTCCTGGCCACCAGTCCAGGGGGCTCTGCATTTTAATTTAATTTTAAATGAAGCTTCTTAAACATTTTAGAAACCTTATTTACTTTACATACAACAATAATTTAGTTATATATTATAGACTTATAGAAAGAGACCTTCTAAAAACGTTTAAATGTATTACTGGCACGCAAAACCTTAAATTAGAGTGAATAAATGAAGACTCGGCACACCACGTCTGAAAGGTTGCCGACTCCTGCTCTAATCATTGTCTCTTTATAAATATCAGCGGATGGCACTTGTGTTCAATCCTATACCACAAGGAGAGCGCATATATGATTAGCCACATGCTCTTATCCTGAAATGCAACATGAACTGAAACTAATCATGAGAAGGAATTAAATAAAGTAGCAGTCTGGGTAGGCAAATAATCCATTTCTTCTGCTGTTTGGTGGCTTGTATAAATTAATTGAGTCTAGAGGCCAAATCCATTCTCCTCCACAGGGTAATGTGTCATTCAGTCAAGACACCCTGGATTCTCAGGTGTAGGTCAGCAGCTTGTAGACTGGCAATAAGTAATTATCACTTGTCAGGTTGTCCTGGCTGCCAGGCAATCTGATTTTTTCTAGTATGAATGTTTATAACAGGATCTTGTCAGAGCCTAAACCCTGACTACTGCTATGCTTTGTATTTTGTCATGCTGTTAGAACCACTGTGTTGAATCTTCAGGAGCATAAGAAGTTGAGAAGCATCCAAAGAAGCCAGCTTTGATGAAGTGAAAATAGGATTGAATTGTTAAGTAAAGTTAGGAAAATTCTTTATTGCCATTGGAAGCAGAAGCAGGGCGTGTGCATGTTTGAACACTGACATGCTACGCTTTGGGTTCTAACAGCGTGCCTTTGCCAACCTACTGTATTCATACACTTTTTAAGAGAGGTCTGTCTCAGAATGTCTTGCAGTTTATGCATCATTCATAGCTTTTATGCAGCATTCATCCTTTTAGTTAAAATCTTCTAATGCACATGGCACCCAAGTAAACAGAGTAGCAATTCTTATATTAACACATACATTCACTCACACTTTCATGGTTCTGGATGTTGGAAAAAGTTCTATTGCCTGATATTTGTAACTATGTGAGTTATCTAAAGAATGTCTAATATACATAAATATGAGCACCTGGAAATCAAACTCAAAGCCTAATATAAAAGAAGGGATGCTATAAATCAAGTGAAACAGCATCATAAAATTATTTTGTTTACAGATTACAAAGTAACCATAAACAGTCTGATTGCATATGGGGGCTGTTCCTGTCCTATGTCAATATAGTATATAGTTTTACTCATACTCATTTTTATACCCATGTGTCCTTTCTTCTCTTTTCTTTTCTCTGTTAATATTCATTGTATAGTTCAGTTTTACAGATTATAGTTCTTTTGAACTGTTGGCTCATTTCATAGGTTTATAGACATGTTTACTGAAATTGTATGGAGCATTTTTTAAAGGAAAATTACAAGATAAAATAAGTATAGTAGCTCTAAATTCCTGTTGCCTGTAACAACACATAGTGATGTCCATGCAATCTGACTGCTCAACTGGCTGAACATTCCAAACCCTAATTTAACGTATATTGCCCCTTGCTGTTTTTCAGATTATTCCATTAACCTTTTGACTAGTGGGTGGGAAAAAAAATCTCCCAAGGGTATTTCATTTTGATCTTAGTAAAATTGTTTATGCCATGGTATATTGCACCAATTTAGAATATAATTTTACAGTCCTCATTTGGTACCCTATGTTTGTGTTATAAAATATCTTGTTTGCAATTCTGGTGGGTCATATATTCAGTTCTCCTGAATTGAGCATAAGATATTATAATACAAAAACAGAGACACTTAAGAGTTCCTCACAAATTTTTAACAAGACTAAATCCTGGTACATTAATGGAAACATTATAACAAAAGATATACTGTTTTCCTTCTTTTGTGGTTTATGTGTTCATTTGACTGTAATTTCTGAGCAATTGGATTTTAATGCTATTTCCCTATTAGTTCAATTAATATTCATTTTAATCATGCCCATTACAATGAATCCACTCAATATAAATGAGGACACAGTAGAGGTTTCCATAAGAATTCCAGTGTTCTTCAGCCATAATTAATGTATCATTCAAAGTATTACTGAGCGCCTCCTGTGTCAGCTGTCAAAAAACAAAATTTCCTAATGTTTCTGGTGGAATCATCCAGGCATAATTAATTCAAAGAGAATGAGAAATCCCACTAGGAACTGGACCACCACCTGTTAAGAAATGCCATTACCAGAAATCACCACCAATGAGAAACAGCCATTTTACATCAGAACTGAAAGCTCTTTCTACATGCATCTCACCTTGTTTCTGGCAAGAACATTAGCTCCTGCTTTAACGAGCAGTTTGGCAGACTGACTGAATCCATGCCAACATGCTTCATGAAGCGCTGTATTCCCATCCTGAAGAGCACACACACAAGAGCAGCAGTTTAGAGTGTTGTGTCCACACATACAGGAATGTTACATTCAGAATGTAGGTGCTGTAACCCTGTTTGGGCATTAAAAATCGTTTCCCTTTTCTTGCTCTCTAATTCTGTTTGGGGTTAGGCATATGTATGCTAGACTGAGGCTTAAACAACTTCCATGGGCATCCTCCTACTTTCAACCCTCCCTGCCTCTACTTCATCAACCCCTGAGTTTCTAACCAAGCATAACATTATACTGACGTGTGTGCAGTATGTGCTCCATTGCTTTTCAATGGTTAGAATTAGACCTGTTCATGTGTTTGTGATTGACTTGTCTTCCAGTTGCTGTCACAGAAAGACTATAAGCCCTAAAGATAGTGACAGCTAATCAAGAATTGTCCTGTAGTGACCTGTATTTGGAACAAAAGGTGATGGGGATTCTCTATGAAGTTCCATACAGTATGGTTTAACTGATGACTGTGGTGGTGTTTAAATAGAATCATAGAAATGGAGGGCTGGAAGGGACCTTGAGAGGTTATCTAGTGCAACCCACTGCACTGAGACAGGACCAAGTAAACCTAGATCATCCCTGACAGGTTGTGCAATCTGTTCTTAAAAGCCTCCAATGATGGAAATTACACAACCTCCCTTGGAAGCCTGTTAGAAAGTTTTTCCTAATATCTAACCTAAATCTCCATTACTTCTTGTCCTCCCTTCAGTGCAGATCAAGAACAACTGATCACTATCATTTCTATACCAGCTCTTAAAATATCTGAAGACTTATTAGGTCTCCACCCTCAGTCTTTTCTCAAGACTAAACATGCCCAATTTTTTTAACCTTTCCTCATAGGTCAGGTTTTCTAAACCTTTTATAATTTTTCTTGTTCTCTAGATTCTCTCCAGTTTGTCCACATCTTTCTTAAAGTATGGCACAAAGTACTCCACGTGAGGTCTCACGAGTGCTGAGTAGAGTAGAACTATTATCTCCCATGTCTTAGGGCTGGTCTACACTGGGGGGGGGGGGGGGGGATCGATCCAAGATACGCAACTTCAGCTACGCGAATAGCGTAGCTGAAGTCGAAGTATCTTGGATCGAATTACCTGGGGTCCAGACGGCGCGGGATCGATGGCCGCGGCTCCCCCGTCGACTGCGCTACCGCCGCTCGCTCTGGTGGAGTTCCAGAGTCGACGGTGAGCGCGTTCAGGGATCGATATATCGCGTCTTAACGAGACGCGATATATCGATCCCGGATAAATCGATTGCTACCCGCTGATACGGCGGGTAGTGAAGACGTACCCTTTCATACGACACTCCTGTTAATACACCCCAGAATGATTTTAGCCTTTTTTTGCAACTGCATCACACTGTTGACTCATATTGAATTTGTGTTCCACTATAACCCCTAGGTCCTTTTCAGGCAATACTGCTGCCTACCCAGTTATTCCCCATTTTGTAGTGGTTTTTCATTCCTACATGTAGTACTTTGCACTTGTCTTTATTTAATTTCATCTTGTTGAATTGAGACCAATTCTCCAATTTGTCAAGGTTGTTTTCAATTCTAATTCTCTGCTCCAAAATGCTTTCTACCCCTTCCAGCTTGGTGTCATCTGCAAATTTTATAAGCACACTCTCTACTTCATTATCCAAGTCATTAATGAAAATATTGCTTAGTACCAGACCCAGAACCGGCCCCTGTGGGACCCCAATAGATATGCTCTCCCAGTTTGACAAGAAACCATTGATAACTGTTCCTTAAACCCTATTATCCTCTTTCAAATTGATTAACAATTTTTTCCAGTATCTTTCCAGGTATCAAAGTTAGGCTGACTGGTCTGTAATTCCTTGGGTCCTCTTTGTTCCCCTTTTTAATGGTAGGGCAGGGGCGGGCAAACTTTTTGGCCTGAGGGCCGCATCGGGTTTCGTAAATTGTATGGAGGGCCGGTTAGGGGAGGGGGTCGTGGCCCGCCCCCCACCTCCTATTTGCCCCCTACTACCCCCCTTGTTCCCTGACAGCCCCTCTGGGACCCCTGCCCCATAAACACACCCTTGCTCCCTGTCCCCTGACTGTCCCCAGACCCCCGCCGCCCCATCCAACCCCTCCTCTCATTCCTGATGGCCCCCCGGGAACTCTTCCCCATCCAACCACCCCTTCTCCCTGTCCCCTGACCGCCCCCGGAACTGATGCCCATGACTGCCCCCTGCCGCCCCATCCAACCCCCCCCTCCTTCCTGACTGCCCCCTGGGACCCCTGCCCCAATTCAACCCCGTTTCCCCCCCGACCACCATCCACACCCCCGTCCCCTGACCACCACCCCGAACTCCCCTGCCCTCTATCCAACCCCCACTGCTCCCTGCCCCCTTACCATGCTTCCTGGAGCACCAGTAGCTGGCAGTGCTAGAGCCGGGCCGCCCGGCTAGAGCCGGGCCACGCCACCACCACCACGCAGCACAGAGACCAGGTCAGGCCAGGCTCTGCAGCTGTGCTGCCGCAGGAGCTCACAGCCCCGCCGCCCAGAGCATTGCGCCTGCGGCGGAGCGAGCGAGCTGAGGCTGCGGGGGAGGAGAGACAGCAGGGGAGGGGCCAGGGGCTAGCCTCCCGCCTCCCGGGCCAGGAGCTCGGGGGCCGGGCAGGACGGTCCAGCGGGCCGTAGTTTGCTCACCCCTGTGCTAGGGGAACATAGGTACTATGTTTCCTCTTCTCCAGTCCTCTGGGACCTCAGATGTCCTCCATGAGTTCTCAAAGATAATCACTAATGGTTCTGAGATTGCCTCAGCTATTTCCTTAAGTACCTTAGGATGAATTTCACCAGGCCTGCTGACTTGAATACATATCATTTATCTAAATATTCTTTAACCCATTCTTTCCCTATTTTGGCTTGCTTTCCTTCCCCATATATACATGGCAATGGGTTTTTACACTGCATAGCTGAGAAATGCAGTGAATTCTCACCAGTGCACATACATTTGTGCTACAGGACTGAAGGCAAAAAATAAGATCTGGGGGTGAAAAGGGTATTCAAATACCATCCCGGAGAGGGGTAAGGGTCCTATCATACTTTTTGCTTTCATTTTGGTGCTGGGTCTGCAGACACCAAGGAAGTTCAAGGGCTGGGGAGAAGACTCTCCCGAAACTTCATACAGGTGGCTAGTGAAGCAATCCCCATGGAAGGCTTTTGCTTTATAGTTTTGGGTGTCGCCCTCTAAAATGGACAGCCTGGAACTCAGCTTCTGACCTAAGCAGAGAAAGAGTGTGAGTGTGTGTATGTCGTAGATATTTGCTTTTATTAGTAGCCTTATCAAAAATGTGGATTAAATAAAATCTGAAGTAGAATATGAGCTTTCGCGTATAGACTTACTTAGCTCATGTTTTCTCTACAGTCCAAAGCACTTCCTAGAGAATCAATATTGCAGCACTACCCTATGTATTGTTGCACCCAGAGTACTATTTAATTCGATGCTCTATCTGATCAGTCCAGAAATATATTGGGAGTCAACTTGACTGGGTAGTGGTACATTATGTTACCAAGCAACAAGCCCATCACTTTTTATTGCCCTATCTGGACACATATATATATTACTTAGTTGGGTAGCAGCACCTCTGACTATATCAGCTAAATCACTTCCAGTTGCAAATGACAAAGAAATGATTCCCTGCCTAATGAGCCAATGAGTAATGATACCTCTGAGGAGGGATCAACATGGTTCCTTCACAGACATTCAGTTCATATCTTTACTTAACAAATAGCACTGCTCAGCCTCCACTGGACTAAGTTTTCTTAGTAGCACTACATGCTGCCTCACTAGCTGGCTGATTCCCAATATGTTTCCTTTGAAGCCTGTGGTCTTTATCATATTGCCAGCATGAGGAGAAAGTCAGACTCCTGGCTCAGAGATGATCAACTTACCAGTATGTCAAATGTGAGTAAAACAGGAGTATAGTTCCAAAGGGAAGTAGGGTTTCTTATCTGCATAATTGCTATTAAATTGTTTACTCCAGAGTAAAAATTCTAAACAGCATATTCCAAAGAATGCTAATATTACAATCTAGTGCAGTTATTATCCAACAGGTCGTCTCATTACCTTGTCTTGTCTGTCCAAAGCACACCCCTCTTGAATGAGAGTTGCTATTACATCTGTATTTCCTACAACAGTAGCCCGGTGCAAGGCTGTCTGATCACCCTGTAAAAAGAAGCAATTTATTTTAATCAGTGCCTGTCCCACCTAATTTTGACTCCATATAAATATACACACACACATACTTTATACAGATATACACACGTCCCATATACTGAAACTATATTTACATCACACATATCATTCAAATACTGGTTATTGTTGAAAGCAATACCAATAAACTACAATCATTAAGGTTTCCAAGAGTAATGGAACCATTATATGGTTTACTATTGCAGACCAACAGTTTACTACCTTTAATTCCTGAAAACACCCTCAGCTCATTGTTATAACTTCTCACCAGAAGACTATACCAGGTGCAATACGGGGGTTACTTAGCACCTAGTTTTAAAATTATTACAGCACTAATAGATAGCCATTTTAACATATTAATTTTGGCTCCATACTTCCAAGGACCCACAATATCTGTAGGGAAAAAAAGGGCATAGAATTAAGGTCTCTTAGGCCTGGTCCACACTAACCCCCCACTTCGAACTAAGATACGCAACTTCAGCTACATTATTAACTTAAGTCGAAGTACCTTAGTTCGAACTTACCACGGGTCCAGACGTGGCAGGCAGGCTTCCCCGTCGACTCCACGTACTCCTCTCGCGGAGCAGGAGTACCGGCGTCGACGGCGAGCACTTCCGGGATCGATTTATTGCGTCTAGACAAGATGCGATAAATCGATCCCAGAAGATCGATTGCTTACCGCCAGACCTGGAGGTAAGTATAGACGTACCCCTAGTTGTATCTCATCACATTGGTCTTCCATGATCTTATCTTTGTTCATTCTCTGCAGCTATTTTGAGTCTGTGGTGCTAAAACAAATTCCATGATCTCAGCCACACAGTGAGAGAGAGAAGACTTCCACAGTACCATACAGGAGACCCGGATCTCATTACCAATCAGAGCCTTTCGCTTCCCAGACTGGGAATCCTGTACAGTCCAGCTCACCTACATAGTGTTTGCCAAAACACATGAATAGAAGAAATGTGGAATGTATACAGACGGGGAAAGTCTGGAGACAGCGAGAAGTAATAATCACAAAAATGACTTGTCTGATACAATCAATAAGCAGATAATGACAGACTTTAATAAAACACTAAAAACTGAAGATTACCATGTTTTTGTCATACTTGACTGCAAGAATTTAGATCCAGATAACTGAATATAGTTGGGGTAATTGAATAATTGAATAGTTTGCTCCTATACAGAGAGTGCTAGACAACTGGCAAATGAGTTATAAATTGCTCTTAAGGGGGCTGGTTTTTTCTACTGAGATTGAAGACGTTATTAATTTCTACAGCAGTATTGCCAACCCCAAGCATTAAAAAATGCTCCCAATAAAAGATGAAATTGGTTTAAAATCATGAGGCTGATTTTTAAAATAATACATTTTGGGTTAATTGTATTTCTTTTCTGTGTTTTGTGCCTTCAGGGCTCATGTTTTCAAGCTTTTCTCCACTACCATGAAAGCTAGAATTTTTTTTAAACAAAAGCTAAGATTCTCATATATTTACATGGCTCCAGGATCTGAGGCCTTAAGAAAAACACCAAGTATCGCAAGAGTTGGCAACACTGAGTATTTTAAATATGTCTGAACTCTTCCATATTTTCCTTAAATTAAAGCCAAAATAAAAAAAAGTAATCAAACCGCCCTAAACTGAAATAACTCTAAAAGACTATATCTCATTACAATTGGATGGGTCATGTATTTATTGACAACTATTATTATGCAGCAACCACATGCTCAGAGTCTAACTGACTGCCATATTTGTGATCGGAATTTTCTCCAGGTCAGATTGGCAAAGACTCGGGGGGGGGGGGTGGTTCGCCTTCCTCTGCAGCATGGGGCATAGGTCATTGCTGGTTTGAACTAGAGTAAATGGTGAATTCTCTGTAACTTGAAGTCTTTAAATCAAGATTTGAGGACTTCAGTAACTCAGCCAGAAGTTATGGGTCTATTTCAGGAATGGGTGGATGAGGTTCTGTGGCCTGCAATGTGCAGGTGGTCAGGCTAGATGATCATGATGGTCCCTTCTGGCCTTGCAGTCTGTGAGAGGATTCAACAATGTCACAGCATTCTAGGCTGCCACCGATATTGCTAATGCAGCATATTATTAATTTGAGTAGTATGAATTATGCACAGACCAGTTTATCCTAGCATTAAAATAGAAAGAAATCCACCATTTACTATTGCTATGACATGTTTACAAGGGCAAAACTGTGAAAGACATGATAATAAAGTATACAGTGAAACAGCATTTGCCTATGGTGTAGGAAGCTGTGAGAACTGTGGTGACTACGTATGGTTACTCCACCTTAAAGGTCTGAAACATTCTGTGTGACAGAGTTCAAATGGGAGACAAGAATGGAATGGACCCAGTGTAGCTTTAAATAAGGATCTTCTCATAGTACTAACTCAATTCATTTTTGTTGTTACATTATTTTTTCTTATTTCTATCCTGACCCAATTAAAGTAATTGCAGTTAATTAAACAGTCATTTAACTTATTGGCTTTTGGGAGATAACAGCTACTCCTGTGAACATTTCACTTTAATTAAAAATAAACCAAATAGCTGAAAAGCAGATAACCTCACTTTTCACGGCTGCAGCAGCTGAGCCTGCTTGGGACCAAGCCATTCTCCAAGCACCCCACTCTGCCACCAGGCAACATGGGCCAGCTTGCTTAGGTTGTCTCCAGGTACTGTAGTGAGAGCATTCTCCAAACACAAAGTACTCACTGAGCA
Organism: Emys orbicularis; assembly: GCF_028017835.1. Lineage (NCBI taxonomy): Eukaryota > Metazoa > Chordata > Testudines > Emydidae > Emys > Emys orbicularis. The sequence continues at coordinate 72,106,428 of NC_088685.1, read as the reverse complement.
AGGCATTGAAGGTTGGATCACAGAAATGTAAGTGCCACATCTGCTCAGATTTGAATTAAACTATGACCCTAATCATATTCCGCTCAAAGGCACAAAGAAACTAATTTTACTCAAAGGTTCTCAGTCATTTGCAGGACCCCTGATATTATATGAGACTTCTCCTTGAGTTATTGAGCACCTCAGAGATATATATTATACTGACTACATATATTGTTTTAACCTGTCTCTCCCCCCATTTGTAGAATTCTAGTGAAACTATTTTGTCTTTTAGGACAGAGCTAATATCAGGATGCCTTTATATGGTCAACTGCAAATTTTTGTTTGGTTGCTTTATTTTGTGCATCAGCTTCTCTCTGCAAGTGCAGAGTCTGAGCTTTCAAAGCAGTGTAATCACTGACTCACATTTCTCTTTCTGCATTTACATTTTTCACATTGCTATTTTTTAATAAAAGGAAGAGATAGGCAATGTCTCCAAACAGCACTTGCCTGAGCCCTGCTTTTAACAGTGTGCATTGTAGAATGCGTCACAGGATACTGTTCTGGAGATTGTGAGAAAAACAATACCTATAGTGCATATTGATTTTGCAGACAATCAATTAAGTGTATAAATCTGAAGCAAACACTTTATGATCTTGTTTGTAAGTGACTTGCTTACAAGGGAGTTTGCAGACAACAAGATCAGTAAAAATGAAAAAAGAACAACAGTGCTGTTATACAGATGTGACCTTTACCACTATGATGGAGAGGAGATTTGCCTGAACTGAAACACTTAGGAGCTAGATTCACCAGGGGACTGAGCATTGCCACACCTAAGGCCTGGTCTACACCTAAAAATTAGATTGGCCTATCTACATCGCTCAGGGCTGTGAAAAATTTCACACTCTCTGCGACATAGGTCAACCTACACCCATAGGTGCAGGTAGGTCAGAGGAAGAATTCTTCCGTTAACCTAGCTACTGCCTCTCGGAGAGGTGAATTAACTACGGCGATGGAGAAACCCTTCCGTCAAGGTAGGAAGCATCTACATTACAGAGCTACAGTAGCACAACTGCAGCACTATGTCTGTGCTGCTGTAGTGTAGACATGGCCTAACGTTTAGGCACCTTGTCAAAGTGGAGGGATCTGGCCTGTCCACTTTTCGCCACGGGCCCGGTCCCCTGCCCCTCCTCTTCCCCCTGAGGCCCCGCCCCCGGCCAGGCCGGAAGCTGGACCCTGGCTTGGGTCAGAGGCCTGGGGAGCCTGGGCAGCTGTGGACCCTCCACCTGCCCAGGGTGTGGGGGCCCGAGAGCAGCCCCCGGCCCGTGTTCCCACTCCTTGGGCCCCCGCCCAGGGCAGGTGAAGGTGTCCGCGGCTCTCCAAAGCTGCCCAGATGACTCTTACCATGGCCTGGCTGTGGCTCTTCAGCCCGAGGCTCTGCCCCCAGGCCAGGCCAGAAGCCGGAGCCGGGTTATGCTAAGAGCCACATGGGCAGCTGTGGGGAGCTGCGGACTCTCCATGTGCCCTGGATGGGGGTCTTGGGGTGGGAACACGGGCTGGGGGCTGCTCTCAGGCCCTTCACCCAGGGCAGGTGGAGGGGCCTGGGCTCCCTAGCCGGACTCCAGCTTAGCTGGTGGGCGAGGCCTCAGGGGCAGGACCATGGAGGGGGTTGGGCCTCATGGCCCTCTCCCTCTTTTAGGAAGAATCCATCATCCCTGCCTTGTCTCCTAGTGGAATTCATAATCTTGAGTTTGGGACCCAGGCTCCCTATACAATGCAAGAGGAGAGTTAGGCACCTAAGAATGGGATTCAGAACAGCCAGCATGCTGAGAGGGAGCTACATAAGCCAGCCACCAGGAAATGCCGGGGAGAGGGGTGTGGCCTAAGCCCCATTCCTCAAGGGGAGTTAAACCAGGGGGAGGTACCTATTTCCACTCAGGATTCCCAGCCATGAACCCACTCCTGGGTGTTCCCAAGCCAGGTTAGTGTTTTTTCATGAAAAAGTGAGGAGGAGGTGGTGCACTCCTAGCAACCTTTTGTCCACTGGCTAAAACTCTCAGCCAGGATGTTGGAGAACCAGGTTCAAATCCCTACTCTTGAACTTGAGTCTCCCCTCTACAAGAAGAGTGCCCTAATCACTGGGAAACAGGTTATCCTGGGGCAAGTGTCTCTCAGCCTTTCCTGTTGAAGCTGTTCCACTTTGTATAAATAATTAAAGGTTCACTGGGGAAGGGGACTTGCACGTGCACCTCCCAGGGGAGAGCCCAAACCACCGGTCAATTTTCTCTCTCCCCCCCACCCCCAAGGAATATTTAAAGTATTTTTATGCAATGGAACATTCCCAAAAGGAGAAACTGAGCAAGCCCTGGGAGGTGGGAAACTCAAGACACAAGTTCAAGACCCTGCTCCAGGAAGGCAAAGGGGGGATTTAAACCAGAATCTCCCACATCCTGGATGAGTGCCGTAACCACTGGGCTAAAGGCAGCCATCCTTGCTCAGAGCACAGCTACCAGACTGGACCCTGAAGGCAAGATAGGCAAGGGAGCACCTAGTTTGTAAATCCCACTCGTGCTTCAGCATGATCTAATCAAGGCACTTCACTTCTTCCCTTATCTACCAGCACCCCAACAGTCACATTCTCTTCTTTACTGCCTCCATCAATGCTATCATCTCCTTTAAGGATGAAAGATTGGATACTCCTTCCAATCTCACTTGTTGCCTCCTCCCACCATTCTATCTTGCTGTTTACACCATTCACTGCCCAAGTGGGTCAAATTATTTGTTGTGAACAAATTATCCTGCCATGGGAGTGCTGAATTAAAAAAAAAAATCAATAGCAAGATAATCATCTTCAGTCCTGAGACAAAACTGCTAAGTTTGGAAAGTTTTAACCTTTGAAATCAAAGAGTGAACAGTAATGTTTCTTTAGCATATTACTAATTAAAATTGTAATTTTTAAAATACGGAAAATGATATCAGTAAGACCACAGGACTCCTAATAGCATATGAGTATTTCAATATTCTAAAGTAGCTGAATCAGCCAATCAGGGCTTCCAAGCATTGTTGTGAACTTGCTATTCTCTTCTCCCTTGCTAAACAGAGAGAATCATCATGAAATCACAATAATAAGCATTTTACTCTTGGACAATAGTGATAAAAGGCCAGCAGAAATGATCAAGGCAAGAAAGTATAAACATAACTAAAGGAAATTAAAAAGTCCGTTATTGGAACTACAGAAAGCACTTTGCATATTTACATTTTGGTTGAAATAATTTTAAACTTTGGGTTATGGCCCATTTGTGTTAGTTTCTTCAACTTAGAATTTTTATAATGACATACTTTCCATTGAGATAGTCAGAAAGCTTTCAGTGGGACGCCAAATGAGGGGTAGATAATTTTTATGCAAAGCATCAAGAATGAAACCCAGCCATGCAACCATGCACTGTTTTAGGAACTCTAACATGCCAAACTGCCAATCCAAGATTTTACATGCAGCCATGTCAGAGGGAAGCTCAAGGCAAGATTGATGCACAAGATTTCTAACCTCCTTCTCTCTTTCTGATCTTCTAGGTTCCTTTCTAGCCTTTCTCCTCTGGTTTTTCTCATCTTTTTCTTCCTTGATTCCTTTCACCAGGGCAACTTTCTCCTTGACTATTTCTGAAGTATGTGCTGTATGAATACTCATTGACCAATCAGAGATTGCATTAGCATTCCAGTAAGAGTTTGCAGGATTGGCAGGGAGAAGGAAAGAATTAGTTCCTGGAGTTGCATACTCTACAGAGCTGGTTTCCACAGGTTGAAATTCATAATAATCCCACTCCAGGCCACTGGAGGTCATTCTTCAACTAATTCTCATGTCTCTTAGTGTTTTAAAGTACTTCATCTGCAGAACATGAAGTTAGTATTTTAATCTCTCCACAACATTTAGAATTATCCACTTCTATTCGCCATGCGGCAGATGAAAAGTTAGTTCTTGCATTTATGCATTAGCTAGAGATATTCAGCTCAAAATTAAAATTTTGTTATTGGAGTCCCCCTATCTTTTTAAAAAATGAAATAGAACATGGATCAGATTTTTAAAGTTGTGGAAGGATAATTTGCACATGTAATCGCAATAATTCTGCATAAAAATGGAAAATTAGACATTTAAAAATATTTTTAATAAATTATCTGATTATTTCCCCCATGCGTTATTTAAAAATCTAACTGTATATTTATGAATAATATTAATGAAATGGATGTTAATTGTCAATATTAGATGCTGAAATCCATCAGTGCCAACAGAACAAAGGGTTTCTTCCTCAGTTTCTGATACACAGTAACAGTGACTAAAAAGCAATAGAAACATCTCTGTGTGATGCAAGTAAAAAGTGTGCAAAAATGGATTGTACTAAGGGAATTTATAGGCAGGCTGCTTTTTTACCATCTGAAAGCAAAGCAGACATATTTTAGCTAACACATTTCATCTCAGGCAGTCCTGTGACAATCCCCAAGTTGGGAATTTTATTCTCTTTCCCTCTTTTCCCTAAGAAACAAATCCAAACAGCACCACTCAGAATGCACAACAATTCTTAGAGCTCTCATTATATTCAGAGGAGATATCCAGTGTAATACAAGGGGACCCAAAAATGGAATTCAATTCTATGAACATAGGCTTTACAACATAACCACATTTCTAGTTTGTTGTTAAAATTAGTTACAGTGCTTCGTACAGCATCACACTGTGGTGAACCAGGACTTGGTGGAAGTTACAGGAAAAGTGAATGAACTGAATAGATTAATCTGCAGAGGAGTAAGACTCACTCTTTGGCTGATGTAATGATAAATTCAGATTCACAATTTTCCCAGCATGCCTACTTTTATCAGTTTCTTCAGAATGCAATGTTAGATGTACAAATAGCACAGATTTTGTGATAACAGCATTCAAAAAATGCCAGTCCCACTCAGAAAATAGTTCATTTTCTTTCCCCTCTCCTCCCCCCCATAAAATCCCACCTGGTAAATAATTGGCATAACTTGGATTCCCAGAGTAGTTACCTTACTTACAGGAAAGCTGACTGTACTTATATATTTTCTGTAATTTCTTTATAACAACAATACTCTGCACTAACTGTGCACATCACCATTCATGGGGAGGATCTGAAAACACTTGACAAATATGAATTAATCAAGCCCCCCGATACATCTGTATAGCAGGTCTTAGCCCTATTTTACAGAGACGCAAACTGTTGCAATGAGAGGCTAGGAAATGGAATTACTGACTCAAGAGCCTTAGTACAAGAGTGGTTGCAGAAAAATAAAGGTTACAAGCCTGCCAGAGACTACCCTAAGGCTAGGTCTACACTACCCGCCTGAATCGGCGGGTAGAAATCGACCTCTCGGGGATCGATTTATCGCGTCCCGACGGGACGAGACAATCGATCCCCGAATCGACGCTCTTACTCCACCAGCGAAGGTGGGAGTAAGCGCCGTCGACGGGAAGCCGCAGAGGTCGATTTTGCCACCGTCCCTACAGCGGGGTAAGTCGGCTGCAATACGTCGAATTCAGCTACGCTATTCGCGTAGCTGAATTTGCGTATCTTAAATCGACCCCCCCCTGTAGTGAAGACGTAGCCTGAGTTTCAATGTCAGTGACAGCTGGAAATAGAACCCAGCTGTCTAATGGTGAGATTTTTCAAGATATTTAGACACCTAAAGATTCAGATAGATGTGTGGCGGGAGTTTCAAAAGCACCCAATGGGAGTTAGGCACCTAGGTGCTTTTGAAAAAAATCACACTAGGTGCCTATCTGCATATTCAGGCACCTAACACCTTTAAAAATCTGGCCCCTAATGCCTAGTCCTGCATTCTAAGCACCATAGCACATGGCCTTGCTGACCACTCCCTGCGAGAGATCCTAAATAGTGCAACTATGCGGACATCGCTCAGGTCAGGTCTACGCTACACACTTACTTCAGTATAACCACATTGATCAGGGATATGAAAAATCCACCCCCCTGAGCAATGTAGTTATACTGATGTTAAATTCCGCCCCCCTCTCTCTTGCCCTGCCATGTAGACAGCGCTATGTCAGCGGGAGAGATTCCCCCACCGATGTAGCTACTGCCTCTCATGGAGGTGGAGTAACGAAGCTGATAGGAGAGCTCTCTCCTGTTGGCTTCCAGCATCTTCATCAAAGCGCTGCAGCATTTATAGAACAGACCTCTTGGGTCAGAGACACAAGTAACAATGTTAAGACTCCTGGGAGCAGGGTCATTACTCCTATCCCAAGTTGGAGCACCACAGAAAAAATTAGAGGCAAAATTACAGTCTGTTAACAGGAGTTAGCAATGAATCTGGACAAGTTTATTTCAATCTGTTAAAAACAATTCAGCCTAACTCCTTGTTTGTCAGAGTGAGAGACCTAAATTGATTATGCAAATAATTCCAATGTCTCCTCATCTAAGCAACGTTTTCCCTAGCATTCAGCTCTAGCATTATCATTGTTTTTATAGAAAAACTGAGAAATACAAATGATTTACTTTTTACTTTTTGAAAACTATCATTTGCTAATTGTAAGGATGATCACAAATAACTTACCCTATTCATTTATCATCCCATGTTATGTGAGACAGGGGATAACTCATACTGCAAGCATTACACTGGTAGCCAATTTGCTGTGGTACTGTACAGTACTTCAGGCCAATTGCTCATTTTTCTATGCTCTCTGCAGAAGAGCTTCTGCATTTTGAAGTCCTCTCTGTTGCAAACATTCCTGGCAGATTATATCATGTAAAGTGTTTCAATGGGGCACCTGTATGGCACAAATGTGCTCGTATTTCCATGTATGTATCAAATTGCAGGCAACATCCTCTATTACTACTCACTCAGGCCTAGAGTAGAAAGGCATCTTTTAATGCTCTGCTACAGCTTGAAAATAAGGACCAAGCTATTCATCTAAAACACTAAATTTTACTATGACTCTGATACAGTTTTACTTGTTATGCTTCAAAATTAGAATAGATGGGAGACTGATTCTGTTCTAATTTCACCCCCACCTTTAAGAAGCAAAACTCTAGTTCTGTTCAGAAACTGAATCATTGATTGGAAGAGCAGGCCCCTTGGTATAAGAATGGTTGCATCTACTTACATCATCCTGAATGTCCAAGTCACAGCCTGCCTTCAGCAAAATCTGCACAACACGAAGATGCCCCCTGTAGGCAGCAAGATGTAGAGGGGTACGGCCATGCTGTGAATGAAGAGAAAATACTGATTTTTTTAGATCACTGGTCTCAAAACTTACCCCAGGCATTTCTTTTCTTCATATTGGTCTGTCCACACCTCTGTCTGGGAAGCCTACTGTTTAAAGCTGCAAACTACTACAAACCTTTACATGTTCATTTTATAACAGGACTTCTCTTATTTTGCGTGTGTGTTGCAACTGCCTCCTTCCGCAGCTGCTTTCTGCTGCATTTGGATTTATTGGCACCATCCTCGAGACAACACCTCGTCGCAATAATACAATAAAATAATACAGTACAAAAAAATGTCAAGAAGCTCTGCTTCTTGCAAACTCTGATCCAGCTCTACATTACAATTCTACAGTAGAACTTAATCAGTTTTTTGCTTCTGTCTTTTCCACTGGACAACCATTGAGGACTTTCAATTCCACTACTAACTCATCCCCTTAAACACCCTTCCAAAAACACGCTATATTGCAAATGTGCTATAAATCATTATAAAGACAGTGGTAAAGTCTTGCAATAGAAATAAGCATTAGAAGACTGATGATTATGTCAGCAGCTCCCCTTTGAAAGAATGACAGATATGTCACATCTAGCGTTGCCACCTTTCTAATGGCTGTAACTGGACCCCGTCCCTGAGGCCCCATCCCTGTCCCGCCTCTTCCCTTGAGACCTCACCCCTTCTCCACCTCTTCCCCCAGGCACTGCCCCCTTCTTCGCCTCTTCCCTCAAGGCCCCACCCCTGCATGCCACATGCTGTCGCAAGCCACACAAGCAGCCTAGCACCGGAGGCAGGGATGGCTGCTGTTGCTACACTGCCTCCTTCCTTCTGCTTAGGGTTGCCACAGATTAAAAAAAACAGACATTGTGGCTTGTCCAATGGCACCCGGACACACAAGCAGAAATCTGGACTGCCCGGTTTTAAACCGGATGGGTGGCAACCCTACTCACGACAAGTGACTCGAGTGAACATATGTGATAGCCAATCCCTTACTGCCTATAAACTGGGAACAAATGTCTCAGTCTTTCAGATATCAACTATTTTACTACATTACTAATCCCTAACCCACATAAACAGTGTTTAACATAGTATTCATCAGAAGCCAATCTACAGTTCAACTGAGGACAGGTCCCCTGATGGCTACAGGGAACAGGAAAGTTTTAATTAGTAAGATGCAGAAATGATGTACAGTTTTGGGGGCTAGGAGAGAAGGAAAGTAAGAGCTGACTTTAAAATAAGATTTTTTTAATTAGGAAAATAGCTTTTCCCAGCAAGTGGGTTATAAAAGTCTACATTAAAACAACAAGAGAGGAACGTTGTTCAGTTTTAATTGCACTCAACTGGATTATCATTTGACAGACTTTAAAATGAGAACACTACAGAAAAATGGGAGCAGCTGCTGCTCCTAAGGAAGACACTGGGATATGTGTTTAAGAAGAAGGTTCAAAGTACAATCATACATTAATAGGTTCGTCAGTACAATAAAGAAGAACGAAAATAAGGAAGTTTGCTAAGATTGTAACCCTAATAAACTAAATTAGAAAATATCAGCATAAAAGGAATTGAGTGTGTAAGTAAAATAATTAGTTTCAGGAATGTGAGGAGTAAGTGAAAGACCTTAAAGAACTGTAAAACAAGAATGTTGGAAGACTGTCCAACATAAGTTTTATTTCATCACAATTCCATAAAACAAGTAATTAACAACCCAATCATCTACTAGACCACCCACTCTTCCATCGAGAATCACAATTCCTCCACCCAAAAGCCACCAGTAGTTAATAAGTACAAACTGATGTTTTAACCTGGTCTAGATATTCTTTGTTTCAGGAATCCATCAGGTTTATTTTACTGTGATTGAGCAGATTAAACTGCACTGGTAAATCGAGCAACAGAAGAAGTGAACACCTCTAGAGCTGAGTGACTACTGGTGGCCTTCAGTAACTGGAAAGGAATAAACCAACCATCAATCATTATTTATTATTTGTATTGCCGTAATGCCTAGGAGCCCTAGTCATGGACCACAGTCCCATTGTGCTAGGTCCTGTACAAACACAGAACAAAAAGGGAGTCCCTACCTCAAGGAACTTACAATCTAAGTAAATTCTTGGGGTTAGTAAGAAACTTCCCCAATGGGAAGGTTACTCCATGCAACTGAAGCATTGATCGGAGGCAGGATACTTTACTAGATGAATCACTGTTCTGGTCTGGTATGACAATTCCTATGTTCCTAAGTAGGTGGTTAAGGCCTTGGAAACAGCTTCCATGTCATGAAAAATGTTGAAACCTTCTTCTCTCACAGAACTGCTAGAGGGCGAACCCAATAGCAAATTAATTAGTTAATGATTACACAGCACTTCGAAGATGTGGAGAGTGCTAGTTAATTGTTATTTCCCTTTTTAAACTCAAATGAAGGAAAAGTTCATACCCACTCCGGAACTCAAATATTTCAAAGTGCAAATATTTTCTCTGGTATTTTCCCCCAAATAAAAGTGAATGGCTCATTCCCATCCAGTACATTTTGGTTTCACGGCTCTGAAGCTTTGAAAACAGCTTGATTTCTTCTTTCACAGTCTGCCTTTGAAAACACCTGAGGAAGAAGTAAAGCTGCATAGGCAAACTCAATAAACAAAACAGCCAAAACAAAAAGTCAGTGAGAACACTGCCACAAATTTAAAAACGTCACAAACAAAAAGTTGTAGCTTTGTTTAAACAATGAATAACCTGCTGCTTTTACAAGTCCAACCTGATCTAAAGATGGCCTTTATTAAGACTGTAGGTAAAGTAATGGCTGGTCCAACTGCATGGAGTACATTTCCTTTTATTTTATTACAGCTTGGAGGAGATCCAGGGCTTAGTGTCAGTTTCAGGTAACTTAATAGCAAAAGGAAAAAGAGAGTCTCTAGGCAACATTAAAAAAAAAAAGGCCAGATTGACAAATGATTCTGGGGCATGAATTGAATGCTTAGCTTATGAATATGGATTCAAACAAGTTTAGGCTTATAGGTTCTTTCTACATTACTTAATTACAATAAATAAATCACATAATCAGTTGTCTCACTTCCCAGTAAGCTACTGATACATCACAATAACATTTTATTGTAGTCTGTGCATGGAGCGGAAAGAAAAGCCTGCTTGAAGCCAGCTCACAAGGGAGAGCAGGGTTAACTATGTGAATATGTTCAGTGGGGAAACTTTCTGATAAGATAACCATCTCCCACTAGTGAAAAAATGCTGCGGTGCAGCCAAAGATATTTTGTTAAAAATAAACTCTGAAAGGAAGATGAAGAATTTATTTTAATATGAGAAGATGTTTACCCCTTGGATCATTTTCCTCACTCAGCATACCTCCCCACACACATACACAACACACACATACCCCTATGAATTTTATATGACGATCTGTGAAACATACAAATACAACTCAGGAAATTCACATTATGGGGGCACGCCATTGTTAAACTGTCCATTGTGCACACGTACTGTGACATATTATGGTACGTGCTGCATCATTCAATGACCTGAGGCACATAAAATATAGTGGCTCCAAAGATGTACTAATCTTTAGGTTACTAGCTAATCCCTAGGGACCAAATTCCTCCCTGGTGTAACTCCATTGACTTTACTGGGGATGTATTTGGTCTCAGGTTTTTAACTCTTTGGACTGGCCAGTTTCTTACTGTTTGGAAGTGGACAATGCAGGAAAGGGAGAGGGGATTTCAGGCTGCTGGGAGGTGGAACAAATCACAACTTTTGGGGCAGGAAATCTGTCTGCCTGGGGCTTTTCTGAAGCATGCAGAATATTCAGTCCTGATTTACCCTGTCTCCTCTACCAGTTACCTCTCCCATCGTCTTCTCCCTGTCTGTATTCCTGTCTCACTTCCTCCCTTGCCTACCTCTTCTTGACTCCTTCGACAGGCTGCAACTAAGGGGTTAGGGGGTCATATCAGGAGTGAGGCCACACACATGGGAAAACTGGCATGGAGCCAACTAGCAGTGTGACACCAGGCAGGCAGGGCTGGCAAATGAGAGGAAGCAAATGAATAGCTTGTAGTTGGTTGTAGAACTGCAGGGCCTGGTAGGGAAGGCTAGTTCCAGTGCTAGGAGATACTCATGTCCTTCATGCTCTAGGGCTAAGGAATCAACTTCAGGGCAACTTAAAATGTCCTTGCTTTGGCTCATCTGTGTCACTAATGTACAATACATACCACATAACTTTGAGCATTTCATTTCCAGTATTGGCAACCCCTAATATTTGAATATCATGAGCGAGGCCCCAAAAACTCCTGAGACTGGCTTAAAATTCGTAAGGTTTACAAATAATAAATTTTGGGGTCTTTTTATTTGCATGATGGCTTTTCAACTTTTAGGGTTCATGTTTCCAACCTTATCTCTGCAACTATGATGGCTAGAAACATTTTTTTTTTAATGAAAGCAGAAATTCTAGTGTTTCCATATGACTTCGGCGCCCAAAGTTTTAAGAAAAATACCAGAGATCATATGTCTCATGATAAAACTGTAAAAGTCGGAAACTGCATCTCCTTTTTATACCCAATGGCATTAAAACTGGAGGTGCAGAAGGGAGGTCTAGCAATGGTACAACCTGGAGAACCAAGAAAACTGAGTTTAGGTCCAGAGATCAAGCTCATGCTCCTTAGGCCAGCAGAGTCTGGGACTATGTGGAAAAAAAAACCCACAGCAAACTCAGTGTAGGAGAGAGCTTGGGAGTCACTCTCCAGCAGCCCCTCTCTGGCTAACACAAGTAGCAGTGCTGACAGACCTTGGAGAGAGAGGTATCCAGCTCTATTAACCTGATAAAAGGTCAATGCCATGTCTGCAGACCCTGGCAGCAATAAAGCTGTGCTTGCATGATTCTGTTCTTGTCTTCTACGATTCCATGTCAGAATGGTGGCACTAGAGTTGCAGCTGTATTGGGGGGTACTGACAACACAATCTCACTTTGCTCAAATTTGTATTTTTTTTCTTTTTAAAAGGGAGCACCCTATCCACAATGCTTGGGGAGAGAGGGGGAAGAAGATGAGTCTCCCATTTGACAGTAGTGTGTCTTTCCTCCCCCAGCACCATTTGCCATCCTCCACCATGACACCAGAGAAGGTCTCATGTGAAGGCATATATGGGTGCTAGTGAGGGTGGAAATACAAGCTAACAACAGCTTTTCACAGTTGCTCACTGCAAGGAAGGCTGTTGTCATGGAGGTGACTGTGAAAACAGACACAGGCTTTTTAATATGCAGATCACTGACCTAATAGTTTTTAAACAGTTCACAAATATTTTGAGAGAGAGAGAGGTTTCAAATCCGATTACTAATGCTGGCTTGATAAACTTTGGAGTTGTCATGGTCTATGATTAGGGTGACCAGATAGCAAGTGTGAAAAATGGGGACAGGGGGTGGGGGGTAATAGACACCTATATAAGAAAAAGCCCCGAATATCGTGACTGTCCCTATAAAATTGGGACATCTGGTCACCCTATCTATGATTCAGATATGAACTGGGGACTTTAACAACTTAGATTAGAAATTAGAAATGAAATTAATGGAGATATCCCATCTCCTAGAACTGGAAGGGACCTTGAAAGGTCATCGAGTCCAGCCCCCTGCCTTCACTAGCAGGACCAAGTACCGATTTTGCCCCAGATCCCCAAGTGGCCCCCTCAAGGATTGAACTCACAACCCTGGGTTTAGCAGGCCAATGCTCAAACCAATGAGCCAATAAAATGGTTAGTTATATAAATATGTGTGTAGGAACTTTTATTCAAATGTGAATTGTTGCCTCAGGGGGGCACAAGTCATGTAAATCCTCCTTAGCTGCTAGTTTATTGACAAAATAGATTGGAGCGCTGACAAGATTGGAACTCTTGCACTGAGACTCATGTCAGTGCAGCAGCTGCAAGTGCAGGGCCAGATTAAGACCTAGGCAAATGCCTAGAGCCCAAATTCATATGGGGGAGAAGGGAGAGGATTTTTTATTTTATTTTATTTTAAACCAACGTGGATTTGCACACGAACAGAAAGAACTTCCCTCAAGTGCCAGACTAGAGTCAAGCTCAACAGGGTCTTCTTTCCCCGCTGATTCTGCCAAGCCCGTTCCCTTGGCTGTGGTTTCTCTAGATAGTAAGTAGGGACAGTGGGAATCTCGTTCATCCATTCATGCGCGTCACTAATTAGATGACGAGGCATTTGGCTATTTTACAAACCCACGCGGGTTTCTGTTCTGGGTTATTTGGAGTGTAAGTACACTCGTGGGTGGCCCATCCAACCAGGTGTCAACTCAGGGTGACGTCGAGCATGGTAATATAATCATTACGAGAATCCCGTGAAGAGGGGAAGGTGGATAGAGTGGAAAAGAATAGTAGGAAAATAGAGGTTGACATCGCATGAGGGAAAGGACCTCATGGAACGGTATTCATCAGAACCTTCTTAAGCAACAGCGTCCGGAGACTAAGACTGATCTTTTCAAGGTCTGGAGTCTCCCGGTTCCATTCCCTTACATTCAAAAAGCTACTGCCGCCTCCAGCCCTGGAGTCACAAGGTCGGTGTAGGTGGTAGTTTATGAGAACCCCGCAATTCTCAACGCAAAGAAGGGTGGTTTGCTGCGAACCCGGAGGCTCGTCTTTCGTTTTGTTTTTCAACACCGGAGTGTCGGCTTCTCCCACAGGGTGTTTTTCAGCCCAGTCACCCTGTGGGGCAGGGCAGCAGATCCTCTTGGTCACCACCATATAAGTGGCGTCCGGCAGGCACCGCAGGGAGGTTAAGGATCTGGTGTTCTCGCTGCCCCAGCAACTAGACCCGATTAGGAGAATCAGTGGCGAACCACGTCTTTTCCCCCTAAAAGGATGCAGACTAGTGAGAGAATCAGCAAGCCTCAGGGGAGAGGTGCAACCTCCTTATCCAGCCGGAGCCTCGGGAGGAGTCAACCCCCCCTTCTATAGCGAAGCTGCTTCTTCATGCCTCAAGAGCCCGACTCCCCATGTAGAACACGTTAAGAGAGTCATAGTTACTCCCGCCGTTTACCCGCGCTTCATTGAATTTCTTCACTTTGACATTCAGAGCACTGGGCAGAAATCACATCGCGTCAACACCCACCGCGGGCCTTCGCAATGCTTTGTTTTAATTAAACAGTCGGATTCCCCTGGTCCGCACCAGTTCTAAGTCAGCTGCTAGGCGCCGGCCGAGGCAGAACGCCGGCCCCCCCCATTCCCGCGGAGGGGGAGAGGCGAGCGACGCCCGCCGCAGCTGAGGCGATCCACAGGAAGGGCCCAGTTCGCGTCCAGAGTCGCCGCCGCCCCCCAGGAGAGGGCGGCGCCTCGTCCAGCCACGGCTCGCGCCCCGCCCCGCTTCGCGCCAGTTCAAGTGAGTGGTGGTGTGACCTGGCACACAGAGTCACAAAGCCACTTACTCAGGTGAGGGAAGTTCTTTCTGTTTGCACACAAATCTGCACCAGTGGATGACTGGGTAAAGATAATACACACAGCTGAGACTCACTTTGCTATTGCCAACAGAGTCAAGGAGAGAGGAAGGCACCGAATAAAGAAACTGCTTCTTTATTCAACAAAGTGGGGTCCCAGATTATCTCCTGCAAGTGTAAACAAACTTGTTTGTCTGAGCGACTGGCTGAACAAGAAGTAAGACTGAGTGGACTTGCGGGTGCTAAAAATTCAGTTTTATTTTTGAGTGCAGGGTTTTTTTTTTTACATAATTCTACATTTGTAAGTTCAACTTTCATGATAAAGAGATTGCACTACAGTACTTGTGTTAGATGAACTGAAAAAATATGATTTCTCTTGTTTTTTTACAGTGCAAATACTGGTAATCAAAAATAAATATAAAGTGAGCACTGTACACTTTGTATTCTGTGTTGTAACTGAATGTAGAAAACATGCAAAAATATTTAAATAAATGGTATTCTATTATTGTTTAACAGTGCAATTAATCACAATTAATTTTTAATTGCTTGACAGCCCTACTTATTATCATTATTGTTGCTTTTTTAATATTATTATTTTCTCTGGAGGCTGGACCTTGACTATACCTTTGACCAAGAAATTTGAACCTTGACAAAAAATAATTGACTACCCCTGCTTTACATGATTGCACTCATATCTTCATTTCTTTCAGCTGTTATGCTATGCTGACACTGTAATTTATTCTCAGTTCTGTTTTTAGATGTTTTTAGACCTTTTAATCCAAATTTTAATGAAGTTTGAACACAAAATCCAAAAATCTTTATCAGATTATTTCAGACAGTGGTTAAAGAACTGAATAAACTTTTAGACGGTTAGCAATAAATGACCCACTCAGTGTTGGCAACAAGGGACTCATCCAAAGCCACTAAAGTCAACAGAAAGTTTCTCATTGAGTTCAGTGGGCTTTGCATCAGGCCCTAAATGTTTGTGTTCTCATTTTTAACTTCATTTTCTTTTGATTGTATTGTCTTGAGTATCTATTCTTTTTAAAGAAAAAAACGTTTTCAAACTGGAGAAACACAAAAATAATTACTAAAAGTACTGATTTTTATTTATTTTGGTGCCTTTTTAATTTAATAATAGAGGATTATTTTCAAGATCTGTTAATAGTGTGTGCTCAAGCTGAAACCTTATTGACAGCTCTATGACTATCATACTATATGAAGTGCCACTAATGACAGGCTAGTCATAATGCAACGAGTTGAAGGATTTAAAAAAAAATCTGTGAGTTAGCTACAAAGCAAAATGATTATAACCATTCCATTGTGCAATTCAATTTATAGGTATGATTTTAACTTTACGATCTGCAGAAAAGCTATGCTCTGTTTTACCCTGAAAAACACACTTTATAAACCCATGATATTGCAGTGACTATGTCAAAATAGCCAGCACTATGCTAGCACCGCCTCTAGCAAATCTGGTTTGTGTATAACAGAGAAATTACAGACTCATGTGATTAATACTACACAGATTTTTCCTTTGTCACATTTATTCTCACCATTAAGTTCAATGAGACCATCTGGAACATGTTATGCAGTCCCAGTGAATCTCAGTATAAAACTACACACATTACATTATGATGCGCGCCAAAGCAAACTTAGGTCAACTCACCCCAGACCTCGTTACTTAGGTCGACTCACCCCAGTAGTGAAGACAAGCCCTTGGAAAGGTGGAATACCAGGGTCGACCGGAGAGCGCTCTGCGGTCGATTTAGCGGATCTTCACTAGACCTGCTAAATTGACCCCTGCTGCAGCGTTGATCTCCCCATAGTGAAGACAAGCCCTCAGTGTGCTTACCTCCTGGGACTGCCACTTGGGTGAGTCTTCCTTGTTTTAACAGAATGATTGTTAGGTTTAGCAGATTTCTCCTGTAATGTTTTGTCAAACAGAGAATGGCAACAACAAAAAAGCATTTTTGATCGGAGTCCTAGTGGGGAGCCAACTGTGGTCACTCAATTAGGGTGAACTGCAAAGAATGGAGCAGACAATCCCCAAAAAGCTGGTGGATATTCCAATACTTAGATTTACCAAACCAGCATAAAACAGCTTCTTTATTACCGCACTGGTTACTCAGAAGTCCAGACAACACAGCTGCCTTAAAGTGATCCAGCCTCAGGCCTCCATCCAGGTACCCACATCAAAGGGTGCTAAAGGAGTTGGCGGATGAGATTGCAGAGCCATTAGCCATTATTTTTGAAAACTCATGGCGATCGGGGGAGGTCCCGGATGACTGGAAAAAGGCTAATGTAGTGCCCATCTTTAAAAAAGGGAAGGAGGAGGATCCGGGGAACTACAGGCCAGTCAGCCTCACCTCAGTCCCTGGAAAAATCATGGAGCAGGTCCTCAAGGAATCAATTATGAAACACTTAGAGGAGAGGAAAGTGATCAGGAACAGTCAGCATGGATTCACCAAGGGGAAGTCGTGCCTGACTAACCTAATTGCCTTCTATGAGGAGATAACTGGCTCTGTGGATGAGGGGAAAGCAGTGGATGTGTTATTCCTTGACTTTAGCAAAGCTTTTGATACGGTCTCCCACAGTATTCTTGCTGCCAAGTTAAAGAAGTATGGGCTGGATGAATGGACTGTAAGGTGGATAGAAAGCTGGCTAGATCGTCGGGCTCAACGGGTAGTGATCAATGGCTCCATGTCTAGTTGGCAGCCAGTTTCAAGCGGAGTGCCCCAAGGGTCGGTCCTGGGGCCGGTTTTCTTTAATATCTTTATTAATGATCTGGAGGATGGTGTGGACTGCACTCTCAGCAAGTTTGCCGATGACACTAAACTAGGAGGCGTGGTAGATACACTAGAGGGTAGGGATCGGATACAGAGGGACCTAGACAAATTAGAGGATTGGGCCAAAAGAAACCTGATGAGGTTCAACAAGGACAAGTGCAGAGTCCTGCACTTAGGACGGAAGAATCCCATGCACAGCTACAGACTAGGGACCGAATGGCTAGGTAGTAGTTCTGCAGAAAAGGACCTAGGGGTCACAGTGGACGAGAAGCTGGATATGAGTCAACAGTGTGCTCTTGTTGCCAAGAAGGCTAACGGCATTTTGGGCTGTATAAGCAGGGGCATTGCCAGCAGATCGAGGGACGTGATCGTTCCCCTTTATTCGACATTGGTGAGGCCTCATCTGGAGTACTGTGTCCAGTTTTGGGCCCCACACTACAAGAAGGATGTGGAAAAATTTGAAAGAGTCCAGTGGAGGGCAACAAAAATGATTAGGGGTCTGGAGCGCATGACTTATGAGGAGAGGCTGAGGGAACTGGGATTGTTTAGTCTCCAGAAGAGAAGAATGAGGGGGGATTTGATAGCAGCCTTCAACTACCTGAAGGGGGGTTCCAAAGAGGATGGAACTCGGCTGTTCTCAATGGTGGCAGATGACAGAACAAGGAGCAATGGTCTCAAGTTGCAGTGGGGGAGGTCTAGGTTGGATATTAGGAAACACTATTTCACTAGGAGGGTGGTGAAGCACTGGAATGCGTTACCTAGGGAGGTGGTGGAGTCTCCTTCCTTGGAGGTTTTTAAGGCCCGGCTTGACAAAGCCCTGGCTGGGATGATTTAGTTGGGAATTGGTCCTGCTTTGAGCAGGGGGTTGGACTAGATGACCTCCTGAGGTCCCTTCCAACCCTGATATTCTATGATTCTATGATTCTAATATGATGATTTCTGAAAATCTTATTTCATCATATAAAAGAAAAGGTTCTACCAATCCCAAACGATCGGACACATTACCTCCCAGGTTAATGAATGTTTCAGATCTTACCCAAATACATGCTACAGCCAATCCTTATTAACTAAACTAAAATTTATTAAAAAACAAAAGAGAGAGAGTATGGTTAAAAGATCAATATACATACAGACATGAGTTCAATTCTTAAGATTCAGATTCATACCAGAGATGGTGAGCTTTGTAGTTGCAAAGAGTTCTTTTAGAAATAGTCCATAGGTTATAGTCCAATGTCCAAATCTCATATTCAGGGTGTACCAGCATAACTGGGACCTCAGTCTTACGACTCGAACTTCCCCTGATGAAGCCTAAGCAGATCTGAGATGACAGAATCAGGACCCAAGGATCTTTTATACAATTTCATGTCTTTTGACAAGTTGTTCATATCTTTTGACAAGAGTTCAAAAGGTAATTAGCATGACTTTGAAGGAGGTCCATCACTGGTACTTAGCTACAGAATTAACATAAGGCAATTTGCTTGTTCCTCCACCACTCACAGTTTATTTGCTATCAGGGTGGATTTGATTTAAAGCAAATATATTTAAATCACAATTTAAATCATGATTTCAATCACTAGTCAGGAAGACGCCATTTAATCATGGATTTCTACATAAAAATGCATTCTTGTTGGTTGTTATAACCTTAATACATATTCTTCACAACTCAGAGGTAGATGTAGGTTTTGTTTTTAGAAGGTACACACTATACGTTTTTAAAGTGATTTATTTTGAAAACTTTTCAGATTCATTTTCTGATATAGCTATAAAACTAATGTTTGGTTATTTTATTTACCCAAGGTAATTGAAGCAGATATTTATGAAGTCATTGGGAGGTGAACTATCTCCAATTCAACAGGTTAATCATTAATATTTGGAGGATTTTCTTGCCATGCTGTATTAGGGGGAGAACATCACCAGTGTGACAGACCCAGACCAGTGGGGTACAGGAGTCTGGTAGAGGGCAAATATACTGGTCACTGGATGAGTAGTTTTCTGTTCCCTGAGTGACCAGAGCAGGGGCTGCACTAGAGTAATCAGGAACCTGCTAGAACCAGTTAAGGCAGGCAGGCTAATTAGGACACCTGGAGCCAATTAAGAAGAAGCTGCTAGAATCAATTAAGGCAGGCTAATCAGGGCACCTGAGTTTTAAAAGGAGCTCACTTCAGTTTGTGGTGCGAGTGTGAGGAGCTGGGAGCAAGAGGCGCAAGGAGCTGAGAGTGAGAGGGTGTGCTGCTGGAGGACTGAGGAGCACAAGCGTTATCAGACACCAGGAGGAAGGTCCTGTGGTGAGAATAAGGAAGGTGTTTGGAGGAGGCCATGGGGAAGTAGCCCAGGGAGTTGTAGCTGTCATGCAGCTGTTACAGGAGGCACTATAGACAGCTGCAGTCCACAAGGCCCTGGGCTAGAACCCGGAGTAGAGGGCAGGCCCGGGTTCCCCCCAAACCTCCCAATTGACCTGGACTGTGGGTTCTTCCAGAGGGGAAGGTCTCTGGGCTGTTCCCCAACCCACATGGTGAATCTCTGAGGCAAGAAAATCCGCCAATAAGCGCAGGACCCACCAAGATAGAGGAGGAATTTTGTCACACCAGACAGACATTTAAATTTTATTTAACTAAAACAACAACGTTATGTATTCTGGATTTTTTTCTTCAATAGCAAACATACAATATTTTAACAAAACAAGCATATGAATTTTTGAATGTAGTTAAACATTCAAGTTCTTTAAAATCAGGTTTGTTTTTGTTAAAATTGTTTTTAACTAAAATAGTTAAATGAAATTTATTTTTCAGCCAGGTCAACATGAGAAACTTAAAATATTGGCTTCTGCAGCTAACTCAGTCATCTTCACCTTCATTTTCCTGTTTGTTCATAATCTGGAAAAGAAAAAGAAGCTTTCCTGCTTTTTCAGGTCCCAAACGATTTCTCAATTTGGAATTAGTCCAAAGGAAGAAAATATTCTTTCTACACCGGCAGAAGAAGCTACTGCAGTTAAAACTGAGATTATCACTTCAACACTCTCTGAATCAAAGTGCTTAAGTGACTTCCACCAGTTCACTGGTGTGCCTTTCTTTAAAACATCATCAGCAAACATATATTTCTTGAATGGTTCACCCTTTGCTCTAAAGTTTATTATAGTTGGCATTATGGAGTGATGATTGCTGGATGTCCATGTCATAGCCAACTCCTCTTCTTTAGCAGTTAAGATTTGACCCTGGTACCAAGTACTGAGAATATTTGCAAGAAAATGAGCTGGAGATAGTGCTTGTCCCCTTCATTTTTTAAATGCTTATAATTTAATTCTGTCATTGCATATTTCTCTTTTTAAGATCTCACTCAGTTCCTTCCAAATTTCAACAGCATCAGCAATAAAACAGCTATTTCCCTGCATTTTGTTCAAGGCTACAGAAATAGGCTTCAGGATACTCCGCATGTCTTCAACATTTCTCTTAAGCTCAATGGTGAAAACTTTGGCTGTGACAGTGCCATTTAATTTTTCAGGATTTTGTTCACAAACTGTCATCAGATTAGGCCAGTTCTTCATATAGTGCTCAAACCAGTCCACTATTGAGTTCCAGTGCATGTCTGTTGGGAGAGTTAGCTTGGTTCCTCCCACTTTTTTCAGAGCAGCTGCTGCAAAGTGGTTGTTACAGAAGTATTTTGCAATTTCAACAACATTAGCCTTTATTTCTGGAACACTGAAGTCTTTGGCTAGGAGGTGCATCAAATGAGCAACCATGTTATTAGCTTGGGAATCTCTTCTAAATTTCTTCTCATCTTGGATCCATTTGCAGCATTGTCTGACCAAGCTGCATACTAGACATCTGAATTTTTGTTCACAGTCTGTTATAGCTTTTACTGCTACTTCTTGTAAGTATTCTGCTGTGTGTGTATTTCCTGATGTATCAATTGTTTCTGTAAGGAAGACATTCCCTTCTTCTGTTGTCACACAAGCACATACAACAGAACCATTGTGGACATTGCTCCACCCATCAAGACTCAGGTTAACAATTTCACCCTCTAGTCCTTTTGCACACTGCTCAATTTCTCTTTCATACACTTTTTCCAGCAATTTGCCTGCGACATCTGCTCTGTTGGGTGGACTGTATCCTGGTCTCAATGACTGAACCATGTTAATGAAGTGTGGGTTCTCAATCATATGGAAAGGAGAGTTTGTTGCATAAACAAACTGGGCAATTTTTTCATCAATTACCTGTTTTTGTAATCTGCTGGTTCTTATCACAAACTTATCTATGGTTGTTTCTGGATGATGGAGATTTTTTTTCTTTTTGCTACAGGTGATATACTGTGGCTATGTGACATACATGATGTGACTGAAACACTATCACTGGCAGATTACTCTGAAACTATAGAAAATGATGGTGATCTTGAAGGTGGATAGTCTTCAGAATCTTGTATGTTGAGGATGGATTCTCCTAAACAAAATAAGTCAATGCAGTTATTTAATTATTATTATCATACTGCTCATTTAGTATTACTCATTGCATTCACTGACACTCAGTACTACTTTAAAGGTGAAATTGTAAAAGGAAGATCTGCCTATTTCATCTATTTATTTTTTATCACAGTTGCATCTAAAATGATAGTACCATAGAGTAACAACTATATTTTTTGCTCAAGCATGAGAATTCAAGAATAGTCCAGAAGGAAGACAGTCAGTCCTTAAGGAAGAAGTATGAAATAAAAAAGTTTACCAACCTGAAGATCCTGCATGTTCAGACATGTTCCTTTCATCATCTTCAATACAGCTTCCTCCTGAGAAGGAACACTTCTCATGATGTTGTTTCATTCAGGAAACCAGGCCTTGCACTTCTTTGTTGCACTCTTTGCATTTTGCACGCATTCCTGTCTTATCCACAAGTAGAGGAACTTCTTTGAAATATTCCCAAACTGGGTCTCTTTTACAGCCTGCTGCCATTATAGGTTTTCCCTTTTAGTGAGAGAATGGTATGGTACATCTCAAATCAATGAAGGCTACACTCAGAAAGACCTCAAGACTTCTGGAATATGTTTACCAACCTGAAGATCCTGCATGTTCAGACATGTTCCTTTCATCATCTTCAATACAGCTTCCTCCTGAGAAGGAACACTTCTCATGATGTTGTTTCATTCAGGAAACCAGGCCTTGCACTTCTTTGTTGCACTCTTTGCATTTTGCACGCATTCCTGTCTTATCCACAAGTAGAGGAACTTCTTTGAAATATTCCCAAACTGGGTCTCTTTTACAGCCTGCTGCCATTATAGGTTTTCCCTTTTAGTGAGAGAATGGTATGGTACATCTCAAATCAATGAAGGCTACACTCAGAAAGACCTCAAGACTTCTGGAATATGCTGCTCAAACAGTTTCACTCTTGTTTCTACTGCCTGTCCCTCCTTTCTCACTTATTTATTTATTTTTTTTAAATGGAGATATCCTATCTCCTAGAACTGGAAGGGACCTTGAAAGGTCATCGAGTCCAGCCCCCTGCCTTCACTAGCAGGACCAAGTACTGATTTTGCCCCACATCCTTAAGTGGCTCCAGACTTCTTCTCCTCGTCCAGATCTATTCCGCCCACAACAATCTTCTATTCATTGAACTTTTTGAAACTTTGCACTTTTAGAGAGAGGTAAGGGATTGACTGTACACAAATCTGCAAAGGAATGATAGGGTTGAGGTCTGTTATTTCTCACCTCTATATTTTATTTATTTATATATTTATTTAAAAACATTTTTGCTGTTAACAAGCATGTTATCTCTGGAGACACAAAGCCACAGTTTGAGAACTGCAAAACTAAGCATCTCTGATGGTATCTTCTAGATGGAGCACTGAGTCCCATTGGGTAGATAGAAAGATTAACCTAAATAAATAAATAAATAAATAAATAAATAAAAAATACAAAAGCCTCTGGAACCCCATAAGATTGGGTCCCTAATCCGTGAACTATTGGAACTCATTTACAAAACTTTTCTTAAACATTATATGAATATATTGTCTCATACTATAGAATTAGAATTTATAATCCCTATTCCATGATGAGAGATCTTTGAGCTATAATGTATCTTAATTAAAACTATCTTTAGATAGGTTTTTTCCTCAAAAAGCATTTTATCAAAAAAATCCGATTTAAATCAAAAAATTGATTTTTATCCACCCTGTTTGTTATACATTTCAAAGAGAGAGGAATACAGAGATATTCCGTGTTTACAATTCATTTAAATGATAGGATGTTCTTTTGACCTCTGAAGTATCAGAATTACAGCATATACAGGGACTGTTGATTACATTGTCGACTCTACTCATACATATGTAAATACACAAAACCACAAATGTTACCTCCCCTCATGTCTTTTGAGGGTTATTTATTTAGCAGGATGTTTAACCCTTTCTAGCCATGCATCACAGCATGACAAACAACTACTCTTTTTTTGCAATACAACCAGTGAAAACAAGCCACCTCAAAGCTTTAGAAGTAAACCTCCCTGATGTCATGTCTCAGCTAACCTTGGGCCTAGGGTTACCATATTTCAGCAAGCAAAAAAGAGGACGGGAGGAGCCCTGCCCCAGTCCTGCCCTAGCCCCACCCCAGTCCTGCCCTAGCCCCGCCCCTGCCCCTTCCACTCCCTCCCACTTCCCGCCCCCCTCAGAACCCCCAACCCTCCCCCTGCTCCTTGTCCCCTGACTGCCCCCTCCTGGGACCCCTGCCCCTAACTGCCCCCCAGGACTCCACCCCCTACCTAAGCCTCCCTGCTCCTTGTTCCCTGACTGCCCCCTCCTGAGACCCTCCCCCCATCCTAACCGGCCCCCTAGGACTCTACCCCCTACCTGCCCCCGACTGCCCCAACCCTTATCCACACCCCCACCCCCAGACAGACCCCCGGGACTCCCACGCTCCATCCAACCACTCCCCACCCCCTGACAGCCCCCCCAGAACTCCCGACCCATCTAAACCCCTCTGCTCCCTGTCCCCTGACTGCTCCGATCCCTCTCCCCACCCCTGCCCCCTGACAGCCCCCCCGCTCCTTGTCCCCTGACTACCCCTCCTGGGACCCCTGCTCCTAACTGCCCTCCAGAACCCCACCCCCTACCTAAGCCTCCCTGTTCCTTGTCCCCTAACTGCCCCCTCCTGAGACCCCCCCACCCTAACTGCCCCCCCAGGATCCTACCCCCTACCTGTACCCTGACTGCCCAAAACCTTATCCACACCCCCACCCCCAGAAAGCCCCCCCCCGAACGCCCGACCCCCCCCCCGTCTCTTGACGGCTCCCTCCAGAACCTCCCTGCTCCTTCTCCGACCCCCTGGCCCCCTTACTCTGCCGCTCAGACCAGCGTGCCGGGGAGGAGGAGCAGGGGGAGGAGCTCCAGACTGCCGGTGCGAACAGCCGACTGGTGATCTGCGAATGCAGGGAGTGCTCTCAGCTGCAGGGGAGAGGAGGGGGAAGTGGAGGAGGGGCTCTCTCTGGCTGTCGGAGCCCCATGTAAGTGGCACCATCCGTCCGGCTGCCCTGTCAGCAGCGCGTGCTCTGCAGGAGGGGGGGGGGGGGGGGGGAGTCCGGACATTTACAAATTCCCCCCGGACGCTATTTTTAACTCTAAAAGCCGGACATGTCCGGGGGAATCCGGACGAATGGTAACCCTACTTGGGCCTCATCCTCCAAACACTTATTACATAGTCCCAACTACTGTGATTAGTCACATTGGTGTCAAAAAGAATAATTCCGTGACTTCAATGGACTCACAGTAGTAGGAACTACACTCAATAGTTAGAATTTGCAGAATTAGGCTTGTAAACTGTAAGCTCTCAGAGTTAGCAGTATGTCTCTCCTCTTTCTGAGGAGCATCTAGGATACCCATGACACCAGCTACAAATGCAAAATAGTAATTATTACTATTAATAAAAGTAAAAAAATGTTAGAACAGGATTAAGGTTGCTATGGAAAGCACTCAAGTCAGAAAATGCCAAAGTTAGGGTTGACTGCATATCCTTCACACATGCAATACAACACATTCTTTAATTACAAGACCATATATTATTATTTCTGCCAGTTCACTGTCTCATTCAGTGAGCAGGTCACATGGTGCCCCACAGAGGGGAGAGCTGTTCAATATTTATTTGTATCCTCACTGTTCAATAAGGAAAGGTCATCTCATGCACTGTGCACTGTACAAGACAGGCTGTCTCTAGACACCTACACAGCCAAGCATCCTTCACTACACAATGTCCATCCAAAGCTGGACATACTTACAAACAAAAAAGGTCTTTTAAAATGATACTCTAGCTGTTGCTCCATGCGGCAGCTACAACAGCAGCAATCACATGTGGACACAGAATAGCAGGAATTAAATATACTTACAGAATTCACTCAGGCCTAATTAAAAAGAAATAAAACTTCAATTTAAAACATTCATCCATTAGTAACTTCCCTGAAAGAAAGTTGTGTCACAAACTGACAAAAAGGCAGGAAATTTTAAATGAAGGTGAATACTTCTCCCTAACTCTGGGGAGAAAAGGCAGAGTATAGTATCATTTAAGAGTTTTAAGAGTATAGTATCATTTAACTAAGCAGGTTTTTTTTTTTTTTTCAATTTTGGCAGAATACATGTCAAATTATTTTTAAATGACCCAGTCTGTTGGATCAAATAGCCCATATTTTCAGATTGATTGATTGATTTTTTTTAATTCAAAAAGTAGCTCATGAAAAGACTTAAGGTCCTGGAGGCTGAAGTCTTGTATTTATTCCCAGAGCAGGTGACGCACACTCAGTGGGAGTGCAAGCTTCCCCATGTTGCCACACAATATATACCTAAACCATGTCCTACAGTGGCAATCAACTTGGATTTCTGAGCAAGGAAACTGCCTGCTGCTGTTTGTTTCTATTGTATTCAAGGAAACAGGGCTCTGTGTATATTTTTGTAGATACACAGGATTGAACTACAGAAGTACCTGATTTGCATCATCAATTTCTCCTCCTAACAGAAACAACCCGTCACAATCCAGAATATTGGCTAACCACTCAGACCAAAAGGGGCAAATAGAATCTTATAAGGTTCAAGGGGAGAGAATTGTCAAGGAGTAAGTGTTGGCTGGGACCAGGGGTGGGGCTATTGATGTGTACCTGTAAAAGAGGGGTATTTTTGTTCCCTTATGAACTTAGAGACTGTTTGAACTATTGGTTCCTAGTTCTATCCTGTTCCAGCAGGTACTCTGATTTTTGCTCTGTGGTAGCGGCTCACCATTTGTGGTGACTGCTGCTTTGCAGGATTAGCATCATTGGTATTATGTGCATTTCCACAGTAGCACAATAATAATTGTAATGTAAAATGGGAATGGTAGTGTGACGTTTCACTCCATATTCTTTATGAAAATATGCTTATGATCTGAATATGACATAACTGAGATATACTTTATGCAAGATAGCTCACATGAGATATCCTTGGAAAGGTTATGATTTACTGAATGTGATTATCCAATTTGTATTCCTTTATCATTTCTGTATCTGAAGTTAGGAATATTGACTATGTATATGTATTTCAACTATGCTACTTTGGGTGATGCCCACTGCTAACACTTCAGGTATAACAATGGAAAAGCCAGACAGGGCGCATGGCCCATCAGCGAGGATAATAGACTGTGAAAAGACTTGGGCCTTCCTGCCGATGCTCCATACTGCCACTGACTCATGGACGCTGTGACACTACTAGGTCAGGTGGTCTTGTCACTTGCTACTAAACGTTACCTGGAACTTCTTGTAACTTTCCACTGGAAGGGAAGGGCGGGGGGGTCAAGTTTGGGAAACAAACGATTCCCACCTTATGTAAATCCTATATAAAGGGGGAGGGGGAAGAAGGCAAAGGGGGATCCTCCTCTTCATGGCCTGTCTGCCCAAGAAAGACTGCTAAAGCCAACTGAAGGGAAGGCAGGGGGTGAGTCCAGACTGAGACAGGGGTCCAGTCTGAAAAGAAATATAACTGGAACTCTGAACCACAGAAATTTTGCAACCTGCCTAAAATAACATTTAAGGTAAGAAATTACATTTTTGTAACCTGTTTCTTAAGTATATTGAGCCTAGCTTGTGTATTTTGCTTTATTTGGGCAGTAATCTGCTTTGTTCTGTCTGTTATCTCTTATATTCACTTTTGTAGTTAAAAAAATTTGTTTTGTTTATTATTAAACCAGTTTTTGTAATTTCTAATGGGGGGGGGGGGGGGACAAGAAGTTGTGCATATCTCCTTCCACATTGAGGGAGGGGGGAAATTTCATAAAACCTTTGGGTTTGTACCCCTTAAAAGGAGTGGCACCAGAGTGTTGGGGCGAGCCCCTAAGGCTGAATCTTTCCAGAGCAGATCTGTCTCTCTCTGCAGCTGGGCGTGGCCCTGCCTGTGTGTTTGGCTGGAAGAGGCTTGTGAGCCTAACCCAACAAGGCCAGGTAAAGGGTACCCAGGCTGGCAGAATAGGCTGACTCAGTTAAACCCCAGCACATCAGGTGACATCCCAAAGGGCCCAAACCTGTCACAGGTAGGTTTTACAGTTTATTTTAACTGAATATTTTTGAAAAAGCACAGCACAATAATTACTACTGCATAGCTGCAGAAATATCCAAACCACAGCACTTGGAAAGCACCATTTACAGTACTTCAGTGAAGAGCCACAGTAACAGGTAAGGAAGCCCAGGGAAGTAGAAAAAGGGGAGGAACGTATGGCTCAGGCTGTCCCTATTATATTTTAAATATAAAACCTGAAAAGAGTCCGAGTGCCCTCAACTCTTATTGACTTCAGTGGAGGTGCTGTATGCATGCAACTCCTACGGACTTCAATGGAAATTGACAGTCTCAGCTGAACACACTCAATTACTAATCTGACTAAAACAAAAAATAAATAAATCTTTGAGCAAACACTGAAGTGTGCATTTCAGCATTAATGAAAATTATATTGAATTTTCTTTCTTTAGTTTTATTCATACTATGCAAACATCTAGCCAATGCAAACAGCACTTTACATATAGACATAGAGCTCTCAACGAAAACAGCATTTTGCAATAAAACTCTTGTTTACTGAAGCAGCAATGAACACATCATGTGACCTTTCATTTTTAGGATAAGAGAATTGGATTGGCATGCCAGCTAGCCAGCATTTTAAATGACTTGGTTTTGAAAGGTAAACAAGTCTCACTTTTACTTGACTAGTGCCCAATAAATCAAGTGAGGATAAAGAACTATAAAGAATTTCTTGACAAAGAGCTTGCTCTATAGCCCTGCTACTTCAGGCATGCATAGTTCTGCACAGTGTTTTGTCAAGTCAGCTACACTTGCCAGCACACATTTGCAATCTGTTTCGTGTCCTAAAGTGCTACAGAACTTTCCCTTTTCCTCCAAACTCAGGGTCTGCTTCTGCACTTCTTACTCCAAGAAAACTCTATTGACTTCAACAGGAATTTTTCCTGGGTAAGAGGACAAGATCAGGGCCCTTGATTGTGATTTCCTTTAAGGGTAAATCTTATAGAATGTAATGTCAACTCTGACAGCAAAATTGATGAATGTAAATAAAAGAGTGTAGCGTATAGATCAGGCATAAAATACAGATGTGAATAAACAGATCTTTATTTATGGTTAATTTTGTAAAGACTTTTGTGTTAGGAAGGAAGAAGAGAGAGAGAGAATCCGTGTTTCAGTCTTACTAGAACAATCAGCTATTAAATTTTATTATTATTATTACGCAAGTTTGAAAAATGTAAATCAGTAATAGTTATGGAGTGATGTGCCACTTGGGATAAACACTAAGCACCAACTAAAGTTCACATTGTAACTCATGCCATGTGAAACACACCATGCTTCATAATTTGTTATGAACTCCAAACTCATACTAAGTTCACAGATCTTTCCTGTGAACCTGGGCTGATTTAGGAATTTGCACCTTGGTTTTGTTGCAAAATCAACACTTTATGGTTGACTGAGTTTTGCTTTGAGATTCTAGACCCATTCAAATGTGGAAAACGAATAAAATGGGGAGGATATGAAGCCACATGGATCTAAAATGTATATGATCCCCTGCAAATGAAATTTGCTGAGTTTTACATTGCTCTAGAATCCACCTGAACTTGTACTCCAAAACAAACTGAATTTCTTTGGTGGACTGAGACATCCAACAGATTTTAGCAACATTACGAAGATTCAGTAATAAATCAATCCTATATTCAGGGGCAGGTCATAATTTGCACTTCTGTTGCACTCATTGTCACACACGGAAATTGTCAATAATTCAAAATTAAACTAGATTTGTAACAAGTCATTATCCACTGATCTCACATTAGAACCATAGTTTACATTAACTAATTTCATGGAGTAGTTAAATCAGCTCCATGGTTATGCTGGAAACCATAATGTAGAGCACTGGATTTTGCAGTTGACACTATGTGGAACCAGCATTCAAAATTATAGTGGGGATGAGAGTGTGTAGTGTGCCTGCTGTTCCTTTAATCCTTTCCTTACTGTCAGAGCCCCTTACAGATCCAAAGTTGAGTCCTCTTATTAAAAATCCCACCATCATTCAAATATCTTTCTTTAGACAGCAACAGAGGGTCCTGTGGCACCTTTAAGGGCAGGTCTACACTAACCCCCCAATTCGAACTAAGGTACGCAACTTCAGCTACGTGAATAACGTAGCTGAAGTTCGAAGTACCTTAGTTCGAACTTACCGCGGTCCAGACGTGGCAGGCAGGCTCCCCCGTCGACTTCGCGTACTCCTCTCACCGAGCTGGAGTACCGCAGTCGACGGCGAGCACTTCCGGGTTCGACTTATCGCGTCCAGACAAGACGCGATAAGTCGAACCCAGAAGTTCGATTTGCTTACCGCCGAACTACTGGGTAAGTGTAGACCTACCCCAAGACTAACAGAAGTATTGGGAGCATAAGCTTTCGTGGGTAAGAACCTCACTTCTTCAGATGCAAGTAATGGAAACCTCCAGAGGCAGGTATAAATCAGTATGGAGATAACGAGGTTAGTTCAATCAGGGAGGGTGAGGTGCTCTGCTAGCAGTTGAGGTGTGAACACCAAGGGAGGAGAAACTGCTTCTGTAGTTGGATAGCCATTCACAGTCTTTGTTTAATCCTGATCTGATGGTGTAAAATTTGCAAATGATCTGGAGCTCAGCAGTTTCTCTTTGGAGTCTGGTCCTGAAGTTTTTTTGCTGTAAGATGGCTACCTTTACATCTGCTATTGTGTGGCCAGGGAGGTTGAAGTGTTCTCCTACAGGTTTTTGTATATTGCCATTCCTGATATCTGACTTGTGTCCATTTATCCTCTTGCGTAGTGACTGTCCAGTTTGGCCAATGTACATAGCAGAGGGGCACTGCTGGCACATGATGGCATATATAACATTGGTGGATGTGCAGGTGAATGAGCCGGTGATGTTGTAGCTGATCTGGTGTAGATATGTGCCCACATATCTACACCAGCAACACCCATCACAGGACCTAACCAGATCAGCTACATCATCACCGGCTCATTCACCTGCACATCCACCAATGTTATATATGCCATCACGTGCCAGCAATGCCCCTCTGCTATGTACAGGAGGCAGCACCCCAGATACAAGGGCACCGGGATCTGGGAGGGACATGGGGGCCAGAGGACAGGCGGATCACCGGCCTGCAGGGGGCGCTCTAGGATGCTGGAAGAGCTAATTCTCGAGATGACCAGCAGGAGGCGCCGCAGGTGTGAGTCCGCTCCTCTACACTTTAAAAATAAATAACTATGATCCAAACATGGCAAAGGGAGCTTTTCAGAAAGCAGGTGTCATTGATAGATTAATTTTAATCTATTTTTGCACCTTATTTAATGTATTCACATTTTCTGTTTAAAACCTACTGACAGCCCTTAGAGCTGTGTTGTGGAGGCTAATATTCACAGTCAAATTTTGTGTTCTCAATTGATACATGAATGTAATTAAAACTAAATATGCCCCAGGGCAGCATTTTGCCAAATAATAAGCCTGTCCCAGATCTGACAGACCTTGCAGGTCTAACCTTACCCACTTCCACCTCCCCAACTAATTTTTTTAGTTTTAAAATTCTGTAGCAGACCACAGACCAGCCTTTTCATCTCTCACTCTATCACATTCCCTCTCTCACCCACCGATTCCCCCTCTCTTCCTCTCTCATGGCTCCTGCCTTGCACTCAGTCCTGCAACATCCTAACTAGCCTTGTGACTAGGCAGTAGAAAGCTGGCTGCAAGCCTCATTAGCAAGCAAAGCAGGTTCCAGTGACAACCAACTATATACAAAATTAGTTGCTGGGGTAGGAGATGCAGTCAGTTCCTTCACAGGCAGCCACTGACCTATTCAGATAAAACATTCCCTCACACATCGCTAGGTGTGAGGTAAAAACCTTTGAAGGGTTGGTTTTACGTCTTCTCTTCAGCTCCTAGAAATGTTTTTCTTTTAAATGTTAATGACACTTTTTCACAGAGAATTTTGGCTTGTGATTTATATGGTGACCACTAGGAAACTTCAGAGGAGGATGGGAGCACTCCAAGTTTTTGTGGTTAAAAAAAATAATAATAATTAAAAAAAAAAGGGAGTGAGGGAGAAAACATCATTTTCATTAGTATTCCTCTCATTCCGATTTGATTAACAGAATATTGAGAAAAATCATTTCAGGCTTATTTGTGTTCAGATTCAAACTCTTCCATCTTTAGCTCTCAGACTGAGCAATTTTTCATTGGTCACTTGCATTATTTGCAATTATTATTTATGACATGGTTAGAGCTGGCAGTAGGTTCGTTTCAATTGCACTCTTTTTAAAATCTTATTATAAGTGTTGTTATAAGTCCTTTGATACAATGGGCCAAATCCTGACTTTCCAACCCTGGAATAGAAAATGAAGTTTATAATCCTCAGCCTTGGAATTGCACATTAAGTGCAGCCAGAATTTAGCCCATTATATCAAAGGACCTTTCTCTTAAGAAACAGTACATGATTACAGCTCACGTACCTTTATCTTACAAGAACAGGTAGCTTTTATTGCTTCCCCTCTTAAAGCTACCCTGAGCTTTTTGCACAGCCTCCAGATCTCCCTTCCCCACCAATTTTTTTCTCTATGGTGATGAATTTTAAAAGCATGTTCATTCCTCAAGAGTCAAAGCACATTTTAAAAATGTCATTGCACAGGCATCCAGCACAGCACATATGCAGTGATGCTCTGTATTTTCCCCTTCTTGGAAGCAGAGAAGGAAAATAAATGTATTATTTCATGTTAATACTGGCTAATAAATGCAGATTTAAAGAAAAATCAAAACACTTTTAATCCCCGCCCTCCCAAATATGTTTAAATTTGTAAAGTAACAAGAACATTATCACAGACAATGGTTTAGGATTTACACTAGTTCCCAGGGAATTTGTAAAGAGTTTTTCTCTTGTTACCTTGGTAACTGCTACCTTGGCACCCTTGTTGATAAGCTGCACCACATTATCCACTTGGCCTTTGTACGCAGCTATGAGAAGGCGTTCTGAAAGCACAGCGACCGCATCCTGCTGGCTCATGAATTAGGAGAGAGAGAGGTTTCCAGGGCAAGCAGTGGACAAGTCCCTTCAGTCCAAAACGAAAGCTTCAGATCAGTCCAAACATTGCATGCAGAGGCGAAAAAGGACCCCAGCTCGCTGGAAGGTTAATTTATTACTATGCCATCTTCTGGACCTAGTGATTAGAAAACAAAACTGCCATCAGCAACATTTTGCAAACTGAAACACTGCAGCCACTCATCACTGAACCTCTGAAATGTTCTTGAATTTTCTTCAGATCAGAGGAGGGCTATGGAAAAAACGATCGCGCATCCTACAGGTATAACTATTGCATTTCTACATGCAACATACAGGATTTGGATACAACAGACTTTTATTGTATCCTCCCACCTTCTCTCTTGTTTCCACTTCAACCACATTGGCATCAAGGATACAGATAGAAGTATGGTCTCGTATAGGTGCCAGCTTCATACCATGGTGATGCAAGAAATAATCCAGAGACAATGCACTGTAGAGAATGCATCCTTTTGTAAAGTACTCCAGGGAGATTATTTGTGAGTCAGATCTTCCCCAGCATTCCCACTCATTCACAAAAGTACTCTCTCTACTGCCTCCTTTATTGACATGCTCACTTTGTTTCTCATAATTTAACCACAAAGTATATTTAAATAAATTTGCCCCTGAAAATTTCTTCCATCTCCAAATTCCTCTGGTGTTTCACATATTGTAAATTTGCTTTTGCACAGAATTCCTTGCATTCATTTATCTGTCCACACTTGCAGCCATTGCTAACACAGAGTACAGCACTGTGCAGATCCTAAGGCAGACAAAGAGCACTGGCATAGGGTTACCATACGTCCGGATTTTCCTGGACATGTCCGGCTTTTTGGTCCTCAAATCCCCGTGCGGGGGGAAATTCCAAAAAGCCGGACAAGTCTGGGAAAATAGGGAGGGGTCGTGGGGCTTGGATCCAGGCTGGAGCTGCTGGGGCCGGCGCCGGAGCTGCTGGGGCCGGCGGTGCTCGGCCGCCGGCCGGCGCCACTCACCCAGGGCCAGTGCTGGGGCCGGTGCCGGACGGGCCGGTGCCCCAGGGCCCGAGCCGAGCTGGAGTCGCCGGAGCCGCTCGGCCGGTGCCCCGGGGCCGGAGCCGCTCGGCTGGGGCCGGTGCCCGTGTCCCGGGGCCCAAGCCGAGCTGGAGCCGCCGGGACGGGCTGGAGCCACTCGGCCGGGGCCAGCGCGCTCGGCCGGAACCGGGGGCCCGAGCCGAGCCGGGCCAGAGCCGCCCGTGGCCCGAGCCGAGCTGGAGCCGCCAGGGCGGGCGTGCTCGGCCGGCACCGGGGCCGGCGCCCCAGGGCCTGAGCCGGGCCAGAGCCGCCGGAGCCGCTCGGCCGTGGCCAGGGCCAGTGCCCCGGGGCCTGAGCCGAGCTGGAGCCGCAGCCGCCGGCACCCCAGGGCCCGAGCCGAGCCGGGCTGGAGCCGGATGGCCGGACTGGGCCGCGCCTCCTCGTGCCCTCCCATGCCCCAGCCCCAGCTTACCTGCTGCCTGCCTGTTTCAGGCTTCCCGCGAACATTTGATTCGTGGGAAGCAGGAGAGGGGGAGGAGCAGGGGGGCAGAGCATTCAGGGGAGGGGCGGGGTTGGGGCGGGGACTTTGGGAAAGGGGCGGAGTTGGGGTGGGGCCCCTTGGAGTGTCCTCTTTTTGTTATTTTAAAATATGGTAACCCTAACTGGCACAGCAGTTAGACAGCCAAAAACGAAGTATATTCAGGACCCCTAATTCAAATTCAAAACTCACAAAATCCATAGGGCTATTTAGAGTCAATACTAGGTGTAGTGTGGATTTCAAATCATTTTGTTTTTAGGTTACGAGGGAGGATGATAATGATCCAGTTAACTCTTACAAAGAACCACATGCTATTCATCAGGAGCAAAGATAAAGTAGTAATAATGCAAGCTACTGAAATAGAAACCACCAGTCTCTAAGTGTATGGCTAACTTTCTCTCAGGCAGCTAACACATCCACATAAACATAATTTACACGCCTTATAATCAACAGTCTTAATACTCAAAACCAGATTCCACTGCATTTCCCTAATGCTGGGGAGAGTCCACAGCCAAATGGGTAACCTAGGGCCCTATTGCAAGACAAAATATGCCAGTTTTCATTTATATCACAAACTAATATCTAGGGTCAAAGTATTGTAAATTTTATTATTCATAAGCCAGAAACTGCTCCTTAGGTAGAACACCTTTTACAAAATTATTGTTTATAGAAGTCCAATTGGGGACGGGGATGGTGGTGCACATTGGTAAGACAGCTCCACACCTCAAGGAAATTATAGTCTATCTTGAACAGACACAATACAAACCAGGAAGGGATTGGGCATTTAGCTGGTCAGCCAAGATTGGGAAAAGGTGACAATTGGGAAGGGAAAAAAATAGTGGGGACAGCAAAGGGACCTAGATGGGGCATAGGAAGAAATTAAATGTGGCAAGGGGCTGTGTTCGGAAATTAATTAAAGCTGAAGACAAACACTGGATGCGGAAAGGAAGAGGAAGACAGTGAAGTGATGAGAGGAGTGGGAATAAAGTTGGGGGCAGTAGAGGAAGATTACAGCGGCAGCATTTTTTGGATAGACTGGAGAGGTAAAAGGCAAAAAGGCCAGAAAGTGGGAGGTTACAGCAGTCAAGACAAGAGATAACTTAGGCGTGGTTTAGGGTTTTAGGTTGTTGAAATGAAGGAGGGATTGATTTTAGCAATATCAAGAAGTGAGATGGTGGAGGGATATCCACAGTGAATCAATTGAAAGGCAGGTAGACATGCAAGATTAGATGGAGTTTGAGAGGTCAGAAGAGAAGCGGTACAGTAGATTTGCAAGATGTCATCATAAAGGTGGTAGCACAAACTGTGGGAGCAGCTGTTTTTAGCAAGGGCTGAGCATACAGAAAAGTGCAGTGGGGAAACCTACCTATCCCCATGGAGTCTGGGTAACTAAAGATGGAACCCTGAAAGTCACTTAGAGAAAGAGGAAGATGTTGAGCCACCAGAGAAGATACTAAAACAGGGGTGGGCAAACTTTTTGGCCCGAGGGCCACATCTGGATGGGGAAATTGCATACAGGGCTGGGGCGAGGGTTGGGGTGCGGGAGGGAGTGCGGGGTGTGGGAGGGGGTGTGGTGTGCAGGAAGGGGCTCAGGACAAAGGGTTGGGGCAGAGGAGGGGTGTGGAGTGCAGGAGGGGGCTCAGGGCAGGGGGTTGTGGTGCAGGAGGGGTGCGAGGTGCGGCAGGGTGCTCAGGGCAGGGGGTTGGGGTGCAGGAGGGGTGCGGCAGGGTGCTCAGGGCAGGGGGTTGGGGTGCGGGGTGCAGGAGAGGTTCGGGCTCGGGCCCGGCGCTGCTTACCTGAAGCGGCTCCAGGGTGGCAGCAGCACGCACTGGGTCCAGGGCAGGCCACTGCTGGAGCAGTCCCAGGGACGGATGCTTGGATGGCCCCGGGGCCAGCTGCAGCGGCCAGTGCCGCTGACCACGGGGGCTGCCAGAGCAGCAGCCAGTCGGGGGCAGTCAGCCTCCACCGCTGGAGCAGGGGCCAGCCGTTGGGCCCCAATGGCCTCCCCTGGCAGCAGCACCCCGGGATCCCTGGCAGCAGCGCCTCAGGGACCAAGGAGTAGCTAAGGTTTAGTCAGGGGTATTTATAGTAAAAGTCATGGACAGGTCACGGGCAGTAAATTTTTGTTTATTGCCCGTTACCTGTCTATGACTTTTACTAAAAATACCCATGACTAAATCTTAGCCTTACATAAGCCATATTAAAAAAGCTATGAAACGCAATGGTTGTAATAAATAGGTTGGTCTATAAGATCTATCAAATTTATATCTTACCCCCAAGTATTTGCTTTTCAAAGCTTAAATAAGATGAACCAGCCAGAGCTGTAGCTGTATTGTTAATAACATATCATTGATGCTTCCATGTTCCTTCATTACTGTTTCTCCTCATTCCCTGTCCTTCATGACCACCTATTTGCTTGCTTGTTAGAGCATGTTAGATTCCCCCTCAGTTTTACAGTCACTTATTTGTTCTTATCCTTACTTCTAATTTGGCTGCTCACATGTTTGAGAAAGTTGCACATGTACAACTGTAATTGGTTTTGATCATCTTAAAATATCTATGGCCAAACAGTTTATTTTTGCTCCTTTCATAAAAATCAGTGACATCAGTGAGATTTACAGTAAATCTCTGAGGAAGGCACAATGCGAACGTTTTCCCGACAGGAGATTTACAAAGAAGATTTACAAAGAAATTCCATGTAGGCATTATGCAAGTTTTAACCACACAATTAGAAGCCATAGAAATGTTCACAAACACTCAAATGATTTGTGGCTCAGCAGACGCTTAGCACCATCACTTAATGCAAAGGATCTCATGTTAGTTACCCTACTAGCAAGTAAAACCCTAGAGATTGTACTCACTTTTGGTCTTAGGGTTTTTTCCCCCCTATCTTGCTCTCTTTTCTGATTACTGCAGTGAATTCTTTCTTGGAGACACCATTAGCCTTCTCAGCTTGTCATGCTCTGTGATTCTGAAGTGATTTACAGTTATAGCACTGCTGCTATAATGCATTTTCCTTCTTGCTTCTTCCACTGATTGAATCACATATAAAAGCATATTAAGGAATGGATCCAGCCATCAATTTTTATGTCTTTCTCTATGCTATTTACGTCTCCTAAAGTCATCCTCTCATCTTCCTCCTTTTCAGAAATGTATTGACCTATGAGCTGCATTCCCATGTTTGGACCCTTTATATTTCCTTATCTGTGGATTACTCACAATTCAGAAAAGCATGTTTGATGTACATAAAGCTTGGATGATCAAGAGACTAACTTTTCCTCTCTCCTGAGGAGAGGCAAAAGAAGCAGATGGTGAGAAAGGGAAGGGGAACAACCCTCTTATACTTACTCTGACAAATGACCCTTTCCCAGGGCAACAGATACGTGGAAACTCCACCTCAACAAAGCCCCCCCAGCTGGGAGTTACTGCACTAGGGCAGGGAGACATCAGTACATGCCCCTCCCAGTAATATTTAACTCTCTGTCCACCTTGCACATCTAGTGTCTCCTCTTTAAAATGTTCATATATGCTGTAAATAGAAAGACAACAACTGCCTAAGTGCTACAGTAAAACCCATTATATGCTGTGTTCCCACTCTCAAATTGTGCACAAAGAATTCTGCAATGTGGTTTGTGCTTCATACCAATTCCCTGGTGTCAGTGAGCAGGCTCCAAACAGTGCTTCCTCATTAAAGCACCAGAACCCAGGAGTCCTGACTTCCAGTAACATGCTCTTACCACTAGACTCAGGATCAATATCCACCCTCCCCTCTTGCTCTCCTTAGACCTCTGGTGAATGCTGAAGCATGAGACAATTCAAACTTATTGCATCCCAAACTAAAGAAAGTATATGAGAACTTATTTTGGTTTTACATATTTTACATTCAGATTCATCCTCGCTGCATCATTGTACCTAGTATCAGAATACTTACCTTGGGCAGGTCAGCAAAGCAATACCCACTTCTTGCATCCCTCGAAGAAAGCCTGCCAGATGTGATGACCACAGATCCAGTAATAACATGGCTCCACAGACCACTCAGTTCTGAGAACAGTCCTCCCCCCCCCCGCCAACCCTCTCGTCACTGGAGCATCAAAGATGACAGTCCTACTAACATCATGAATTAGTAATTCAGACCCATAGCAATGACTCAGTGCTATGAACCTTGACAAGGTCTGATACTGATGTCCAGCAATATGTCCACAGATTTTAGCAAATGCATGACTCAGTCAGTGAGGAATACGCCTAAGGACATTTTTGTATCTGGAAGTGAACAAAACAAGGTGTATGGTTGCTCGGTGACAAAGTCAGAAAGCTCTTTGGATTCAGTTTCTATCATACATAGCCCAAAGAACTGACAAAAATGTAGGTTTCTGTAGAGACACTCCTCTGTGATCATTACTAGACTAGTTGCTCAGTA
This sequence comes from Emys orbicularis, assembly GCF_028017835.1. Taxonomy (NCBI): domain Eukaryota; kingdom Metazoa; phylum Chordata; order Testudines; family Emydidae; genus Emys; species Emys orbicularis. The sequence goes on along the minus strand of NC_088685.1, from coordinate 72,067,483 downwards.
ACGTTACTACACAAAGACTCAAGTAGCAAAAGGCATAAGAATGATTATTTTAAGAAAATAGGCCAAATAAGTTTGGAAATTGGGGGAAACATCAAATCTCAGGGATGTTCAAAGACCTGAAGGGAGCTGGTGATGACATTATTCCATACAGACAGCTCACTACCGTGGCACTTCCAGGACATATTGTAAAGGTAAACCATTGCTTGATTAATGCTCTTCTAATGTCACCCTGGGGAAGAAGCATCTTTTAGTGTCAATACTATTCATAAGAAAATGACAAATCACAGGATTTCCTTGCTTTACATTCAGTAGATTATTGAAATGCTTCCAAAGGAATCAACGTATATAAACCCATCAACTATATAAACCCCACAAACACTAAATAAAACAACAAAATAGAAAGGATATAACACCTGACAACAGGTCATTAATAACAGCGGTCAAGTTAAGTTATTGTCTAGATAAAAGAAAAATTGCATCGCTAACAAGGAATTTCCATCGTGCCCATCACCATGATATCAAGGCACATATACTATAAATAAAGAATCACAATTTTTTTTTCTACAATTGACAAACTCTATTCCTCACCTGCCCACCAAAAATGTTGCCAAGTCTTTCAAGAAAAACACCCATCACAACTTCTTACTATACAGTATAATGAACAAAAAAGGGAGGATTTTAATGCTGCTTTACGTGGAAATCACTACATAACTCAAATTATGGACTCACTACTGACACTTCCATAATAAAGACCATGCATTTTGCAGAAATATTTTACACTATTAATATTTAATAACCATAATTAGCTCTTAAATAGCACTTTACATGCTCGTATTGCAATTCTCTTCTTTTAATCCAATCACTTGCAGTGCAGCATGTTTCCTTTCCTACTAATATGCACATCAGCACATTAATCTGTACAAAGTTCTCGCTACTCTTTCTCTCACTGTAAATCATTTGATCGTATTTTGAACAAAGGGTGCAACATAAATAATAGTTTTGCATTCATCTGCTACGAAGAATCTGATTTTTCCCCAGCAGCTGACTCCTGGGCTGTTCGTTCACTCCCCTGTCTCCTGGATGCAGGTATAGCTTTTCAGAGGCACCAACTTCCTAATTTCCCCAGGGGGTGCTCCGCCACAACCGCCACCCCAAAACACCCTTTCCCCCAAGGCCCCACCTCTGCCCTGCCCCCTCCCGCAAGTGTGCCCTGCCCTTGCTCTGCCCCCTCCCCCCCCAGCACAGCTGATCCATGGCAAGCAGGAGGAGCTGGGAGGGAGGGGAGAAGCTGATCAGCAGGGCCCACTGGCTGGCGGGAGGCACTGGGGGAAGGAGGAGGAGCTGATCGGTGCAGCCACTGGTAGGTGCTGAGCACCCACTGTTTTTTTTCCAGTGGGTGCTCCAGTCCCAGAGCACTCACGGAGTCGGTGTCTATGTAGCTTTTATTTCTTTCTAACAACCATTAAACTCTTGATATTTTAAGGATTCTCCAGGGTGTCACATCTTTTCTTCCTTTAGCTGCTCTTTTCAGATTCTCAAATGTCTCCAATACAAACTGATCACGAATGTGTTTTGCAAAAAGACAATACTCTTTCCAAAGGAGGACTTGGTCAACAAAAAGTACTATAATGGAAAAATCAAAGTGTAGCAGTGCTATCTAGAAAAAGGCAAAGTGATATGAATTATGGGGCAATATACACTTGATTCATATTTTTCTTCACAAATAGATATATTAATATAATTTATTTGCAGCACACTTTTTACATTGGTGAACATTTTTAAACTAAAAAAGATGGTGACTAATAAAAATGATTACTCTGGAAAACTAGAGTATTGATCTTATGGCTATTTTCCTCTATTGTATAAAGTCCACATTTTGAAAAGTTACTGTGTTGAACAGGATTCCTGTTTTTTATATATACACTGGATTTGGGATTCGTCTTCTTAAGAGTCTAGGACAATCTGGAACACCCTGAGATTATTTTTGTTTTTATTAATTCTTATTACTTACTCTGGTTGCCAGTCAGTCAGTCTTCCAAAGAGAATCTGCATGACAAGTGCTAACGACTCTTGTTAGGTAAAGTAAATTAGACTGATTTGTGCTACCCTTCTCTCACATCTGACAATTGCTTGCTTCTATATCAACAGTTAGCCATGCCAGCCACAAACATGAGGAGCCAGCTAGGGCAGCTTCTCCTGCTGCAAACTGAACTCTTCATCAAATAAGGTGCTGTCATCCTAGCACCACTGTCAGCTTGGTTAAATTTAAACTCATCTGACTGACAGTTCTCAAATCTCACCTTGTTACCACTCCCCCAAAAATTGTGAAGTGGTGTCAGCCAAGTCTAAACTTTTAAACAGGGGCGGAGCCGCATTCAGATGGGATTATATGGGGATCAAGATTGCAATTTAAACTCATCACTGAAATGCCATTGATCTTCTTGTACAGACAGCTGCTTCCTCCACCTCCCCCCACCACCACACACACTATATATATTTTTTTTCTTACCAACCTGAAGCCCTGACTTTCATTACCCTTGGGAAAAATCTATGTAAGTGTAACATACTCCACACTGATTCAAGAGCATATTTGTTTATAAATGCTCTGACTGCTGTGCTGCACCTTCCATAATATTCAACATTATTATTATTTTATATGTAGCATTCGTCAGGTTATCTTCTTACTATAATTAAGTTTCAAAACCTTATTGTTCCCCCTCAGCTCCTTTAAAACACACACACCAGCACAAACACACCCACGCTCTTCAAAGACTGTCTATAAAAGCAAGCTTACCTCTCAGTGAGCATTTTCCAGCCAAACAATACTGATATAACAAAACAAAAGTCTGTTGTTTAATACAAAACAGTACATGTGTGTAAACACATGTGTGGGATGCTTGGGTGTTCATCTGCATATTAACAGCCAGAATGTCTTTCCAGCTCACTGCTATTTCACAGAAGTGCTGGGGTATGAGCCCTGGGAACTGACCCAGACATTTGGTCGTGCTTGAGTGAGAACAGAGTTCTTTGTGCTTTGCATGCATGCAGAAATTCAAGCACAGTGGGATTACTAGATGTTGAGAAATCTCCCTTACTGCCATCATCTTCTGCATTAGATTCAGCTATTGCAAAATTAGGACCTTATCCAACTGCTACTGAAGTCAATGGCAAAACTCCCACAGAATTTAATGGGAGCAGGATTGGGCCTACATTTTAAAATCCTTTCCAAAATTCATTTCTCTTCCTCTTGCGCCTGCTATTTTGCCCCTGCTTTGTTATTCACAGATTCTTCTCCATGGCAAATTCTCTCATTTGAGTTCTTTGCTTTGCTTTCATTCAGATGACAAAAATGGTTCTGAAATGAACGAGTTTTATTTCTGGATAAAGTCTGGATTTGGGAGTGGATAGTGTGTTGGATTAAGGCAATGCTGGTATCAACCTTTCACCTTCAGGAGTCTGTGTTCCATTGTCAAAGTGAAAATGAGCATGTGGTCTTATTCTCTTCCCACTCACTAGTGGACAATTACCCCCATTGAAAAGCTACTGTACAAGTTGATGCAACTCTCCACCTTCTGCAGCCTGCACTTAAGAGAGGCCCAGGACAGAAACAGAGGAATGCTGCAGGTCAGGACTGAGGAGCACTGAAAGAGATGTGGGGAAACTTGCAAAGCAGTGGTCTGCACCAGCACTATCAATCTTTCACTTTCAAAAGGCCTATGTTTAGCCAATGGTAAAGAAAAAAATAGTAAATTTTGTGAAAATTTTAAAAAGTAATGCTATACTGGAAAAGATCAGGAGAGAAATATGATCATAGATGTATAGATTTTAAGGTCAGAAGGGACCATTATGATAATCTAGTCTAACTTCCTATATAACACATGCCATAGAAATTCAACCAGTAAACCCAACATTAAGACCATAATTTCTGGTTGAATGAGAACAGATGTGCATCGGTGCAGCGTCAGGAGACATCTGACTGTCAGAACAGGAAGAAAGGCTATATCTGCATTCACCAACTTTGAAAGAACTTCCCAATGCCAAAAATAGCACTGATTACAGTCTCCCTGCCACTGATATTCTCCAGATGCTATCAGTATCTTGTAAATGGTGGTGGGACAGCCCCAAGAATCCTGCCAAAATTAACATCCTTCGATTTCACATAGAGATGCAATGAATGGGCTAGGCCAGGCTTAGCGATCCAGTAGTAATTCACTGAACAAATATGAACATCCGAGCTGGTGATTCTAGCCTGGTTCTTTGATGCTAGATCAGGTGGAGGTAGAAGTATTGCTGAGGCAATGCTCACAAGTCCTAGGAAGTGGGCAGATGATTTGCTTTACTGCATCAGCAATTCCTGCCAGTATTTTCTCAGGGAAATAGGGGTGTTAATATTTATATTAGTACAGTGTCCAAAATGTGCTAGGCACTGTATAAAGAAAGTAGCAAGAATCTAAGAGTTCTGAAGGGAGCTCTGCCTGTATCCTAAGAATTGCAGTAGGTTACATAGACTCTGAGTTGTATATGTAAACAAGGTGTCAAGAAACATACTGGAAGGACACAACTGCATCTCATCAGAGAAAAGTTGTTTCACACTGAGGACAGGAATATGTGTAGAGAGAGAAAATTCGTGATTTTTTTCATTGGTACTCTTTCCTGGGACTAAGGACATTTCTTGAATGATGTTTGCTCAATGACCCAGACTGCTCTCAGGGTTGGTCACATTTGTCAGACGATCAACTTTAGATGAGAATACCCCTAACCGGTTGTAAACTAGTGGCTGAAATTCAGAGGGGGCAGTGTCTCTAATATATTTTACAAGTGGACAGTTTTGCATTAGGTGTGGCTCATGGTATTATATAAAAAGAAAGTGCTGAAATGCACTTCTAGTACTTCCAGAAGTGATAGTACCAGAAGTGCCAGAACACTGTTACAGTTCCCAAAAGAGAGCCGGAATGATGTTCTGGAGCATTCCGGCATGACTCAAGCCCTGATCATATCCAACACAACATTTCCAATGGTGTCACACTGTATGATGTCATGATCAAGATAAGAGAAAGCACAAACATTCCCAAGCTGCCACGCCTTGGGAAATTCTGAAATGAGAGAGCAAAAAACCGTATGTGTGTCAGTGTGGAGGGTGTATATACACTTTTCTGTCCAAAGCAGCAGTTATAACATTATATTAGAAGTCAGTGTAATAATAATTCTCACTGATGGAACTGGATGTGCTGATTCTCCCTCACCTTCACTTTTCACTGAGCAGCTGTCTGTCACCCCTGAACAGAAAAATTGTGTAGATAATTCAAATGATCTGCTGTTTTAGGGCCCCATTAGATGTTCATTGACTTCAATAGATTTTGGATTAGGCCCCTAAGCAGTATGTGACCTACTGGCAAGTGAACTAAAACCTTCTCTGAATTGATCCTAATATACCAACACCCAATCCTCATTTCTGGAAACAGAGCCTGGCCATTACATTATACAGTTCATGTGATGTGCAGTGTCTTGGATTATACTGTAGGAGGGAATACTGTAGGAATACTGGATGGCTCAGGGGGTTTGCTCATCTGTTACAGAATCATTCGTCACAGGTTCAAGTCCAGGCCAGGTTAATAGCAATCCAAAATTATCATCTCACCGCTGTGTAGGTCTCCATTCGGCTCCTAGTAAAGAAGTGCCCATAAGTCAAAATACAGTACAACATACATTAATTGATACCTCATAAGTAGTTTCAGCAGACAATCAAAGAAGCCAGCCTTGAGGCTAGACTAGTTTATCACCCTTACCTGTTGCCCTGTGGGTCAGGGCTGAGGTACATTGGCATGGAAATGAGGTTGATAAAGGATCTGAAGGTTGCAATGCTGTCCCATAGACAATCACTACATTCACTTAATTCTTTTCCCTAAAATAACACATAAGATCATGACTACCCTTGATGTGTTTATGTTGTGTACCATACACAGTAAATACATTAACACAAAGCATTAAGAGGTGATGTAAACAACAAGATGCCCATTCCATTGCAATCTATCTGTACCAAAATTACGTTTAAGTAACACCTCTGTTATAAATGTTAATTGGAAACCATTACTATCTGTAGTCCTCTCATTAAATTTTCCAAAGAAATTCTAAATCCTTAGGTCTTAACCAATCTTTTATAAAAGCAGCATGATAAATTCTTCTTATTGTCTTTTTTCTTGGACTTATATCTTCGATCTGTAAATCCATGTATCCCCTTTACCTTGTGATGTTCACCTCAGATCATGCAGAGCCTGAGGCAAAATTCACAATGCTTGAGAAGTACTATCTTAACACTGCATTTCCTGGATTTCTAACTTTTTATATTTTTGACTAATTGTCTGAGAGGTAATATTCCTGCAAATCATTGATACATGCCTGCAACTTTAACTTCAACTTTATTAAGTTTGTGTGTGGGAATATAGGTATACATTAAGTGAGGTGACATTAACAGTAACTACTGCCAAAAATAAAACTTCTGCTCTTCTGTGATTTGACTTTCATTGTGACTGTGGCAAGTTATCTGTCATGTCTTTGTGACAAGCTATAATATGATCCTTTTGGCTTGTCATTCACTGCTACTACACTATTACTCACCAAACAGAAGATTTCCTAAAAATAGTATTTCAGAATTGTGGATGGGTTATTCTATAATTATCTAACGTCTTAGGAGGGTTTACTGATGGTAAAAGGTGTTTATAGTCATTAATAATCCTTGTGATGATTTCTCCCTCTGACTGCCAGTCATTTTATTATCTCTTTCTAAGTTAGGCCTTTCCAGTGGAATGTTAGTAGTTACTGAATCTATAGACAATGGAAAACACTGGGAGCTGTCTACACAGATTATATTAATGTCTTATCTTGGGCAGATGCTCATTATTCATTAGTACATATTGGAGGCTCAGAATCAGGGATGTACCGGTGTAAACTGGATTGGGGGCTTATTTCGCTGACAGACACTCCTGTTGCCGGGGGCTACACTCTAAGCACATTCTTCAAATTTGCACCATAGAGCAAATTACATTTTCCATCTAATTTTTTATTTTCAAAGCAATTCTCTACTCTGCTAACCTCAGGATGAGGTATCTCAAGCACTATTTCTTTTGGTGTTGCTGCTCTTTACTCTAACACATGTAACTGTCCAGCCAGTACTAAAGAAATCTGCATTTATCACTAGTGTCCCAGTACTGTCAACCTGAAGCATTCAAAAATCGTAAGTCAGGCCCTAAAAACATGAGACTGGCTTAAAAATCAAGAGATATTGGAAAAAATAAATTTGGGGTTATTTCTATTTGCCCTCTGGTTTGAGCCTTCAAGTTGCACTTGCTTAATGTTTTCCAGTTTTTCTCCACCACCAGGAGGACTTGAAACTTACTTTCTTTTTTAAATGAAAGCTGAAATTATCATATAATGACTTTCATTCCAGGAGCTGGGGCATTCAGAATAAACATCAAAACATTGTGATACTTACAATACATTCACAAGAGCTGGCAACACTGAATTCTTGCAAATTACCACCCAGTTTCTAACCTTCCTTTCCTCAGCAAACTAACTTGAGAAGATATACAAGAACTGTCTGCCATGCTATCTCCCCGACTGCCAACATCCTGAATGCCTCCCAGTCATTCCATTGCACATACCCAGCACTTGCTGCTATACTGGATGGCCTCCTCCTGTCCTTCAACAACATTACACCCATCCTCATCCTACAGGACTCAGTCTCAGCATTTGATACTGTAGACACTCCTGCCCTGCTTCCAAGAGGCTGCAGGAGTGAATGGCAATGTGTTGCAATAGCTTGGTCGTTCCTTGATGACTAAAATGAAAAAAATCTTACAGGCAGTTGTTCATCCACGACCAGGCCTTCACCTGCATCCTGCATGGTTCAAATCTCTCTCCCTCCCCATTCAATATTTACATGAAGCCACTGGGAGAAATTAGGGAGACATGACGGGCTGATGTGCCAGCCAGAAGCATGTGAATGATACCCAGCTCTACACTCCCCTTTTATCCAACATTAACAGCAGCCTCCCCCAGCTTTCCAAATGCCTGGCAAAAGGCCAGCACTTGGTTGAAGGGCAGCTGAAGCTGAACTCCGACAAAACTGGGGTGATGCTGGTAAGAAAAGGAAAGTGTTTTGAAAAGCTCACCTTCACTACTACAGGTCTCACCAGAAGGCATCTGCCCTCAGACTGTTAGACCAGTTCACAGCCGTGGGGGTCATTTTAGATTTCGCACTGCACTTAGACACTCAAATAGCAATGGTGGCAAAGAACACCCGTTTCCACTTGTGGCTGGCTAGAAGACTACCCCTGATTCTTTCAGGCACAGATTGGCCATGGTGGTCCAGTAGTTCGTTACCTCCAGGCTCAACTACTGTTCCTTAGAACGAGGAATGAAATTCAATGTCCTGAGGAAACTACAGCTAGTCCATAATGCAGTGGCTCATCCACTCACTAATACAGGCTACTGGGAACATCTCATCAAAATCCACTGCTCCCTACACTAGCTACCCATTGAACACAGAATCCAGTTCAAGACTACAGTATTGATTTTCAAAGTCCTGCATGGTATTGACCTTGGTTATCCAAGAGATTGCCTCTCTTTCTGTTTTGACCACCTCATATGACAGCTTCACTCCACTAGAAAATTAAGCTTTCAACAAAAGAGGGGAAGACTCGTATCCTCAGGAGACAGAACTTTTAGATTAGCTGGGCCAAGACTCTTGAACTCGCTTCCTGATGAAATATCACAATCTGGTCTGCATACAGAATTACATGAACTCTCTCAAACACATCAGCATTTCTCAGACTATGCACATTGTGTGTGTATATAGGCGTGCATGCACACACATACACCCTACCAATAACTTTTAAACTTGTTACTGTCGGTTGGGCTGGAAAAAGGAGATCTTTCTGTATCCAAGTTCATTTTTCACGGAAGCCACTCAGAAACCAGCATGATGGGACATCTTATAAAAATGAAGAAAACTAAAGACAGATAACAAACTCTTAATATTAAAATCTTGTCAAATATTTTGACTGTTATATGTATTTTACTCTGCCATTATTCCTGGCTGCCTATTGTTTTTTTGTATTAAGTTCCTAAATTAAGAGTCACCCTACAGAAGAGTCTTTTAAATACAGTAATTTTTTGCATATTTAAATTAGTAAGGCAAAATAATATCATGGCAAAAAAATAATGATTGCCATGTCAACTATCAGCCATATAACAGAAACCATGTCCTAGTTTTCTTTTCAACACAGTAATAAAAACATAAGTACATTTATTTTACATTTCACGGACATCATCCTTCCAAAACAGAGTGAGATTTATTAACTCTTTTCTGTCCTGGATATATGAAGAATGCTCATGCCCATCAAGTAAGCGAATGGCTCTGGTAAAGACTTTTTCCTTTACTTCACTGGATATTTCATACTCTTCAAGAAAAAGGCTTTATATGTTGGTCCAAATCTAACCACCACAAAATGTGTTCTCATTTATTTTTTCTCCAATGTCCATGAAATGATCAGATACAATTGTTATTTGGAGAATCAAATCTAACTATGAAGAAAATCTGCCATTCCACGCAGAACTAAAGTGCACGGCTCTCCCAGAATTTTAAATATTCTAGACTTCTAGAGAAAGGAGTTTTATGTATGGAATCACACTGAACCTCACAAGATCTCAGATTGTGGACATTTCACAGTCCAAAATAACAATTTTAAAAATATGTTTGGGGGGGGAATACTTTTTAACTCCCCACCACTATATAACAGCAGCATCAGTGTAACACCATTGCAATGTCATTTTTAGAAACATCACCTCTCAGAAGCCATATGTACATAAAGTCAGAAACATGACATTCTTCCACACTCCTGAGTGCAAATATGTAATAATACTACTTTACAGTTATAATACATAGTGCGTTTAGCTCAAAAACCTCAAAATTTGAAAGGTATGAGTAACCTTGCTCTCATGGCATCTTGCAGGGATCATAGCTGAGACATATGCCTCATGTAGAGGTCCTGTCCAACCTAAGCATGGACATCCCCATTAGAAAGGGTACTATAACCCATTCAGTAGAAGTATAGTTTCATTTTTAGCAACAGTGAGTGGGGGTTAGGAAATTTTATTGGTGAATAGCATACTTTTTTTGAAGCTAGAAAGTCCTGCATAGACGAGACTATGGATCAAAGCTCTTGATCAACTTTTAGACAATTTGAAGAAAGGGTCACAAGACTTAAGCCACAGACAGCAAGGCAAAAGTTGGCATGCCTGCTACCCCTTCTCCCCTCCTTATCTCTCTGCAATAAACTATAAATTATGAGGACACATCTTTCTTAAATCAAACTTGTACCTGACTGGCTCCCATTACCACTTCCCAGCCACAGCCTTCATTGATCATATCTCCCCCTCCATTTTGTACCCTGATTTAAGTACACAAGCCTGCTTCAAATGCAAAACACGTGTAGCTAGCAGGCCTATCCACTACAATGCACTCACCATCTGAGTAGTCAGGATTCTTAGTGGGGGCTGTGATGCTCTGTACCTCGGGGGAACACCCAGCACCCCCATGTTCATCCTTGTAAAATGATTGTGTGGTATTCAGTGCAAAGGTTTGTCATGTTGGGTGTCTTCGGAAGGCTCATGATGCACTGAGCATTGTTGTTGTTACAGTAATGTTATAGGTTATAATTTCATGTATATAGTTATGAGGCTGAAAAGGTATCCTCATGGCTTAAAGCAAGCCCAGGCAAAAACTCTCCAAGAGCAGAGAGGCAGTTCACACCTCATCAGGGCATGTATGGGACAAACCCAGCCCATCCTCACAGGAACAAAGGATACTGGCCTAGGCAACAACAAAGGATCTGTTGGACTCTCGAGTGAGTCACACCCTTCCTTTGGTCAGTTTGGGACTGCGATGAGGTAATGCTCGCCTGACTCTGAAGTGGGGGCGGGCAAAGCCAAGAAGGAAGGAAGGACATGATAAAAGGGAGAGACGTTTGCCATGCTCTCTCTCTCTTCCACCTCCATCTATAGACATCACCACCAAGCGACTGAAGCGCTGATCAAAGGGGAGAGCCTGGCTGAAGGGCAACCAGCCAGCCTGTGGTAAGAAGCATCTAAGTTTGTAAGGGCACTGAAAGTGTTAAGATCAGCTTAGAATGTGTTTTTCTTTTATTTCATTTGACTAAATCTGACTTGTTATGCTTTGACTTATAATCACTTAAAATCTCTCTTTTGCAGTTAATAAATCTGTTTGTTTATTCTACCTAAAGCAGTGTGTTTGGTTTGAAGTGTGTCAGAGACTCCCCTTGGGATAACAAGCCTGGTACATATCAATTTCTTTGTTAAATTGATGAACTCATATAAGCTTGCAGTGTCCAGCGGGCATAACTGGACACTGCAAGATGGAGGTTCCTAGGGTTGTGTCTGGGACTGGAGATATTGGCTAGTGTCATTCGGTTGCACAATCCAAGGAGCAGCTTACATGCTAGAGGCTGTGCGTGAACAGCCCGGGAGTGGGGTTCTCACAGCAGAGCAGGGTAAGGCTGGCTCCCAGAGTCAAGGACTGGAGTGACCTAGCAGATCACCAGTCCAGATAACAGCAGAGGGGAACATCACAGGGGCATATCTAGGGTTGCAAACTTTCTAATTCCAGAAAACTGAACATCCTTGCCCTGCCTCCTCTCCTGCCCCTTCCCCGAGGCCCCGCCCCAGCCTGAGGCCCTCCCTCCGTCGCTTGCTCTCCCCCACCCTCTCTCACGTGCTCATTTTTACTGCAAGGCCCAAACAGGCATATTTATTGTTTTGACAGATGTATTATGCGAAGTTCAGGTTTTATTTATTACAGGACGCTAGAGCTGGAAGCAAAATAGTCAAAAAGAGTAATTTAAAAAAAAATTAAATTTCAAAAAGGTTTTCATGATTCGTTCCCTCCCCTCTTCCCATTTTTCATAACCAGCTTCATGTTTTTTGTTCACTAAAGTTATTGTAATTTTATGTGTGGAATTAGGAACACACATTATCACAGCTGCAATGGATCCATTAAAAGCCCACTCCCGAAGCCCAAATACAAATCCATAGAGCACAACCACAGAAAGGCACACCTGTCCAGATACCTATAAAAATAAATCTGTAGACACTGACTTCCACACCTACATGCAGATACACACGTGTATTCATGTGTACACATCTAGCATGCACTAATACATATACTTCCACATTATTTATTATTACAATTGTTGTTTAGTGCTTAGAGACCCCAACTAAGATCAGGGCTCCAGGGTGGTAGATGCTGGACATACAGATAAAAAGAGAGAGTCTGCAACAAAGAATTTATAATGTAGCTAGACAATGGTGGGGAGAAATGTATGATACATTGGCTCTTCTGCAATTACTAGTCAACAGCATTCACTTTTAAAGAAATAATACATTTCTTTTAGAGTTCCCTTCTCTTTTAAAAACTTGTTCTGAAATAAATACACACATTTTATGTTATCAATTTTTTTCTGTGCAAGCCAGCAAAAGGAATAGAAGTCAAAGAGTTAGACTGCAAATTTTATTCACACAGGTATACACACATGCGGCAATACACGCACCTCCCTACACAAAAACACAGTCTCTTACACACATGCAACGCATGCATGCACACACTTGCCTACACAGAGGCACCTTTTCATACACTTTTCCAGGGGCTGCCTAAATCACCCAGCTGGGAAGGGAGGAGGGTGGGCTGGAGGGGAAAATATAGGGGGTGGGATGGAGGAGAGAGGATAGGGAGGGAAAGAGACCAAGGACGAGAGCAAGGTGGGGGCGAGAGGGGGAAGTGAAGGAGAGAGAGGAGGGGGTGTGTGGGGGGTATGTGGGGTGGATGGGAATGCAGGGGGAGGCAGAAGGCTACAGGTGCATGAGGATGTGGGGGGCACAGGGGTGTATAGGGACATAATGGGAGTGCAGCAGTGTATGGAGGTGAATGGGGTGCAGGGCTGTGGGGGGTGAGGGACATGGGGCTGGCGGCTCTGGGAGGTGGAGAGGATGAGTGGGAAAGCGCTGTAAGGGGTACAGGGCTGGGATGGGTAGGTGTGGGGGCAGGATGGGATGGGGCTAAGGGGGGGTTGGGACGGGGAGGGATGCAGTGACAGGGGATGGGAGGGCGGGGGGGTTGGGATGGGGAGGGATGCAATGAAGAGGGATGGGGGGCAGGACAGGGAGGGATGCAATGATGGGGGGATGGGGGTGCGGGACGGGGAGGGATGCGGGGACGGGGGATCGGGCTGCAGGGGGGTTGGGACAGGGAGGGTTGCAATGATGGGGGAATGGAGACGCGGGGGGGTTGGGATGGGGAAGGAGGCAATGATGGGGGGATGGGGAGGGATGCAGTGATGGGGGATTGTGGTGGGTCGGGGGTTGAGACGGGGAGGGATGAAGTGATGGGGGGATGGGGGTGCAGCCCCATTCCCAGCACTTGGAGACTGGGATACACATACCTCCAACTCCTGGGTGCCGGCGATGGGGCGACAGACCACGGTTTGCTGCAGGGCATGTGCTGCAGCTGGAGCCCAGCCACACGAACAGTGCGAGGAGAAGACCAGGCAGCAGCAGGAAAAGCACATGCCACGCGACCTCCAAAAATTTGTTGTGCAACTTAGATAATAAAATACTGATCTCAGCTTCCAAGACTCACACATACTCCTCAGCAGAGGCTTCACTAATGTTTCTAGTCTCAACCTTACTCATTATATTTGCATTCCCCTCGCCCCATTTTCCCCAAAAGGTTTACAATGGAGATGGCATTTACCTTTCCCTAAACACCCTTCAAACAATAAACAGCTGGTGGATGAAAAAAATCAAAAGAAAATACAGATAAAACAAAACTAGTAGGTATTCCACAGCTCATTCTGTAGCTAATGCCCTGTACTATCAGCAATAAATCAGTTTCTAGCCTGACAAGTCTTCTAAATCTTTAAAAAAAAAAAAAAAAAAAAAAACCTATTCCTCCAAGTCTTAAATGAAATGAAGTGTGCAGGTTTACACACTGCTTTAAAAGAAAACAGTTTCCAAGAAAATACAGGCCAACAGTGGCTTTTATATGCCAGGACTAAGCAAATTAAGTAGTACGGCATTAGCAAACTTTGGACTCAAAGTTGTTTACAGCTTCTTGTAACATATAAATACACACACACACACACACATTATATATATATATATATATATAAACACATACATACATATACACACACACACACACACACACAGAATATGCCACAACTGATAGGAACCTTCTCCAGGCTTTGATTGTTCTCAGTAAAAATACTCTACTTCTACCCATAGGAGAGCAGCATCTATTAGGGAAACTATGCTGACAGAAAGTGATCATTTATATTTGTTACTTTTGCATACTGCTGTGACTGTTTTCAATGGTCCAAAACCTCCCATTTCCTTTACCATGAATGTTGGCACACCCATCAAAACTTAATATTCAGCTAGACTCCTAATTGGATCAGCATAAATAATATGTTATTTAAAGAGTTGCTTTTCTAGGAACAGTACTTCTTTTTGGCAGGGTGGATAAAAATCAGTGATTTTTTTAAATTTTTTTTATTTAAATCAAATTTTTTTAATAAAATGCTTTTTGAGGAGAAAACCTATCTAAAGATCATTTTAATTAAGATACCTTTGAGCTATAATGTATCTCATCATGAAATAGGGATTATAAATTCTTATCCTATAGCATGAAACAATATATTCATGTAATGTTTAAGAAAAGTTTTGTAAATTAATTCCAATAGTTCATGGAGTAGGAATCCAATCTTATGAGGTTCCAGGGGCTTCTGTAGAAAGATTAACCTAAATAATCTATATCTACCAATGGGACTCAGTGCTCATTCTAGAACAGTGGTTCCCAAACTGGGGTTTGTGAACCTCTGAGGATTCGCGAAATGTTACAGGGGGTTCTCGGGGAAAAAAATTCCCTAATGGTGGACAGAGCTGTCCCTAGGGACCCTGGGCAGCACATGGCCAGCAGCCCAGAGCCCCTGGACTTCCAAGAACTAAGCAGATCAAAGCAAGCATATCTATCACAGTGAGGAGATTTAAACTTCAAGACTCCTTATAGAAATGGAAAGGGAAGTGGATATTTGTTGCTGTTTTTAACATTAAATAGGCAGCTAGTATTGTTTTTAAAGTTATTATGAAGAACAAGTTTAGGCTTTGTTGTAACGTGCGTTGTTTGTTTGCCTGGACTGCTCAAGACCTGAATGCTTGTGTAGGAGGAACTCTTTGAGTTGGCTTCTTAAATACCTTCATGCTGTTTCACATCTGATACTCCTTGATGAAACATAGGAGTCTTGTCTTATAACAGGCTTATTCAAAGTGATACAAGCTACGAAAGTGAGATCTTGGAAGAGTGTTGCCGTTTTCATAATGTAATAAAAATACTGTAATGATTAATAATTAATAATAGTGTGTAATAAGCATGTCATAAAAACAAATTTTATATTTCCAAGATCGCTGCTTTTATAATTTATACTCAAATCGCTGGAAATATTCAATTTTAGGAGGGGGTTCATGAGACTTGACATTTTAGTGAAAGGGGTTCACAGGTTGTTAAAGTTTGGGAACCACTGGTCTAGAAGATAGCATCAGAGATGCTTAGTTTTGCAGTTCTCAAACTGTGGATTTGTGTCTCCAGAGATAACAGCAAAAATGTTTTAAAATAAATAAATAATATATAGAGGTGAGAAATAACGGACCTCAACCCTACTGTCCCTTACCTCTCTCTAAAAGTGCAAAGTTTCAAAAAGTTCAATGAATAGAAGATTGTTGGGGGCGGAATAGATCTGGACAAGAAGAAAGGTCGAGATAAATGTGAGAAGGGAGGGACAGGCAGTAGAAACAAAAGTGAAACTGTTTGAGCAGCATATTTCAGAAGTCTTGAGGTCTTTCTGAGTGTAGCCTTCATTGATTTGAGATCTACCATACCATTCTCTCACTAGAAGGGAAAACTTATAATGGCAGCAGGCTGTAAAAGAGACCTAGTTTGGGAATATTTTAATGAAGTTCCTCTACCTGTGGGTAAGACAGGCATGCAAAATGCAAACAGTGCAACAAAGAAATGCAAGGTCTGGTTTCCTTAATGAAACAACATCATGAGAGGTGTTCCTTCTCAGGAGGAAGCTGCGTTGAAAATGATGAAAGGGAACATGTCTAAACATGCAGGATCTTCAGGTTGGTAAACTTTTTTATTTCATACTTCTTTCTTAAGGACTGCCTGTCTTCCTTCTGGACTATTCTTGAATTCTCATGCTTGAGCAAAAAATATAGTTGTTTCTCTATGGTATTATCATTTTAGATGCAGTTGTGATAAAAAATAAATAGCTGAAATAGGCAGATCTTCCTATAGGCAGTATGGTAATAATAATTAAATAACTGCATTGACTTATTTTATTTAGGAGAATCCATCCTCAACATACAGGATTCTGAAGACTATCCACCTTCAAGATCACCATCATTTTCTATAGTTTCAGAGATATCTGGCAATGATAGTGTTTCAGTCACATCATGTATGTCACATAGCCACAGTATATCACCTGTAGCAAAAAGAAAAAAAAATTCCATCATCCAGAAACAACCATAGATAAGTTTGTGATAAGAACCAGCAGATTACAAAAACAGGTAATTGATGAAAAAATTGCCCAGTTTGTTTATGCAACAAACTCTCCTTTCCATATGATTGAGAACCCACACTTCATTAACATGGTTCAGTCATTAAGACCAGGATACAGTCCACCCAACAGAGCAGATGTCGCAGGAAAATTGCTGGATAAAGTGTCTGAAAGAGAAATTGAGCAGTGTGCAAAAGGACTAGAGGGTGAAATTGTTAACCTGAGTCTTGATGGGTGGAGCAATGTCCACAATGGTTCTGTTGTATGTGCTTGTGTGACAACAGAAGAAGGGAATGTCTTCCTTACAGAAACAATTGATACATCAGGAAATGCACACACAGCAGAATACTTACAAGTAGCAGCAGTAAAAGCTATAACAAACTGAACAAAAATTCAAATGTCTGTGACCAAGCTGCATATTAGACAAAGCTGCAAATGGATCCAAGATGAGAAGAAATTATTTAGAAAAGAGTCCAAAGCTAATAACATACGGTTGCAGTGCTCATTTGATGCACCTCCTAGCCAAAGACTTCAGTTTTCCAGAAATAAAGGCTAATGTTGTTGAAATTGCAAAATACTTCCGTAACAACCACTCTGCAGCAGCTGCTCTGAAAAAAGTGGGAGGAACCAAGCTAACGCTCCCACCAGACGTGCGATGGAACTCAGTAGTGGACTGGTTTGAGCACTAGATCAAGAACTGGCCTAATCTGATGACAGTTTGTGAACAAAATTGTGAAAAAATAGATGGCACTGTCACAGCCAAAGTTCTCAACATCAGGCTCATGAGAAATGTTGAACACATGCTGAGTACCCTGAAGCCTATTTCTGTAGCCTTGAACAAAATGCAGGGAAATAGCTGTTTTAATGCTGATGCTGTTGAAATTTGGAAGGAACTGAATGAGATCTTAAAAAGAGAAATATGCAATGACAGAGTTAAATTACAAGCATTAAAAGAACGAATGGGACAAGCACTATCTCCAGCTCATTTTCTTACAAATATTCTCAATACTCGGTACCAGGGTCAAACCTTAACTGCTGAAGAAGAGGAGTTGGCTATGACATGGACATCCAGCAATATTTTCTTCCTTTGGACTAATTCATTCCAAATTGAGAAGTCATTTGGGACCTGAAAGAGCAGGAAAGCTTGTTTTTCTTTTCCAGATTATGAACAAACAGGAAAATGAAGATGAAGACGACTGAGTTAACTGCAGTAGCCAATATTTTAAGTTTCTCATGTTGACCTGGCTGACATAGTCGATTTAATTTTTTTTTTTAATATTTCATTTAACTATTTGTTAAAAACAATTTTAACAAAAACAAATCTGATTTTAAAAAACGTGAATGTTTAACTAAATTCAAAAATTCATATGCTTGTTTTGTTAAAATATTATATGTTTGTTGTTGAAGAAAAAAATCCAGAATACAGAACATTGTTGTTTTTGTTAAATAAAACAATTTAAATGTCTGTCTGGTGATATTCTCCTCCTAATACACCATGACAAGAAAATCCTCCAAATATTAATGATTAACCTGCTGAATTGGAGATAGTTAACCTCCCAATGACTTCATAAATAACTGCTTCGATTACCTTTGGTAAATGAAATAACCAAACACTCATTCATTTTCTGATATAGCTGTAAAACTAATCTGAAAAGTTTTCAAAATAAATCACTTAAAAAATGTATAGTGTGTACCTTCTAAAAATGAAACCTACATCTATCTCTGAGTTGTGAAGAATATGTATTAAGGTTATGACAACCAACAAGAATGCATTTTTATGTAGAAATCCATGATTAAATCGAGTCTTCCTGACTAGTGAGTTTGATTTTATTTAAATCAATGCCACCGTGCTTTTTGGAATTTGTTTTAGCGTTTGTTCATTGTATTTTTTTGAGAAGGAAAATCACAAAGCAAAAGATTCTAGTAACTGATTTCATCCTTTTCCACTCTCATGTAATAAGCTAGGGTAATTAATTTCATTTCATAAAAGGAACATCACAATTTTTCATTGTTGATATGGATTCAGTTAAGGGAATTGAGACATTCATTTGCATTAATATTAGTTAGAGGCAACTTTGTGACCACAACTTGCTGGGTCGTACTGCCCTGTCTTTTTAGATTTAAATCCCTGTTTTACAAAAAAGAATAGAATATTTTAAATATTTTATTAGAAGAAACATGTACAAAATTGGTCAACCATATTAATTTATAGCAAGATCTGCAAACACTACCAACTGTAGTAATAATTACCATCAGTAGTGCAGTAATTTCAGTGCCCACAGTGGTTAATACCATACTTGGGATTAAGTGTCTGGAGGATTTGGCCCCCAGTTTGTAAGTACAGTACAGTACGGATCAGTCAATATACACAAAACAAATGACCGAGAACTCATACACATCATTTGTTTCATCAACCTTTTATGTAAAATCTGTCACTATGGGCTTAATATGGTCTGCTCCCAACAAGATCACAAATTAATGGCAAAATCTTTCTACTTGTGCCTCATTTTTTGAGTAGCTGTTACCATTAAAGGGTTCAATTGGAGAAGTCGTGTGCTATTGTTTTTAATGGCCAGACATGCTCTAGAAGAGCTCCTGGCCAACTGAATAATTAGCTCTTGTCCTTTAAAAACACCACCACAAGTATGTTCAATTCATCCCTTCATCTCTTCTTAGCTACACAATATTTTTCAAAAATCAGTCAAAATCCTGTTATTTAAATAATTAACATAGAATGTTACGCAACTTGCCTGAATAAATGACATTTTATTACTAAACAGACTAAGATTTTGACCAAGAGGAAATACCTTTCAAAATAATTTAATTGCACAATTAATTTTTCATATAAAATCTTTGCTTCTGGGACTACTGTATCATCATATCAGCGCTGGTCTACTAGCAATTAATCGCAAGTACCGCAATAATGAATTTATGGCTATGATGCCCTGCCCACGTGCAGGATTTTTCCATAGCAATGTTAATTTGTCTCCAACATTTGACACAATGTGATGAGGGTCACCTGGATAATATTTAGTAGAAAGGACCCACCCACATTTCAAAGTTTCTTGGGGCTGCACCACCATTCAAATGTTCAGCTTTCCTGAACCCCGCTGTTGGAAAAATAGGTATTTGAGCTTAAGTGCAAAGTTTTCTTTGCTTGCGCCAATAAGCAAGGGAGAGACAGCATCAGTCTTATTCCATACAGCCTTGTGGTCATTACTGGGAAAGCTGAGAAGGATCAACAAGGGACAAACTTTAAGTTCTATCCTGATTAATCCATGGTCACAAGGAAATGCGTGTGGCCCATTTACTGAGACCCTGACTTTTTTCTCTAAAATGTTTAACGAGATCATGTCTATAGAATATACAGTCTTGGACAGATCAACTTTCACCAATGTTGTGAATCTAGGAATGGATTCTGATCCCTCACATTTTGAGGCTAGTGTGACTCCATCAATCTCTGTAGTCAAGCATAGTAAGGAGGAATTTGCCCTTGGATGCCTGTGGGAGAGGAAGGTATACCAAGCCAAACCCCCTCCTTCCAAGCTACACAGGTTAATCTGTTTTAAGAGTCTGACCCAGTAACATCCTTGAGCACATGTGTAACTTTAAATATGTGAATAGTTCCACTGAAGCCAGTGAAACAAATCACATGCTTAACATTACATGCATGGTTATCAGGCCCTAAATAAGGTCTAAGCCAAAAGAAAATATGCTGATTTCTTCCTCCATAGAATAGTACTATATATGAAATACTGCAGTAACTGCATGTGTAGTAGTCTGTACGGGAGAGACACTACTAAATTCTGTATCTACTTTAAGACTCTTTCTCTTGGGAGTAAGTAATGAAAAATTAGAAGCATTGCCCCTTTTGACCTGAGTGGTTACCGAAAATTCAAGGTCTTGCAGGTTGTTTCCATTAGGAGGAGAAACTGATGCTGGAATCAGGTTTATTTTCAAAGTATGTACAAAGTCCTGTTTCCCTGAACACAGAAGGACGTTTCTTTGCTCACAGTTCCAAGCCCCTTTTCCATCAGCTTTTTCTCATGGTCACACTACCAGCGCTTCTGTATCTGATGCTTCGTCTCTGTCTCCATCTGCAGTGTTTCTCTGCTTCTTTCTCTCTCTCTCTCTCTCTCTCACACACACACACACACACACACACCTCCAAAAAAAAAAAAAAAAAAAAAAAAAACCAACCACCTCTGATATCCCTCCACCCACACAGCTCAGTTTCTGATCAGCCCAGCATGGCCTGTGCTTTGGGTAGTGTCTCTCATTGTTTCAGCTATCTATTCCATAAAGGAACTTGGCTGTTTCTTACATTAATCCTAAATGAAGTGTGGCTCACCAGTTTCAATTAGGTTTCAACAAATCTCTAGCTTTACAGACTATTAAAATCCAGGAAGCTCTTGTCTCCTCTGAGCATAAGCCCTCATTTAGAATAGTTTTAACTAACAGGTGTGGTTTGGAGGAGGGGACCTGGGCTGGCTGGTACTCCACCTACCCCTCTCAGTTTAGGCATCTAAGTGCAAGTCTCTTCACTCTACACTTGACTACAAAGATTAGCCCAGACTTGGTTCTGAAAATTACTCCCATCTTTCTAGAGTCCATCATTTTCTTCAGTGTAGCTATATCACCTGTCTCTAGACAATCATGACTCCATTTTTGAGTTGGGAAAAAGCTGGGGAAGTGGCGTCCTTGGAACCTAATACTAAATATCCACTCAAGGGATCAACTGGCTGGAGCTGCTAGTTTATTAAGCATGGTGAGTAGGCAGCCAGCACATTCACTTACTCTGTGGCACACCTGAGCTTCAACAGCCAGAAGGCAAAAGATCAAAGGCCATTCCCAAACCTGGATCACCAGCGCCTCTCTGTACCATGTATCAGAGGGGTAGCCGTGTTAGTCTGAATCTGTAAAAAGCAACAGAGGGTCCTGTGGCACCTTTAAGACTAACAGAAGTATTGGGAGCATAAGCTTTCGTGGGTAAGAACCTCACTTCTTCAGATGCAAGTAATGGAAATCTCCAGAGGCAGGTATAAATCAGTATGGAGATAACGAGGTTAGTTCAGTCAGGGAGGGTGAGGTGCTCTGCTAGCAGTTGAGGTGTGAACACCAAGGGAGGAGAAACTGCTTCTGTAGTTGGATAGCCATTCACAGTCTTTGTTTAATCCTGATCTGATGGTGTCAAATTTGCAAATGAACTGGAGCTCAGCAGTTTCTCTTTGGAGTCTGGTCCTGAAGTTTTTTGCTGTAAGATGGCTACCTTTACATCTGCTATTGTGTGTCCAGGGAGGTTGAAGTGTTCTCCTACAGGTTTTTGTATATTGCCATTCCTGATATCTGACTTGTGTCCATTTATCCTCTTGCGTAGTGAATGGCTATCCAACTACAGAAGCAGTTTCTCCTCCCTTGGTGTTCACACCTCAACTGCTAGCAGAGCACCTCACCCTCCCTGACTGAACTAACCTCGTTATCTCCATACTGATTTATACCTGCCTCTGGAGATTTCCATTACTTGCATCTGAAGAAGTGAGGTTCTTACCCACGAAAGCTTATGCTCCCAATACTTCTGTTAGTCTTAAAGGTGCCACAGGACCCTCTGTTGCTTTTCTCTGTACCATGTTCATCTAAGCCACCAGGATTCTCATTCGACAGTTTTCTTTACAAATTACAGTAATTCTCTCAACATCAAAACCACAATTCTTCAAATTCTACATTTACATGGAAATTACACCCTCTGAGAACCAAGAATTTTACACATCTGAAAACAAAATAAACATTTGACTTCATTTTTATGAATTAGACAAAAATGACCATGTACTAAGTCCCTCTTTACTTATCTCCACTGAGACAACACACAAATCTTCAGGATCGCTCAGTTTCTGCTTCTGAATATTTTACAAAACATACCTTGCAGCACACCCCATGATCAGAGATGAGTGGGATACACACTGCTGAAATGTATAGGCTGCAAGCTGATTCCTGACTTTAATCTTTTCTTTGCCAACAGCAGTCATAAGTCACTGTACTGTATCATGACAAATTGCATAAGTATGATCAGGAGCACATTATAAACGGAGTGTCATAGCAAACAGAGGAGTAACAGGAAATTTAACACCTGGGCTTTTTGCAGTGTATGACTGGCTGAATATGCATGTGTAAAAAACAATCAATCACATCCTCCTGAGGTTTTCACAACCCCCGCACCCCTAAAAAATACAAGTTTGAGCCAAGATTTTCCAAAATAGGAGAGCCTACAATTAGGTTCCTAAATAAGTAACCTGTTTTTTTAAAGGTTTCAGAGGGGTAGCCGTGTTAGTCTGTATCAGTAAAAACAACGAGGAGTCCTTGTGGCACCTTAGAGACTAACAAATTTATTTGGGCATAAGCTTTCGTGGGCTATAACCCACTTCATCAGATGCATTGAGTGAAAAATACTGTAGGCAGGTATAGATATACAGCACATGAAAAGATGGGAGTTGCCTTACCAAGTGGGGGGTCAGTGCTAACGAGGCCAATTCAATCAGGGTGGATATGGCCCATTCCCAACAATTGACAAGCAGGGGTAAATATTAACAGAGGGAAAATTACTGGGCCACATCCACCCTGATTGAATTGGCCTCGTTAGCACTACAAAAGGTAATTTTCCCTCTGTTGATATTCACACCTTCTGGTCAACTGTTGGGAATGGGCCACATCTTTCATGCCGGGAATCAGGACACAACGTTCTGGTTTTCCAAAAGATCCAGCACATCTTTGTGAAAGATACAAAGATACAAAGAATAAATACAAAGGTTTTTCATTGATTCTTTTCAGACGTATCGCTAGTTCCTTGAAGCAATTCTTTTTTTGATTCTGGCATATGTATGTCACTTTCAATGACCCAACAAAATATGGGTAAATCAACAAACACCTTCAGACGTGAAAAGCTGTTCACCTATTTCATTAACACAAAGCTGAAAAAATCAATTAACATATTTAAATGCATCATAAAAATATGTAATTTCTTAATACTTTGCCCAAAAGTAGTGCTTTTCATTCATGGTCACCAAATAAAGTTGCAACCCTCTGGTAAATACATATTATGAAGAGAGTCCTAGTGACAGCCATAGTTAATGCTGCCTCACTGTTCCCACTATACTCCCTTGTTTCCAGTTGTTTGTAACATTATGAAACTTTCACCTCTTGGGCTGCAGTTTTGCAGGCCTGGTCTTCACTCAAGGATGATTTAAAAAAAAAAGTTTGTACAAAAACATTTTTGCATTTGAGGAAGGCAGGAAAAAATACTCTTTCCCAATAATAATAAAAAAATAATCTCAAACAGCTCTAGTGCCAAACAACTAGGCCTCAATAGCTGAAATTTGGCAAATGGACAGTCCTTTTTTTAAAATGTCTTTGAATGTTCTAAAGAAAATTGTTTTAGGTTTGGCCAAGAATTCCTGACTCTGAGACCCATGCTCAATCCCTAGACTACAGTGGCTCTTAGCACACACTCCATATCTCTATCAGCAGGTTTCATTGTTTTACTTGTTTGTACAAAGTGTTCTTGGCGTCCTGATTGATGTTACTTCTACAACTACTCTTTTTCTCATAGACAAGTGATGAAGTATGACTGCGTAAGTACCTCACACCACAGCAATGTCTGTCAAATGTCCATAACAATACCAAAAACATTGCCGTTCCTATTGGAAGCCTATTCATCCAGCAGACATCTCAATTATATTGTTGGATAATGTCTTCCAGTCCCTTCTTACGTGCCCCAATTCAGTCAAAGAAGTTATAGATGCAAGGGAAAATGAATCTTCTAGGATATATGCACAATTCTCTCAATTTTCTGACACCTGAATTGAAGAAAACAAAGTACTGGCACAGATCTGTAGCTGGTGTAAATCAGTGTAGCTGCATGTCTTGCTGATTAACACCAGCCGAGGGTCGGACCCATTGTCTGTGAGTTTGTATAATGACAAGAACAATGATGATGCTAAACAAATACAAAACATGATGGGTAAAAAACCCCAAGTCAGTTAAGTTGTGGTAGAACACCATGAAATCAGAATTATTATTGTTTAATGGTTGCCATCAAAATTGTTCCAATTGCCACTTGCAAGTAAGTTGAATCCCCATGGCGTGCCGTCTCCTAACTATAGGCAACACCATGGTGATGCTAGTTAGCTAAAATTGTAAAGCTATTTAAAGTGGACCAGTGTACAGCATTGTAATGTACAGAACTCTTTATAACTAGAGAGTTAAATTAGGGTCACTTTACAGGCACTCTGCCTCTGTTAGCCTCCTCTTGCAGGCCCCTTAAGCACTTCACTCACGCATGTCTACACAGCAATGTAAGGCCAACTCCCTCTGCATCCACATACCAATTATGCTAACCTAGGGCTTGGACCTAGGGTCCCAGACCCTGCAGGGCTGGAGGTTCTGAGCTCATGTTAAACTGGGACTTAAGGCGTGAGCCCTATAGCTTTCCTGTGTGCAAGTGACCCTGGCTTGACTTGGGTACCAGAAGTCCTCCAGATGTATCCCAGAGTTCCTGGCAAGAGAGCAGCAGCACTGCAGGCAGCCGGCGCAGCGGCCGGAAGCACCATTACCACCTGTTCCTGCTTCTCTTGCTGTGGCAGCAGCTCCTGCTCCGGCACCTCCTCACTACTGCGTGGAGCTTGCCCAGAGCAGGGAGCAAAGGTGATATGTGGCCACCAGGATGTTGGGGGGTCATCATTCCCCCAGCCATGCTGAGCCAGGAGCTCTGCCACTGCCCTCCCTTCAGGGCAGCTGCTTGGTCCCCATTCCACTTTCCAGCCCTTGCTTGTGCCCCTCCTCACCCCCTGGGGCTGCATGTGCAGAGGCGCCTGGGCTGCAGGCACCAAGGATGGTGAGTGGGAGCCACCCCCAAAACTTCACCACAGTCTCCTGGGGATCCCTTATCCCTGCTTCCCAGGGAGTAGCAGGGGCAGCAATACGGGATCTCAGGAGGGGGTGCTATAGCACATTGCACCCGATGTCCTGGGGATGCACTTCACTTCTGCAGCCAGCAGCAGCCACGCTGGAGGGAGGGAGAAGGGAGGGTGTCTTTCCTCTAAACCTACATTTTATGTCAAACTTCAAAACAAACAGACAAAAATAAATAAAACAAACAAAAACACCTTCATTGAACACCCCATTTTAAAAATTAAGGATTGCAAAGTTTCATTTTAATAGTTTGACAGCCCTGGAGACTAATGTCCTAATTATCCTCAGAACGGGAGCACATGGGCATTTTCCTGCCAACGTGACTCAGCCTAGAGGTGGAGAGCCCGATTCTCAGATTAGATGGTAGTTCAGTATAAAGCCTTCTCCAACTGCAGTCATTCTACTGAGACAGCCACCAAAGGAGCTTATTATGCAGTTTATGTATCGTGCTCCTTATGGGCACCTGAGTCGCAACAACAGCACCATCACAGTTAGGGTGGGCAGTAGAGTTTTCCCATAGTGCAACACATTCATAGGGCTAGAGTGTCAACATTGTGAATAGTGGGGGGGGGGGAGGTGTGAGGAACTAGGCTCTCTGAGATAGGGTTACTTTGACTCGGGTCTGTGCACAGCAGTGTGGACGAAGAGCCTTCGGTTCGAGCACAGATCAGAAAATCCTTAACCTAGCATTAGCCATCCTACACTACAGGGCTCCTGATCCCAGGCCCTTAAAGGAACACTGTCCTAGGTATCTCTCCCCCTCCCTCCCCCAATCTAACTCCTAATTCCACAGGACCACTTCCTGTCTTCTGCTATCAGGCCATTTCTGGGGCCTTTGTTCAGTTCAGCTGCCTAGTCCCGGCTGGGCTGGGCAAGATGGGACTTCCTCTTCCACTGCACAGCAGCTGACCCACCAGTCAGCTGTCAGCAGTCAGACCCACCCCCAGATTTCTTTCCCAGCTGCAGGAAACTCTGCAAACTCCCCCCCACACACACACACACCCCACTTCCTACGCCCATCACTCATCAGCTGCAGGGGGAGGAAGCTGTACAAGGAGCTGCTCCCCCATCCGCCCAGACCCTCCCACTGAACCCCCCACCCCAATGAGTCCTACACCTGGACCACCCCGACGAACCATATGCACCCGGATCCCCACTCCACCGAGCCCCAAACCAGCTGCACCTGGATCCCCACCCCACTGAGCCCCACTCCCCCAGCATCTGCACCCTCCAGTGAGCCCCCTCACACTAAGCCTCAACCACCTTCACCTGGACCCCCCTGCAGAGTCCCATTACCGTTACACCCAGAAGCCCCCAACAAGCCCCTGTGCATCCAGATTCCCCCCGCACCCGGATCCTCCACTGAGCTGCCCGCACGCAGATTGCCCCACACAGAACCCTCTCAACCCACACCTGGATCCCCCCCACACTAAGCCCCTCCACACTTGGATCCTGCCTTGCTGAGCCTGCCTGCCCACATCTGATGAACCTGGCACAGAGGGGCAGGGCCCTGGGGTGTTTCTGGGGCAGGCCTGGACTCAGCGCTGTGTCACAGTTGGGTGCAGCTTCGCCACTGAGTTTGTGTCCTGGGGGTGGAGGGGCTGGGGGTGCACAGTGATCTCCCATCTCTGTGCAGCCAGTGGCCTGTGCTCCCTAATGCTATGCTGGAGCCTCCACATTTATTTGACAAAGACAAATACAATTTGCAGAATTTTAAAATATTGTTCGCAGAATTTTTATTTTTTTGGCACCGAATGCCCTCAGAAGTAAACTCCAAAGGAAATCCTAAATTTGTTTTATTGTATAGTAAATTACAGTAAGTCTACGGCAGCTCAGTATGAAACAGGATCGGCTATAAAGCTGACTATAGTGAGATTAAGAATGGATAGATAATTCCTCCCCCCGCCCACTCTATGCCTGTTTACAACTTGGATGACCTCAACTCTAAAGGCAATCTGTATTGTTCCGTAATGGGTTTGAAATCCCAGTTCTCATATACCAGCTATAAAATGTCTTTTCATTGTCTGCATCAAGCACAGACAAATAAACAAAGGGTTCCACTGGCAGCAGCAACAGGTCCTGCAGAGCTACAAAAATATCAATATGGCAGCAATATAAAAATAAAATGCCTGGTTGAGGTCCAATTACATAGCATATTCTGTAAACGCACTGCACTCTCAAGGATAGGTTTACATTGAAATAAAAGACACGCAGAGCTGATTCAATTGACGCAGGCTCGGAGGGCTCAGCCAGTGTGGCTAAAGATAGCAATGTAGAGATTCTAGCTTAATCTGGAGCCCAGGTTCTGAAACGTGCAAAGGTAGGGTTACCATATTTAAAAAATAAAAAAAGAGGACACTCCACGGGCCCTGGCCCCGCCCCTTTCCTGACCCCGCCCCAACTCCGCCCATTCCCCGCCCCTTCCCCAAAGTCCCCGCCCTAACTCCGCCTCCTCCCTCCCAGCCACGCGAGAGCGCTACCGGCTTCACGGTTTGCCGGGCAGCCTCCAGACCCTGCGCCCTCAGCCGGCGCTTCCCCAGCGCAGCTGGAGCCCGGGAGGGGAAGCGCCCAGCCGGGGGTGCAGGGTCTGGAGGCTGCCTGGCAAACCATGAAGCCGGTAGCGCTCGGGCTTCAGGCAGCCCCCATGCATCCGGACCCTGCGCCCCCGACCGGGCACTTCCCCTCCCGGGCTCCGGCTGCTGTGCTCCTCCCCTGACTCTTCAGCTCTGTTTAAGAGCCGAGCTGCCCGAGCGCTACCGGCTTCGGGCAGCCCCCATGCCTCTGGACCCTGCGCCCCCAGAGCCCGGGAGGGGAAGTGCCCGGCCGGTGGCTCAGGGTCCGGAGGCAAGGGGGCTGCCCGAAGCCGGAGCGCTCGGGCAGCTTGGCTCTTAAACAGAGCCGAAGAGTCAGGGGAGGAGCAGAGCAGCCGCGGGAGAGGAAGTGCCCGGCCGGTATTTTCCTGGACATGTTCGGCTTTTTGGCAATTCCCCCCGGACGGGGGTTTGATTACCAAAAAGCCGGACATGTCCGGGAAAAACCGGACGTATGGTAACCCTATGCAAAGGGGATAGGGTCTCAGAGCCCAGGCTCCAGCCTGAGCCCAAACATCTACACTGCTATTTTTAGCCCTGCAGCCAAAGCCCGAATCAATTGACACAGGCTCTGAGACTCAGTGCTTTTCTTTGCAGTGCAGACATGCCCTCTCCATATACCATACAGAAAGCTCTCTAAAATAAGAAGGAAGGTATAGATGGAGGTCATAGTGGACCATAAGCTAAATATGAGTCAACAGTGTAACACTGTTGCAAAAAAAGCAAAACATCATTCTGGGATGTATTAGCACGAGTGTTATAAGTAAGACACGAGAAGTAATTCTTCCACTCTACTCCGCGCTGATTAGGCTTCAACTGGAGTATTGTGTCCAGTTCTAGGCGCCACATTTCAGGAAAGATGTGGACAAATTGGAGAAAGTCCACAGAAGAGCAACAAAAATGTTTACAGGTCTAGAAAACATGACCTATGAGAGAAGATTGAAAAAATTCGGTTTGTTTAGTCTGCAAAAGAGAATACTGAGAGGGGACAGTTTTCAAGTACATAAAAGGTTGTTACAAGGACAAGGAAGAAAAAATGTTCTTCTTAACCTCTAAGGATAGGACAAGAAGCAATGGGCTTAAATTGCAGAAAGGGCGGTTTAGGTTGGATATTAGGAAAAACTTCCTAACTGTCAGGGTGGTAAAGAACTGGAATAAATTGCCTGCGGAGGTTGTGGAATCTCCATCATTGGAAATTTTTAAGAGCAGGTTAGACAAACACCTGTCAGGGATGGTCTAGATAATACTTAGTCCTGCCATGAGTGGACTAGATGACCTCTTGAAGTCCCTTCTAGTCCTATGATTCTATGATTTTATTATCAGTGCTCTTTGTTTTCCAGTAGATGGAAAGAAGCTATTCATGCAATCCTGACAGGCAGTGTCCCTCTTGTGTATCTTCCCAACAGCAGAGGAACCTTGAAGCCTTTCTGTAAATGATGATAAAAGCAGCTGTCCGTGGTAATAACTAGTACAACTGCAGATTAAAGCCTGTACCAGCACGACCGAATCAGAATGGAAGCCCTCTTCCCTGTGCTTCTTTTATTTCCAATGCTGTACATTTCAGTCCCAGCTGAGGTTACTGTGATCATCTGTTTATCAATCACATACAATGCTTGGAACACAAACAGAATACTTTATAAACGTGTCCTCCATTATCTCATAGACTCTCAAACCTTAAGACTAGAAGGGTCCATCATGATCACTTCATCTGACCTCCTGTACATTGCAGGCCACAGAACCTCACCCACCCACACCAATAATAGACCCAAAACCTCTGGCTGAGTTATTCAAATCCTCAAATCATGATTTAAAGACTTCAAGTTACAGAAAATCCACCATTTGCTCTAGTTCAAACCAGCAAGTGACCCCACACTGCAGAGGAAGGTGAAAAACCCTCGGGGTCTCTGCCAGTCTGAGCTGGGGGGAAATTCCTTCCTGACCCCAAATATGGCAAACAGTGAGACCCTAATCATGTTAGCAAGACCCACCAGCCAGATACCTGGGAAAGAATTCACTATAGTGACTCAGGCCTCTCCATCTAGTGTCCCATCTCCAGCTGTTGGAGACATCTGTTACTAGCAGTTGCTGGTAGGCCACAAGCCACTGTAAGCAATCTCATCACATCATCCTCTCCATACAGTTATCAAGCTCAGTCTTAAAACCAGTTAGATTTTTTGCCCCCACTACTCCCCTTGGAAGGCTGTTTCAGAACTTCACTCCTCTGATTGTTAGAAATCTTCCTCTAATTTTAAGCCTAAACTTGTTGATGGCCAGTTAATATCGTTTATATCTGAAGACTTATTCCCTGTTGCTTATGAGGAGATCCTTATACGAAAAGAGCCATTTTGGAATTCCAAGACATCATTGAAAAACTTGGAAGATGGTTTGGGGGAGACTTGGTAACGCTTAATAGTGAAAAGAGAGTAATATTACATATTCAAGTCCTGGATAAGGTGTGTGACTTATACTGCTTTTTATTATCTCAACAATAAGACAACATATTCTGATTTGTAAGAGTAGTGCAGCACCTAATTAAAAAGAAGCTAAGGACTTTACATGTAAATGAATTAATTATGCAGGTTCATTAAATACAAAGCTTTCCATTATTAAAAATTCTCGTGACCTTTTTTGAAGAGCTCTAACACCTCTCTGTTTTGCAGCAAGGCACTGTAATTTGGTAGTGCTATGGCCAGTTCTGCTGGCCTTGTTCAGATTTGGCCAAGTCATAAGCTGTTGAACATCGCTACTGCCCATCTGCATAGTGTGTGCACAAAATGTTTTTTGGAAGAACTATGCACTGAGTTTTAAGAACGTGTATTATTTATGAAAACGGATCAGTGGTCACCTCTCTCAGAGTCCAGGTAGAGAAGAGGCCTCATTTGGATGGCAGGGGCTAAAGAGTCCTTCTGCAGGTTCTTTTCTTGGCTCTACAAGCTAGAAATGAACCCTGAGGTCTCCAAGTAATTTCACTGCCTGTCTCAATAATGTTCATAGATGATGAAAGTCACTTGGCCTGCTTGAACTTTTGAGGCCCGTGGACAGAAAATTGCTTAGAACAGTGAATTCTCTTGATCTCTGAAGCAGAAATGATTGTCAAAGTGCCAACTCAGTGACTTCAATTAGAAAATACGGTTTTGCGCAGGCACTTACTGACCTCTCCTGCTAACAGCACTGCCTAAGTCTGCTCTTCTTCTAACCTTACTTCTGATGTAATTTAGATCAGTGGACATGTTTTCAGTATTATAAATATATGCATAAAAATCCCCACAGCACAGAAAAACATTGTATTTTAGACATTAGAAGGCTGATTGCTGATTATTGCCTGCTTCTTGCACTTTTTTTAAACTGTTTTTCAGCTTATTTATTTTAATTACTGGTTCATTTATCTAGCAGCAATAACTGGCTGGCAGCTGGGAGCAGGTAAATACAATCCCAAGTAAGAAGAAATAAATTTTAAAACTATTGTAAATTCAAATTCAAATAGAAAGACAATTAAGTCCAAAATGAGTATACGTGTTCTCCACTGAAGAACACTATTTGTTTGAGTTTAAAAAGAACATTTTACAAGTTCTTGGACTAGGATTTTGCACACAGGCATAGGAAAAGTTAATAACAGGAAAAACAATTCTGAATGGGGGATAGATTTAAAATGCTATAATTTAAAAATATACTCAAATGCCAATAAGTGAAACATATTAGGTTTGTCAGCAGTACAGCACTTCGGTAATTAGAACTATAGAAATCCCTTAGATACTCAGCTATCTAAAGTAAAGAAGTAGATTATAATTAGAGATAGTCCCAGTCCAAAACCCAGGACGCATACGCCTACAAACTTTTGGGAAGCTCAGGTTCTGGTTTTAACTTGCAGCTGGGACCCACCTCTGCAACGCTGCATTTATTACTAATGCTTTTCCTCACATTAGCTCTTTTCCCTTGATACCTTATAAGTTTTGTTCTCAAAATTTTCTTCAGGCCTCTTAGTTCACTTTGTTTCGTCTGTTCTTTCTGTTTAGCGCTCCCAACTTCATGTCCCAGGATACTATACTATTAAAGTTTTATATGGTTTCTCTTTTTATACTTTGCTGAGCAAAATTGGATGTAGTGTGGGGGGAGGGAGCGTATAAGCAAAACATTGATAAAATGTATGTTCGTTTAAAAATGGAATGAAGTATAAAGGAATAGCCACACCCTCTGGGAATCCAAACATGTGAGACATTATTACATGCGGTTTAGTTTTATAAAACAGAATGTAAAAAAAAATTCAAACAGATTCATAGCAGCAGCAGCAGCCTAGTGGTGAATATTTAAGAAAGACCTTTTTTATTTTAGCTTTTACAGCCTGGAAGGGATTATTTCATTTTAACCATATCTTGTAAATGTATATTTCTATTTTCATTTTAGATTGATATTCTATTTAGTTTAATATGTCTACTGATATTTCTACTAAGTATAGAACCACCTGCATTAGTCAGTCAGTTACAATGATGCTTTACCTTCTTGCTGCACTTTAAGATTTGCCAAAGTGAGAGCTAAAAATTAGGCTCCTAAAGAAGTAGCCTGATTTTTAAAATCAGTGAGAACTGCTGGTTCCTCACGGAGGTCAACATGGATTTAGGAGCCTAACTTTTAGCTCCTATTTTGTTTGTTTGTTTGTTTTTAAGCTTGGCCCAAGTTTATCACCAAGTTACACACATGCGACCAATTCACAATACAAGAGCAGAATTTGGGATCCAAATTTGACTCCTTAATCTGTAATAACTACTTCAAAAAATTATATACAACCCTAACTATTAACAGCAAGTGGAAGGAAACGAATAACAAAAGTTTCTCAGCAGTTACATAAGCAATCATAAAATATATGTAAATTGTCCTGTAAGATAGCATTCTCGAACAGGTAGTTGTGACCTCATGGCATGCTATGAAACAATTTTCATGGAGCTGCAGTTCATTTCCTAAAGGCCTAAGATAAGGTGAAGGGTGTTTGTATTAGCATATAAATCAATCCTAACTACAGCAAAAACAGTGACAAATGTGCTTGCTAGAATTATATGTACATAAAAATTGAACATTTTAAATCTTTCCCATTCTTTCCCCACCCCAAACAAAAGACATGATTGCTAGATGGACAGACCCATATTAAATTAGGTGCTTTCTGCATGCATATTTCTCAGTATTTTTCGGAAAAATATAACTAGTGTAGAACTAAAGAATAACTGTGGAGGGTCTGTTTTTGTTGTTTAGTTTAGGTTTCACAACTGCTGTCCTTCAGTTTAGAATTTAATAAAAATTCTCTCTATTGACTTTATGTACATCTTCACCGTGTGAATTTGGTTTCTTTTATTACATGCTCCAGCTAAGCACAAACTGTTAACAGTACAGAAAGGAGTAATAGTGAATCTGGACTGTACCTTGTTCACAGGCTGCATAAGGAGATTACTTTAACAAACCTTTAGTTCAACTTCTTTTATCCTCTGTTGTTTAACTTAAGTCATTACTAATTAGTCATAGTTTTAAAAACTTCTTGCAACTAATTTGAATATTGGCCTGTTCAGGGGCCTGGAATGGTCATGCTAGGAACTCCTGTTCATACGAAGTTGGAGGTTTTAAATTAAGCTTCTGGCCCTTTACCATAAAAAATTGCATATTCCAACTTCATATTACCCATTAAGTAAGTTATGGAGAACAATATTTAAGAATGGATTTTCTGAATTTTGATTTGTTTATTCCATCTACTTTATGGTGCAACATATATTCCTAGTCCTAGTATTATACACTGAGACAAATGCCAACCACTGGATGCTCAGCACTACTGAAAAATCAAGCCACTTATTTAGGAACCTAAATACAAACTTACACACCTAACTTCAGGCACTCAATTTTGAAAATCGTGACCTATACTTTTGTGAGAGGCTGCCAGAGTACAGCCCTTCCTAAACCTTCACTTTCCCAAAAATGGTAGTACTGTGGCTTAAAATCATACTACCCTTATGAAACTAATGCAATATTTTGGATCATATAACACATAGAAATGTATTTGACAGGCATACAAAAAGTAATAGAAATATTTGGGGAAAGGAGGTAGAGCTTGGTTTTCCATTTAAAAAAAGTACAAAATATAATTAGCATATCCTGGATATGACCTACATTTCTTTCCCACAGCTTCAGCTTTCCTGCTAAGAACTAGGCAATTCTTTGTTTAATTGTCTGTCCTGGGAAACACCTAATACTATGAGCCTTTGTATGTAACTGATCAGTTTAGTCTCCTGTTGTTATTAACAGAAGTAATACAATGTAATGTTTTTCTTCCCTTCACTTATTTCTATGTGCGAGCACATTATACATGTTCTGCTTCAGTAAAAATGATTAGAATACCATTATACAGTAGTTATTTCCCCCCAATAAACTGACTCTATATACAGGTAGTCATTTTCTACAATTTGAAAAGAAGCAGATTTATCCTTTCGGCAGCCTCCATGCTTTTTGAACACCACCAGGAAGCGTTTAAATACAGTTTCTTTCTGGTTTTGTTTTTCAGCTGAATATCTGCACTACTCCTACTCACTTACACACAACTGGTATGCTGTGAAAACAAAATCCACGTTAACACTGCTTTCATGGATGCTATAGAGAACAAGGAATAACGCTTACTGGTTGATGTAACATGTCAATCTATAATGAGCCTGTAAAACAATAAAATGCCTTTTTTTTTTAACAAAAAACAACAACAACAACAACAAAAACCAGTCCTTTAACAGGAAAGTCTTGCAATGTAATAATATACCTTAATTGGAATTGCATTTTATTTTTGTCAGTTTCTTGATTATGTGGCTCCACCCACACTAGGATTATAGTTAGTATAATTTCCACTGTAGCATATTGATTTTCACATCTACCTATTAGAAATCACATACTTTACCTCCCAAATGAACAGAAGTAAATTTATGCACACATAAAACTGATCAAATGATAATCAATAGCTAGAATGCTAACTTCAATAAATTTAGGAAATTATAACTGTACATTGGGAGATATACATTACAGACTATATATTAAAAAAGTATGATTATACTCTGAAATATGACTGTGAAAAGGTCACAGAGAGTAATATTTAGAATATCTCAATTAGTCCATCTCAAATTCACTCAATTTAAGAGTAAAATGATGGCTTTTCTAATGAATCTCTTAACTGCGATTATGACCAAGCTAGAACCTGAAAGTCAACCTGTGTTATTTTGGCTCATATATAACCACCAGGAGCAAATATTCTGTAGGTCAAATCCTTCCCTCACTTCTACTTCAGCAGCCCCACCGCTTTTTCACTGGGAGTTGAATTTGGCCCTGCAGTTGGAACTTAGCTAACAAATCTGTTGCTGATACACAAGCCAGAGCAGAACCCAGTTTATTTTTTCACAGCTGTGCTGGCTCTGCAATGGTAATAGGAGTGATGCAAGATAAGACACTGAATACACAAAGGCAATGAGCAAGGTCTATGGAAAAAGAAGGCTGGTATTTTTACATTAACACTTCCCAGAACAGAAGTGCATTTTAAATTATTCTTGATCTTAATCTCATTTAAAATGAAAACATCCATTTTTTGCAGTACAGTTTAATTAAGGTTAATCTTTTTAATTACTGAACAGTGCTGGAAGCAGTCATCTTGCTTAAAAGTGAAGTCATTTATGATACAAACAAAATGAGAGCCTGTGGGTGGGTGTACTGGCCTTTAGTATTCATGGTCCTTCTGAGCTGACAAGCTGGGCCTTGGGGAAAAAAACCCTATTTCCACTACAGGGCTTATCCAGGACCAAAAGGAATTAAGTGGGTGGATTCTTCATTAACAAGGCCAACTTGCCAAACAAATCCATTTGCTTAACCCATACTAGTCCTAGATAAACCACTGTTGGTGGAGGCAGGAGTAATAGGGTCTCTTTCCCGGTACCAAACTGAAGGGGCGTTCTGTCATCTCAGAAAGTTCTTCTTATGAACCGTAAAGAATGAGCACACACACTCAATCAGCCCAACAGAAGAGAGAGCAAACAACTTTCCAGTTTGTTTGATATCCACATTTGGGAGCTCGTATCATTACTTAGATGCTCAAAGCAAATATTTGATGCCCAAGCACTATTTTGAGTCTCTCTCACAATAACAATTTTTCTATCTCTATTACTTTGCACACCGGACTGATAGATTCAGACCTGACAGGCTGTTTCCATGGACAATTCTGTGTAGGGTGGGCAAATATAATGTCTTCTCTTATTGCGTTTCAGCAGTTTTGCTCACTTAAATTCTGGAAGAACTTGAGGAACTTCAAGTCACCATACTGATTTGGATCGACGCCCTCCTTCACAAGCTAAATCTAGCACAGAAATAATGGTCTAATATTGCTGGGGAATGTTAATGCCTCTCTTGGGAGAGGAAAGTGTCAGCAACTCTTAATCAAGCAACTGCTGGGCCCCTGACCCAATAAGTCATCCCTTAATGTTGATAATCTTGCCAATTATATCCTTGTCTTCAACCTTCCTGTTCTAGAATTGAGAAGGTAGTGTCCAAGCAGCTCTGGTATTATCTAAAATCTTCAGATTTTCTGAAACCTTTGCAATTTGTTTCCAGACCTGGTGATGTGACAGAGCAGGCACTAGTCCTGTTAATCAGTTACCTTCTTTTAGCAATGGACAAAGGTGAACAGCAACTATGTTGAATTTTCTTTATTTTTTTTTTTTTGATGACCTAGGTGGCACTGTTGGATAATTGGTCTTCTATGCAGAGGTCACTCGTGTGTATGAGAGACTGATGAAGGACAGGAACTATTCTTATGTTGATGGCTGGGGTTCCATAAACTTCACTTTCCTGATTGGGCATTGCCTAGAAAGTGAAGATTTCTGACATTCAGATGTTCTTTCCCTTGGTCAGGGCAATGTTTTCCAACCTCTTCAGTTCTATGCCCCCCTAACACATATATAACCATTGCATGAGTGATTACATGACCAACTATACAGAAACCTCTCCAAAATTATGAATATAGACAAAATAGTTGTGGCGTGTATATTAGCATATGACAGGTTACTGCTGTATAATGAATAAAAAATGCAACATTTAACATTTCAGAAACAAAAATAAATTGTAAGAGAACTTGATTTTGTTTACATAACTGATCCCCTTTCTCTCTGCAATTATTCACTTGGATTCTTTAGCATCACCTTGATTATTTTCTATTTTTTCCTCATTAACCAAAACATCTCCATAAAGAACACACTGAGGGGCCACATCCAATCTTTCATGAATGTAAATTTCATATTTCAGATATGTGGGCTCATGATTATGATGTGAATTTGTTTTTCTTTTGCTAATTGCTTCACCTTCCTTTGTTTCACATTTTGGAGCAGCAGCAGTAACACTCACTTCCTCTCGGAGAGGTAATTCCATTATATTTGTGTAAAAGCTAATTGACCTTTACGTATAAATTTGTTTTCATATTACATTTTATGCATCAGGATCATCTTATCATGATAGCTGATGCAAGGGAGGCAGACACACTTTGCCCTGTTTTCTCCACAATATTATAGGCTTAATACACACATAAGTAAGAATAAAAAGAAAAAATATAGTATCTCCCTGCCTTCCCATGTTGCCTTAACTAAAACTTCGTTATTCTTTTTTAATTTTCTCGCCTCTGCATTATCGTCTACCTACCATACGCCTCAGGGTATCTCCCTTCATTATGGAGATTTTGCCAGTTCTATTATTGTCTTCAGACAACCTAAGCTCAGTTAATGGACTGAATGAGATACATAGATAAAATGGTACAAGAATAAAGTATTTAAAAAATTTTATAAAATGCCAGTCTGCTTACAACACATCAATTAGTGACCCAGAAATAGGTCCTTACCCAGTGGTTGGAAACCACTGGTCTAACATTTTCTGCTCTGGTTTCATCCAAGGAAATATAAATGATACTTTTCAGAGTAGCAGCCATGTTAGTCTGTATCCGCAAAAAAACAGGAGTACTTGTGGCACCTTAGAGACTAACAAATTTATTTGAGCATAAGCTTTCGTGGGCTACAGCCACTTCATCAGATGCATAGAATGGAACATATAGTAAGAAATATATATACATACAGAGAACATGAAAAGGTGGAAGTAGCCATACCAACTGTAAGAGGCTAATTAATTAAGATGAGGTATTATCAGCAGGGGAAAAAAAACTTTTGTAGTGATAATCAAGATGGCCCATTTTAGACAGTTGACAAGAAGGTGTGAGGATACTCAACATGGGGAAATAGATTCAATATGTGTAATGACCCAGCCACTCCCAGTCTCTATTCAAACCCAAGTTAATGGTATCTAGTTTGCATATTAATTCAAGCTCAGCAGTTTCTCATTGGAATCTGTTTTTGAAGCTTTTCTGTTGCAAAATTGCCACCTTTAAGTCTGTTACTGAGTGACCAGAGAGGTTGAAGTGTTCTCCTACTGGTTTTTGAATGTTATGATTCCTGATGTCAGATTTGTGTCCATTTATTCTTTTGCGTAGAGACTGTCCGGTTTGGCCAATGTACATGGCAGAGAGGCATTGCTGGCACATGATGGCATATATCACATTGGTAGATGTGCAGGTGAATGAGCCCCTGATGGCGTGGCTAATGTGATTAGGTCCTATGATGGTGTCATTTGAATAAATATGTGGACAGAGTTGGCATCGGGCTTTGTTGCAAGGATAGGTTCCTGGGTTAGTGTTTTTGTTATGTGGTTGCTGGTGAGTATTTGCTTCAGGTTGGGGAGCTGTCTGTAAGCGAGGACTGGTCTGTCTTGGGATACATAGATACACACACAAAGAAACAATGTAAAGTATTTAAATTAAACTCAGAGCATTCTTGGTGTAATTAAAAACGTAGGTGCCTGAGAACACAAATCTCTTCCTTCAAGTGCAGCTGCATTTCATCCTTTAAAAACTCTATTGACTTGAATCTCGGCGTCATGATATTTCTCCTTTTGTGGTTCCATCAAAGCAGTCCCCACTATTGTTACCCTTATTAATCCTTTCCTTGCTTCTCTTTTACCTGTATATACCAATATATTATCCTGTATTGAGCTCATTTAACTCTTTGCAAACCACCCTGAAGTCCAAATAGCATAGATACCAATATGAATGGACCAAAGTCTAACATCCCAGTATTCATTCTACAAATTAAATTGTAAACCTCCTTTGTCTCACAAACCTATAAAAATGAAAAATATTTTAAGCTAGTTTTAAACTAGTGATTTCTGGCCCACCTTGAGCTTTTTTCATCCCAATATTTTCAGATGCTTCTAATTTCTCCTCTATAATCTTTGGATTCCTCACCCGTTTGCACTGCCCTATTGACTCCTCCATCGTTCTCTGCTTTGACACCAACTCCAAATCTACAGCAGTGAACAGAATTTATGCAACATTATGAATAAATCCAAGGACAAATTCCCACCACAAAATATAAACAATTTTGTCTGCTTCACTTTATATAGGGACTGTGAGGTCACTAACATTAGGGAAACCTGAAAGAACATAAGGATCAGGAAGGTATATGATTGCAGGCCATAGGGCAAAATTACAAGACTCCCAAATAAGTAAAGACGTCATTATTATTGATACAGAGACTGCCTAATTCATCCAGAGTAAAAAAAAAATAAGGCTTTTGAAAGATAACTTTAAAAAAAATTGTACATTCACACAATTTAAACTAATTATGTTGTCATTACCAAAATACCTTGACTTTATTCATTTATTAATTATTATTATTTATATTGTGGTAGTGCTTAGGATCCCCTAGTCGATAATCAGAATTCCACTGTGTTAGGCACTGGACAAACAGAACAAAAAGATGGTCCTGGCCATAAAGAGTTTACAGTCGAAGTACAAAACAAGAAACAACAGAGGGCTATAGACCGATAGATAGATGGGGGAGTACAAGGAAACAATAAGGCAACATTGCTCAGTAGGACAGGCAGTGGGCTCAATACACCAGTGGCCTAACTGTTGTCAAGTTTTTTTAGGCATCATGGAAAAGGAGAGTTTTAAGGAGGATAATGCATCAGTTTTGTGGCTGTTTACAGGGAGCTCCTCCCAAGTTTGAGGGGTAGCATGGGAGAAAGCATGAAGGTGCTTGTTTGAAATTTTAACAATGATGATGGAGGCTGGGCTGATAGGAGGCAGCAGTCAACGTCTTAATAGTGAATGAGAGATGATAGGTAGGTGGGAACAGGCTGTGAAGGGCCTTGAAAGTGAAGACAAATAGCTTATGTTTGATGTAATAAAGAAGGCAGAGCCAGTGGGGGGATGCAAAGGGACAGATGATATATGGTCAAAGTGACAAGCTAGGAAATTATCTTTGCAGCAGCATTCTGAATAGATATGAGCGGGGCTAGACTGCCAAGATTTGTCAAGGCCAAAGGAAAGGATATTGCAGTAATCCAGATGTTTGATAAGAGCTTGGACAAGATTTTTGGCTATGTGGACAGATAGGAAAGGCGTTATCTTAGAGATATTATGCAAGAGAGAATTGGCAAGATATAGACATAACCTGGATGTGAGGACCTAGAGAGGTCTGAGACAAAGATGATGCCCATGTTACAGGCTGAGTGACAGGCAAGACAGTGGTTTCATCCACAGTGACCACAAAAGGGGAAAGCTTATGGGGCAAAGAGTAAGACCACTGTTTTAGTTATGACAAGCTTGAGTTGATGGCTACACATGAGTGAGAAGATGCCATAGAGACAGGCTGAGATTTTAGTTTGGACAGAAGGAGATAGGTCTGGAGTACAGGGGTAGAGCTGTGAGTCATCAACATAGAGATGGTTGTTGAATTTGTGTCTGTAGATGAGAACCTAAGGTGCAGAAGAAGAAGAGAGGGGATAAATGACAGAGCCCTGTGGAACCCCCTCACAAAGTTGAAAGGGGAAGATGGGGAGGAGGAGTCTCTGAAGGACATGCTGAAGGGGTGATTAGAGAGGTAGGAGGAGTACCAGGAGAGGAGAGTCACAGAAGCCAAAGGAAGACATTATTTCAAGAAGATAATCATGGTCAG
This sequence comes from Emys orbicularis, assembly GCF_028017835.1. NCBI lineage: Eukaryota > Metazoa > Chordata > Testudines > Emydidae > Emys > Emys orbicularis. The sequence goes on along the minus strand of NC_088685.1, from coordinate 72,026,188 downwards.
TGGTTTTGAAGGTAGCTGACAGGTGAAGGATGAGGAGGATGGAGTACTGGTTCTGAGCTTTGGCCAGGAAGAGATCATTAGAGACTTTGGCAAGAGCAGTTTCAGCGGCAGAAGCAAGACTGGAGGAACTGGAGGAGAGGAGTTCCAGACAGCAATTGTAAACAGCACATTCAATGAGCTTAGAGAGGGAAGAGAGATGGTGAAGTAGTTGGAAAGGCAAGAGGGATCCAGGTTTTTTTTCAAATGGAAGAGAGCAAAGCATAACTGTATTGTGAGGGGAAAGAGCCAAAGGAGAGTGAGCAGTTAAGGACAAGAGTAAGGGGGGGATGTGAATGAGTGCAAGAAAGATCAGGAAATGGGATGGGGTCACTGGGGCAAGTGGAGGTGTTCGAGAAGGAGGGCAGATGAGAAACTTCTGTGTCTGTGGTGGAGGAGAGAGTTGCCAGTGGGGAAGGGGAAGGGAGAAAGGAAGGTGAGCCCAGGGGAGAGGAAGGTCACATTGTATTCTGTCCGTTTTCTCTTGGAAGAAATCGGCGCAATCCTGTGTGGAAAGAGAAGTAGAGGCAGGAGGTGGGGAGGGTTTGAGGAGTGAGGAGTCAAAGGTGGCAAAAAGGCAGCTGGGACTGAGGTCACGTGATACAATTAAGTTGGAGAAGTAGAGTTGTTCAGCTAGGAAGATGGCAGAACTGAAGGAAGAAAGAACAGATTTGTAATGGAGGAAGTCGGCCTGGTCATGGGATTTCTGCCAGACACACTGCAGAACTAGAGCAGGAGTGGAGGATGCAGATGTTGAGGGTGAGCCAGGGCTGGGGATAGCAGGGCAGACCTCAAGCTGCTCAAACAGTGGGATATCCAATGTATTAAAAACTGACCTGAAATATGAAACACTCAAAAATGCTGGAATCATATTTGGTATGACGTAAGAAAGCAGACAGAAGAAATATTTTATCACTGTCTTTTTAAAGGTATAACTGAAACCATTTTGATATGTACATCATGTAGCATTCACTGCTGGCAGGACTTTATGAGATTTCAGTTGTGAGTCAAACACTGTTTGGCTTGCCAGGGCCTTCTGAGAAATCTTAACATTTCATTTCATAAAGATTTATGCCACATAATGACATCTAAAAAAGATACATTAATTATTTGGCAGATGGCTATATGAAATTCACTATTCAGATGCTCCCCATTTCTTTAGGACTTAACATTGAGGGACACTAATAAGGTCTGAAAATAAATGAGCACTGAGACATTTCCAGACATGATTAACATGCACAGAATCAGCTTAGTCCAAAAAAAGATGTATTTCAAGTCAAAATCATGTTCTTCCGTCATGGAAGAATGAAGAAAAACAATCCCTCCTATGCACTGTTACCAAATATCTGTTTTGATTCACTAAGGTATTTGGGGGATTTTTGTTTGTTTTTGTTTTTTAATAAAGTTATACAAAATAACATTTAGTCAGACAATGTGTTGGTATAGTGAAATCATTTCTGAAATATTTGCTAAAATCAGACAACATTTCAGTCTACTGGTTAAAGTATTTGCCAGTCATTACAATGCAGGCCAAGCAATTAAATAATATATAAATGTAAGTTTGTTGCATGTAACAATAAAAAAAGGGTTTGTTTTAATGCCTATGCGTCAGGAAATGCACATGATAGGTGCAAATGGGCTGGGTTACAGTTAAGTATTTTATATTGGAATGTTGCTTTAATTTTCTCCGGTGGGATAGGGGATTGCACTTTCCTGTGCTTATTCTTAGTCAAGCAGTACATTTTTGGGGCAGTTTGATAAAATTCTGTCAGGCTCTTTTTGAGATATCAGAACATGAAAATTCAGTGTTCTTCAGAAGTTAAGCAAATTTTCAAGCATTTGTGTTCAAATAACAAACAAATAGCTTCCAAGTAAAAACTTTCCTTGGATTTAGCACACTTAATGATAAGTGCCCTTGCTGTGCTTTGAAAATATGATTTACTAGACCACAACAGTGATCTAAATGGAGGGCCATATGGTACAATGGCTAGGCATGAGATAATGGTGCTGTGCTGGTTTTAACTTCGATTGCCTCCCTTCTTTCTGCCTCCTTTGACATGTCTGAATTTTAAGATATTTTATTTTAATAAAACTAGAGAAACATCTGCGCAATGCTATGCATGTGAGATGGGATTTATGGACCTCCTAATGACCTAACGCACAGGGCTGTTTACTTTTATTCTGTTCCTTCCACGTTACCCTAGTTCTCCTTTTTTATTTATATATCTGAGCTCATTACAGAGATAACCCCTGCTGATTGGCAATAGCTGGAGCAGGTGCAGGCCACTAGTCAGACATCGGCATTGGGTGCTTGCCAACAGTAGCTTCAGACCACTTAGCATAAAATGGGGAAAACAGATTTTTTTTCCCAGGGGAAAAAAGGGCTACACATGAGTATTAGAAACTTGCCTTTGTCAACCCATGTAAGTTCACATTTCTGCCTTTATTGCAGGGACTGTAATTCATGCCTATGTAAATAACAATGCTCACCATTGAGCCAGTGCCCTAGCCTACAGGGCATTTCAAATACAGGAAATATCTGATGTGTACCAAACTCCCAGTTAATGGAACAAGATAGACCTTTCCACTAAAAATAACTCCCCATTACATATTAAGAGAAAAAATGTGGATACAAATATGCAAAATGATTTAAAAGGAATAAACACTTTTTGCTGCTATCACACTGAGGTTTGAGTGACTCTGACTCAATTAATAAATAGCCATATCTGTAGGATGGCTAAACACACAATTACTGTTCTGAGTACATTCCACAAAACACATTGCACAGTTCAGTACCTGCTTTCTTTCTGTTCTGTGATTCAGAAAATAAAATTATAAGGATGTAAGCTGGCAATGAATATAAATATTTTAATGTCAAACCTATCTTCTTGGTGTCCAAAAATACTGTTTAAATACTCAAGTTGTAATGCACATACAAATCAATTTAAAAGTGCTTCATTACTTACTAAAATAGGAGTAGGATTTGGCCCAATTAATTTAATTTTAAGACAATGTGATCCTAAAAGAGTAATAAAAAGCTTGGTCTTCATAATGCTGCCACAGCACTACGCAATGCGTTTCATTTTAGGTTTAACATATTTATAAAATTATACGTACACTATAGACACAGAATACATATACAAAACGTTTAAATAATTCATGTTTTTAACATTCAGCTCTAGCTAACATCAATTTTTACTGTACATAGAACAAAACATTTGTTTTAATAGGATGATTACGCTATGTGGGACTAGAATCATTCATTTGTAAAGCAGTGGGTGAGATATATTCATGTCATCACTTCCATGTAATTGAATGCAAAATATTTGTGTATTTCACTTTATTTGTAATATAAATAAAGCTCTGCCCCTCAATCTCAGAATATAACTGATGGCAATCAATATTATGTGCATATAAAATAAAAAGACTCATAAACCTGGAAAATGTTGATATGGTTTGCAACTCATGCAGTTTTTAATTTCCTAACTCCTTAAGTGCTGGAACTAGGGGTGCTGGAGGTGCTCCAGCACCAATTGGCTTCAAGTGGTTTCTATCATATACAGGGTTTACAATTTGGTTCAATGGCTCTCAGCACCCCTGCCTAACTCCACAATATTAATGTTTATTGCATCTTTAACATCTGACTTGACAACATAAACGCAGCTTAGAAAACCACCTCCCAGAGGAAAGTTGATCTGTATGCTCCCAATAACGAAAAAGCACAATGCAATGTGAAGGCTGCATATTTTCTGAACTTTTCACAAGAGACAGCATTGTTAGTGAAGACAATCTATTCGCAGAGCCATGAAAATCCTTACCTTGGGTTATTACTTGGTAGTTTTTAAATGGTCAGAGTTTGTGGTTTGCTATACTGTGAATGACATTATCACTTCTTCTAACAGAGAAAGTGATCATAACACACAAAAAGTCCAAACATTCTTAATAAGATGTGTGTTGGAGTCCAAATATCTGCAGTGCAAATTGATAGTAAAGCATCAAAATACCTGCAAGCAATCTGATCCCCATCCCACTGCACCCCAAAAAAAAAAAAAAAAAAAAAAAAAAGTAAAAGTGTACCCCCTGTAGTGGTTGTGGGTATCCAAAACTGAAGCAGTGACATGCATTATGGGGAGACAGCATAGCTGCTTTCCCTCAAGTGGATGGGGCAGGTCTTACCAGTTACTACTGTTTTGTTTATACATTTTCGAAGTGAAAGTCTAGCTTCATTCATGAACACGACTGATTACAATGTAAAGTAAAGTGAACTCCTCCAGGGTTGATTGATTTAAATCAAAGCTGTTTAAATCACTGATTTTAATCATGATTTAAATCAGCAAGCTTTTGATTTAAATCTAATTTAATTGTGTTTTTTAGTAGTTTTCCTAAAGAGAAGTTGATTTGTTGGTAACCATTAAAACATGTTGATTTGCAATAAACATAGGCTTTACACTAAATGTGGTGCTTCTTTTTGCTAATCAGGACAATACTCTGTATCTATACACAGTTATTTAATCAATTATGTACCTTAATGTTTTACTGGATGATGATTAATTTTTGCTTGACTTGTGTGAAGCTATATTTGAATGGAAATTCAAATTCAATAAAATGTATAAATACAGCATTATATTTATTATTTAAAAACTACCTTAAATGTGCTGGATGATCATGAGAAAAAAAGTTAATTAAACATGCTTTGCATTTAAAATTGATTTATTAAACAAAGGAAATATTATCTGTAGTTAGTCAATTGAACTGATTGTTTCTCATCACCATATCCTTGAAGATTTTAAAACTAGTAGGTCTCCTCCTCTAACACCTAGTTTTTATTCATAAATTGGAAAAGGAAAGAAAGCTTTCCTGCTTTTACGAATTCCAATTGGTTTCTTAACTTTGAATGAACTAGTCATTAAACTGATCTAGTTCAGCAGTTCTCAAACTGTGGGTCAGGACCCCAAAGTGGGTCGCAAGTCCGTTTTAATGGGGTCACCAAGGCTGCCATTAGACTTGTTGGGGCCTGGGGCTGAAGCCAAAGGCCCAGCTCCACCACCTGTGGCCAAAACCCGAGCCCACCACCCGGGGCCAAAGCCTGAGGGCTTCAGGCCTGGGTGGCAGTGCTCAGGTTACAAATCCCCCCACCTGGGGCTGACGCCCTTGGGCTTTGGGCCCCAGCCCGGGGTGGCGGGGCTTGGGTGGGCTCAGGCTTTGGTCCCACCTCCTGGGGTTGTTTAGTAATTTTTGTTGTCAAAAGGGGGTCATGATTCAATGAAGTTTAAGAACCCCTGATCTAGTTGAATAACCTGTAACAAAGAAAATATTCTCTCTGCACCTGCAGAAGACTACTGCTGTCAAACACTGGTTTAGCATGTCAAGAAACTCAGGTTTCAGGAGCTTAGCCAGTGACTTCAAGCAGTTCAATGGCTTGACTGTTTTTAAAACTTGGCAGCAAACATATACTGTTAAATATTTTTTGTGTTAAATTAAATGATTTTAATAGATTATAAAAAGTTTAGGTCTCAAAGGTTGTCGTCAATTTCAAATTAATTTTAAATAAATAGGTATATTTTAAAAAAATAAATCTGTAATTTAAATAAAAATCTAGTTTAAATTTAAACAATCTGAGTTTTTTTTAATTTTTTTAAAAAATCAGCAATTTTTATGTGCCCTGAGATCCTCCATCTAGCCATAGAATATTCTACACACTACCTTGCTGATGTGCCTAAACCTTGCTCTTCTGAGGGAACATATAGTGGGGCAAGATGGTAGTTTAGGCTTGGTCTACACTTGAAAATTATATTAGCGTAGCTACATCAAGGCCATGGGTGTGAAAAAACACACCGCTGACCAACACAGCTGTGCCGACATAACCCACAGTGTAGACACAGCTATGTTGACGGAAGAGTGCTTCCGTTGACATAGCTACATTGTTTGGGGAGGTGATGTTCCTACACCAATGGGAAAACCTCTTCTGTCAGTGTAGGCTTTGTCTACATTAGGGGGCTATGCCAACATAGCTATCCAGTATAGTCTCCAAAGCAAGACATACCCTTAATGTATGTCTACATTGCATGCTTTTTTGGTGGCATGTAGTGTACATAGCCATGTAGCCCTCCCCTAGGGTGACCAGATAGCAAGTGTGAAAAATCGGGATGGGGGTGGGGAGTAATAGGAGCCTATATAAGAAAAAACCCCAAATATTGGGACTGTCCCTATAAAATCGGGACATCTGGTCATCCTACCCTCCCCAGCACAGGTATTAGTAGGCCCCCCCAAAACATGCTATAAAAACTCCACAGCCCACTTGTGCCACAATAACTGGTTTTCTGCATATAAACATGAGGGCCGGCGTTAAGGGGCAATTGCCCAGTGCTCCATGCCACAGGGGGCACCGTGAAGCTAAGTTGCTCAGGCTTCTGCTTCAGCCCCAGGTGGCAGGGCTCAGGGCCCCGGGCTTCAGCCCCATGCAGTGGGACTCTGACTTTCTGCCTTGGGCCTCAGCAAGTCTAACGCTGGTCCTGCTTGGCGGACCCCCTGAAACCTGTTCACGGCTCCCCAGGGGGCCCCGAACTCCTGGTTAAGAACCACTGGTGCAGACCATGAGGCATGGCTTATGCGAGTGAAGACACATCTGATGGGTGTGTGTGTGTGTGCGGGAGTACAGTATCTGCAAATAGTTATTAATCCCTAGGATCCTACTTGGATCTCCTCAGTACAATTCTTCAGGAACCTCCCCCATTACTGCCTATCTATAATATGGCATCTGGAGGAGCCCAGCTAAACTTGTGTCATTTTCTGCTGGACCCAAAAGCCCACAGCTTCAAAAAAAAAGCGTGTATACAATTTAGGATGTAAGGATTCTCTTGCCCTGGGTATAACTCTCGAATGTACAAACTTTAAAAAAAGAGTGACTGTTCTCTTGATTCATGTGTTTATATGAGCTCTAGCAAGCCTCCTTATCTTCATTTCTTTAATCCTTTTTTTTTTTTTTTTTTTTTGGAAAAAACACAAAAAACACCTACATGAGAAGTTTTAAACACATAAAAGTTAGGGCATTCAAAGTTAGAGTTTCCAAAGGAACATCCACACTGCACATATACTATAAAGCATAGGAGTTAAACCCATATATGACACCAGAAAAGTAGTACATACACAATAGGGTTCCAAGTTATGGTTGTTGTAGAAAACTTGACTGGATTTATTTGGTTGTTTTTTTCCCCTACTTGTGTAATTAAAATCTTAGTGATAACTGTGTTGACACAGCTGGCTACCTTTACATTTTAGGTAGAGGTTTCAGAGAGGCATATGTATCTCTACCATAAAAAGACCCCAAAAAGAGGGCGGGGGAGATAAAGGGTTTTATGTTAGTATAATGAGGGTAGTGAAGTGCTCTCCACATCAGTTAAAAGGAAAAACTCTTTAGATAACAAAATTGATAGCCTTTGAAATTCACTTCCCTATGTCGCTCTCAAAATTATGGGGAGTTTTGTGAGCAACAGGTTCAGAAAGTCATTCAAACAACTCGGCAACAAGTAGCCATGTATCTTCCCTACCTGACCCCACAAGGTTATGGGGTATTAACAATTTGGTGACTCAGTTTGACTGCTCTTTCTCTTCCCAGCACATTGGAATCAAATGGAATTAAGGAGAAATGTTTCTTTGGTTATTATGCCAGCCCACTTTTCCAAACATGACTTGCCCTGTCTACACTAGGTGAAAAGTCCTATTTAAAATCATTTTAGTTAAATGTATTAGCTACCATATTTTATAACAACCTATTTTCCTAGTCTAGACATGGCTTAAAACAATAAGGTTAATGCAGTCAAATGTCCCTTTCTAATATCAGGTTCAAACATTGACTTTAGGTGTCTTGTGAAAATGAGTTTGTTGGTTTCCTCCTAATCACAATTGGTTCACATCACAAAACCATTACTGACATAATTTGCAGCCTCTATTTGAGACCCTCAAGCCTGCAATGGATGCATGTGTTTTTCTCTCTCTGCAGATCAATATGAAAGTGCATTGGCAGAGCCTGTGCATGGAACTTGCACAGCACACTGCCTGCCTCAGACCAGCAGTTCTAGAAAATAGAAGGGAAGAAAGGCTCACAACTCTGCCACTTGACTTTTTTTTTTTTATTGCCACTTTCTTGGGAGGATTCACAAAATAAGGATATTTTCTGTTCCTGTCCCTCTCTTGTAGCAATAACCAGCAAGTACTATTCCCAGACTCTGTTGTCATTATCAGTGATGGTTAAGAAATCAGACTAATTTGGTATATAGACTGCTACATATATTGAAATTATTGTGAAACAAACAAACAAAAAGGAATATTAGCATCAACTCCAGGAGAAATACTGGCAGGAGGAAAGGAAAAATTGTCAAAAGTTAAAGGCAAAATTCAGTAGCAAAAACAAATCTTCAAGCCTCTCTGTGGACTTTCATAAAAAAATGGAACAAAACTAAAGCAAATCCAAAAACATTATTTGACAATGTCCTTTTAAATTACCCATGTTCTGAATATATATATATTCCCATGGTACACAATAATGGATGCTAATTTTTAAAAAATGTGTATGTGTGAGAGAAAAATAGAGGCTCTTATACAACCCATGCAGTTTTCTGGTTTGGAGGTCTTCGGCTACAGAAATCTTCAAAAGAGATTTATTTCTAAAGAATGTTTAAGCAAGCTTAAGTGATTCAAAGAAAGTGAGATATTGACTGGTTCCTGAACACTACCTGCAAGACGGGGGTTTCCCTTTAGCATGCAAATGAGGGATCAGGTCTCTATTGATTTAGCTTTCCAGTTGGATTTGTGTGTTTTCATAGAGTAGGAGGGGGGGAAATGTGGCCATTTAGAAGACTTCAGTCAGAACAAATCTTCTGCTTGTTTTAAAAATATACTGTTATACAGTACACAGAATAAAACTATACTGATTAAATGTGCCATTCTCCACTAAGCACACTAGTACACCAAAGCCAATCAGTGTTTTGCTGATTCATGGCTGTATAGATAGGTAGTGCTCAGTTAAGAAACCAGGTCCTTTATTCAGAACTAGAACGTACAACAAAATGTAGGTTTCCAATCATAACTAACCTTACTCTTGACAAAAAATGATGTTAGAGCAGGGGTCGGCAACGTTCGGCACGCGGCTCGCCAGGGTAAGCACCCTGGCGGGCCGGGCCAGTTTTATTTACCTGCTGACGCGGCAGGTTCGGCCGATCGTGGCCCCCACTGGCCGTGGTTCGCCGTCCCGGGCCAATGGGGGCGGCGAGAAGCGGCACGGGCGAGCGATGTGCTGGAATAAAGTAATTGCAATATCAAGAGCTTCTAAATTCCATTCAGCTTTAGAAATTCCTGAGTGGGGCCCTGACATACACTGAACCTTCAAGTCTAAAAACGATATCTGTTAATTCTTTAATAGTAGATTCACTGTCCTTCTTTAAATGCATACAGAATAATTAAACTACCAATGGTGACTTCACTGCCTGCAAAGGCTAAAGCATCAAACTCCTATGGAGCATTTCAGATGAAGTTTAAAACCACTGTGTGACAAAAGTGAGGAACACACCCCTCTTTTACTACTTCTACTACTACTATGTATATTATGGTAGAACCCAGGGACCCAGTCAAGATCAGGACCCAATTGTCCTGGACACTGTATAAACATAGCCACCTTGGAAGGGGTTGCCAGCACTTTGGAGGACGGGATTAGAATTCAAAATGATCTTGATAAATTGGAGAATTGGTCTGAAATCAACAAGATGAAACTCAATAAAGACAATATCATTCCGGGGTGTATTAACAGGAGTGTCATGTGCCAGATATGGGAGATATTGTTCTGCTCAACTCAGCACTGGTGAGCCCTCAGCTGGAGTACTGTGTACAGTTTTGGGCACTACTCTTTAAGAAAGATATGGGTAAATCAGAGAGAGCCCACAAGAGAGCAACAAAAATGATAAAAGGGCTAGAAAACCTAGCCTATGAGGAAAAGTTAAAAAACTGGGCATGTTTAGTGTTGAGAAAAGAAGACGGAGCGGGGAATCTGGTAACAGTCTTCTTCAATTATATTAAAGGCTGCAATAAAAAGGATGGTGATCAATTGTTCTCCATGTTCACTGAAGGTAGGACACGAAGTAATGGGCTTAATGTACAGCAAGGGAGATTTAGGTTAGATATTAGGAAAAACTTTCTAGCAATAAGGATAGTTAAGCCCTGGAATAGGCTTCCGAGGAAAGTTCTGGAATCTAAATCACTGGAGGTTTTTAAGAAGAGGTTAGACAAACACCTGTCAGTGATGGTCTAAGTATACCATGTGGCTACATGTGCCAGCTAATGCATCTGTGTAAGTGCAGATGATCTATTGGCCATATCAATACACCTACCCTGCCCCTCTCCAAAATTCCTCCCTGCACTCATGTGGATGGATTCCCTGTGGAGCAGAGTTGTGAGGCATACTGGGGCTTCAGATCCCACTGTGCAGTATCCTGGCATCCTGCACTCCCTTTCCACTGCCCTTTGGACGGTACATGCCTGCGGAAGGGAGCAGGATTTGGGCCACAGGCTGTCACAAAGTAAAGGAAGAAATTTTGATCAACTGATTAAATCAATCCCTCCTTGGGGTTTTGTTGGTGATAAGGAGACTCGTACTTGACATCTGAAAAGAATTTAAAAATGGACAAGATCTCCTAAAATTTCAAAATCTTAGCATGGGACATAACTGTGTGCATGCTATATGATTATCAGTAAACACTCAGAGAATTATATGAAAATGTTGGATAAATTATAAAGATATAGAAAACACTCCCTTGAGAAAAGTCACTCTTCAAATGTATGGCCTCTAGAAGCCTCTAGAAATGATAAGACATATGCTGTTAAATCTGTAATACACTCAACATGCCACTATACTACTAGACTTCTAAAAGATAGAGACAAGAAATTCAGTTAAGTCTGAAATTCCACCCACAATGCATGCTTATAGTAGCATGCATTTTAAAGGAATCAAAGAAACAGGAGATGGAAGCCAACATTTCCTAGTACTTTCTTTAGTCTAGTTTCTCAATGATCCAGGTTACTCTGAGATCTCTTGCATAACCAAGGTACAATGGAGTAGCTTAAAGACAAACTTCAAATCTCAACTTCTGTCATTTTAACTCCAATCCTTTCATATTATACAACGTTCTCAAAAAGAAAAAATAATCTACTTGTCTAAAACCCGCTTAATTAGCTGGAATATGTTTGTTTTATATATTTTTAACTCTCTTCTTTTTGCAAGATAAGTGATTAAGGGCTTTAAACGAGCACTCAAGCAGAATAAATAGAACAACTAATATAAAGTGAAAGCTGTCAATTAATCTACATAACAGGCAGTCTAGAGGGCTTTGTTCATCCAGAAGACTTTGTTGGCTACAAACCAGGAGAAACAAAAACAACTTGAAATATTCCTTCATATCCTCATGCATTTAATTAAACAATAGCAGCAAATTCTTTATCTCATCAGATGCTGTGATAAAGTACAACAGTCTCAATGAGATAAGGAAGTTATTATTATGTCACCTGAACAATAAACAATAGGTTTAAATATATATATATACACACACACCAGGGACAAAGTAGAATCAAATTCTTGTATAGCTGCTAATATATGAGAGCTAGAAATTGAAGAAAATGTGTTTTAATTTGTGATTTCATCTGAGCCTGTTATACATAGGTTAAAATCTAATATTATATTTCACATTTCTCATGTACCTATGTTCCAAATGTGCTTTAATAGGAGATATGGCTGTAACAAAAGCAGAATGTGCTTTTTGGTATTAGCTCAACTATTTCAAGACAGGGTTCTATGAAAGAGAGCTAAAACAGAGCTCAGTTGCAGGTTCATATGATTGTAAGTATATTGCTAATATGGTACAACGTTTAGTGATTGCATGTGTTTCTGTCAAATTTCTTTTTATGTAATTGCTAGTAAAAATAAAGCAGAACACTAGGAGAGCACCTCTGTTTTTATAGTAAAACATCATAATTTATGTCCTTTTTATGTAAACAGAACAAAAATATAGGCTGTTCTATAACAAAAGATATAGTGCTGCACTTTTAAGGGTTTTTGTTGTCAAAACCATCACTGATACAAAGTTATTTAGTCTTGTCTTTTAATCACTATGAAACAAATGACCAAAACAAAAATGTTTATCAAAAACCATGGCAAATAGGCAAATAAATTAATCTTTGTCCATCTGGCCTTTCTTACGCAATGAGGTGGAGATCAGGACAAAAAAATAGACATGACTGTTTAAAAATGTTTCCTGTATTCAGATGATAACAACTCTGGAGCAGACACATTACCCTTTCATTCTACCATGGAAGTTAAATGGAGTTAAATCTAGACTCCACCTAGATAATTCTGAGTAGCAGGTCATGTCACTGGGAAGGTAGTTTTCCCTAGATCTAATTTTAGAGTTCAAATTGGGTTTCACTGTTGATTTATGAAAAGCAACAGAGGGTCCTGTGTTGATTTATGATGCTGCAGACAAGTACTCATTAATTATTATTATTATTATTAATAAGCATGTCTAAGGTGCTCATCACCATAGGGCCCCAATGTCTCTAACCAAATTTAGAAGAATGTAAAATCTTTTTTGAAAAAAAAAAACCCAAACTTTCTTCTCCTCCTCTTTGGATTAAAGCTAGTTTAAAAAGTTACATCTAACTGGTCACTAACACGGCCATGGGCATTATAGAGCTCATTTGCCAAGGCTGCAAGAATCAAGGCTCAGCATGGTCTGTGATGGCAGTGAGTTCCTTAGCAGAGGAATATCTGGCAAACACCAGGACCCAATACCCATGAGTTCAAATTTGGGCTCCTTTATCTATAGCAGTGGTTCTCAACCAGGGGTACACATATCTCTGGGGATACGGAAAGATCTTCCAGGAGGTACATCAACTCATCTAGATACTTACCTAGTTTTACAACAGGCTACATGAAAAGCACTAGCAAAGTCAGTACAAACTAAAATTTCATACCATCAGTTGTTTATACTGCTCTCTATATACTACTATACACTGAAATGTAAGTACAACATTTATAATCCAATTGATTTATCTTATTATAAGGTAAAAATGAGAAAGTAAGCAATTTTTCAGTAATAATGTGCTGACACACTTGTATTTTTATGTCTGATTTTGTAAGCCAGTAGTTTTTAAGTGAGGTGAAACTTTGGGGTAGGTAAGACAAATCAGACTCCTGAAAGGGGTACAGTAGTCCAGAAAGGTTGAGAGCCACTGATGCATAGCACCACCACTGACTGAAGCTTTCAGAGAGGGGTGGGGAAAGTGATAGTCTCTGCGGTAGCCATTTACGGCCTTTTAGATCAAAAACACAATTTTGAAATGGACATGGAACTGGATTGTTAACCAAAATAGCATGTGGAGGAATAGTGTAACACGCTCTTATCTGTCCATTCTAAAAAGCTAGATGTTGGATCATGTGTAGTTCCTAAGTAGCTTTCTGTGTTCATTTTAAATGCTAAAAATGCCTTACAATGGACAGAATAGCTCTTCATCTTAGGATAATAGTAAAAGGTGTTGAAATATTTATTTGAGTTTTGTTAGACTGGCACAATTCCCTTGAATACTCCCTCCAGGGCAGTTCATAAGAGATGGGGCTGGTGTGGGTGCTACTACTTCCTGTTTCTTTTCACTTTTATAGAGACTTAGACTCTTGCTGATATGTAGAAATGGGGCCTGGAATGCTGTGCCATGAGTTGTTACACATGCAGTGATGCCATTTTAAAAACATGCACTGATTTTTTAAAAACATACACCATGAATATTAAACACGCACCTGAGGTTCCTGGTATCACTTCCTAGAAGCTGCACCACATTCATAGGCAGTGACTTTTAAAAATAGAGACTTTGAAACACTGACAGAAAACAAGACTCCATGCAGGTAAAATGAATGAGAGCCCATCAATGAGGCCAGGTCACCTTAATTTAAACAGAGCACTGGTTGCATTAGTCTAGGTTTGTGTCCTAAAGTGAAATTATACATGGTCTGATTACTGTAGAAGATTCTTGTGGCTGTATAGTAAGGATGCTTTACATTTATATAACATTTTTCACCTAAAGATTTCAAAGCACTTATAAAGGTAAGTAAGTATTATCCCAATCTGTAAAATGGGGATAATAAAGCTAGGAGTGTCAAAAGAGAGTTTAAGAACATAAGAACATAAGAAAGGCCGTACTGGGTCAGACCAAAGGTCCATCTAGCCCAGTATCTGTCTACCGACAGTGGCCAATGCCAGGTGCCCCAGAGGGAGTGAACCTAACAGGCAATGATCAAGTGATCTCTCTCCTGCCATCCATCTCCATCCTCTGACGAACAGAGGCTAGGGACACCATTCTTACCCATCCTGGCTAACAGCCATCCATGGACTCAGACAAGTTTAATTAACTTGTCCAAGGTTACACTGAAAGACATGAATAGAATTTGAGTTGCCTGGCTCAAAGTACTGTTCTCTAATCTCTAGGCAATGCCGCCTCCCAACAATTGATATTTTTGGCTAAATTCACTACTGCGACACAGAGGCCCATTTGTGGCTCATTACTGTGTCTCAGCAGGCCTGACATACTCACTACACCTCACACACATGATATTTATTGAAAATGGGGCAGGAGAGAAAATAAGCCTGTAATCATCATTAAACAGTTCAACCAGTGCATCTTGCCTTATCTGTCTGTTATTTAACTTAGTTTGTAAACTCCCAGGAGCAGGATCTATATTAGTGTCTTTTACAGTGGCAAGCACATCATCAGTACTTGACAAAATTAATAGTATTAAGAGTAGCATAAATTGTTTCTGTTGGACTAGTTTCTACTGATACCACATTGACGTGAGAACCATCACAACACACTTCAGGTTATTATTGTAACTGACCTCACTGCAAGGTGTCGCTGTGAGTGCTGTGGTACAACACCAGATTCTTCTCGACGCTTGGTAGCGTATTCTGTGTACCAGAAACTCGGAAGCAAGCACTGCAGGCATCCCACGCACTACGCTCTTCAGGCTCTAGCCCTTGGAGGGTTCCCATAAACACTCACATGCTCTGAGTAAGGGAGGACTGTTTTACTGGGGCTGCCAGAAACCAAAAGGTGCTCTAAGGTATACAATAGAAGATTAAAACTCTAGTGCCTAATTCAATAAATTATGTGGCTCATTTAAGGGATTAAGTAAAATGGCAGGGATTAAGAGCTTCATTAAAATGGCTATTTTAAAGACATAGCCCCATTGCCAAAACACACACACACACACACCTTTGCCTCTTTAAGTCATAACTGTGCAAACCACAGCACACAAAATAATAATCTCCCTGCAAAAGTACTGCCAACCAACTGCAGAAAACCTTTGGGAGGTTGGAAAAGGAAAACCACTACAATTAAATCTGATGAGATAAAACATTCCAAACACTCAAGACACTTTCAAAAAAATGTGAAAGCAAAACAAAACTATAAATTAAAAATAATGTTCACTTGTCAAAGAAAATCAATGAGGTGCATTAGAGGCTTCCCTTAGCAATGTCAGAAAGTGAATGTGCAGCTCACTTAATCTCCTTCCCCACCTACTGGGAAAATAGCTTGCTTTTTCTAGCTGTGTGCATTTGTCATTTCTAGCATGTTCAACTATACTGTTAAGCATTCTTTTCTCAGTATTGTGAATTAATCCTCCCAATAACTGATGAAAATTCTGATTTCTAAAAAGAAGAGGGGGGGAAAGTTGCAGTAAAGGAGTAAAGAACAAACAAACATCCACCAATGTCTATTTTACCAAGGACTTCATCTGAGACTAGAAGAAGCGTCTGTTAAAGCTTTCCACTCAAAAGAAAAACAGATCACCATTTTACATGGCAGATGTTCCATTTGTTGTCAAAGTGGAAAAACTCCTCATTATGCCAGACATTTGAGGATTGTAAAAAATAGGAAACAATACAGACAGCATTCTGCAGAATAGAAAGGGCAGATGGAGGAAATATGTTTTTGCTAAACTCTCTTATTATGAATAAACAAAACTAATAGGGCTAGGTAGTTTGATGGGATAATGCACTTACTCTTCAACTTGGAATATCTGGGTTGAAATCAGATTAGGTTAAATATTAGTTTGTCAATCTCATCCTAATCCTCACAGGACATTTGCCCCAAATTATATATGTTGGCACAATTCTGTATGACTGGGGATTTCTCAAGAGACACTCAAGAGTGCTGAGATAACATTAATATATTGGGTCAGAAATTAGGTACATTGGCAGAGATCTGTGACAAAGCTTTCACGGTGCTTGCCCAACTATTACTAGCTCTAACTAAAGCTATGAGCACATCAGCCCATTAACTACATCCTTAAGCAACTCAATTGGATCCCTATACTTCAGGACCAAGTTCAATATTTGCTTTCTCTGTGCCTAATATCCACCATGGATTTGCTCCAGTCTGCTCCACAGACCATGTCATCTAGTGCTGTCCTCTTTTCTATCCTTCTGTATAATCTCATCACTGTTAGCATGAAAGCCTTCTCATTTGCTGCTCCTGTCATCTAGAACAGTCTTGTATCACTTCCCTGCCTCATCAACTTTCCAACTCATTTCAAATCCTAGATGAAAATGTATCTTCTCCTCCTTTCTTATACCACTTAATTTCTCTCTGTTATTAATTATTTCTGTAATAGTATTATTTAAGTCAGTAAAATGCTCTGGATTAAAGTTTGTGTGAAAGACTGTTAAGGTGACCTGCAGAAGAAAAACAATTGTTCTGTACCTTTTTCTACTTTTTTTTTAATATAGCATATACAAAAAGCCTGAGAAGTTTTCTGTTTATTTGTTTTGTTTTGTGTGAGGTTCTGCTTGTTTTTTTAAATTAGAAACTCAGATCAGGTTTTGTCTTCCCTTCTTTTCCTGGAAGACTAAATGACTGACTAAAGAACTGGAAAGATTATGCTATCACAAAAGTACCAAGGTAGAGAAACTTGAGCAGTTGAGGGGAACTGTTTAGTCAGACATATCCTGTTTGTTTTGTTGGTGAAATACCTAATCGCTGGGAAGAAGGATCAGTTTGCTAAAGGTTCCAAATCCCTCCTTTCACCTGCCAAACCCTCCGTTTAGAGCTGAATAAGGCCAGGTCTACACTACAGACCTATATCTGCATAACTACATCACTCAGGAGTGTGAAAAAAAATCCACACCCCTGAGCAAAGTAGTTATAACGACCTAAACCTCCCACATAGACAGCGCTATGTCAATGGAAGAGCTTCTCCCATCGACACAGTTACCGCCTCTCGGGGAGATGGATTAGCTACGCTGACGGGAGAAGGTCTCCCGTCAGCGTAGTAGCATCTTCACTAAAGCACGACAGCGGTGCAGCTGCACCGCTATACGTGAAGACAAGCCCTAAATTCCCATTCCAGTCATGCTGGTTCCTCCAAGGAGACCTCTAGCAAAATCAGGAAACACAAGCCCTGATACTTCAGCCATTTCTAAAGTGAAAATCAAGCAGAAATTAACACTCTTTCAGGATTACTTCATGCATCATAAAGAAATACAAAAAATACTCGCCTCCCTTTTATTCCTCCTTTTCAAGTAACCTTTAACCAAATAAAGTTGTACACTGTATTATGTTGTATTTTCATGAGCACCAATTTCACCCATTATATACAACGTGTACTAAAAAAACAGATGAAACATTTATATTTAACTTTCACAGACAACAGCTGAGACATGCACACATTTAGGCTATGATTCTAGGACAGCAATAAATCAGTATATGCACAGAAATGGCTTGTGTGTATTCACTATATATATATATTGCCTTTCTTTTCTCTTCTTTTCCTTCCCCCCCCCAAACCACAATATTTTATCCTTTTTTATACTCCCTCCTCCTCCTAAAAAACAAGATATTTACTAACTACTGATTATTTAAAATACCAGCACTGGTTCTGTATCTGTTTAACAAAAAGGTTTTGAATAATCTTTGCTTTACAGAAATAATTTTGTATTTGTTTGGTTCATGTAAGAGTACATACTCCTGCTTCAATTCTCTTTGTCTGATAGCCCTCAGCAACTAATGCCAAATTTAGCTATAACAGAGACAAGGTGAGGTAATATCTTTTATTGGACCAACAAGCTTTTGAGCTTCACAGAGCTCTTTCTCAAGTCTGTGAAGCTCAGAAGCTTGTTGGACCAGCTTCTGTTCGTGCAGGGGACAATAAAAGATATAACCTCACCCACCTTGTCTCTCTCATATCCTGGGATGAATACAGCTACAACAACACTGCAAACAAACTTATCTCCTTCTATAGCAGTGATAGGATAACAGATAGACAAAGGACATGTTCTGATAAAAATGTATAAAATTATAATACAAATTATTTTCTGTCAGAAGATTTGCAGCAGCAACAACAAAATTGGGGTGAAAGAACAATTTCACCTTAAACGCATCTATAGTCAAAACTTTTTTTTTAATGAAAAAAATATATTTGTTTACAAAATTCAGCAAATAAATACTGAGCCATGTTCAGCTGTCAGTTATCCTAATTTAAATTAAAAAAACCCTCTAACTAAGAAGAGAATATGACCCATTGTTTGAAGAACAAAAATATGTTCAATTACTTCTTAATTCTTTTAATGGTTCCTCCTGAAGGGTAAA
This sequence comes from Emys orbicularis, assembly GCF_028017835.1. NCBI lineage: Eukaryota > Metazoa > Chordata > Testudines > Emydidae > Emys > Emys orbicularis. Next base: position 72,007,474 of record NC_088685.1, on the reverse strand, counting down.
GAACAAAGTATTCCAGATATCCAAATAAAAGTACTGTTGTCTTGTCTGTGGTTGGCAGGAGCTGTACCTGTATTATTACACTTATACAAACAAAAACCTAGTAGTTTGCAGCATACTACTCACAGGGATGTACTGTGACACTGAACGACGCCAGAGGAGCAGCAGTGAATCCTCACAAAGACAAGTGTTTGCAAAACATCCTCTGGTGTTGGACACTGAGCATGAAATGAATGACACGCACAACACAGGGGCAGCTGAGACAAGCCTCCCCCCTCCCCCGCCCAGTGCCCACTCTCACTCAGGAAGACCAATTTACATGTCAATAGCTGAATCCCCAGGGCCCATTAGGTTAAAGAATTAGGGGGGGGGGGCGCAAGGGTGAAGAAGCAGGAGGCATCATCTAGACGCTTTGTGGAGAAGACAGAATGGCAGCACACAACAATGAAAAGCTTGATGGGGAGTGGTCCTTGAGGAACACATGTGTTTAACCAGCCTATCAAATTTTAACAGCCAATTGGCTCTTTTAGGTGTCCACAGCTTGCAGATGGATGCTTTACAAAAACAAGGTAGAACACCTTTTCCATAAAACTAATACACACTACAAGATAGACCCTGAAAACAGGGACATTCCCGTTTTCTGAGACACTTGCTCACCCAACTCATGAAATAAACTATACATTATAGGTGCTAGAACTAGGGGAGCTGCACCCGCTGGCTTGAAGTGGATTCCATCATATATAGGGTTTACAGTTTGGTTCAATGGTTCTCAGCACCCCCATATACAAATTGTTCCAGCACCCCTGCTATACATCCCACTAATTAAAACATTAGTCCATGCCGGGACACTGAGCTGGATTTCAATACTGTGCTTCTTAAGGTGTAGTTGAGCTGGCAAATCATCATAAGCATGGGCAAGGTTTTTTTTGTTTTGTTTTTGTTTTTGGAAATGGAAATTGGGAGTTCTACAGATCATTATTCATCTGTGAATGAACACAATTAGTTGCAGGGGCTGGGGCTAAATGGAGAGCTAAAGTAAGCATGATTTCTTATTGTTGCAGCAGCTCTTTTCAACTATCATCCTGTCTCTAACCTCTCTTTCCTTGGCAAAATCATCGGAAAGGTAGTGAAAAAAAAAATCCAACACCTGGCATCTGCCAATATTCTGTGCCATTTGTAACTGGGCTTCAGACCCGTTGCAAGTCTCCTTTCTACCCTTTGCTACTTCTATATGTTTCTCTATACTAGGGTAGAAAAGAGAAGGTTCTCACCGCTATCAGGAAAGACACAATTGCATCAAATAGTAAAAGCTAGAGATTGTAGAGGATAGAGAATTGTGGATTTTAATGAGCAGGTGAAACAAACATAGGGGGTTTATCTCCATGAGAAAGATGCACTGGTGTAAGTTAAGGTGTGACTTTAAACGGATTTAGTTAAAGTGATGCAAAAGGCTGCACGGACACTCTTGCTTTGGGTTAAACTAGGGTTATTTTGGTTTAACTTAAGTTGATTAAGAATAGGTTTAAGATAAACTATAAAAAATACATTTTGAAAATGAAATAAGAGTGTTGGCATATGGGTTTGCACCAGTTTAATTAAACGCTGGGTTAAATTACTATTTAAGCTAATTCAGTGCAGCTTTCTTACATAGACAAGGACAATATAACAAAGCTCTCTCATTTCCAGGGGAAAAAAATCTGTGTACCCAAATGGGATCTCATACTTGTGTTTCCTGTGCTTCACCATGGATCTTTTACATGGGATGACAGCAAGCGCTCATTTGCTGCTCTCTCCATATGATAATGCAGGGTCCCAGGGCTGCTACTTTCTCTCTTTGTGAGTTTTGGGGCTTTTCCACCCTTCCTCCTCCTTTGTTTTCCTCTGAGCAAGGAGCAAATTAAAGTTTTGGGACATTATTATTTCCGTAGTCATTTTGCATATGCTCATGGGTAGGGCCCTACCAAATTCATGGTCCATTTTTGTCAATTTTATGGTCATAGGATTTTAAAAATCGTAAATTTCATGATTTCAGTTATTTAAATCTGAAATTTCAGAGTGTTGTAATTGTAGGGGTTCTGACCCAAAAAAAGGAGTTGTAGGCAGTCGTAAGGTTATTGTAGGGGGGTTGTGGTACTGCTACCCTTACTTCTGTGCTGCTGCTGGTGGTAGCGCTGCCTTCATAGCTGGGCTGTTGGAGAGCGGCAGCTGCTGGCTGGGAGCCTAGCTCTGAAGGCAGAGCCGCTGCCAGCAGCAGCACAGACGTAAGGATGGCATGGTATGGTATTGCCACCCTTACGTCTGCGCTGCTGCCTGCAGAGCTGGGCTCTCAGTCAGCAGCCACCACTCTCTGGTTGCCCAGCTCTGGAGGCAGTGGCGCAGAAGTTAGGGAGGCATGGTACGGTATTGCCACCCTTACTTCTGTGCTGCTGCTGCTGGCGGGACACTACCTTCAGAGCTGGGCACCTGGCCAACAGCCACCGCTCTCCAGCCACCCAGCTCTGAAGGCAGTGCAGAAGTAAGGGTGGCAATACCGTGACTCCCCAAAATAACCTTGTGACCCCCCCCACCACTCTTTTGGGTCAGGACCACCCAAGTTGAGACATGCTAGTCTCCCCCGTGAAATCTGTATAGTATATGATAAAAGCACACAAAGGACCAGATTTCATGGGAAGAGACCAGATTTCAGTCCGACACACATTTTTCATGGCCATGAATTTCGTAGGTCCCTACTCCTGGGACAAAAGAATTAATTGTGATTAGCGCTGTCAATTAATCGCAGTTAACTCGTGTGATTAACTCAAAAAAATTAATCACGATGAATCGCAGTTTTAATCGCACTGTTGAACAACAGAATATCAATTGAAATTTTGGATGTTTGGATGTTTTTCTACATTTTCAAATATATTGATTTCAATTACAACACAGAATACAAAGTGCACGGTACTCACTTTATATTATTTTTATTACAAATATTTGCACTGTAAAAATGATAAACAAAAGAAATAGTTCTTTTCAATTCACCTCACACAAGTACTGTAGTGCAATCTCTTTATTGTGAAAACACAACTTACAAATGTAGATGTTTTTTGTTACATAATTGCACTCAAAAACAAAACAATGTAAAACTTTAGAGCCTACAAGTCCACTCAGTCCTACTTCTTGTTCAGCCAATCAGTAAGAGAAACAAGTTTGTTTACATTTACTGGAGATAATGCTGCCCGCTTCCTCTTTACGTCACCTGAAAGTGAGAGCAGACGTTCGCATGGCATTTTTGTAGCTGGCATTGCAAGGTATTTATGTGCCAGATATGCTAAACATTCATATGCCCCTTCAAGATTTGGTCACCATTCCAGAGGATGTGCTTCCACGCTAATAACGTTCATTAAAAAATAATGCATTAATTAAATTTGTGTCTGAACCACTTGGGAGAGAACTGTATGTCTCCTGCTCTGTGTCTTACCCACATTCTGCCATATATTTCGTGTTATAGCTGTCTCGGATGATGACCCAGCACATTTTCATTTTAAGAACATTTTCACTGCAGATTTGACAAAACATAAAGAAGGTACCTGTCATAACTATAAAGGGAAGGGTAACAGCCCTCCTGTGTACAATACTATAAAATCCCTCCTGGCCAGAGACTCCAAAATCCTTTTACCTGTAAAGGGTTAAGAAGCTCAGGTAACCTGGCTGACACCTGACCCAAAGGACCAATAAGGGGACAAGATACTTTCAAATCTTGGTGGGGGGAAGGCTTTTGTTTGTGCTCTTTGTTTTGGGGGTTGTTCGCTCTTGGGACTAAGAGGGACCAGACATCAATCCATGCTCTCCAAATCTTCTGAACAAGTCTCTCATATTTCAAACTTGTAAGTAACAGCCAGGCAAGGCGTGTTAGGTTTATCTTTGTTTTCTCAACTTGTAAATGTTCCTTTTGCTAGAGGGTTTACCTCTGTTTGCTGTAACTTTGAACTTAAGGCTAGAGGGGGTTCCTCTGGGCTCTTTGAATCTGATTACCCTGTAAAGTTATTTTCCATCCTGATTTTACAGAGATGATTTTTACCTTTCTTTCTTTAATTAAAAGCCTTCTTTTTAAGAACCTGATTGATTTTTCCTTGTTTTAAGACCCAAGGGGGTTGGATCTGGACTCACCAGGAATTGGAGGGGGGGGAAAGGAGGGGGAATGGTTAATTTCTCCTTGTTTTAAGATACAAGGGTTTGGATCGGTGTTCACCAGGAAATTGGTGGAGAAGTCTCTCAAGGCTATCCAGGGAAGGGAGTTAGTACTTGGGAGTGGTGGCAGCAAAACCAGATCTAAGCTGGTAATTCAGTTTAGGGGTTCACATGCAAGTCCCCATATCTATACTCTAAAGTTCAGAGTGGGGAAGGAACCTTGACAGTACCAATGTTTGATTTCTAAAAAGATAGCTACAGCATTTGACCCAAGATTTAAGAATCTGAAGTGCCTTCCAAAATCTGAGAGGGATCAGGTGTGGAGAATGCATTCAGAAGTCTTAAAGAGCAATACGCCAATGAGGAAACTACAGAACCCGAATCACCAAAAAAAGAAAATCAACCTTCTGATGGTGGCATCTGACTCAGATGATGAAAATGAACATGTGTTGGTCTGCAATGCTTTGATTCGTTATCGAGCAGAACCCATCATCAGCATGGACACATGTCCTCTGGAATGACGGTTGAAGCATGAAGGGACATATGAATCTTTAGCGCATCTGGCACGTAAATATCTTGCAACGCCCGCTACAACAGTGCCATGCGAATGCCTGTTCTCACTTTCAGGTGACATTGTAAACAAGAAGTGGGCAGCATTATCTCCCATAAATTTAAACAAACTTGTCTCTCTGAGCGATTGGCTGAACAAGAAGTATGACTGAGTGGACTTGTAGGCTCTAAAGTTTTACATTGTTTTACTTTTGAATGCAGTTATTTTTTGTACACAATTCTACATTTGTAAGTTCAACTTTTAAGATAAACAGATTGCACTACAGTACTTGTATTAAGAGAATTGAAAAATACTATTTCTTTTTTTTTTACAGTGCAAATATTTATAATAAAAAATAAATATTAAGTGAGCATTGTACACTTTGTAATCTGTGTTGTAACTGAAATCAATATATGTGAAAATATGGAAAACATCCAAAATATTTCTATAAATAGTATTCTATTATTGTTTAATAAGACAATAAGACAATTCTCAGGTGTTTAAGGGGATGCTGTCAGAGGGGAAGGTGCCTGGGAGTGGGAGGGAGGTGAGGAGATTAATTGAAAGAACAGGGAGGGAGCAGGAGCGAAGAGATCTACCAGCTCCTGCTAGTTGAAGGACAAGAGAGGACTCCAGTCCCTGAGTAAAAACCACTAGAGATGAGTTTTTGATGTGGTAAGAGTTAAACTACTCACTTCTAGTGGATTATAAGAGTGTAACTCCATTTCCCAACTGACAGACTTTTTTTAAGTGTAAAAAAGCTATTTTCTCTAGTAGCTGAGACTCTGTGCCATATTTCCAATCAGATAATATTACAGATGAGTTAAATCCTTCTATACACAAGGATTTGTAACAGAAAGGCTGTCAGACTCAAGTGTAGCAACAAGCAAAGCAGTATAAATTGGTTTTAGATAATAGAATGTTCAGTGTTAAAATGTGTTTGCTTTACTGTTAATAACAATTTGAACTAGGAAGGAACCTTTCACTTACACTTTAAAAGGCCTAACAAGGGAAACACTTTGTATACAATCTTGCAGTGCAACTACACTGATTTCAGTACTTTGGCAGATTAGAGTACATTTCCTTCCGCAAGAGACAAATCCACTGTTCAAATGATCCTTAGTCAAGAACACAAGACAAACTACCAGCAGGTATTATAAACACGAGAAAAAAGACACATCAATGACGGGGGAAGATGAGAGGTCTAGCAACATGCAGCGACCTTCCTTCCTCCCATACTTTCCATTGTTCATCAGAATGGTGCACATTAGCATGAGAAAATTTGTCATACACTGAGGCAGAAAATTTTAAAAGACAGCAATATCCTTCAAATTTGTCTACTGAAGTTGGAGACATGGCTCTTCATTTCTAAGGAAAATCTATTTTGAAAACAGTACAATAGTTGTTCTGTAGAATCAAGAAGAACGTTAACTCCTTAGTACAGGGACTGCATTTTTTTTTGTTTGTACAGTGCTAGTACAATGTGACCCAATCCTCATTTATACGTTGTGATTATTGTTATAAATATCTATAAAGTAAACAACCACAAACTTTCAAGCATCATAGGAGGAAACCAGACTATCAAAAATACTTATTTAAATTTTCACATCCACTGAGTGTAGATGAATATGTAATCAGACAAGTCTCTCAACACTGTAAAACTGATTCAATGTATTTATCTCTGGATTCTCAGTAGTGTATATATATATCAGAGAGAGAGAGACCTATCTCATAGAACTGGAAGGGACCCTGAAAGGTCATTGAGTCCAGCCCCCTGCCTTCACTAGCAGGACCAAGTACTGATTTTTGCCCCAGATCCCTAAGTGGCCCCCTCAAGGATTGAACTCACAATCCTGGGTTTAGCAGGCCAATGCTCAAACCACTGAGCTATCCCTCCCCCCATTATACCCATATGCACACAGCTAACAAAATACCTTTTTAGCATATGAACATCTGGATCCACATGAGCTTAGAATACAGCTTAGAATGAGTTTAGTAGATAAAGAATTACATAGTACAGGCTGTAAAATCATTGGGAGGTGGTAACAACTTGCATGCATAATTACCGGAAAGGAACTGGCTCTCACATGTCTGAAATCACTTGCATAGTAAGTATCTGTGCAAGGAGGATGGGAGACTGAGGACTGGGCTCGGCCTTTGATAAGCTGGGGCTGGTGGGGAGGCAGGGAGATTCCTCACCAGTAACCAGGGAATTTGGACTTCCCCAGAGGGAAACCCCACCCTGCTATGCCTAGTGCTTAGCTGGTTCAGTGTGGAGCTAGCTGAGTCCAGAGGGGAAAGGGCAGGGGTCTTTGAAGAGAAGTCTCCCCATATGGACTGGGGGGGCAGTAGCTTCTTTTGAGTGCCCCTCACCCACAAACACAAAAGATGGGGGAGTGGACCAGCCCGTTACCCCCAGAAGCCTGGGATAATAGGAAGGGAATCAAGGTCACCAGGCCACCCAACATCATGGGATGTTCAGCAGGTCCAATCTTGTTCTCAAAAATTGCACTGTGTACTAGTGTAATAAAAAGCTTTAGAACATCTAATGTTATTGCAGTATTCAAACCAAACAATATGGAATAAGAAAGTATAATTTTGTCCTTGTATCATTGGAACTACTGAAACCTAACTCTTCGAGAATCAAGCAAGTATTTTATGGAGATGTGCCAAAGTGTGGTGTTACCCATGCACAAGGCACTCTTGAATCAAACCAACTTCATCAAGGAAAGCTGCTCAGAAAGGTAAGGAGGAGCAATGAAAATAATTAAGAAACACAAAGACAATTTTATGGGATGCCTCTTTTATTTACTAGGTGATGAACCAAAGCATTCCAAGAAAGCCAAGCTCTCTACTAAATCTTTTGGCCTTTACACTTACCTCTAATCTGAGGGAAAAAATTAATACATGAGCAATCTTCAAAATGTTCCATGACAACTAAAATAGAATGTAACTGTAATAGAACCTATGAAGAAAGTCCAGAATCTTTAAAACCTTAGCTAAGGTTAAGGAAGAAAGGAGAGTAGCAAAATATGGACCCTGGACTTCAGAAAAGCAGACTGACTCCCTTAGGGAACTGATGGGCAGGATCCCCTGGGAGGCTAATATGAGAGGGAAAGGAGTTCAGGAAAGCTGGCTGTATTTTAAAGAAGCCTTATTGAGGGGTGCAGAACAAACCATCCCGATGTGGAGAAAGAATAGCAAATATGGCAGGCGACCAAGTTGGCTTAACAGTGAAATCTTCGGTGAGCTTAAACTCAAAAAGGAAGCTTACAAGAAGCAGAAACTTGGTCACATGACTAGGGAGAAGTATAAAAATATTGCTTGAGCATGCAGGGATGTAATCAGGAAGGCCAAAACACAACTGGAGTTGCAGCTAGCAAGGGATGTGAAGGGCAACAAGAAGGGTTTCTACAGGTATGTTAGCAACAAGACAAAGGTCAGGGAAAGCGTGGGACCCTTTAATGAATGGGGGAGGCAACCTAGTGACAGATGATGTGGAAAAAGCTGAAGTACTCAATGTTTTTTTTGCCTCGGTCTTCACAGACAAGGTCAGCTCCCACACTGCTGTCCTGGGCCACACAGTATGAGGAGGAGGTGAGCAGCCTCAGCGCTGAAAGAACAGGTTAAGGACTATTTAGAAAAGCTGGACATGCACAAGTCCATGAGTCCAGATCCAATGCATCCGAGGGTGCTGAGGGAATTGGCTGATGTGATTGTAGAGCAATTGGCCATTATCTCTGAAAACTCATGTTGATCGGTGGAGGTCCCAGACAATTGGAAAATGGCAAATATAGTACCCATCTTTAAAAAAGGGAAGAAGGAGAACCCAGGGAACTAAAGACCGGTCAGGCTCACCTCAGTCCCTCGAAAAGCATGGAGCAGGTCTTCAAGGAAACCATTTTGAAGCACTTGAAGGAGAGGAAGGTGATCAGGAACAGTCAACATGGATTCACCAAAGGCAAGTCATGCCTGACCAACCTGATTGCCTTCTATGATGAGATAACTGGCTCTGTAGATATGGGGAAAGCAGGGGATATGATATATCTTGACTTTAGCAAAGCTTTTGATAAGGTCTCCCACAGTATTCTTGCCAGCAAGTTAAAAAAGTATAGATTGGATGAATGGACTATAAGGTGGATAGAAAGCTGGCTAGATTGTCAGGATCAACGGGTAGTGATCAATGGCTCGATGTCTAGTTGGCAGCTGGTATCAAGCGGAGTGCCCTAGGGGTCGGTCCTGGGGCCAGTTTTGTTCAACATCTTTATTAATGATCTGGATGATGGGATGGATTGCACCCTCAGCAAGTTCGCAGATGACACTAAGCTGGGGGGAGAGGTAGATATGCTGGAGGGTAGGGATAGGGTCCAGAGTGACCTAGACAAATTGGAGGATTGAGCTAAAAGAAATCTGATGAGGTTCAACAAGGACAAGTGCAGAGTTCTGCACTTAGGACGGAAGAATCCCATGCACCTCTACAGGCTGGGGACCAACTGGCTAAGCAGCAGTTCTGCAGAAAAGGACCTGGGGATTACAGTGGATGAGAAGCTGGATATGAGGTGCTTCCTGGGATGTTGCTTTGACACTGTAGGGTCATTTGATGATGTCACCTGGTACAGAATACCAACTTGGACACTGCTGGTATTTTTCTACTGGAAACACAGGGTTCCCGCCTTATGTAAATTCTATTTAAGGCTGGGGAGTAAGGCAATCAGATCTCTTCTTCATTGCCTCCCCATCCAGGAAGGAAGATTGCTAAAAACATCTGAAGGAAAAGGAACTAAGCTGAGGGAAAGGCAAGGGCTGAGTCCAGGCTGAGAGAGGGGTCTAGTCTGCAAAGAGAAATAACTGGAACTCTAAGCTACAGAAACTCTGCAACCTGCCTAAAATAACATTAAAGTGAGAAATTACATTTTGTAACCTGTTTCTTGAGTGTATTAAGCTTAGTTTGCGTATTTTGTTTTATTTGCTCAGTGATCTGTTTTGTTCTGTTTGCTATCCCTTATAATCACTTAAAATTTACCTTTTGTAGTTAATAAACTTATTTGTTTATTTCAAAACCCAATTTATGCAATTCATATCGGGGGGGGGGGGGGGAGGGAAGGCGCCAAAAAGCTATAAATGTTTCTCTACACATTGAGGGAGAGGGTGAATTTTTATGAGCTTGCGCTGTGCCGATCTTTCTATACAGTGCAAGACAATATTATTTTGGGTTTTATACGCCAAAGGTGGTGTGCTGACCATTCTATCACAAATTTTCCAGCCTCAGTTTCCAAAGCTATATTTCTAGTTTCAGGTGGCTGCCATGCTGAAATTTTGTCCACCTGATACCTTCTCAGATGGTCCTTATGTATAACTTAGGGTTTAGTCTTGGGACCCAACTGTATATACCAATTCATTTATTTGGGCCAGTATTACCCATGGTCCCTCCCAAGGTTTAACTAGGTTAAATCTCTTCTTTCCCCTACTACGATTGTGGAATCAGACAAGGGACCCTCTTTTAAAAGTTTCCCCATATGACATTACTAGGGTTACCATCCAGCCGTATTTCCCTGGACATGTCCAGCTTTTCCATCTTTAAATAGCCGTCCGGGAGGAATTGGTAATAAGGTTAAAAGGTCGGGGATTTTCCCCCCTCCCCTCCCATCCCCTCCCCTGCATGCAAAGTGCGGCGCGGCTGATTGGGCGGCTGGGCCTGATTGAGCCGCTCCCATTGGCCTCCAGCAGCCAGAGCCCCTCCCCCGCTCCCCCCTCCCGCTGCCTCAGCACTCTGCGGGGGAGGGGATGTGCGCGCGGCAGCGTGTTTTGCCTCCACGTGGAGCCAGCGTCTGACCGGCATGGGCATGGTAAGGGGAGTCCCGGGGGGCAGTCAGGGAGCAGGGGGAGGGTTCGATGGGTCAGGAGTTCTGGGGGGGGGGCCTGTCAGGGGGTGGGGGTGTGGAGAGGGATCAGAGCAGTCAGGGGACAGGGAGCAGGGGGGATTGGATGGGTCGTGAGTTCTAGGGGTCCTGTCAGGGGGTGGGGAGTGGTTGGATGGGGCGTGGGAGTCCCAGGGATCTGTCTGGGGGCAGGGGTGTGGATAAGGGTTGGGGCAGTCAGGGGACAAGGAGCGGGGGAGCTTGGGGGGGCAGTCAGGGGGTGGGAAGTGGGAGGGAGTGGGGCGGGGTGGGGCTTCCCCCCGTCCTCTTTTTTGATTGCTGAAATATGGTAACCCTAGACATTACATCATTGAGTCTTTTCATTTTATCAGAGGGTATCCTCAAATTTTCTCTAGAAAAGATGAGAACTTTTTCGGTTTTGGACTGTAGGGTTTCTATATAGTCCAAATGGTACAAATTCCTTTGTTCCTTGTCAGGAACTCCCTACCAGAGGTTCACTGGGGTCCTTTCATCATGCCCAAATGTGAGGAGTACTGGGGTACAATTTGTACTCTCTTTGACAGTTGTTCTATAAGTATTCAAAAGAAAGGGGTTAGGCTGGTCCAAGTCCCTTTTGTGCTGTTCTACAAAGGTAGCCAGCTGAACCACCCAGAATCCAATTGAAACTTTCCACCATCCTATCAGATTGTGGGTGTGCTGGGGTGGTGAGAGTTTTGTGGTTCCTTAGAATCTCAGAAGCCTACTGAAACACTATGGAGTCAAAGTTGCTCCCTTGATCCATGTGTAACTCATTCATGACACCAAATCTGGTGGAGAATTCCTTCAGTAGAACCTCTGTTACAATCATGGCATCTTGGTTCCTTACTGGAAATTCAGGCCACTTTGCAAAGTAGACTATGGATACCAACAAATATTGATTGCCAGACTCCATCTCAGGCAAAGGCCAAAGCACATCAACAGCAATGAACTCCTGTAAGGATAAGGCCTTTTCCTGTAGCCATATTGTAAGGTCTGAGGCCTTTGTCTACAGCCATATTAGGAGAGCAGAAACCAGAAAGTCACATCCTCACATTCCATCTAAATCACATTAAAACAATGTAATACTGGGCTGTTAAGAAGGCGATCCTGTCCTAATAGTACACATCATCACCAGATAAAGAAACAAATCTTAAGATGGTTAAAGAAAACTTTGTTTGATGGCATCCTTTCTGGCAAGAAATCACTTATCAACAAGTTGTGGTTGTGAAATCCCTACTTCTTTATTGTTTTGTCTTTATGGTCTCCATTTCTCTATTGTTTATCTGTATGGTCTCTATCTGGTTCTTTCATTGCTTCTGTCTGTTACATAACTAATTTTGCTAGTCATAAATAAATTAAGATGGTGGAGTATGATTGGTTAAATAATTGTTTTACAGTATGTTAGGATTGGTGAGTAATATTTTAGTAAAATGATTGGTTAAGTATAGCTAAGCAGGACTCAATTTCACTATATAAATTCAAGTATCAGAGGGGTAGCCATGTTAGTCTGTATCCACAAAAACAATGAGGAGTCCAGTGGCACCTTAAAGACTAACAGATTTATTTGGGCATTCTTCAGATGCATGGCATATAAACTGGAGTCCAAGAAGGAGAAGAAGACCAGCAGAAGGAAGAGAAGAATAACAAGGAAAGAAAGACCTGAAAGAAGAAGAACTCACAAGATCAAAGCTGCTAAGAATCCTGCATGACTGTGACGTGCAGCAACCAGAATCCAGACGAGACTGACCTTGCCTGGCCAACAGGTAAAGTCCACCTGCATGAGGATTGGTGAGCACACACATACTAAACATACAATGCTATTCTGCTTGGTAATTGTTAATAAATAGAGGATAAGGATATTATTGTGTAAGGCTTTTTCACTGGTAAAAGGTCTTGCAAACCCACAGAAGAGTATACCCTGAGCCCTAAGAATTGGGCAAGGGTGGGTATTTAAATTAACCAGATTACGCCCTGGGAAAAGTTAGGTGCCTTTCGCCTGGAGCCCTAGGAACTGGGAAAAGGTGGTGGTGCCTAAATTAGCAAGATTACACCTTGAGCTCACAGAAGGGTAAAGGTGGATGCCCTAGAGTGTGTGTAACAGAGAATTTTGTGCAGGTAACAACCCATTGGTGTCCCCACAAGATACTGCTGTCTTAAACAAACCTCCTTTGCAATGTAAGCATCACATTTTCCCCAATAGAATTTTTCTCTAATCTTGAACAAGGTTTTTACAACTTCAAAATGTCCAGCAGTTTTAAAATCATGACATAATCAAAGGACCTTTTTCAATGAATCTGATACAACCAACTGATACCTGAACTCATCACCCACTGGTTTTTTCCACATCTCCTATGAAAAGCTCTGGAGAAGGAAGATCTGATTGAGCAGTTGGTCACTGTGGAGGCAGAAAAAACTGGTGGGAACTTCAGGAGGTTGGACATTTCCCTGCTGCCAGTGACAGACAAGTCAGGGTCTGCTCCCAAGCTGCCCATTGTAACAAATCTGTGGACCTTAGCATGAAGAAGAAACTTTTTGGAGGAGTCAAAAATACAGAGCAGCAGTTTTTTCAGCCATTAATTAGAGGGGCAATGATGGTGAATTCTTAAAAAAATGAGTTTTTCTCCAAATGTTTCTGTTACATAGGAGCTAACAGAAACAAACAAACAAATAAAGAGAGTTTTAAATAATGGAATAAAAATCACTTTTCCTTTTAAGGTTTCATTTCTTTGACCCTTACAATGTCACATAATCCTACCAGTTCTCCAGTTTTCTATAGTCTTCCAGGATACTGTTACACCTTCAAGAATGGAGTTTGAAAGATAAGTTTATTAAATTTAGTTCTGACCTTTGAGGAACTTACTTCCAAAGTGTGGTAGAACTTGCCAGTGTAACAGGCACTCACTTCTCTCGGCTGCCTGAAAACACTCGACACTTAAGTGCCCCGACCTGTTTTAATATAACAACTCCCATTTCTATGCTTACATAATACTTCACACATCTATGAACAAAAACAAATACATTTACTACATATATTACATTTTTCCATTAGCATTTCACATCCATTGCACCATTCCCCTTTCTCCCTGCACTAAATCCATTAATCCTTCTGGTTTATCCAGACCAGAGCATAAGGAAGTGTCACAAGACAATAATTAACAACTTCTCCCCCCTACACAAAAGAAGGCAACAAAAGACTCAGTAACAAAGATTTAGTGCCTCAGTGAAAAGCTCTGATTTTACAAGATTCATCACAAACAAAGTCCTTTATTCAGTATCAGTCTTGGCATTTTTGTCTCTCTCACACACACACACTCTCTGGAATGTGTTGCAGACTACTGAGCGAGAAAGAGGATAATTGGTGACACAGCAGAAAAAAAGTGAAAAAAGCAGTTCTGAACCCAATCCTGCACCTACTGTAGTGAATGGGATTTCTGCTATTGATACCAATGTGGACAATGGTGATATAGTGTACTTAGATTTTCAGAGGACCTTTGACAAGGTCCCTCACCAAAGGCTCTTAAGCAAAGTAAACTGTCATGGGATAAGAGGGAAGGTCCTCTCATGGATCAGTAACTGGTTAAAAGATAGAAAACAAAGGGCAGGAATAAATGGCCAGTTTTCAGAATGAAGAGAGGTACATAGCGGTGTCCCCCAGGGGTCCGTACTGGGACCAGTACTATTCAACATATTCATAAATGATCTGGAAATGGGTTAATAATGAGGTGGTAAAATTTGAGATGATACAAAACTACTCAAGATACACCTCTACCCTGATAAAACGTGACCTGATATAATACGAATTCGGATATAACGCAGTAAAGCAGCGCTCCGGGGGGGCGGGGCTGTGCGCTCTGGCGGATCAAAGCAAGTTCAATATAATGCGGTTTCACCTATAACGCAGTAAGATTTTTTGGTTCCCGAGGACAGCGTTATATCGGGGTAAAGGTGTAGTTAAGTCCAAAGAAGACTGCAAAGAGTTACAAAACTGGGTGACAAAATGGCAGATGAAATTCAATGTTGATAAATGCAAAGTAATGCACATTGGAAAACATAATCCCAACTGTACATATAAAATGAATGGGTCTAAATTAACTGTTACCACTCAAGAAAGAGATCTTGGACCCATTGTGGATAGTTCTCTGAAAACATCCACTCAATGTGCAGCAGCAGTCAAAAAAAACTAACAGAATGTGAAGAAAGGGATAGATAATAAGACAGAAAATATCATATTGCCTTTATATAAATCCATGGTACGCCCACATCTTGAATACTGCGTGCAGATGTGGTCACCCCATCTCAAAAAAGATATATTGGAATTGGAAAAAGTACAGAAAATGGCAACAAAAATGATTAGGAGTATGGAACAGCTTCCATATGAGGAGAGATTAATAAGACTGGGACTTTTCAGCTTGGAAAAGAGACAACTAAGGGGGGATATGATAGAGGTCTATAAAATCAGACTGGTATGGAGAAAGTAAATGAGGAAGTGTTATTTACTCCTTACAATTCAAGAAATAGGGGTCACCAAATGAAGTTAATAGACAGCAGGTTTAAAACAAACAAAAGGAAGTATTTCTTCATACAATGCACAGTCAACCTGTGAAACTCTTTGCTAGAGGATGTTGTGAAGGCCAAGACTATAACAGGATTCAAAAAAGAATTAGATAAATTCATGGAGGATAGTCCATCAATGGCTATTAGCCAGGATGGGCAGGGATGGTGTCCCTAGCCTGTTTCCCAGAAGCTGGGAATGGGCAACAGGGGATGGATCACTTGATGATTACCTGTTCTGTTCATTCCCTATGAAGCACCTGGCATTGGCCACTGTTGGAAGACAGGATACTGGGCTAGATGGATCTTTGATCTGACCCAGTATGGCCGTTCTTATATTCTTATGTTACAGAATTGCTAAAAGGTCTTTTTCTGCAAACTTTTGATACATCCAATAATATTGATCTAGAAATTATCTAGTGACGTGACTGAACGGTGGGCTCTACTATTATAATTTCAGGGAGACTAGAACCTGAACTTAATAGATTTAAGGAGTGGAACCAGTGGTTAAAGTAGAAATAGGGACTTACCGGTCCAGGGCTGGGTTGGGGCCGGCTCTGGCCCCCGGAAGTGGCGGGGCCTCGGGCGGAAGGGGCGGGGATGGGGGGGGTCAGAGCCAGCCCTGGCCTGCCCTGTACTGGTAAGTGCCCTCCCCCTCCCCCACAGGGGTAGCAGCGGCAGCCGGGGGCTCTGGCAGCAGTTTAAAGGGCCCAGGGCTCGGCCGCCGCTACCGCCCCAGGCCCTTTAAACTGCTGCCAGAGCCCCCGGCTGCCGCTGCTACCCCAGGTCTCTGGCAGGAGGACTCCGGGGGTATTTAAAGGGCCCAGGACTCCCCTGCTTCTACCGCCCCGGCCCTTTAAATAGCCCCCTCTAGGGTCATCAGCATGGTTTAAAACCAGGACCTCTGCCACTTGAGCTAAGGAGTAACTGATAGCTGTAGTGGGCCATTACCCTTTATATAGACCATGCACTCCAGAGGAATGAGACAAACATTTTGCCAGTACCTTACACAAGTATTTGCTAGACAGGAGGAGAATTTGGGGAATCGAATTCTTGGGTTCTTTTCTGGACTCTGGAGGAGAATGGAGTGTAGTAGTTACATGAAGCATAGCCAAGCACGTAAGTTTAGCACTTTCATCCTGAAAGGCAGTGTAGATGTAGACAAGACTTGGATCTCCCACTTTAGAGATAGGGTTCTAATTCCCAGCTCTGCCTGGGGTGACATTTTGCCTCTCAATTACCCCATCTGTAAAATGGGGGGAAAATATATTTGCCTGACTTCTAAGGTATAAGTATAAAGCCTGGTTCAATAATAAAGGGTGGCAAAGTGCATAGATTTATTAACACTAATCAGGTGAAGAGCTGGCCTATGTTGCTTCTGTGTCTCATCTGGAACTCAAGATCTGTGGAGCTTGGAGCATGCTCAATGGAAATGGAATTTTTCAGAGCTTTTAGCAGCAAGCCTCTAAAAAGTTCTACTGAGCATGTGCAAATGGAGATCATAAGAAAGAGATACCTTGGCCAAATCTAAGGGGATTTTCGTGGGGCAGCTAAAGATGCTACTCTGACCCCTGCAGTATCCCATTGCCAAATTTCAAGTTCCTGCTCCAAGATACTAAAGTCCTTCAAATAAACTATACAGGAAACTTTTAACATTAACCAAACTACCTATGTTCACCAACCCTCATTTTCTGAGACAGCTGAGCCACTTTTGGTTGAAACTTTCAAAAAAATTAGCCTGAGGCAGAAAGCAAGTATGGGAAATTTCAGCCCAAACTGTTAAAGTTTGGCAAAGTTATAAACAACTGAAAACAGGCTTACAATGAAAAGTGTTAGGCAACCTCAACTACAGGTGTTGCTGCTATTTCCACCTGTAGTGATCTCTTCAAGTTTCTTCTTCCAGCAGTTGACAGGCATAAATGAAGTGAGTGAATGAGAGGCCATGCATTTCACATTGTTTTTCTTTAACTCTTCAAGTTTTATCCAACTCCCTTTCCTGCAGGGCTCAAATAAAGTTCAGTTAATTTCAGCCTACCTCTTGGGCTCATTTCACCTGCATTTAACAAACCTTCCCTAGACTAGGCAAGAGGGCTTATTGACACAGCTGTTCACATGTTCATGGGATTGTACAACAGTTATGTTCTCAAGTGAGCAGATTCTTCATACTTCTCAAAAATACTTAAAATCCATATCCATTACATATAATGGTTTTCCCAAAGCAGTTTTCAATAGATTTGAGGTCTGGGCAGAAACGCACACGCCTTGTTCAGCCTATTGTTGTGAAACCTATTAAAACCACTTAAACATAGTGTGGTATGCAAAAATCTCTACTTTTAGCAAAGTAAGGGGAACAGCTAAAATAAATTGATTTACAATTTTAGTTCTCACACAACAATTAAAGACAAGATTGCAAGGAGTGTCATATACCAAAGTCCTCGATATTTTTTTACTTCCTCTAAAATTTGGAATTAAAATCTCTGCTGGTGCATCTCTCTCTCTATGCATTTATAGTGCACTCATCTGCACATTTGCAAAAGTCTATATCCATGCACCTCAAGCAAGCATCTAATTATATAATTTGTGTGCTTGCACATGCACTAAAAAAAATTAAACATACTATCCTGATATAGAATAAAAATATTTTTATAGTCAGATATCACCATAATTATTTTTTTCTTTTTTTCATAAATTAAGCCAGCTATTTTAATGCATTTTTACATTCAAAATGCCCCTTGGGTTCTATGAAGACACATACTAACACATGAGCTAGATCTGCACAAATGCAAATTTCTGTTTTGTTGTCTGGGTTTGGGAAAGTTTGGGGCTGGAATGGGATGGAGTACGCAACACTGTCCTAGGAATTTAGTTCATTACAAGATTTTTGCTTCATCAAGATGTACTAGAATGATTACATTATATAGGTAACATTTGCTGATTCTGAAAGTATGCCCTAATGAGCCCAGAATCGAGGTTCCACAGTATATGCAATGCACACTTATTTCAGAAGACAATCTTGATAACCTCGCTAACAGAAAAAGTTTTGAAGAATTATATCTACTAAAGGCCTTAGGTTGCATTGATCTGCCCCACATTGTGTTCGCTCTTGTATCTTTCAAATGGAATTAGTGAAGCTTAAATCATTTGCAACAGTCTTTTCAAACTCTGTACCTTTCAAATGCCTTGGATGCCAGGCATTATGGGAGGTTCCTAACCACACACAAGACACTTTGTGATATTACTGACCTGTCTTTTGACCTCTCAGCAAACATTTTAAATATCCTTAGCACAACTATAAGGGAACAATGTATCATTAAACTGTTAAAAGAACCTGACTGTGTTTCCGCATTGCAGTGAACAATTAAAGGTCTTATGGGGCTTACTTTGGAAAAACCTAGTTTCAGGGAGTTTCAGCTTTAAATGTAAACTGCAAAGCCTAAATGAAAACTCAATTAAGAACAGATTTTTGTGCTAAATAATTACACTTTGTACTTACATGGCACTCCAGAGATCTCAAAGTTCTTTATACAAGTTGGTATTATTATCCCCAACAGATGAGAAAACTGGAGAGAGATTAAGTGACTTGCCTTGTGACTGGTCACAAAGAAAGTCTGGAGTACAGCCTGGAGTACAAACCAAATCTCGGCTGCCAGTTCCATGTTCTAACCACTGCCCCCAGCACTCAGCAGGACACAGAGGGCATTCAACATTTTTAACTTTAATTCCTAAAATATTATTTCTCCTCCACACTAATTTTCTAGTATAGCCTGATTTGCTACATGGAGGTCTTAGTACCAGAAGATTTTAAATGATGAAAATTAAATTTTAACTTTTAAAGCTTCCTTTTCTGCAGAACTCCCCCAGTTTAGGGAGCATTAAGTGCATAAGTCAGTGCTGAATTCATTTTTCATCTTGGTTTTGTAGTTCACCTTTAAGAGATCGTGCTGGAATAAAATATACATGGTCTTAGCCTAGGACCAACAACTATTTTGAAAGCTCAGTTTCTACACATGCAAAAATCAATTTAACTGAGTTGCCCTCCTGCAAATAGCTCTATGACTCTCTGATGAGAAACTACCGTAAATTCCCCCATTCCTTTTATCTTTTTGACACTATTTATTAAACCAATCTTTCCCCCATTAAGAGCGGCCATCTGTGGACCTAGTATTTGCAGTTTTCTAGGACTGCACGTCAGTGAAGCTCACACATAATTTTGCCTAATTGAACGCTGCTCAGTTCAAAAAACAAAAACACAGCAACACACACACAAAATACCCTCATGTTAAGCATTCAGAAACCTACAGACACGGGCACTTGAATACATTTCAAAATGATTACTCGTGATATACAACATATTCAAAAGCTCCCTCCGAATAAATAGGTTATGGATAAAAAGCCATCAGCACACATCTAAAATTCATTTACACTGGATGATTACTTGACCATGCACATGCATGTCAGACACACTACAAGAGATGGCTGTTGATATAAAAATCATAAAATTCAGAGATGGAAAAGAAATGATTAAATCATCTAGTCTATTCTTCTGATAATATTGGATATACTCCTCAGACAGACACATAGCAAATTTAAGAGCTTTGGATTGGAAATCTGAACTACCCCAAATTTATGAATAGGTGGCAAATTTAATTTGTAATGGGACAGTAAAACCCCAGTATGATGCTGTTTTAATTTTTTTTTTTTTTTTAAACAGAAAAACATTATAAAAACAAAAAGACTACATTAAAACAAAATTAAGTGTGCCAGAAAACTAATTTTAACATGAATGGCACACGTCCTGCTTCTGATCCTAAGCAATTATCTGACTTTTGTATGTAAAAGCTAGCAGATTCACAATTAAGAGTGAGAAATTCACCATATTTCTTTCAATCTCTGTGTGAGTACTGTATATATTCTTGTCTACTTCCTTAATTCATCCTGGTGCCTTTAGACATTGGAAAAGTGGGAAAATTCACTGAATTGTAAATTTTGTTTTAGTTTTTTTTCCCCTTGGTCCATTGTAAATAATGTTACAATCTCTCATAGTGACAGGGCCTAGATACAACTCTGATAGGCATTTATAGTGTGCCTAAGTTAGATACACCTTAAACACCATGTGCTCTGCATGTATCATGTGACAATACTGCCAGCTGTACAAACAAACAAAAGAAAAGTTAGGTAGATGTTACAAAAGGTCAAATCTTACTTCTAATGAGTGTTGCATAGGGGTTACCTGCAGGTAATGTTACAGAGACCCAAAGAAAATACTGCTGGACTTAACTTCTGTTACTAATGTGAATCTACAAAAGCATGCCATCTGCTATGCTGCAATATGACACCTAATCAGGTAGAATGAAAATCTGCTGTGCCAACAGGAACTTAGCATAGATAAAACATCATCACTAATGGGCAAGTCATTTTAGGAGATAATGGCTAAACTTTTTCCTCAGAAACTGAGATTCTTTTCCAAACTGATGTCCCCAAAAAGCAGTAATCTCACGTCAGTCCTGGTTTGAGAATATGTCCTAATAGTAACATACACAGGGTCCCATGCCAAGACACACATGGAAGTGAAAAATCAGCAAATTTATACTCATGAATTTTCCTTCTAATTCTTCCATTGTGGAAGGAGAGGGTTGTGGAAGTGGCAAGAAATTCACCTGCAGTTCTGAGGGATCTGCCAAAGGCAAGGGGTATCTGTGTTGGTCCCCGTGCCTCACATTGCCACCCAACTCCTTCACCTCCTTTATCATCCCTTGAAGATACCTTGGCTCCAATAGAATCCAAACTGCCAGGGTCTCCATAGACTGTCATTAACCTGAAACCCCCAACCTTGGGGACTGGGGTCCCCTCCAGAGCACAGGATGAATCTGTACCAAATTTGCTGATCAAGTCTGCTATAACATGATGTTTTGCCACACACATTTGGGAGAAAGAAGAATCTGGAGGAAAGGAGCTTTGATATGCAGGCCGCATTATTGCAGTTCTTGTAAAGTCAGCAACACTGACTGTAAACACTGCATAGAGCAGCCAATTTTAAGATATGCAGTTTGTGCTCCAGTACCATTGCACCCTAATGTATCTCCATGTAGTCCTAGTCCCACTACACGAGGAAGGAGTATTACAACTGGTCATGAGCACCTGTGCTATGGCTAACACATAAATGCGCTGAGATTTCAGCATTCCTTGACCCTTTCTCTCTACTATTGGAAGGAACCAGATCGAGAAGAGAGCTCATCTACACTGTAAAAATCTAGAATGGTCTTACAACACAACAGTATTCCAACATGACTAAAACAGAGTTTGGTGTTGTGGTATAAAGAAGATTAAATCCTATACCTGGACTGTGCCTTGGCTTTGGACCTTTTCACACTGTAACACGATTCAGGAACATTTTGGTTTTGACCTATCAATTGTAGAAGACTGAACTATGTTTTACCTGTATTGGTACAGTACTGCTTTATCACCAGTTCCCACCAAAATAGTAGATTTCATAATACATAGATGGGACATTGGGGAGAAGAAGT
Organism: Emys orbicularis; assembly: GCF_028017835.1. NCBI lineage: Eukaryota > Metazoa > Chordata > Testudines > Emydidae > Emys > Emys orbicularis. Next base: position 71,985,785 of record NC_088685.1, on the reverse strand, counting down.
ATGGAGAAAGGAAAGGGACTTCTGGGTTCTCCTTTTCTTTTCTTTGCTTTGCTTCCAACTGTCTCATTTCTGCTTGGCTGGCTATAGGCCTGATAGGGGGAGGACAGCAGGTTAAAAAAGAAAAGAATAATAAATAATTCCTTTGTGTTACTCTTATTTTACATCCCTACATATGTCAGAATCAGTAATAAAATGAGAGCTTAGATTTTATTTTTATCCTGTTAACTAATCCAGTTATTGTAATGTATTGTGCAGTTGCAGGTATGTCTCTATTCAACATTTCCATTAAGAAAGCACATTAAGATTGTTTACCATGCAAAGCTATTTTAGTCAGGCTCTCCTAGGGTGACCAGATGTCCCGATTTTATAGGGACAATGCTGATTTTTGGGACTTTTTCTTATATAGGCTCCTATTACTCCCCACCCTCTGTCCCAATTTTTCACACTTGCTGTCTGGTCACCCTGGGCTCTCCTGATGAGGCCTTGAATAACATTACCATTAAAACCAAGTACCCTCTCCTGCTGATTAATGAACTTCTGGAACAGGTCAGCTCAGCTAAATTTTTCACCAAGCTCAACCTGTGCGAAGCATACAACCTGGTTCACAGCCAGGAAGTAAGACAATGTTCCACACCAATACAGCCACTATGAATACCTTTGACCTTTCTTAATATGGAGATATACCTATCTCATAGAACTGGAAGGGACCTTGAAAGGTCATCGAGTCCAGCCCCCGCCTTCACTAGCAGGACCAAGTACTGATTTTGCCCCAGATCCCTAAGTGACCCCCTCAAAGATTGAACTCACAACCCTGGGTTTAGCAGGCCAATGCTCAAACCATTGAGCATTGCCCTGGCTACATTCCAACACTTTGTGAATGGCATTTTTAAGGACATTCTAGACCAATTTGTTGTAATCTACTTGGATGATATTCTCAGCTTCTCCAAAAACCCGACACTGGACAACCACACATCCAACAGGTACTGGAGTGCCTCAGGGCAAATGGCTTATGTGCAAAACCTGAAAAGTATGAGTTTGACCACACCACCAACTTCCTGGGTTATGTCATCTTGCCTGATGGGATTAGTATGGAGCCCCGGAAGGTCTCCATCATCATAGACTGGGCCACACAGAAAGCCATCCAGGACGTCCAGTGGATCCTGGGGTTTGTTAATTTCTATTGTAAATTCATCACAGGATTTTCCAGAGTGGTATTCCCGTTACCCAACTCTGCCTCTGCCGCCAACACAACTCTGCCCCGTCTAGATGTTGGCAGCCCAACTGGCTTTTGAACAACTGAAGAAGGTCTTCACCTCAGCATGCATCTTAATACACCCAGACATGCCCATCCCTTTCGCCATCAAGGCAGATGCGTCCAATTATGCAATAAGGGTCTTGCTATCACAATAGCAGTGCTCACCTAATGTTCTCCATCCCTGTGCATTTTATTCAAAGAAGCTAATACCAACATGTCACAGGATCCACTCACCACTTCCTCCTGGCCACTCTGGGGAGTAGCTCTTTCCAGGTCCGAGGCCCCCTTCTGCTGCTCACTGCACGCCCTGCTGCCGCTCTGTGACTCAGTGTGATCCTTCTTGACTTGGCCCTTTGGCCAGGTCACTATGTGGGTTTTCCCATTCCAGAATCCTTCCTTACCAGCAGTCTTCTCATTCACTGCCCCTATGGTGCCACAGCCACTTCCACAATGGCTGGTAGGGGAAACCGGGCCCACCCTTGATTCTGGGTTTCAGCTCAGGAACCATCTAATTAGCAGACAAGGTCTCCACCACCCTGAACCTTGCTGCCTTTTCCCTGAGCCTACTCCTTCTGGGTCCACAGGTGTGCCAGCCCAAACTCTCTCCTCCAAGGGAGTAACTGCAGACTAATTTCTATAGCCCCAAACACACCTCCCTTCCCCCAGAGAGTGACTGTAGAATATTTCCCTGCAGCCCCTTTCTGTTCTCAGCTCCCTGGTTTTCTAGAAGCCCTGCTTGTTCCTGCATAAGTGAGCTTCCCCTAATTAAGGCTTTCCTCTCAGCCTTAATTCCCAGAATTTGCAGCCTAATAGGTTAATTGGCTTCTTTGGCCTTCAATAACCTCTTCAGGGCAAGTGTAGGGAACACACTCTATCACACCTCAGGAAAAAAAATATGAGATCTACGACAAGGAGCTGCTGGCCAAAGCTCCACAGATTACCCTCCAACATCACGTTTAACTGCGGACAACTAACAACATTAGTCTCTGTTGTATTAATTTAGGTTGAATATACGGGCTAAAGGTGTTGACATAATCCAGTCACTGTTCAACAACAGTGTTCAACAAGGTCTTGGACTTGATATACAAAAGAACTCAGCCAGCTTAGCACATGGCAAGCACGCCATTAAAAATCTTTTAAAACCTTTTATTAAAGACACAGAAAAGGGAAAACAGTTAAAAGATTTAAAATGTAAAGTAATAATTAAGGCTTTAATTATAACAGCATCCCTTGTTCTCTTTGCCACCCTTACTTCTGCTGCTGCCACCCCAGGGCTGACAGCTGGAGCCCCACTGCTGCCTCCCGGTGAGGGATTGAGGGGTGGGCAGGGGAAAGGAGAGCCCAAGAGGTGGGGTTCTGGTGTCAGCCCTGGGGTGGTTGGACTACAGCTGTCCCCTTCATTCCATCCCCCCACCTCCTAGGTGTGCACAGCCATGCTGCACAAGCCCCAGCCACCCAGGACTGATAGCCGGAGCTCTTTAAAAAAAAAAAAAAAAAAAAAAAGGCACACAACTCACACCTCCCTTGACACATTCCTGCACCTCCCTTGGGAGGCCCACCCTTTAGTTTGAGAACCGCTGATCTAGTCTGACCTCCTGCACCTTGCAGACCACGGAACCTCACCCATGCTCTCAGGCACCTAACCTCTGGCTGAGTTACTGAAGTCCTCAAATTATGGTTTAAAGACTTCAAATTACAAAGAATCCACCATTTATACTAGTTTAAACCTGCAAGTGACCAGTGTCCCATTCTGCAGAGGAAGGCAACCCGCCCCCCCCAGGTCTCTGCCAAGCTGATGCAGGGGGAAATTCCTTCTTGACTTCAAATATGGCAATCTGTTAGACTGAGTGTGTGGGCGAGAACTCCACACCGGATACGGACTCAGTAGTAAGACTGCACCCAACCCTGATACAGTGCAAGGGCTGGGCTTGCCCCAGAAACAACCCAGGGCCCTGCCCCTCCGCGCCAGGTGCACCAGGTGTGGGTGGGCAGGTTCAGCCCAGCAGCATGGTAGTAGTTGTCATCCCAGGTGGTGTTGGTGATTCAGCTGGAGCTGATAGGGGTTAAAATGCCTCTGGCCCAGGGCATCATCATCCTGATCCTGAGAGAAGGCCCTGTGTCCCAGAACACAGCAGGCACAGCCGTCATGATGGGGAAGCCTAAATAGCCTAAGTCTGTTCTTCGTTTTGTTCTTTTGAGGTTTTCCCCTGTGACACTGCACCCCATATTCTTCATAGTGATATTATTGTATCATTATAGCATAATTCTGATGCATTTCATGCAAGATAAGTCATGTGAGGTGTCATTGGAAAAGTTATGATTTGCTGAATATGATTATCCTATTTGCATACATGTATCAATTCTTTATCTGAAGTTATGAATATTGACTATGTATCTGTATTTCAAATGTAGTTACACCTGGGTAATGCCCACTAGACAAGATGTTTTCTGTCTAGGTAGTGGGTGGGGAAGAGCCTATTCAGAGGAATGGGCCATTAGGAAAAAAAATAGGCCTTAGGGAAAGCTTATCTCCCACTTGGGGATAAGCCTTCTTGAGAACACTCCAAACAGCCTGTGAGTAATGGCTGCTATGACCCTACAAGGACATGTGATCAAATCACATGATGCTGGACTCCATCTTGGGATGTAAGTATTCTTCCACAGACTGGTCTGGGAACCAAGCTTTGAAACAAAGGGTTCCCGCCCTATGCAAAAGCTATACAAGGCCAGGAGTGACATCTGGGGTTCTTCACTCCCACACAAGAAGACTCCTGGAAACACCTGAGGAACAAAGGCTGAACTGGGGGAAGGGCTGTACCCAGGCTAAAGGGATTTCTAGCATGTGAATGAAACACTTAGGGATTACAAGCTGTAAAGCAAGTGCAGTTTGCCCCTTAAGAATCTTCAGCCTGCTTGTATCATTTCTTAGGGTGAGAATCTGCTAATTCATATCCAATCTATTGGTCTTAGTTTGTGTTTTTTGTTTATTTGCTAGGTAATCTGTTTTGATCTGTTTGCTATGCCATATAATCACTTAAAATCTATCTTTTATAGTTAATAATTTTGTTTTTTCTTTAGATAAACCAATCAGTTGGAGTGAAGTGTATGGGGTCATAGTTTAGGGGCAAAGGTTGTTGCATATTCCTCTCCACATTGAGGGAGGGGGTGAACTTTATAAGTTTACACTGTACAGTTCCTTGTGCAGCAAAAGACGGTGTAATTCTGGGTTTATATTTCAGAGGGGGTACGTGCCTGGAGAGCTGGGAGTTGCCTTAGCTGTAGCCTTCCTATGCAGGAGCTGGTCAGAGAGCCTGCATATAACTGCAGCTTGGTGTGTCCATGAACCTGTATGTATGCTGGTGAAAGTGCAGGCTGGAGGGCTCTGCAGCTTGTCACAGCTGCACAATGTGAGAGGGAGCCCCAGCTGGTGGGTCAGGGGACTCAGTGGTACCCCAGTTCCAGGTGGCACCCCAGGAGGAACCCATCACATCCCCACAAAATCTTTTTTAAGGACCCAAAAAGGGAACAGCCCATCCCCTCATTATATTGTCCACTATTTAGGCTTAATATCCAACATATCAATTTTGGCTCATTAACTTCTGGCTCCACTTCTCCTGTTTTGAAATAAGCATAATTTCAACACAGTCCTTCAATCATATCAGTAGACCTTTTTAGTTTAGACTAATTTAATTTTTCTTTCTCCCTTTTACACTTTTTCCCATCAACATTTGTTATTATAGGTCATTGTAATATCTTATGGACTTTTTCATACTTTTTACAATTAAGCTCACAATTTGGGTAAATTTGAGACCCAATTGTCACATCTCCTCCCCCTTCTGCCAAGACCTATTCCAGCTCTTGGATGTCTACCTGCAACCAGTGTTCCCTCTAATTTTTCCCACACAGCACCTCCATATTGGTGCACATAACAAAATTCATGTGGTGGGGGTGGGGCCCAGGGGTTCGGAGTGTGGGCGGGAGCTCAGGGCTGGGGCAGAGGGTTGGGGTGGAGGGGTGTGAGGGCTCCAGCTGGGGGTGCAGGCTCTGGAGTGGGGCTGGGAATGAGGGGTTTGGGATGCAGTAGCGTGCTCTGCGGCTACAGCAGGGAGAGAGGGCTCACCCCAGCTCGCTCTCTCCCTGCAGCAGCACCTGGGCTGGGCAGGGAAGCGCCTCTCCCTGCCGTGGCAGCTCTGGGGCTAGGGCTGCAGGATAGACACCCCTCCTCTGACAGGTCCGGGCCGGGTCCGTGGCCGCCCCACCCGCAGCCTGGACCAGGCCGCCCTGGCAGATGTGGGGCCAGAGGAGGGGCGCGCTGGCTGTGGCAGGTTGGGGGCCAGGCTCGGTTGGGGCCGGGAGAGGGGTGTCCCATCCCCAGGCGTGTTTCCTGAGCGCCTGCACAGCCCTAAGAAGGCTGCTGCGCAGCTTATAGGGAACTTAGCCTGCAACCTCCACAACATATCACCCCCAGGTGCATGGACAGTCAGCCTGGGCAAGTCCAATTTTGGAGCAATATTTGTGTTTTTATTAATTATCACCAGGATGACTGGATCCTACTTTTACCCTTTGCAGAATTCACGTGTAACAACTCTGATCACAAATTCACCTGCTAGAGCCCTTTCTTTTCTAACTATAGCTTTCACCCAATTCCACCCATCCCTACAACCGACTTCCTACATCCCCACAGCCTTCAACCTGCTTCAACACCTCCACCACATCCAGGAGGAACTGAAAGCCCAGTTGGATGCTACCAGGAAGGACTGTAAGCACTCCGCCAACTGCCATTGTCAAGTCAATCCTCCAATTACTGTTGGAGACAAGGTATGGCTCTTCACACGACACTTGGACACTTTCCATCCCTCCCACAAACTGTACTGGTACCTTGGCCCCTTTCTGGTCTTTCAACACAGCCGGTGGCCTTCTGCCTCCAGCTTCCCCTTCCGTGTTTCATGTGTCCCATTTGAAGAAATGCACCCAACTCCCTCCCCCAATGAACACAGCCTCCTCCTTTCCCTCTGGTCATGTTGCAGGGACAAGAGTACCACATTGTTTCCAAGATCCTTCAGGGAAAGCTCCTATACCTCAAATTGTAGTTCACCGGGGGGCACTCTTTAGTGTAAAAAAACCAAACCAAACCAAAACAAAAAAACCCTGTCCCCCCACCAATGCAGTGTACTTGAAATGTACAATAATTCTTCCAGAGAAATGTAGAAGGACAAAAAATGTTTCAACACTTTACATTCTTAACTCTCACAAGAACTGGGGAAATAGGCAGAGCAGCATATGTGCCTGTGATAAAAAGAACCCATGCTGTAGATGTTTGTGTGTGAACATTGTTCTGCCTGGAATAGGAAAACTGATCTGTAATTACCTGAAAATATCCTTAAACTACGCTGATCCACAGATCCATTACAATGCAAACTTCAGTCTGCTTGCAGCTTGTGGGGTAGAACCAGACCTGTCAGTTCTACCTCCTGACGTCCCAGTTGAGAATTTTCAAAGGATAATTCAGATCTACTTTTTAAAAATTACAGATTGTGATAAATATATTTTGAGAAACACAACAGTTTCTACCACCTAATGACAACAAACCCAAATCCTTGGAATTGGCTGTCATGTGCCACTAAAATGTTAAATTTCCATCTCTTTGCTAGATGATCACTTTGTCTCCAAGGTAGGCCAGATCTGTGCAACTTATTACTTGAAGAAAGGATATTTTCAGGTAAGCATGGATACATTTTCCTATTCTTAGTGTTAAGTTCCACAGATTCATTACAATGGAATTTTCATAGCACTATGTCCAGGCTAGAAAGCATGGCCATCCTTTCAACATGGACATCCAAAACAAGGTAGACTATATAAATATCTCCTCCATCTTCCTCGGCACTAAGGCTTTTCTATGGTGCCCATCACTACAGCAGCTGAGTGCCTCATAAATACGATGTTCACAAAATCCCTGTTAAGTGAGGTGGTATTGTTATCCCATTTTACAGAAGGAGAGCTGAGGCACAGAAAGATTGTCAAAAGTATCTACTAATTTTGGGTGCCCAATTTTAGATGCCTATGGCTTGAGTACTCAGAGCACTTAGTATCATATAGCTTTGTGTGTTTAAAGTATGGCTCCCAATGATTTCAGTTGCAGCTGGGAGCGCTCCACACTTCAGCAAATCAGACCCTAGGACCTCAAGCTGTGCTTCCAGAAAGTGAGGAGAAAGTTAGTGGCCACCTATGAAAAGTTTGGTTTAATTAACTTGACTAGCATCCCAGGGGGACTCAGTGGAAGGGATACAATCCACTTCTCCAAAGCACCATTCTATGCCTTAACTACAAGAGCATCCTCTCTCTTCCTGCAAACCACTGCCTCACTCACTTTACCCCTTTCAACTTCTGCAACAAATGAGGCAGTGGTCCTACAAGCTTAATTCTGGCACATCCTTACCTTTGAGTGCTTCACTTTGCAACCTTAATGTTCTCTTAACAGTTGTTTTGGAGGCAATAACTAGACAGACTGGAGTGGGACAAGAAAAGAAAAGGAGGAAGCTGGAAAAGAGTTTGTTACAATAATCAAGTGAGAGATTATGCCCCTAAGAGCTCCTCAGTGTCAACTGGCAGAGGGTCCACTATACAGTAACTTGGATGCACTCGCTATCCCACGTTGTCATAATATGTATCTAAAAGGGTGTCATGTAAGGTATCATATGTAAAGTGGTGACATGCTGGTCCCAAAAAAATCATGTGATAGATGTATGGGTTATGTATAAAGAATTAGGTATGTGTACTGGAAATATGTTCTTAAAATACACCTTGGAGGCAGTGCATAAATGCAGTCATCCCTAGACAAAGGAATGTGGATTTACCTGTCTGACAGGCTTGATTACAGGTTGAGGACAATTAAAGTACAATTACATATAAAGGTAAACAAAATAACCAAGCTAAGAAGCAACAGAGGAAACAATTTAGTGAGCATAGCCGGTGTCCAAGTCTGCACTCTGGGAAGTCTTCCTGGCTCTTGAGACAAGATAATGGACGTGAGAAAATATGAAGGGGAGGAAAAAGGACATTTCTAGTTATCCATCATACAGGGACAAAGGGAACAGCCCCCTCTGAGCATAGGAAGAATGGCCCCCCCTCAGCCTGAAGGGCAGGAACTGCTGATAACTTGCTGTAAGTGACAAATGGCAACTATAACGTGCTATAATTAAGTTTTAGGCACTAGAAAGCATTTTTTGTATGTAAACAAGCCTGTCTTTTCCTCATTTAGTATCACTTAAATCCCTGTTCTTTGTTAATAAAAACTTATTCTTAGTTTTACTATAAACCTTCTGTGAGTGTCCCATGAGGGACTGGACACGAGAGAGAGAGAGAGAGAGAGAGAGAAAAAGAGAGAGACAGACACACACACACACCCCTCTGGGGAACTCAGGAACTGGGTTCACTGATTACCTTGCCTTGCAGGTAACAAACATGGGCAGACTCTTGAAGAAGAAGTTGTGAGTGACGCAAAGAGGAAGGGAGCTGACACAGAGAGTCTAATCTCCAGTAAAACTCACATTTGGTGCTAAAGCAGAGGGGCAACAGTGGCTTACAGTTCTGGGTGTCCAGTGCAGATCATCACAGAGAACAGCAAGATGAGGAGAATAGTTTTATTATTAGGAACAGCAAAAAAAAGTCCCAAATTTCAAATGGTTTCAAGCATTAATCTCTAACTTCAAATGTTTATGAATTAAATACACCATGTTGCAATTCAGCAACCATCAAAAAAGATGGTAACAACAACACTTTCACAATTCACAAAACCCAGATGGTTGAAGTAATTTGTGCAAGGGCAATAGTAAGTCAGTGAGTTACTGAGTTACAGAGCTGGGAACAGAATTTGTCTCCTGGTATCACCATAATTAGAAGCTATAAAAACTTTCAGGAACAATGACATTTTCTAAGCAGAGGTTCATTAGTTTAAGACACAAAGTTAATCTGTATTTGTATTCTTTTTATCCCACTGTGCTGGGCACCAATAATTAGAAAATACCAATTTTATATGGATAACACTTTTTTTTATTACTATATTACACAAAATTATAAAGCTAGAGCCAAAATTCCTGGTCATGCATATTTTCACTGCATAGTACCTAAAGTTTCAGTTACTAAATGCATTACATATGAACTCGAATAAAAGTTCTAAGTCATTCTTTGATTATTGCAAGATCGATAGCAACTGGCTAATAAAAGGAATGATACGGATTTCAACAGGCAGAAAGTGAAGTATTTCTTTTCATACTAACATCAAGATAGCTTGGCCTAATCCCAATAAAATATCCAGATTTAATTCCTGTAGAAAATGTCAAAGTCATTAGTTGCTTTAACAAGTTTTATTTTTAATTTAACTTGGTGGCTGAAAAAGTATATTTCCCTCAAAGTATTAATTTTAGGGAGGCAAACCAAACTTCAACTAAGTATTTTGCTATAATGTGCAAACCATCTTAGATGTCAAGGGCTTTCACTATTATTCATTTCTGTCTCAGCCACTCCTTAGAATATTAAGCCTTTAAACACTAAATAAGTGAAAACAAAGACTTCAGTGTTTTGTTCTGTATCATTAACTCCTAATAGATTCTGAAGATTAAGAACTTTTTAAAGAATTAAACAGATTTCAGCAATAAATGCAGTTGTTTCAGAATTTCTGCTCCATCTCATGTCATAACTCATCCTTGGCTTTAAGTTTTAGCTTGAGTTTCACTGGAGCCAAACACAAGAGAGGCACAAAACTAATTTTAATTCCATGTGAATTCCAGCAAATTCTGGCTTGTAATGTAAATTAGCTTCACATATAACATATGCATGTCAGTCCTGTTTTATTTATTTCACTTTGGCACTAAAGCAGTGGAGGTGTTCAATAGCTAACCCCAGGCAGCAGAGTATGATAAATTTTTTGTAATTATTCAAATAGTTCTACACACAGCTTACACAGTATATCTTGTATGAACATATCCACACTATCTAGGACTTGGTTGTAAAATGTCTTCAAATAACTCTTGGAGCCAGAGAACATGTATATTTTTGCCTCCTTTAAGGAGAGTTGGCTCACACCTGTGCTTAATCAGCTTCTTCCCAGCTGATGCCAGTGACATGTAAACTGAAGCCCTGAAGAAAGAGGGACTTGAATCCTGTGGAGAATGTTCTTTGGTGCACAGTTAGTCCGCCAGCATACACCTACTTTGCTACTGCCCACTCTCTTCCAGCTGCAATTATATTTCTTCTCGTCAGGGCTGGGTGATTTTGGACAAGCCACACATATGCCTTCTCCTTCCCCTCCCATAAATATAGAGAACTAAAATTACTTATTTCCATTTATATTTGCCCAGAGGAATTACAATCCATTTATCCGTACAAAGGAAATATCACTAGGCTCATTCCACAAGTGAAATAAGGCATCTGATTTGTGGTTTTAAATAAAGTATTGCCTCTGGCTAGATGTTAATCTGATATACCTCTAAGGAAAGATATAGCTATAGGCTCTCTGGAAGTTCATCTGAAGTCCTCATTGTTGATGGAAAAATAAGGAATTGAAGATTTGAATAGAATAGAAATAAATAAAAATTTAGCACTCACTTATTTTGCATTCAAGGATTTCAAAGTTGTTCAATTAAGTGTCACAACATCCCTACAAAGTCGATAAACATTATTGTTTCTATTTTACTGAGTTAGGCTATGTCCACACACCAACCTATATCAGCAACACTTACATCGCTCAGGGGTGTGAATATTTCACCCCCGAGCAACATAAGTTACACCGATATAAGTGCTCACAGTGCTGTCAGTGGGAGAGCTTCTCTCCCTGACATAGCTACTGCCACTCATTTAGGTGGTTTTATAATGTCAATGGGAGAGCTCTCTCCCATCGGCATAGAGCAGCTACACAAGTGATCTTACAGCAGCACAGCTGCACTGGTACAGGTGTGCCACTGTAAATTCGCTAGTGTAGACATGGCCTAACCTTGAATTAGGCATACTAGATTCAGACCTTCGGTGTTGCCTGTGTATAGTCTGAAGGATCTAAGCCATTATCATATATTGAGAAGTATCTAGTAAAGCTTTGTTTGTTTTTAGAAAGACCATAATTAGTCTTATGCAGTGTTGTTGTAGCAGTGTCAGTGCCACGTTTTCAGGCAAGATGGGTGAAAATGTATTTTATTGGACCAACTTCTACTGGTGAGAGACAAGCTTACACATAGATCTTCTTCAGGTCTGGGAAATGTGTCACAGCTAAATAGAAGATGGAATAGATTGTTTAGCATACATAGTTTACCTTGAATGGTCCTTCGAAATATGTGTAGGGCCCTTCATTTTCAGTTTTTATTTTATTTTTCCCAGGATTTATCAGTGTTTATTACCACAAAAACAGGTGAAAATCAGTGCAAAAATATTAATATTTTATGGGTAAATATTGGGGTTTATTTTGGTGGGCAGGAAGACAGGAGAAAAGAGTACTCAGTAGATTAATACTTTTAATTCCGTTCATCAATGTGGTTTGCTGCAGAACTAAAACAGAACTCAAAACAGAATGCCACCTCTGAGTTTAAGAAAACAATCTCTCTAATCCCCAAATAAAACTTTTCATTTGAATAAACAGGTTACTGTTGTAGACTTAGAACTATTAGCCTATACATATTTACATTTAATAATTGGGACACATCATTTGCAACGCATATACTCAACTTCATCCTTTTTTCAAAAAACCTTTTGAATACTTCCTTGTGTTCTGAAATGTATTCTGATACAGATTTTCATTTTCTTCTCATTTTAGTGTGTCAAATCTTTAAACCATTATCTGCTAACAGCTTGAAACGTGTATGTGGTGGGCGTGAGATTCATCAGTATGTTCAGACGCACATGCACTTCAGAACTGATGTGCGTGCCTGTTTGTTTAGTGTGGGTATCTTCTAGACTAATACATAGCCTTACTTCAACAGGCAGCTTTGCATATACACATACAGACAAATGTATCATCATAATACATATATCTCATGCAATGTATTGTATTTTCCTAATAAAACAAGTTATTTTTCTATATATTTGAATGATACAAAGGTAGGCTAAAGGTCAGGAAAAAAATGAATATGTTTTGTAAAACTGAAAATGAAGGGGCTTAAATGTGTGTTAAGTGACCCATTAACACCCCTCCTGTCATAGGGAGGAAAGAAAGGAGGGGTTGATAGTGGGTTATAGATTGTTGTATTAAGCCATAAATCCAGTCTCTCTCTATTCAGCCCACAATTTTTAGTATCTAGCAAAGTTATGAATTTAAGTGATTAGTCTTGTCAGTACTTGGGCTGTGACCTTGTAAAAGGTGATGCCCTGATGTACTGTTATTCCCACACAGAGTCACATTGAAATCAAGCAATGTATAGGTTTCAGAGGGGTAGTCGTGTTAGTCTGTATCAGCAAAACAACGAGGAGTCCTTGTGGCACCTTAGAAATTAAGGGCTTGTCTACACTACCGTGCAGGGTCGATCTAAGAGACGAAACTTCAGCTATATGAATAGCGCAGCTGAAGTTGGCATACTTGACACTGCAGTAAGTAGATCTTTCACTGCAGTAAGTCGACAGCTGATGCTCTCCTGTCGACTCCACTTGCGCTTCTCGTTCTGGTGGAGTACTGGAGTCGACGGGAGAGTGCTCAGCGGTTGATTTATTGCGTCTCTACTAGATGTGATAAATCGACCCCCACTGGATCGATCGCTACCCACCGATCTGGCGGGTAGTGTAGACAAGCCCTAATAAATTTATTTGGGTATAAGCTTTAGTGGGCTATAACCCACTTCATCAGATGCATGGAATGAAAAATACAGTGGACAGGTATAAATATACAGCACATGAAAAAATGGGAGTTGCCTTACCAAGTGGGGGGTCAGTGCTAACGAGACCAATTCAATCAGGGTCGATGTGGCCCATTCCCAACAGTTGACAAGAAGGGGTGAATATCAACAGAGGGGAAATTACTTTTTGTAGTGCTAACGAGGCCAATACCCACCTGGGGAAGTGAAGAAACAGACTGACAGAGCCAGAAGGGTACCCAGAAGTCACCTACTACAGGACAGGCCCAACAAAGAAAGTAACAGAACGCCACTAGCCGTCACCTACGGCCCCCAACTAAAACCTCTCCAGCGCATCCAGCGTCTAGACAGTATTTGGTCCTGCCATGAGGGCAGGGGACTGGACTCGATGACCTCTCGAGGTCCCTTCCAGTCCTAGAATCTATGAATCATCAAGGATCTACAACCTAACCTGGCGGACGATCCCTCACTCTCGCAGACCCTGGGAGACAGGCCAGTCCTTGCTTACAGACAGCCCCCCAACCTGAAGCAAATATTCAACAGCAACTACACACCACACAACAGAAACACTAACCCAGGAACCAATCCCTGCAACAAACCCCATTGCCAACTCCATCTGCATATCTATTCAAGGGACCTAACCACATCAGCCACACCATCAGGGGCTTGTTCACCTGCACATCTACCAATGTGATATATGCCATCATGTGCCAGCAATGCCCCTCTGCCATGTACATAGAGACTGTCCAGTCTCTACGTAAAAGAATAAGTGGACACAAATCAGACATCAAGAATTGTAACATTCAAAAACCAGTAGGAGAGCACTTCAATCTCCCTGGACATTCAATAACAGACTTAAAAGTGGCTATTCGTCAACAAAAACCTTCAAAAACAGACTTCAATGAAAAACTGCAGAGCTGGAATTAATTTGCACCATCAAATTAGGCCTGAATAAAGACTGGGAGTGGCTGGGTCACTACAAAAAGTAATTTTCCCTCTGTTGATACTCACACCTTCTTGTCAACTGTTGGGAATGGGCCACATCCACCCTGATTGAATTGGCCTCGTTAACACTGACACCCTCCCCCCTTGGTAAGATATCTCCCATCTTTTCATGTGCTGTATATTTATACCTGTCCACTGTATTTTTCACTCCATGCATCTGATGAAGTGGGTTATAGCCCATGAAAGCTTATGCCCAAATAAATTTGTTAGTCTCTAAGGTGCCACAAGCAATGTATAGTAAGTAAATGGCACTCCACCCAGATGCAACCTTCTTAGGATCTGGGCCTAAAACAGACCACCATCATGTATGTGTTAGGTCTGCTCTTCTGTGGAATATATCACAGCCATTGGCACATTCTTCCCTCTTTGAAGATAAACTGATTTACTGTAATTCAAGGGGCTTCTGTCTATTAAAGACCAATATGTACATTCATCAACATCTGAATAGCTCTACAGGTAACTGGAGTGAAACACACTGATCTTCCTTTCTGCAAGATACTTATTGAAATTGTTTTTTATCTGCCCCCCACCATCACTTTCCTTCAGAAGGAAGCAAATTCAGCACCAACCTACATGCACTGTCAAGTGTTGTCTGTGAATGATTATAAGCCATTTTATATGAATCTAAATAATCCATTCACAAATAACTTGAAATATGGATACTCTCTAAGATGGAACTCAGCCAATGCTTCCTGCTCTAATGCCTACACTAACTCACAGTATGCTAAATGTTTACTAGGTTAGTGTTGGCAATAAAATGACTGCTGCAAGCCAATGGCACTCCAGATCATCCATTGATGGAAACAGCATATATCCAGTTATAGCTGAACATACTGTAATCACAAGGTGTTAAATCCATGGGAGCAGTTACTACATGTAATAAACAAATGGAAACATTTGTCAGTTTTTATTAGATGTCAAGAAAAGGAAGGGTGACTTTGGGCCAGATTTCCATTTCTGAATAGAAGTCACTATAAAAGCTTGAAATGCTGACATTAAAGCCACTTAAGCCCTGATCCTGCAATCAGACCCACACAGACAAACCCCCTCTATCTCTGTGGAGCCACAATGACTTCATGAGGACTTTGCACAGGCATCACGGTCACTCACCTTCAGAGATCCAGTTGCAGGATCAGGACTTAGTGAGGAAATGCATCCAAAATTATGTTACTATTTAAACATTGCAGATGGTAAAGCCTCACTCTGTCATATCCCTGGCGTAAAACAAACAGTTTTATAATATTAAGCATCAACTGGCTCCAAGCTCACTCCCATCCAAACACTTACTTATAACATCCAGTAGGAAAACCTCCCTCACAGTTCATATCAACCTTTAATTTTGTTCCATGCCTCCAGGCAGCCTAAATCACATCCCAAACCAAACACTGCTATGACTGACGCAAACTCCTGAAAATAAGGGCTTTCATAATGAGCGGGGCTGATAAAACATGGTGTAGTAGCAAATACTACATCTACAGCACAGAGTATTTACCAGATACAGTGCCAGAGAAGAGGGGGAGGGGGGGGGGGAAGAATCACCAAACTATCTTCTTGCGGGGCTGGAGGGCGTAGATGGGTGTCCAGCTACCACGAAGAGGCACCTTTGTGTCCTGACTGCCTGTTTACAAGGAGCACCTCGGGGGGGTGTCTCAGATGAAGGAGAATGCAGCCACCTGGGGCCCAATCCTGCAGTCCTCCTGACTCAACTCCAACTCCCAATAGAGCCACTGGGAGCGGGGCTCGAGTCACCACTGCGGAACTTCGCCCCCGGGGGAGTCGAGACCGGGTTCTCCCTGCGACACGGAAACTATCTCCCGCCTTCCCCAAGGAAGGGACGCGGCTCTCCGGCCGCTCTCCCGGGGAGGGGACGGAGACCGAGCCAGTCTAGCTGCTCCTCGCTCCCCAGGTCGTGCTGAGGAAAAGGCAGCCCTGGAGGGAGGGAGGGACCGAGCCGCTGCTGCATTAACGCCCAGCGCCCCACGCCCTCCGCTTGTTTACAAGCGAGGACCAAGTCCCGTGCAAGGCGGGCGGGGGATTAGGCTGCAGTCCAGCTCCGTTAGCAGAGGAGTAATTCAGACACCTGCCGAACTAGCAGGGCCACCACACGCCGGTCACTCAGCCCAGCCCCTGCTGGAGAAAGGTCCCCCCCGCAGAAGGAGTCACTCTTAGCTAGTAAATGGGGGCACAAAAAAAGGTCCTACCTTTTCCTCTGGCTCCCGGGAGTCGGCGGTGCGCTAGCCCCGCCTGCGTGTCCAATGCGGCCAGGCCGTGCAAGGGGGCTTTCCTGCCTCCTCCTCGGGGAACCTCTCTGCTTGCTCCTCGCAGCTCCCTCGGGACGGCGTGAAGTTCCTGCGAGCTCTTGCTCAGATTCCCTCCGCAGGTAACTAGCCCGCCCTCCCCATTGCTTTCTGCAGCAGCGACACCCAGCGCCCGTAGCGGGCAAGGACAAAGGCCGCCGCAGAGGGTGGGCTGGAGGAGGTGGCTCTCATAGATTTGCGGGGGGGAAGAGTGGGGACCCACTGACCACAACCATGGCGGGGCGGGGGGGGGAAAGAAGAGAAATGACATTTCAACAGAAAAAAAAGTGTTAAGAAACTCTTCCATTTCCCAACCAGCTAAATCCACCACCCCAGACTTATAATAGAGGATCTGCAGCTATGTCTACACTGGCACACATGAACACAGTTACCAGCCCATGTACATGCTCAGGCATGCTCCCCATACACACACATGCTGTGCTGGTGTCCTGGAGTGCATTAGTCACTCCTGATTGTGTCTGGGGATTAGCTCTGCCAGGCCAACACCCCTTTCTGCAATTGCACTCAGTCACTCTCCTTGGGACTCCACTGCTCCCTCTTCATGGCTTGGCCCACCAGCCAGTTCACTGTAGTTTCCCCTTTTGGGGGTGGGGGCAATGCTTTCTCCATCGCTCAGGACCCACTGTCTCAGGCAGTCTTCTCATTCACTGCCCCTTAAGGGTGCCACTTCCCCCGGGGCTGGCAGGGAAACCCAGACCAGGGACCCTACAACAAGGTCTGCACAATCCTGAACCTTACTGGTGTATCCCTGGGCTGCTTCCAGGGCCGGCTCCAGGGTTTTGGCCACCCCAAGCAGCCAAACAAAAAACAAAAAAGCCGCGATCGCAATCTGCATCGGCAATTCGGTGGGAGGTCCTTCGCTCCGAGCAGGAGTGAAGGACCGTCCATCGAATTGCCGCCGAACAGCTGGACGTGCCACCCCTCTACAAAGTGGCCACCCCAAGCACCTGATTGGTAAGCTGGTGCCTGGAGCCAGCCCTGGCTGCTTCCCACCTTGCCCGCTCTCTCTCCCCCTGAGAACAACTGCTGCAGGCTCACACTGTCCTGTTCACTGCTACTGGGCTTTATACAGGCCCCTCCTATTCCTGTCCAGCTGAGCCTTGTCCCTAATTAGTCCCCACTCCCTGGCTCCTCCCCCCAGGTGCAGTATAGCTGGTTAATTGACCATCTGGCCACCTTAACCCTTTAGGCTTTGTGTGGGGTGGACACCCTATCACAGCTGGACACAGGCATGATGCTATGTACACACATATACCTTCATCCACACTGCACTGTTGTTACGCAATGTTAGCGCTACCATTTCAGGAGTGATATGCCAGGTTTTATGCCTCACAGGGAGACACTTTAGGAACTAGTTTGTTGTGCATTGTTAGTACTGTCCCCCACCTTCACACATTGGTCAATGGTAGTTCCTGATCACATCGTCCCTCACTGTTATTCCCTGCCAAACTGGGTGGAAGACATGGAGCAATGGGATGATGTGGTTCTGCTTCTGCTCCTTGTCATAGGACAAATGGTTATGCAGTGGAGTAGGTAATCAGAGAGATGCTGGATAGAATTTGAACAGATTTTTATGACATGTTGAAGATGGCTGACCTGGAGGGTCAATGACAATTCATTCAGCTCATATGGTACAGATATAGTAAATGCTGGTGTTGCCACAATCTGCTCTTGGATGGATCGTCTCTTTGGATACAAGAGAACCAGTATGGGGTCATGAGATCACAGAGTTTTGGAAACCTGGGGTGATCAGCAGTGGCTTCAGAACTTCCAAATGAGGAAAGAGATCTTCCTGGAGCTGTGTGAGGAGCTTGTGCCAAACTCCCAGTGACAACATTTGATTCAGGGAAGCCATACCTGTGCAGGAGCAGGTTGCTACTGCCCTTTGGAAGCTGGCAATACCAGACAGGTAAATGTCCTTTGCAAACCACTTGGGGATTGGAAAATCCACTGTCAGCATTGTGGTTGTGCAGGTTTGTGAGGTAGTTAGCACTGTGATCTACTTATGGGTGTGGCAATAATCAAAGTTGCAGAAATAATAGCTGGATTTGAGGAGATGAGGTTTCTGAACTTTTCTGGGGCTATCAATGGCACACACATCCCAATACTTTGTTCACAAAAAAAGGGCAAGTGAGTATGTGAACCGAAAAGATTACTATTTGCTCATTCTGCAAGGTTTAGTGGACAGATTTAGAGGCAGATTCAAGGTGTTGAAGAGATCAGGATTGTACTTGAAGAAGGGACTTTATTCCACAGAAAGGATATGGTTCTCTACAGTGTGTCTGTACCAATTGTTATTTTTGGGGACACTGCATACCCATTCCTGCTTTGGCTCATTAAACTATACCCAACATCATTTACCCTGGAAAAAGAGACTTCAGTTATAAACTCAGTAGCTGCAAAATAGTCATGGAGCATGCTGAAATCTTTTTGGCGCTTCCTATCCCATCTGGATGCCAATTGGACAACACTGGTTTGTATAATCATTGCATGCTCCACATTCCATAACATTTGTGAGAGTAAAGAGGAGTGCTTCTGTCTTGAGTGGGCTCAGAACAAGTCTGGTTTACAAACTGTGCACACTGGTCTTGGTCCCCAGCGGGCAAGGGAAATCAGGGATGCCAGATGTGCCATCTCGGCACAGCAAGGAGACAGAAGATGACAATGACCGTGCTGAGGGACATCTTTACACCTTATACAGCTGCTGGAAAAGCATATGATGGAACATTGGCATGTACATATGGGGTGTGACGTTGTGCAGTCTATATGGTCTTATAAAAACATGATAATAAGTGAATATAATGTAACTGGGATAGTTTTAGAAAAATATGGTAATAAGTGAATATAACATAACTGGGATATGCTTCATGCAAAAGGTCTCTTGTAAGGTATCATTACAAAGCTTATAATCTACTGAGTGTGATCATCCAATTTGTATAAATGTACCACTCTTGTATCTAAAACTAGAAATATGAAATATAACTCTGAGGGTCTATTGTAATTATGTAAAGTGTGGGCCATTAATGATGGTTTGGAATTTTGATGACTCCCATTAACAAGGACCATTGTCTGCAGATGGCTGTGTTTACCTGTTAGTCTTCCTGTATATGTGTGTGCTGGCAAGTGGGCAATGAAGTCTTGCAGTGACATGTGATCATGTCACCTGAACTGTAATCCATCTTTAACCTGGTGCTTTTCCAGTGAGGTGGGGTGGAAACCCAGAGGGACAAAGGGTTCCCGCCTTATGCAAAAGATATATAAAGGGGTGGAAGAGAACAGAGGGAGAGAGGAGCCATCATGAAGAATCCCCTAGCTATCACCTGAGCTGCAACAAGAGCTGTACCGGGGAAAGAATTGTGCCCAGGCCTGGAAGGTGTCCAGTCTGAGAAAAAGCTTACTGAAGCATCTCTGAGGGTGAGATTATCTGTATTTAGTTTGATTAGACATAGATTTGCGCATTTTATTTTATTTTGCTTGGTGACTTACTTTGTTCTGTCTGTTACTACTTGGAACCACTTAAATCCTATTTTCTGTATTTAATAAAATCACTTTTTATTTAGTAATTTACTCAGAGTATGTATTAATACCTGGGGGAGCAAATAACTGTGCATATCTCTCTATCAGTGTTATAGAGGGCGAACAATTTATGAGTTTACTCTGCATAAGCTTTATACAGGGTAAAACGGATTTATCTGGGTTTAGACCCCATTGGGAGTTGGGCATCTAAGTGCTAAAGACAAGCAAACTTCTGTGAGCTGTTTTCAGGTAAACTTGCAGCTTTGGGGCAAGTGATTCAGACCCTGGGTCTGCGTTGGAGCGGACTGGAGTGTCTGGCTCAGCAAGACAGGGTGCTGGAGTCCTGAGCTGGCAGGGAAAACAGGAGCAGGGGTAGTCTTTGCTCATTGGGTGGCAGCTCCCAAGGGGGTTTCTGTGATCCAACCCATCACAGTTCTGTGATCCAACCCATATACAGCTGCTGGAAAAGCATATGATGAAACATTGGCATGTACATATGGGGCTCCATACTTTATGCTCAGCAGCATCCTGTGTGGCAGCAGGAGAAGGAAGAGGGGGTGACAGTTTACAGACAGGTGCAGTGGCCTCAGAAGCAGAGACCCTGAATTCATTTGGCTACCAGTTCTATGAGCCTCTTCATTAGGGAATGCTCCTTTTCCTTGTGGGCATCGTCCTGTTCCTTATGGTGTGGCTCCTGCGCTGTTAATTGGTTCATCAGTGTCTCTTCCTGCTGAAGAGCCCAATCCTCCCATGCCTTGAGGAGCTAAGACTGCTGCTAGTTCCTCTTGTCTATCCCTATGAGCAGGTCTTCCAGCATCCTTCTCCATTTGCCTCCACTGTGTGTGGGGTGCTGCTCCTGCTCTCCTGGCAGAATGGTTTCCCTCTCAGGAGCCAAAGGACCTGCTGATTCAAAGAGAAGCATAGCATATTTTCTTTTCTTTAGAAGTAACTGAGTAATCCCCCGACATAACATAACTATGCTGTAGAAGGTTACAATTTTGTTACTTGTCAGCATTCCAGGAATGTGACTGTTAGACTTTCCTTGGTTCTCAGACAACTTTTGCAGCCCATGAGGAAGGAGCAGAGGCAAATAATGGTGTGATAAATGTACTTATGTTTTTCAAATGTAAAGTTTTTATAGTGTCTCAAGGGGGTCGGGGCGGGGGGGTTGGCAGTTCCTTCCAGGGGCTATGTTACCAGTTTGCAATCTCTTCTTTAAAGGCTGGGCAACATCTGGAGAACATAGCGGTTTTCAAGGTACCAGAATGGAAAAGAGAGGTGGCTTTCCAGTCCTGTGAAGGAGATCTGGGAATCTATGCCAGAGAGATGTTTCTGCTAATGATTACCCCTACATATTGCTGAATGGAAGGGTTTGGTCAGCTGTGAATGTGGACCAAGCAGATTTGCACTGCCATTGAACCTCAAGACTCGGAGTTTCTACTACATCAGAAATTTTCTGAAATATGCTTACAGGATTGGGAAGTCATTCAACTGGAAATTAACTATATTCTCAGCAGCTTGAGTGAGAGTGTCACTCAACTGGCTGTAGAACTGAGTCTTCATTTCTTCAGGAGCAAGTAGTGTTGGGGCATAGGTGCTTGTTATTGTCAGAAAGTTGTTGTGGGACAATAGTATCTGCAATGTCATTAGGAGCTCAGATATTGACATAGGTTGCTGTGGTAGTTTATTAGCGATGGAGTTTGCTATTGCGAAACCTACCCTGTGTAGGCTGATGTTTTGATCTGCCTTGTAGCCTGACCAGTAGAAAGTGTATTATTTTTCTCTAAGTGTACCACTGTCATTTAATCTAGTCTCAGATAAGTCAGCAATATCTATTTGATACCTGTATACCTCTTTTTATACAATTGCAGTTCTTCTACAGGCTCAATTTTCCGTTGAGCCAAGTAGTGTGAGAACGATCCAGCATCCAATTGTCAGTTTCTGTCCGTTTTTAAAATTGTTTCTCTCACTTAAAATGGAGATCCTGATGATTGTGGGAAACCAGCCAGGAGTCGGTGAGAGGCGAGCCTTTTTTACCCCCAACTTTTATAGTGGCCTCCTTGGATTGAGGCAAGTGAGGCCTAGTTGCCTAAGTAGGACCTCTGTTTCCATCACCGAGCGAGAATCATGCAACCATCACACCTAGACCGCTCATGTGGAGATTGTTGACTACCAGCTTTTAGCTTCTCAGGCCTAATGGGAAACTCACGTCATGAGTCTTTTTGTAAGGGTTTGATGAATGATGATGGGAGGGTGGAAACTGTTGGTACCAGTAGATTGTCCACACAGAATAGTTTAACGTGCAACCTGTGGTGCATAGTAGCAGGATGCATGCTCTGGGATACCGCAAACTTTACCCAGAGGAGAGCCAAGGCTCGAAGGCTGAAGGGTGCTGCATCTGTCCCACAGTGCCTGCTAATTTGGCTATGTGGCTCCTGACATTGTCTAAAGAGGGTCCTCTGCCAGGCACCTGGGGTTTAATGGCCATTAATCCATATTAGGATTCTTCTGCCCATTTGAGCCCTAACTGTTCACCCTGCTACTTATGAAAGGTGTATACCTAGATTCACCAGTCCCAGATCTAGATACTGGACGTTTAGCCCAGATGAGGACCTATAGGAAAGGCAGGGGTGGTCTTGAGGTGAGGCTGTAGTTGGGAGATTTTCCCCTATGCTGCTATGGCACTATGGTATCACTAATTGTGTCTGTGCCTTCATGTTTGAGTGCCCATGTGTATAAATGCTTGGGGCGGCAGAAAAGCTGGAGCCAGCCCTGCTCTTTCCCAAAGCGCCTGCCCCTGCTCTGCCCCCGCCCTTTCCCACCCCTGCTCCGCCCCCACTCCACCCCTTCCCAAACTACATCCCGGGGGACTGCAGCAGGAGTCGGGCACGCCCTGCACTCACCAGGCGGCGGGAAGTGGAGTGACCAGGCCCCAGCTCGCTCCGCTCTGCCAGCTCCCAGCCGCACCGCCGGTGAGTGCTGGAGGGCGGTTCCCCCATCCCCCAAGTCCCAAGTCTGGGAGCCAGGGGAGTAGAGCGGAGTGGGTTGGGCCCGGGTTACTCCACTTCCCACTGCCCTGTGAGTGTGGGGTCGGGCCTGCCCTGCAATCACCGGTGGCAGGAAGTGGAGCGACCTGGCCCCAACCCGCTCCACTCTGCTGGCTTGATCTGGAGGCAGTTTCCCCCCTGCCCTCCAAGCTTGCTCCTGCCGTCCCCGTCCCCCACAGAGGCCTGGGGGCCACACACCCCGCCCTGGAGGCCTGGGGACGCCCTCCCTGTGTGGGGGCTGCACCAAAATGTCTAGGTACGGCCCTGGTGCCTGTGTCTGAACGATGGGGGTAGGCTGTGTGAATGGGTGGTCTGGGGCATGACTTGGTGTGCAGCGTGGCAGTGCCTTTCTGTGAATGACGGGGGTAGGCTCTGGCCTGGGTGTGACTGGTCTGGGGCACAGGTCAGTGTGCAGGGTGTGGCAGTGTCTGCCCATGAGAGATGAGGAGGTGGGGGTGGGAGAGTCTGCTGTAGGTGTGACTGGTCTGGGGCACAGCTCAGTGACATGTGCACAGTGTGGCAGTGCCTGTCTGCGAGTGACAGGGGGAGGCTGTGGGTGTGAGTGGCCTGGGACACACAGCACAGTATGGCAGTGCCTGTCTGTGAGTAATGGGGGGAGGCTGTGGGTGTGACTGGCTGCCACCTGGGGCACAGCTCGGTGTGGCAGTGCCTGTCTGCGAGTGACAGGGGGAGGCTGTGGGTGTGAGTGGCCTGGGACACACAGCACAGTATGGCAGTGCCTGTCTGTGAGTAATGGGGGGAGGCTGTGGGTGTGACTGCCTGGGGCACAGCTCGGTGTGGCAGTGTCTGTCTGTGAGTGACAGGGGGAGGCTGTGAGTGTGACTGCCTGGGGCACAGCTCGGTGTGGCAGTCAGGGCCGATGAGGCGGGGGGGAAGCTGGTACAAATTACCGGGGCCCGGCGGTCTGGAAGGGGGCCCGGCTTCCCCCACCCCCCTCGTCGGCCCTGTTTAGTCGGTCCGCCCTTGCTGGGGGGCCCGAAAAAATTCCGGGCCCAGCTTCCCCCCCTCCCACCTCGTCGGCCCTGTTTAGCAGGTCCGCCCAAGCTGGGGGGCCCGAACATTTTTTTTCACCGGGGCCCGAACCAGCTCTCGGCGGCCCTGGTGGCAGTGCCTGTCTGTGAGTGACAGGGGGAGGCTGTGGGTGTGACTGCCTGGGGCACAGCTCCGTGTGGCAGTGCCTGTCTGTGAGTGACAGGGGGAGGCTGTGGGTGTGACTGCCTGGGGCACAGCTCCGTGTGGCAGTGCCTGTCTGTGAGTGACAGGGGGAGGCTGTGGGTGTGACTGCCTGGGGCACAGGTCCGTGTGGCATTGCCTGTCTGTGAGTGACAGGGGGAGGCTGTGGGTGTGACTGCCTGGGGCACAGCTCGGTGTGGCAGTGCCTGTCTGTGAGTGACAGGGGGAGGCTGTGGGTGTGACTGCCTGGGGCACAGCTCCGTGTGGCAGTGCCTGTCTGTGAGTGACAGGGGGAGGCTGTGTGGGTGTGACTGCCTGGGGCACAGCTCCGTGTGGCAGTGCCTGTCTGTGAGTGACAGGGGGGAGGCTGTGGGTGTGAGTGCCTGGGGCACAGCTCGGTGTGGCAGTGCCTGTCTGTGAGTGACGGGGTGCGTGACTGGGCTGGCTCGGCGCGAACAGTGTGGCAGTGCCCCTGTGCCAGTGCCGGGGGCTGGCGGTGCGCACAGCCGCCCAGGCGGAGCCGTGTGCCGGGGCAGGGTGCACGGCCCTGCCCTGCGTGTGCAGAGCGTGGCGGCGGTGCCTGTGTGAGTGAGTGACCGCCCGGCTGTGTCAGGTGACTCGGGTCACGCAGTCTCTCTCGCTCGCTCCTCTGGGAGGACGCGGGCTCTGGCTGGCTGCTCCGGTCCAAGCACCGCCCGGCCCAGGACCCGCGGGGAAGGGACCGAATCGGAACCTCCCGCGACAGTCGCGATGAGCCAGGTGCCGAGGATGCCCCAGGAGGAGGAGGAGGAGGAGGAAGATGAGCTTGTTGGGCTCGCGGATTACGGGGATGGGGCCGAGTCCTTCTCGGATGGAGACCCGGAGACCGGCGCCGACGAAGCGTGTGAGTGCCCCGCCGTGCCGGGGAGGGCAGCGCCGCCACCGCCCCATGCCTGCGGGGCCGGGAGCCGACCCGGTGCTGGGTGTGGGGGCAGGAACTGATTGTGTGGGATGGGAAGGGCCTGGCACTGTGGGTGTGGGGGGATGGGGCAAGGCAGGGGCTAACTGTGTGGGGTGGGAAGGGGCTGGCACTGTGGGTGTGGGGGATGGGGTAGGGCAGGGGCTGGTTGTGTGGGGTGGGAAGGAGGCTGGCACTGTGGGTGTGGAGGGATGGGGTAGGGCAGGGGCTGGTTGTGTGGGGTGGGAAGAGGCTGGCACGGTGGGTATGGGGGATGAGGCAAGGCAGGAGCTGGCTGTGTGGGGTGGGAAGGGGCTGGCACTGTGGGTGTGGGGGATGGGGCAAAGCAGGGGCTGGTTGTGTGGGGGTGGGAAGGGGCTGGCACTGTGGGGGTGGGGGGATGGGGCAAGATGGGCTGTCTGTGGGGGGCAGGGGCTGGGGGTGACTGGCTCTCTCGGGAGGGCGCAGGGGAAGGTACTATGGCAATGGGGGACTGGGTCTGGGTGTGGGGGAGCAGGGAATGGGGCAGGGCAAGGGCTGGTTTTCTGGGGATGGGGAGGAGATGGCTCTGGATGGGGGGATAGGATAAAGGCATGGACTGACTGGAGAGGGGGCTGGGGCTGGGATTGGACTGGCTCTGTGGGGAGGGGAAGGCAATGTGGAGATGGGAGCCTGGCTCTGGGTGTGGGGGAAGGGGCAAGGCAGGGGCTGAGTGGGGGGTGGAGTGGGAGAAGAGGCTGGCTCTTTGGGAATAGGGGGAGGGGCTGGCCCTGAGAATGAGATAAACGAAGGTGTTGGCTGTGTGGGTATGGGATGGGACAGGATTTGGTGATGGGGGTATAGGATGGGGTTAGGGTCTGTTTAGGGAGGGTAAGGGATACTGAGTAGGGAGGTAGAGCAGTGATCCTGTATTGTCGGGGGAGGGAGAGTAAGCAAGTTTGAGCATGTCAAAGTTGGCTGTGTTATGGGGTAGGAGGCAGGAAGGGAGAACAAGGTAGTTGTATGGTGAAGGGAATGTATGAGGAATAGGGATGTATTAGGAAGTATGAACAGGAATGGATGGAAGGACATGGGGACTCAGTGTTCTGATGGGGGGAGGAGAGCAGCACTGGTTATATGTTGGGGAATGGGAATAGGAGACATTCAAACAGAAAAACATCTCCATATAGTACTTACCATGTCTTCTGCTGTGAAAGTTTTCCATGTATAATATAATGGACATGGCCTGGTGATGTTTCTTTAAAGTGCCAAGAGGCGGGAGGACAGATGTCAGGCTATAAAAGGCAGCAGCAAGCAAAGAGCTCTGTATCCAGGGCTGCTCTGCAGCTGTGAATGTCAGTCCCCAGACTTCCAAGCTCTGCTTAAATGTATGTGTGACCGTATGCATATATATGTTGCTGTGGGTGCCTGCATTGCCATTTGCTTTATCCATCAGTGCATGTAGAGGCAACAGTGATGTTACAAAACAAATGCTTGTTGGGAAATACATTACAAAAGAGGTAGGCCAGGCCAACACCTGTTGCTTTCACTTAGAATGTGCACTGTTTTCCCCTTGAAACACTGTTACATTTTACAAAGGAGCTTGGAGAATATTGAATATTTCCGGGGGTTGCTTTTTAAGTACATAATACAAAGCCAAATATTCATTGATATACAGACTGATATGGTGTAATAGGTATTGTTGCTTTTAAAACCACTTAAAACATCTGAGTAAGGGATTTTCTGTGTTAGTGTGTTTATTTTTTGAAACTACTTATTTATTTAGGAAGTTTTAAGAAGTTTACAAATCCTTGCCATGTAAATATCAGAAACAAAACAATTTATTACAACAGTTAGCTTTTGTTTAAAGAGATATTATACAGGACTATATTCATCCAATCTTTCTGTTTAACAGGGTATTACCATATTACAGAATGAACATCATTATAACACTTATGTCATTTCTAGTGATTTTTATTATATTGAGTGAAATCTTTGTATACACATTTAACAGACCAGGTATGTCTATCAATATATATCAATATTCAAAAAAATTGGACAGGTGTACTGGTGTTTTTCAGGTGATTGTACTATGTCTGAATATTGAATAAAATGCAACCAAATAGCTAAGTATCTATCTGTCCTCTGTCTATTTTGCTGGGTACATAATTTGTGTGTTAATTTTTCCATAACCAGAGCCTTCCATATTTTTGAAGCATTCCTCCATAGTTGGACTATTTTTCTTTTTACAATGAGATGCTACCAATAGCCTAGCAGCTACTAGCAGATGAGAGATTAATTCTTTATTTCCTTTGTGTGACCATTTCACTAGGAAGTCCCAGGATGATTACCAAAGGATCATTTGATAATAAATATCCA
Organism: Emys orbicularis; assembly: GCF_028017835.1. NCBI lineage: Eukaryota > Metazoa > Chordata > Testudines > Emydidae > Emys > Emys orbicularis. Next base: position 71,958,327 of record NC_088685.1, on the reverse strand, counting down.
ATAGTTTGTGATATGTGGCTACAGATTGCATCCCAATACTCTCTAATGACTGGACATGTCCTGCATACAATCTCATCTTTCACCACGGTTTCTCAACATTTATTTCCATACAGTCTCTCTCTATTTTTAACCTGACTGGTTAAGGTACCATTGAAACAATATCTTAAGGACATTTTCTTTTGTTGTGCTACAGATGGAGGTTGCTGGTCCTCTTTGACAAATCAAACCCCATTCCTCTGGAGTAATTTGTCTATCCACATCTTTTCCCCAATGTGTCATATATGAACACTTTTGTTAGGAAAGCTGTCTGCAAAGATTGATATAAATTAGTTATAATTTTTTTGTTTTCTAATCAACAGCATGTTTATTTTTAAATAACTAAATTTGGGTAGAGTTTAAGACTTGCTGTAGACAAGTAATCCAAGGGAACTTACTGAGAAGAGAATGGTGATTATTTCTCAGTAGACCCTTGCTGTCACTGCAGCAGTTAAAAAAACCCAACTCTAGAAAACATTTTTTCGTAGTAGCATAGTAATATTATATTTAACTGATGAAAACAGCTGTGTCCCAGAAACATCTGAAGGAGGCAAAAGCACTGAGGGAGGAAATCTCCATGAGGATCCCCTTATGGAATTTATCCTCTGTTGTTCCTTCAGGGTACCCTTTTTCCCTTGAATGAACCATGAGACCCTCTTCTAAACCGGATGGCTCTCTGTAATCCACAAGTGGGCAGGGCAGTTCATAGAGACTCTATGCCTCCATGCAGGCTCTGGCCACCAAGAGCTCTCTTGGAAATCCAGTGGATCTGGCCTGCCTGTTGCTTCTGAGGCCTGCAGAGGGCAGACTCTCTATAGAGGGAGCCTGGAGCTGTGTTATCTCCTTTACTTAACTTCCATTGGGCTGGAGGGAAAGATGTCTTTCTCTTCCCCTTGGCTTACTTGGCTTACCCTTACCATTCTCCAGGACTCAGGGAGCAAACTCTGCAAAGATCAGAGTCATGGATCCCTCCTTCCCATGAAAGAGGAGTGGAGGAAGATCAATATATGGCAGATAACTTTTTCCAAAAGTTATTAGTTTGCTTTGTCCCTGTACCCCACCATATCCACATAGGGGTTATGATTGTACATGCACAGGGAGTTTCTGAACATACTGTGGATCACCTCCCAAGACTAGTAGTTACTTGCCTTTTGGCTGAACACTGGAAAATGTTAGTGCATAAAACACAGCAATCTTCCAGTTTTCCACATATAATCATTCTTTGTTCTTCCATTCAAAGACCTCAAAGCACTTAATTTTGTAAAGCCTCACAACCCACTTGAACTGTATGTAATAAAAAATCTTCTCACTTGCAGTTGGGAAACTGTACTACAAAGCACCTACATGACTGGCCCAAAGTCATACAGGAGCAGAATGCCAGATCTGGTGGGTCTGTGGCAGAACAGAACCCAGATCTTTTGATTCTCAGTCTGTTCTTTAGCCACAAGAACATCATCCCTCCCCCACCCTCACTTCTAGTATGTATGAACTAGGGTTGTCGATTAATCACAGTTAATTCACGTGATTAACTCAAAAAAAATTAACCATGATTAAAAAAATTAATCACAATTAATCGCAGTTTTAATCACACTGTTAAACAAAAGAATACCAATTGAAATTTATTAAATATTTTGGATGTTTTTCTATATTTTTGAATACTTTGATTTCAGTTACAACACAGAATACAAAGTGTACAGTGCTCACTTTATATTATTTTTATTACAAATATTTACACTGTAAAAATGATAAACAAAAGAAATAGTATTTTTCGGTTTACCTCATACAAGTACTGTATTGCGATCTCTTTATCGTGAAAGCTCAACTTACAAATGTAGATTTTTTTGTTACATAACTGCACTCAAAAACAAAACAATGTAAAACTTTAGAGCCTACAAGTCCACTCAGTCGTACTTCTTGTTCAGCCAATCACTAAGAGAAACAAGTTTGTTTACATTTACGGGAGTTAATGCTGCCCGCTTCTTATTTACAATGTCACTTGAAAGTGAGAACAGATGTTCACATGGCACTTTTGTAGCCAGCATTGCAAGGTATTTACGTGCCAGATATGCCAAACATTCATATGCCCCTTCATGCTTTGGCCACCATTCCAGGGGACATGCTTCCATGCTGATGACACTTGTTAAAAAAATAATGCGTTAATCAAATTTGTGACTGAACTCCTTGGGGGAGAATTGTATGTCTCCTGCTCTGTGATTTACCCGCATTCTGCCATATATTTCATGTTATAGCAGTCTCGGATGATGACCCAGCACATGTTGTTCATTTTAAGAACATTTTCACTGCAGATTTGACAAAACGTAAAGAAGGTACCAATGTGAGATTTCTAAAGATAGCTACAGCACTCGACCCAAGATTTAAGAATCTGAAGTGCCTTCCAAAATCTGAGAGGGACGAGGTGTGGAACATGCTTTCAGAAGTCTTAAAAGAGCAACATTCCGATGCGGAAACTACAGAACCCGAACCACCAAAAAAGAAAATCAACCTTCTGCTGGTGGCATCTGACTCAGATGATGAAAATGAACATGCACTGGCCTGCACTACTCTGGGTCGTTATCAAGCAGAACCCATCATCAGCATGGACGCATGTCCTCTGGAATGATGGTTGAAGCATGAAGGGACATATGAATCTTTAGCGCATCTGGAACATAAATATCTTGCAACGCCGGCTACTGTGAAATAGGTAAGGGATATATTGTAATTGTCTCCCACTATTGGGGTGGGACACAGGATAGGGACTTAAAGAGGACTATTTGAAAGAAACTTATCAGTTAGCATCTCCAGTAATGTGAGGAAGCTAATATGGTATATGCTATGTACTACCCTCACTAGTAGAACATAGTAAAGACTACATATTGCGCTCAATGATTACAAACTCTCTGAGTAAGGCTTTTGTCTTGCTTTTTCTTTATAATGCAGTGTGTATGCCAGTGGCACTGTATAAATATGCGCAAAACTGCTGTTGATATCTGAAGTCTGTCATGGCCTAAAGGCATCTCCATTGTGTAGGAAAGTGCTTCTGGATAGGTTGTTTTGCACAAAACTTGATTTGTGAATACTTCCGAAGGGCACATAGTTTAACTAGCATGACTTCTGCAGTCTGGTTTTTCATGGTTGCAGATAAAAATTAAGATAAAGGATCATGCTGCCCTCCAGTGGAAACTGTTGACATCTTTAGGATTTGTACTATGTGTAAACCTCACTTTTATAAATGTTAGCCTTTTAAGTAAGAAATATCAATAATTATACTAATTTTATTCTGTAAAGGGAAGAATAGATTTTTTTCCCCACTGCCAGAGTAAGTGAAATGTGTAGATTAGTGTTTGTCATATCATAACTACAATTCAGAACCTAGTCTGGAAAGTTGTAGTGATGTATCTACAGGCATTTCTGTGGCAAGCTGGGGAGGGCCTTGTCATGTGTGCAATAAAAGAATGTGGGCGGACAATGTATCGTCCCGTTCCTCTACATATAAGGAAATCTCTAATCTTCTCAAAGGAAAATGCTCTAGCAATTCTGCCATCTAGTCATAGATCTGAAAATATAATTTATCTGTCTCCATCTCTGAAACTTGAAAAATAAGAAAGATAAACTGCAGTCCTAAAGCAATAGAATTCACATCAATTGTTTTTAAGTATAGTTTTAACATTAAGCAGTCTTTAAATTAGGATTCCAGAAAAAGTGTAGCAGTTTGGCAAAGTTTACCTAATATGACAATTCATTTAAAAATTCAAGTCATTTAGAATAATTGGTTTTGGACAATATAATTTTTTTTTTATTCTTTGAAACATGCAAAAAAAGCACAGACTAGAAGGAACGCAAAAGACAGTCTTTCATTCAAAGTGTTTTTTATTAAATAAATCATCAAACAGGTTTTCATTTATGATCTTGAGTTGGCCAAGACAGTTAGCAAATTGCCCTATATAGGTATAGCTACACTGTAATTAAAAAACCGCACTGGCCTGTGTCAGGTGGCTTGTGGGCTCAGGCAAAGGGGCTGTTTAATTGCAGTGTAGATGTTCAGGCTTGAACTGGAGCCTGGGCTCTGGGCCACTGCGATGTGGGAGGGTCTCAGAGCTTGGGCTGCAGCCCAAGCCTGAATGTCTTCACCACAATTAAACAGCCCCTTAGTCCCAACCCTTGTGAGCCTGAGTCATGTGAGCCAGCTGCAGATATCTAATTGCAGAGTAGGCATACCCTATATAAACACATGTACATACACATTGATGCGACTGTACTGTACATTTTGGAGCACTGGGAATCTTTCAAACACCTTTTTTTCTTTTTCTTTTCTAGGAAAAAACAAACTATGAAGTCCCAGAACTTTGGTTTGTTTTGTCCACAAGACCATATCTCCAGCAATGGAATTATCACAACACCATGCTAGGGCAGTGGTTTGTTATTTATGAAGAAGAATGGGGTCCCTCCCTTCTCCCTCCACTCTGAATTGCCAACACCACTTTCTGCAGCAACTATGTTTTACTTGGAGGGCTTTCATCCATGTATTATCCAGCCTGACACTGTTTAACTTGTGGTATCTAATGGGATCATAGTACAAGGTGGTATGAGTACAGGCCTTTTAAAATTATCTAAAAATCATGGGATCCAGGAGTTACAGCATCATCTGCACTTAACCTCAGTCATTCTGATAACACTATGTCACAATCAGTGGCTGCCTAGTCTAGCTGCTCTTGAGCCAGTAGGTGGTGCCAATGTGATGCTCTGTACCAATACAGACAAGATATTAGTTCCCCTGGAATAACACTTGAGTAATTAACACAAGACACATAACAGGTATGTACTACATTTTTTTACATTCCTGATGTGCACACCCCAAGCATGTGTACTTCAACTAACATACCCAATTTATGGAAGAACATATAGGCTTGATGACAACACATTGCTTACACTTTATAGGTGAAATTCACCCCAGTGCAGAGAATCTATACTACTTCAACCCCTCTTAGGTTCTTGTGTAAGTCTCCCTGTACTGGCATGAATTTTTCCATCTTGCAAACAAAACATCAATTTATATAACATTAGTCATCAAGAGGTGCCTATACTTATTTAACTTTAATAGTATTTCACTTTGAATACATACACTTGTGTAGCGATAAGGGTACATTAGATGACTACCCTAGAATCTTTTATCATATCATACATAACTATCTCATACAGTACTTTATAGAAATGGGCCTGAGCTACAACATTTCTTTCTGGATTTCAAACCTTCCAAAGCTGGGAGATGGTTGAGTTTGGGGGAGTTAGTTCAGCTCATTACTTTTTCTTTAGAAATTGGAACTGAGTTTGAATTTCAGATCCTCAGAGTTTGACTCTGGATCCAGAGTTTTGGATTCAGTCCCATCTCTGATTACATACTAAATGCATGGTGATAAGAAGATGACGTTCAAGTATGCCAGTCATTGAGATAATTTTCCTTACCAGATTCACTTAGAGTGCTTCCCTAAATTAAGTCAATTATAAATTATGACAGTGTCATTAGTTGTAAAATGTTTATTGGGGAATCAGTACTGTGAGTTAGACTGGATCTCAGGTTCATACAGTCCAGGACATCTTTTCTGAAAAAAGATCTCATAAACCTCCTTTCATTGTCAGATATCTTGCGGGTCTCTCTTCCCCAATAACTTTGTTTCTGCTGAAGGCAGATATATGGTCCTCATCAGCAGTCAAGAACTTGCAGGATCAAATCCTTCATTTGCCATTCCTGAATTCATTCATTTTGAATTTTGGTACCTTTTCATGAAGGTTGATCATTTGTCTAAAAATTATGTTTTTTTGGTTTTTGATACAAAAGATGTTTCCACAGGAGTGAAGGAAGATGAGTGATTGTTACACACACAATACGTGAAGAAAATCTCTCTTTGTTGCTATAATATACAGTAACTCCTCGCTTAATGTTGTAGTTATGTTCCTGAAAAATGCGACTTTAAGCGAAATGATGTTAATATTATTTGTTTAAAACGTATACTGTGTGTATATATTTATATTGTTTGTTTAAAACTTATACTGTGTATATATATACACACAGTATACGTTTTAAACAAACAATACATAACATATACAATATATAATATATACAATATATAATATAGTCTTTTGTCTGGTGAAAAAAAAATTCCCTGGACCCTAACCCCCCCATTTACATTAATTCTTATGGGGAAATTGGATTTGCTTAACATCGTTTCGCTTAAAGTCGCATTTTATATATACACAGTATAAGTTTTAAACAAACAATTTAATACTGTACACAGCAATGATGATTGTGAAGCTTGGTTGAGATGGTGAAGTCAGGGGGTGGGATATTTCCCAGGGAATGCCTTACTGCTAAATGATGAACAAGCACTCGACTGAGCCCTCAAGGGTTAACACATTGTTGTTAATGTAGCCTCACACTCTACAAGGCAGCACAAATGGAGGGACGGGAGACAGCATGGCAGACAGAGACACACACGCTGTGTGTGAGAGAGAGAGAGATGCGCATTGCCCCTTTAAGTACGCTGATCCCACTCTAAATACATTGCCTTTTAAAGTAGATCAGCAAGTTGAGACAGCAGCTGCTGCTAGCAAGCTCCCTCCGTCCTGAGCCCTGTCGTGTCCCGCCCTTGCTCTATGGAGATGGGATAAGCGGGGGGGGGGGGGGGGGGGCAGAAGCAGGGGGGAGGGGACAGCAAGCAGGAGGCTCCCAGGAGCAGCTCCAAGGCAGAGGGCAGGAGCAGCACATGGCAGTGGGGGGAGAGACAGCTGAACTGCCGGCAATTGATAGCCTGCTGGGCGGCTGCGCCACAGGGAACTTAGGGGAGCGGGGAGCTAATGGGGGGCTGCCGGTCCAACCTGGTTCCAAGTCCCCACCAGCTAGCTCCAACGGGCTGCTCTTTCTGCAAGCAGTGGACAAAGCAGGCGGCTGACAAACAACGTTATAAGGGAGCATTGCACAACTTTAAATGAGCATGTTCTCTAATTGATCAGCAACGTAACAATGAAACAACGTTAACCAGGACGACTTTAAGTGAGGAGTTACTGTATCAGTACACTACGCCAACAGTGAACTAACATGTCTTTCATGGTGGGTGTGAGAGTTCCTGGTTAAGGTGTTTAGTTGTTGCCAGCATTGTTAGTCTGCTGCAACATTTGTTCTCTGAGGCAGACCACTGTCTGCTGCTATCTTGATCGTTCATGTATGCTGTGCTCATGTGTCTCTTTCCTGTATGTGCTTTATGGTACAGACGAAATGTTGCAGAAGTGCATGAAAGTACTTTGTAATTATATCCAGTACCACCTTTCAGCCTAAGGTTTCAAAACATTTTAAAAACTCGTAAGCCTCATCTAAAGCTTTTTATCAATTTAACTATTTTGGTTACCTGTATAATTTACTGAAAAGGTTAATTTGTTATGTCCCTTTGTGTGGATACTTAGACCGGTACACAGGTGCTTATGCTGGAATAGTTTATTCCTCTAAATTTCACCTCTGATGAAAAGCAACCCCTCTGGAGTTTAATACAAGCTGTCCAATAGCACACAGTAACATCTCTTCTGTTGGATATGGAACTTCCAATAGCCCAATGAGCCTCACCGCTGTGCAGAGGCTTTGGTTCAGTACTGACCTAGAAGGAAGACTGCTGCCTGCTAAGTTGCCACCTTCACCTCCTGAAGCACCTATGGCATGTATTTTCTTTAGAGGCTTACAATCCTGCACAGGATGATATGTAACTCTAGCAGACTGAGTCAGCAACAAAAAGTACTACCCTAATATTAAATATAATCTCCCCCCCCTCCTCTCTCCCACAAACTGGATAAAGCCAGTAACTGTCTGGATAACCAACAATAATCCTTGCTATTGGATAAAGAGAAATTAGATTATTTTAAAAAACATTTTAAAAGTATTTCAAGTTCAATTAGACAATAAAAGGACAGTGATATTAGAATCACATTAAAAAACAACAAAGAGTCCTGTGGCACCTTATAAACTAACAGACATATTGGAGCATAAGCTTTCGTGGGTGAATACCCACTTCACCCATGAAAGCTTATGCTCCAATACATCTGTTAGTCTATAAGGTGCCACAGGACTCTTTGTTGCTTTTTACAGATCCAGACTAACACGGCTACCCCTCTGATACTAGAATCACATTGTTGATGCTGTTCTTAATTGTTATCTTTTGCATAGAAATGCAAGGAAGATCACTAGGCAAGTGCTTTCTGAGTCTGTGGCCTGGTCTACACTACGACTTTAATTCGGATTTAGCTGCTTTAATTCGAATTAACGCTTGACCCGTCCACACAACGAAGCCATTTAATTCGAATTAAAGAGCCCTTTAATTCGATTTCTGTACTCCTCCTCGACGAGAGGAGTAGCGTCAAATCGGTATTGTTAATCCGAATTAAGGTTAGTGTGGCCGCAATTCGATGTTATTGGCAATTAGATGTTATTGGCTACCCACAATGCAACGCTCTGGAAATCGATGCTACTACGGTAGCTTGGACGCACACCACCGAATTAATGGTGCCTAGTGTGGCCGAATACATTCGAATTTATAAAATCGGTTTCCTAAATTCGAATTATATAAATTTGGATTAATCCTGTAGTGTAGACATACCCTGTGTCAAGATTCACAAAATTATCCCTCTTGAATCAAAATGACATAAATGGAGGCTAAACTGCAGCCTGGTAATCCCTTTCTCTTTGCATTATTAATGGGATCATCTTTTTTCTACCTACATCAGTACTGTGACAATCTGTCTCTGGTGTTGTTTTTGAATGCTATGGCTATTAACAGATAACATGCCCGCACATATGCACAGATACATACATCATATGCAAGTTTTCAAAGCTGGGTTGCATATGAGAGAATACTGTCCGTTTTTTTTTTTAAATAAAACCAAATAAGAAAGAAGCAAATTGTCATTTTTTTTAAATAAAACCAAATAAGAAAGAAGCGAATTGTTTAAAACAAAGCATTAGTCCAAAAAGAAAGATGCTTCTAACATTTCTTTGATAGTTACTGTGCATCACAATTGGGATGGAAGGACTGAGTCATAAAATGAGAGTACAATAGAAAACTATCTTGGTTTGTTTTTTTAGTTTGAGCTGCAGTGGCCGGTGTTATAAGAATGAAGACTTTTAGGCTAGAGCTATGGACAATAACTCCTCCACACCAAAAACTACCTGATAATTTTATTATCTCTGATTCTTTTACAGTTTGTGAGAGGCTCTCTGATCTCCACCTCATGCACATATACCTGAGGTGATAGATCATAGTGTGTATTAAGTCTGAGCGAAAAGAGGCACGTGCCCCAAAAGAGTTTATTATCTAAAGACATGGTATAACAGGTGTGTAAAATAAGCAATCAGGGTGGGTGGATGAGATAACAATAACAGAAGCATGTTTCATCATGTATTGGCTTATTACACCTATGAACTGTTCACACAGCTAATCAGCAGTAATAGCAACCTGCTACCTACTAAACCATTTTCAGTCAGCAGTGACTTGTAGGCATTGCCGTAGAGGTGCCTTTTTAGGAAAGCTCTGAAGGAGAATAAGGGGGTAGCCATGTGGATTTTGAAAAGGAATCTTTCCCTTGTGTATAGGTAAGCATAAGAGAAAGTGTGAAGGAAGCAGATAAGCAGGTGATGAAGGCTGGCATCCTTGGCAGAGCAAAGGCAGGGGTTTACCTCATAATAGAACAGTTAATTAGGTAGATCTAAATTAAGAAAGGCCATAAAAAATCAAGGAAAAGTTTGTACAGTATTTGTAGCAGTGGAGGAGGGAGAGCCAATGGAGGGACTCAAAGAGGGGAGTAACGTAGTTAGAGTGACGAGCCAGGTAGAGTATCTTAGCAAAAGTAATTTGAACGGAATTGCGGGGTTGCAGCGTCAAGGCCAAAAGGAGCATCTATTCTTAAGGTCCTGCATTCCAAAGCAGCTGATGCAGGTAGAGTGAGAGTCTGAAAGGTTGCTGGGTTGCAGACTTACTGTATAAAAAGGGTGATCTTGCTATGGCTGTAAGGCTTCAAGCTGGGGAGAAATGAAAAGCGATTATGCTTCTACCATTATATCAATTAAGGGGTTCATTTTAAAACCCTCTTTTTGTCATCCCAGTCACTGCAAAGCATGTTATCAATTTACACCTTGGAAAAATAAGTCCCTGCTGGGGACTTGCAACACACATCTGATTCCCCCTCATGCCCTACTGTACATCATTTTAAAATGTTCATTGAAGCTTCGGTCCTGCAAATGCACAGCACACAGAACTGTGATTTGTTCAGTGGGAGTTCTGCACATGATGATTTGCAATATGAGGTCCAAAATTGTCAGCACTGATAGGTCTGGTCTATTAACTCTGTTCTGATGCCAATTACAGTGTAGTACAATAGTAACATACCAAATTCTCATTCTAGGGCTGCTGAGCATCCTGGCTACATGGCGGGCATCAGTGAGCAGTAAGATAAATAGTGAAGTGACAGCAAGGAGTGATGGTCCTTAAAGAGTGTACATTCCCTAACTGGATGCTGGTTATTTCTATTACTCCACAAAAACACAGCTGAAAAAATATATATCTGATTATAATGGAGATTAGACCTAGATGTTTTTAGGTTGTGGGAGGCATGAAGAGTTTGTTTTTTGGGTGAACATGTGTGTTTGATGCCACCTAATAGCGCTATACCCAGGTATCTTGCCCTGAGCACTCTTCATCTTTTTTTCAGATGAGAAGTAGTAGGTTCTCAAACAGTAGTTTAGGAGAGGGAAGAAATTTTATTTTAAATATCTTTCTTTCCACTTTCTGAGATTTGGCAGTTGTAGTCTAGATGCAGATGTAAATGCACATAAGATAAAGTAGTGTAATTAACACTGCAAAATGTAAGTAAATGTAAAGTGCATATAATATAGTATTTAATATAAATACAACTGTTGTAATTTATCCTGCTGGAGTGTATCATTCTTCTTATTGTGTGGTTTATTCAGTTCTGGATTTCAGTGACCCCTTCAGTACTGAAGTTAAGCCAAGAATCCTACTTATGGGACTGAGAAGAAGTGGGAAGTCTTCCATTCAGAAAGTTGTCTTTCACAAAATGTCTCCAAATGAAACCCTTTTCTTGGAGAGCACTAACAAGATCTGCAGAGAAGATGTTTCCAACAGCTCCTTTGTTAACTTTCAGATATGGGACTTTCCTGGGCAAATTGACTTCTTTGACCCTACGTTTGACTATGAGATGATTTTCAGAGGCACTGGAGCACTGATATTTGTCATAGATTCTCAGGTAAAGAGAATATTATAAGGGTGGTATTCAGGCCACCTGTTTGTCTTAGTCATTTTTCTCCTCCAGCTATAGGCAAATGGAATGCAAACACAGAGACAGTCAAATTTTCCAAAGCACGTAAGGCACTTAGAGCCTAAGTCATATTGACTTTTAATGGGACTTAAGTGCTTTTGAAGATGATAACCACCAATTACAATTAAGTTGACAGAGTTGGTTATTTTTTAACCTCTTTTTTGCAAATAAAGTTTCAAAACCTAGTTTTAGTTTTTATTTTAAATGCAGAAATAACTAGTCTGCTTTAAAGTCTCTGGTTCCTTGCATGGACTTGCTAGTGATGGCAATTGGGCTTTTGTGCAGGTATAGGCCTTTATGATCACAGAAGTTTAAAACAAAGGAATTTTGAACTGTAGAAGTGTCTGCAAGTATCTTATAAAACTTCGCTTTTGTCTCATAACTGTTTGTCATAAGGTTGTGGGTTTTATTTTTCCATTATTAGGATGATTATATGGAGGCCTTGGCTAGGTTGCATCTCACCGTGACCAGAGCTTATAAAGTGAATCCAGACATCAACTTTGAAATCTTTATTCATAAAGTGGATGGTTTGTCTGATGATCATAAGATTGAAACCCAAAGAGACATTCACCAGAGGGCAAATGATGACCTTGCAGATGCTGGATTGGAGAAAATTCACCTCAGGTGAGAGAAGCAACTGTGCACAGAGTCTGCTGGAAAAGAATAAAAGCCATGTTTAATGCTAAAGCCAGAAACCAGAGCAGCCTATCTGATAGACAGTTTATCACTTTCTAATCTACTGAAGTAGCAGGCAACAAGAATTTATTAGATATGACTATTAAGGGAAAACATAATGCCTTTGACTAAATTATTCAGTCTGTAGAAAGAGCAGATTAGTTTAGAAAATTGGAAATAATGCACTTCAACAAACTGGGAGCTACAGGACAATAGAAACTTTAATGCTGTTCTTGGGACTTGTTGTGAAATAAAAAATGCCATCATAATGATATAGTGCTTCACAAACATGCTAATTCATAGAGTAGCTAATCACTTTGGTGGCACCTTTTCATTGTTAATTTCATCCCTACTATTTTCAAGATGTAAAGCAATACATAAAAGCTATGTAGTATTGCTCTCCTGGTATACAGAAAATGCTTTCCAGAGGATATTGAAGTGGGAACTAGATCATTAAATTCCATATATAGAACAGCTTTGCAGTATCTATGATTTCATGTATTCATATTGTGTACTATCATGTTAAATATAGCCCTGAAAATATATGTAATTGTTTTAATTATTGACTTCAGTTTGTTGAAGAACTGTGTTTTAGAAACATTATGCAACTTCTGATCACAAGGGGAAAATGCATAACTTCAAGTACTTTGTGTTTCAAAATATTTTACATGCTCATTATGACAGATTCAGAATGTTCCTTTTATATGGCTAAAAGGAAAATATGGTGACATTTTTTCCAGCTTTTATCTGACAAGCATATATGATCATTCTATATTTGAAGCCTTTAGCAAAGTGGTACAGAAACTGATTCCACAGCTCCCAACACTGGAAAACCTCCTTAACATCTTTATCTCAGTAAGTACTTTTGTGTACTTTCTAGATTTTTGCATAGAACTGATTGAATACAAGAAAACTTGTGATTTATTCTGTAACAATTGAATCCTAAAATCCGCTAAGTGCCTTTTTGAGAGATGCTGTGCACACTGAGTTTCAAGTGAAGTCAGCAGGAATTTAGGGTGTCTAGCTCATGCAGGATTTGGGCCCAGTCATCCCTCATCTGTTTAGACATTGGTTTGAATGTGACCTAGGTTCTGTGTGGTATGGCTTATGTTTGTTTGTTTTTAAATAGCACTTGACATTTTCATAAATTATAAGGCCAGAAGGGATCATTGTGATCATCTAGTCTCACCTGCTGCATAACACAGGACAGAGGTCTTCCCTGGATTAATTCCTGTTAGAACCAGTGTATATTTTTTAGAAAAACATCCAGTCTTGATTTAAAAATTGCCAGTGATGGTGAATCCACCACGGTCTTTGGTAAGTTGTTCCAACAGTTAGTTTCCCTCGCTGTTAAATTTGTGTCTTATGTCTCATCTGAATTTGTGTAGCTTCAACTTCCAGCTCTTGGAACTTGTTTTATCTTAGTATTGGATATTACCTCTTCCTTCCATTTCTTTTTCCTACTTATGTATTATCACTCTCTCATATTTGTTTAATATGTTTTCTTTTAAGGTGTGTTTACATTTTTGGATATATTTAGAAACTATGTTGTACAGCACCTTTCTTGTCTGTGAAATGTTGTGGGGTACTCTGAAAACAATAAAAGAAACCTTATTTAGAAGCAGGCCCAAACTAGAATCACAGGTGCATGTCCCTGAAACTTCAGTGCTGATTTTTTTTTGAGGTAAAACAAACTTGATTCACTTTCTTAAAAGGAAAACAGTACATTAGGCACAATCCCATCGAAGTCTGTTAGAGTATTGGCAGTGTTTTCAACAAGGGCAAGACTGAGCCAATGATATTTCAATCATTCTTCCCACACTTTCCTAAAAAGTAACATAATGCTGATATTCTATGCACTTCCAATTATTATTACTGGAATATTTTAGGGTATTGACTTGTTTCTATACCTTACCTAAGTAACAATATATAATGATATTGATCCTTCTCTTTTCATATTTTCAGACTTCTTTCTCTGTGTATGTGTACCCTTTTTTTTTTTACTGTCACTAATTTTATCTGAGCAATTTCTTCTTCCCTTCTGAATTCTCTCATCCACCCTCTCCTTTCTCCACTATAGGTATACTGAAATATGAAAAAGCATTTTTCTAAAAGTCAGATTTTCTTAACTATGTTGATTATGCCCTCTTAGATTATAAAACTCTGAAGATTGTAAAAATCTATTTTACATTTATCTATATGATTTTTCTTTATTCTGTATTTCTCACACTTGGAAATACAAACTAGATTAGTCATTTTCGTTCTTGTTTATAGAACTTTCCTATTCAGTTTCATATTCAACTCATGTATGAAACTATACATTTAAGTTTCAAACACTGCAGGAGACTAAAATAATAGGGGAATTAGATAATAATTTTCATTGAAATTAAAATCTTGTGTTTTTGTAAAACCTGAATTTTTAAATGAATTTTGCCATCTGCTGAAGTACATGAGGAATTTTTGTGTCAAAATGAATTTTTTTTTCTTTTTAAATCGTGCAGATGCCATTTTGGTCAGATAGGACAATCAAATGTTATATTATATTTTTGTTCTTGGGTTTTGAGGAATTCTAAGATATCCAGAGTGTATAGTTTGTAAATTTCAATAATTGATTACTAGAAAGTGTTATTAAGAACAATCTATAGTCTATATTTTCCCATTGAAATAAAAGAAATTCAAGCCCATGACACCTATTATTACTGATGGGAGTTCCCAGGATTAGTTCCCTTTGTGTTGATGGATGAATTAGAGGTCCTTTAAAATTAAGCTGCCCAAAATGTTATGGGCTATTGTGCTGAACCATACCCTGGGCTGAAATCCCTTAATTCCTGGAAATAGGAGAAAGGTGGCAGGAAGGTCACTTTAATCTATAAATATTTGTTAAATAGTTCTTTTGAAAGAAAACAGTACTGAGTGAAATTTAATTGAGTTTGTCTCAACTACAAAAACTGTTCATCAGAGGTTTTCAAGGCTTCTGGAATTATGGAATTGCTGTAGCACCAGTTCAGACCCATATGAGGCAGCATAAATGGACTTATACATATACCTTTAAAGAATATTTTAAATATTAAAGAATATTAAATATTAAAGAATATTTTTCTTTGTTTATAGAATTCTGGGATTGAGAAAGCATTTCTGTTTGATGTAGTCAGTAAAATTTATATTGCAACGGACAGTACTCCAGTGGATATGCAAACTTATGAGCTCTGCTGTGATATGATAGATGTTGTTATCGATATTTCTTGTATCTATGGGTAAGTAGATTGTTGTTAATCATGCTTGTTAATCTTCTTTAGCCACCTTATTAGGCTAGAATATATTATACGGTGACTAAAAACTTGAATGTCCTACAGATTGGAACGACTTTGAAACATTGCAAATTTACAGGTAACACAGTACTGTATGTCGAAGTGAATGGGAAATCACCTAAAGTATCCCAGATACATGTAATCCCATGGAGACTTTAAATATGCTATGATAATAGCTATGGCCTTAACTAATTCACGGTCCATTTTGGTCAATGGTCATAGGGTTTTCATAGTCATAGGATTTTAAAAATCATCAATTTCATGGTTACAGATATTTACATCTGAAATGTCATGGTGTTATAACCATGGAGTCCTGACCCAAAAAAGGGTTGGGGGAGGTCTCAAGGCTATTGTAGGGAGGTTGTGGTGTTGCCACCCTTACTTTTCCGCTGCTGCTGACGGAGGTGCTGCCTTCAGATCTGGGCAGCCGGAGAGCAGCGGGCAGCACAGACATGAGAGTTGCTTGGTGTGTGTGGGGTCATCACTTTTTGGGGAGGAGAAAGGGCTGGCCTTATGGATGGGTGACCGCCTTTGGCCCCATAGTCAGAGGGTGCTGTGGGTCTTTCCCCCCCGCCCCCCGCCAACCCAAGGGCCCTTTAACCGTCGAGTGCTGGGGAGGGGCAGTGCTGGGGACAAGGTTCCGGAACCTTTGTAGAAGTGGGTGACCACCAGTACCAGGAAGGCTGGGGGCCATGCCCCCCATTTTTAACATGGGCGTAGTTTGGGGGTGGGGGTGGTGTTGCCCCCCTAAACTGCAAGCCTAGGGCAGACACGGATCGGCAGACACAGATCGGCACTGGCAGCTGCCCCGCTGTGAAGCGCAGCCCCTGCTGGCATCACTCCAGGCCTGCCCGTGGCTTGCAATTTGGGGGGGCAATGCCCCCCCTGCCCCCCCAACTATACCCAGGTTAAAGTGGGGGGGGGCATGGCCCCCTGGCTCCCTTGGTTCTAGCGCAGTTGGCTGGGGGCACCCCAGCCGGGAGCTCCTACCATGCGCCAGGCTCCAGCTGCTAGTCCCGGCTGGGCTGGGAAGGGACGGGTCTTCCTCTTCTCTTTCAGGGGCCGCTCCTGGTGCTGGGTCAGACCCTCTTCCAAGAAGCTGCCTGGCTGCAAGAAGCTCTGCTCCTGCTCCCTGTACAGTGACCCCTCCCTCTGCGGTTGGGGAGCAATGGGGGCAGGAAACGGGGCGGGGGCACAGAGCTTCCTGCAGCCAGGGAAGGTTCCCAGCGGTGCATCTGACCAGCCCCGGGAGTGGCCTCTGCAGGAGAAAAGGAAGTCCTGTCCCTCCCCAGCCCCGCCAGGACTAGCAGCTGGAGCCTGGCACATGGTAGGAGCCCTGGCTGGGGCGCCCCCAACTCTGCCCTTCCCTGGCAGATTTCACAGGGGAGACAAGATTTCATGGTCTGTGATGCGTTTTTCACAGCCATGAATTTGATAGGGCCCTAATAATAGCCATTAAAATAGAAATGGGGAGGGGACCATCCTTTTAAAATGACATTCTTTTGTGAATCTCAGTGTTGAATTTCACACACAAATGTTTGCCATTTTGTTTTAAAGTGCAGCTCCCATTACTATTTTTGTTTAGTTTGCCACCAAATGGTACTTGAGCATATGCTACTCCTTGCCTCCTTCCTCCCCATACTCTTGTTCCCAGCTATCTTGACTTTCATTTCCCCATCTCCTTTCATTAGCAATCATACACTTCACTGCTGTAACTCTAAATCTTCTAAGGTACCTGTTACAGCTTGATCCTGAGATGTGTGGAACATCCAGTGTTCCCACTGAAGTCAGGATCATAGTGAGGTAGAAATAGTGCATCCTGGAACACAGCCCTCTAAAGGTTAATCCATAAAATACTGAATAGAGACTGTGTGGTGGTCTTTGGTACCTGCAAACACTACAATAGGGTCTTTAATGATAACAAGTGGGCAAAGCTCTTTCTAAAAAAGACCCTATCTTACAGGTAGCATTTGAATCATTTGCCTGGCTCTCAAAGTTTTACAGCTCTGTTAAATGTACAAAGCATAGTTTTGGCTGAGGTAAAGTACACATTAGATTTTTAAAAAGGGAGAAAAAATGTAGAATGTTCTTAAAGTTTATATTTTATTACAGATTGCATGAATTCAGATGCTTCACTAATCTTACAAAAGCTTGTGCCTTGCAGATACATATAATAATTAAGGATCAGTTTCTGTGACATTATATTTTAAGGAAAAAGCTACTGCTGTGTACATCAAAAATAAACAGATCTAATTTATTACTTGTTGTGCACCATTAGTGGACATGGCACCTTATATACGTGTGCAAAAACTGTGACTGTCCCATGTGCTCTTTAAATAACTGTTTAGCATTTCTGACCAGTTAAAAATCTATATTTGTCATTTTATTGAGATATAGTGTAGTTTAGAGACATAAGGTAAGACTTGAGTATACAGATTTTTTTTAATTGATTAGGATTATTTTAGCTTGCAGAGAGAGAGAAGAGTAAATGATCGAGACATTAAACTGCAGAGAAGCTGCTCTGATGCACATTTGACCTTTCCCCAAATACAAGACCAAGACGACATATAATAAATTGAAGACAAATGTAAAAGGAATCAAAGGAAATGCATATCAACAGAATGTGGAATCTTGAACTTGCTGCCCCAAGATATTGATGCAAATAGTTCATGAAACTGGGGCGCATTACCCATTTAGAGTAATAAAATTGCTATGTGCATTTACACTACTGGGATCAAATTACAAGGTTTATCACAGGTATTTGCTGATTATCAGCTTGACTCAGGAAGAAGTCTCTCCTCTTGGTATACTGTTGCATAAGTGGGAGCGTTGGGGGGAATTTAATGCATTGACCTGAACTATCAGTCAGCTGACACTGCCCAAATCAAGTTTCTATACTCAGAATTGTCAGGCCAGAACAGAGTAATTGTTTCACAGTCTTTATTTGAACTAAGGTCAGAGTGTTGTATATTAATAAAAATGCAAACAAGTTTGTGGTAGATTGGTCTATAACAGACAGGAAAGTGTGGTTTACTTCAGGTATGTGACAGTCAGGATATCTGGGTTCTGTTCCCAGCTCTCACAGACTTCCTATGTGACTTTAAACAAATCCTTTAATCTCCCTCTCTGTCTCAATTTTCATATTGTGTAAAATAAGGATAATACCTATCTCACAGAGAGAAGCTATGAAGCTGACTTTTTCATAAGCACATTTTGAAATATTTAGATGGAAGGTTCTATATAGACAGATAATTCAAATTTGTCCAGTGACTTACTACATGGTTTTTTTTAAATTTTGCCACTTAGGCTCAAAGAAGATGGCGCGGGAACACCTTATGACAAAGAATCAACAGCAATCATAAAACTGAACAATACAACTGTCCTTTATCTAAAGGAGGTGACAAAATTCCTTGCTCTTGTTTGCTTTGTAAGAGAAGAAAGCTTTGAGAGAAAAGGTATTTTTAATTTTTTTGTAGTAATCGATTTTTTTACTTCATATTCCACAAGCTAATGAGTAACTGTGGGGTTGTCCCTAGATGATGTTATGACTTCTAGTGGTATCACAAATATAAAATAAAAGCATATTTTGATATGGCTTTCATATCATTGTGCTTAAAATTATGAGGTGTTTGTGTTGCCACTCATATAAGATGAAATGATAAATATATTAACAACTTTCCTGTATGAAAGAAAGCTATACAATTAAATGTCAAAAGCAATAAGACTTCCATTTATACTAATACAAAAATAATGTTTCAGCACATCTTCGCTAACTTTGCATTGCACTTATTGATATAAGAATATGTAATTGTAATATACTATCCACAGAACCCAAGAGAAAATCGTTTGAGTCCTTACTTTTCAATAAGAAAAGATTTGTTTTGTTTTTGCCTCTTTGAGATTTTTTTTTTTAAACTGCATGTTTGGAAACCAGGCAGTTTTCAGGTTTTGTATATCAGGTACGAAGCTTGTGAGTAACCACTCTGACTCTTGCCAAGGTGAGTATTAACAACTGTAGTTCACTGTCCAGCTGTTCATTGGCCAGTGTGCATTGAGCTGTTGGTCTTGGTCAGATTCCTAATGGAGAGGTGTCTGTGTGTCTCCCAACCCACCAGTATTGTTGGTTCTAATAACCATACTTGACAGTCTCATAGACTGAGCTGTGGAGAATGAACTATTGTCTTAGCCCTAGAATGCACCTCCTCCCTCTCAAGATGAATGTACGTAAGCAGGTCAGCAATACTGGTGCTATCCCTGTTCAGTGAATTGATTAGAGGACTTGTTTGTCTCATTTTACGGAATTCCAGTCATAGTGGGTATCTTATCAATATAGAATGATTGATTGGTGTTGGTGTGAATATATAGCTCTAGTATATTTGGTGTTGTCAAACTGGGATATTTCCTTAGCACTGAAGCTGGAATTAGCTCTTATATTTTTAATATTATAAGTTGTGCTAACACTAATAGTCATGAAATTGTAAAGAACTCCAAAGCAAGTCTGCCAGGCTTAACCCAAATTTTGCTGTGCTAGTACTACTGTGTTAAGACCTTCTCCATTATATCCTTTTATTATAGTGAATTTTTCTGTAACTATGCTGCATTATAGTGTGCAAGGAGTGTAATTTTGGGGTACTTATTGAAAAGACTACACTTTAGAAAACAAAGCATGTACTGAACAAACAATGCTTAACGGCCTTGGTGCTAGATCATTCATTATTTTATATACTTTTATCATGTCACCTCTTATTCATCTCCTTTCTAACAACCCCGTTATTTTCAATCTCTCTTCATAAGAGTCTTTCCAGGCTCTTTATCATTTTTTTCCCACTCTTCTCTGAACCTCCCTCTAGTTCAGCAATACCCTTTTTGAGATTGGATGACCAATACTGCACACAGTATTCCAGATGATACTGCAACATTGATTAATATAAAAAGCATTATAAGATTAACCATCCCATTCTTTATGCAACCTAATGTCTTGTTCACTTTTTTTTAACATATTTGTACACCGATCAGAAGTCTTCACTAAGCTGTCTGCAGTGATGCCCAGGGCCCACCTGTGAGCTGATACAGTTAATTTAGAACCCTGTTCGGTGTATGAGTAGTTTTACATTTTTTCCTTCCAATATGCATTACTTGGTATTTATAGACATTGAATTTCATTTGCCATCGTGTTGCCTGTTCACCTACCTTGTTTAGGTCTCCCTGAAGTTCCTCTTACCTTTAGTCAAGACCAGGTAGGACTATGTCCAGGCTACATTGACACAACTATGGGACTGTAGCTATAGTCATGCAGTGTACAAGCTTCCTATACTTGTACACTGTTGTACAAGTTGATTCACTCTCTGAGAGGTGATAGCTAAGTCGATGGAAGAATTCTTCCATTGACCTAGCTGCATTTACGGTGGGGGGTTAGATCAACTTAAGTACATTGCACAAGGCACAAAACATTTTCCAGCCCTGAGTGATGTGGCTAGGTAGATCTAATTTTTAGGTGTAGACCAGGGCCAAGTTAAATAACTCTGTCATGTGCAAATTTTGCTACCTTCTTCTCTCTCCACCGCTTCTGCTTTTCAGATCATTAATAAATATATTAAATAACATGGAAATCTAGGACAGAATCATGAGATAATACACTGTAAATAATTAAGTTTTAATATTAAATGTGCTTTTGCAGTAAATGAAAAATCATTGTCCATAAGATTGACCCAGTTAAGTGAGTCATTAGTAAATAAAATATGGAAAATAAGTTAATTTGATACTGTATTTTAATATTGTATAAAGATTTTAGAATTTAAAATTCTTTTTTCCTTTTTGTCTCTCTCTTTTTCTAGGACTAATAGACTACAACTTCCATTGTTTTCGCAAGGCCATACATGAAGTATTTGAAGTGAGAATGAAAGTAGTGAGATCTAGAAAACATCAGAGCCAGATGCAAAAAAATAAAAGAGCCACCCCTAATGGCACACCTAGAGCACCACTGTAGCTGAAGTTCTAATGGCATTGTTGACAGCAAGGCTCTTGTTGCACTGACTGAAGGGGAAGAGAAATGGGACTGATATATTACATGGATTTTCCTCCCAACCCCTCAAAAAGGCACCGTTTAAACATTTTTATCCAGTCAATTTTTTCATATACAGTGAGCACTTTGAGCAAAATATTGTATATAAACATTGAGGTGAATATATGTTCTTGTAAGAATTCTCTTAATATATGCTGTAAACTTTTTTCCAGGCCATATTAAGAAAAATCAGCTGTGACAGAAATGTTGGGTACATAATTTGCACTTTTTTCGTGTTCTCGTGGAGTTAAACTTTGATAAACTTAGTTTTTTATGCTGATTTTCATGCATGGTGTCAGGTAAAATATATAGTGTAGTTTATATACATGCTACAAACAAATTGTTTACTAAACAATCAAGAAAACTTGATACAATTACTTTTTTAAAATTTATGACAGAATACATAACATTCATACAAATCTAACTTCATATATTTTTTTTCAATTTGTAAGTTGAAGAATTCTTATTTTGAAGTATGATAGCAATAAGAGCCTTACCAACTGGTAGGTAAAAATTAGGTTTTGTAAAACAGGCCTTTGGCTAAACTCTACCCAAACTTCTCCATAACACTGGTAATGCCCTCTCAGTTGGGCTTTTTATTATAATTTACCTCAACATATATCTCTAAAATAACTTTCTATACAGCTATTATTTTGTAATACTGCTTTATGTTGCATTGGTGTTTTTATAACATTTCAGGAACAGGGTATGTAACTGAAGGATTTTATTTATATGCTTAGTTTGAGAGTCTGAGCCTCTACAATTGGAGGAAGAAAAAGGTTGTATTTCATTTCTGCCATACCAATATAATATAAAGTTTCAGGTATATTAAAGCATTAGAGGAAAATCCTAAAGTTGCTCATGCTGGGGCCCAGTTCTACTTGCTTTACTTGGGTCAAATCTCCCTTTGATTTCAGAGGGAGTTCTTAAATAAGGACTGAAGGATTGGTCTCTTTTAGTCTAATCTACATAGATGTAGCTACTTTCTGTTTTAACACTGATCACAGCGGCAGATCTGTTCTTGCAGCAATTACGGCACTACCCACCCCATAAAGGAGGGCAGGGAGAAGTAAAACATGCCTTCTCAATTCTGTATTCATTTTATAGTTGTAGCTTAAAGAATAGCTCTGCCAAATGAAAGAGCACACAAGGGAGAGCAGCTCCTGTACCCACGCCTCCTACATAGGGCTTATGTGCACATGGCTCTAGAACAGCTGCAAGAGTTCACTGGATAACCTCGTAGCCAGAAAAGATAAGGGAGAAGCACTTTTGAAAGTTTCCTTTGTTAAAAAGTACACATTCAGTTAAAACAAATTAGGGTGACCAGATGAGAGATGTGAATATTGGGACGCTGGGAGAGGGGGGGTACCGGCGGAGCAAAAAAAAACCCCAAGAGCCGGTGGCGGAGGAAAAAACAAAAGCAAAAAGCAAAAAGCAAAAAAAAAAAAAAAAACCAAGAGCCGCCGGAGCATAGGAAAAATTGGTGGGGTCTGAGCACCCACCGGCAGCTCCACGCCCCGCCTCCACCTCCCCTGAGCTGGGTGCTGCGTCCTGCTTCTCCCCCCTCCCTCCAGCGCTTGCGCCACCATACAGCTGATTAGCGCAAGCCTGGAAGGGAGGGGTGAGGAGGAGGAGGAATGTGGTGTGCTTGGGGAAGAGGCGGGGCCAGGGCGGGGATTTGGGGAGGGATCCAATGGGGCAGTGAGGGGGTGGGGCTGGGGGCGGGGCAAGGGTGGGAATGTGGGGAGGGATCCAATGGAGGAGGAAGGGGGCGGAGTTGGGGCGGGGGGGCACGAGCACTCTCCGCCTGTGCGCCGGGGGGCAAAATATCAGGACAATTCATGTCCCAACCGAACATTGGTCGGGACGCGGGACAAACAAGTAAATATCGGGACGTCTGGTCACCCTAAAACAAATTGTAATGCTGCACCTTTAATTGTGGACTAAAACCACCAGTATTTTTTGGCTTATGACAGAAATGGAGCGTTTTTACCAACAGCAAACATAGTCATTGAGAGACTTGCTGAATACATACACTATATTCTGTTATAAGACCATCTTGGAACGTCTTATGCAATTCTTTAGCTTTTGTTACTGTGCCCAACATCATGGTAGTAGAGTGCCAGCTGAGATGGAAGATAAGAATGCAATATGTCTAAGTGAATATTAGTCTAAGGAGAAACTATTGGCTTTTAACCCTTCATTGCTGCCTAATGTACATGATTTTTCTGTTTATCCTTTAGCCTTCAATGGTTCCTTTGGTCTGAGTTTATTGGACAGAAATGGAGAATTTTAAAATATGAATTTAATCAACAAATGGATCCTTTCTAGTGTATCTGATAAATATTGTGCAAAATATGCCAAATGTATGGTTCTGAGTGCTTGGGAGAGATGGAGAGCACTTCTAGTACCCAAAAGTTGTGGAGGGGAGAGACATCAGTGTGAGGAATAGGGGCTGCAGTGGTACACTGTGATATATTGGTTAAAAAGAAAAAAGAAATGGGAAGCTCCTATACTAAACTTCATAATCCCCAAATGAGAAGTGGGTAAACTCTTTACCTGGGACTACATTATTGGCACAGGTTCAAGAGGGGAGAGTGCTCCAAAAATACCAGGGAGAGTGAGCTCCTCCCAGTGTTGCCCCTCTGACACTAGGTGGGGTTTTTTGTGACGGTGTTGGAGACAGCTGCCCCCAGCCTAACCAGTAATACCTTCTTTGGGAGTTAATAGTCATGTCAAGGAGCTAATAGAGGAGGTATCTGAGCCTCTAGCTATTATCTTTGGAAAATCATGGGATACAGGAGAGATTCCAGAAGACTGGAAAAGGGCAAATATAGTGCCCATCTATAAAAAGGGAAATAAAAACAACCCTGGAAACTACAGACCTGTTAGTTTAACTTCTGTGCCAGGGAAGATAATGGAGCAAGTAATTAAGGAAATCATATGCAAACACTTGGAAGGTGGTAAGGTGACAGGGAATAGCCAGCATGGATTTGTAAAGAACAAATCATGTCAAACCAATCTGATTGCTTTCTTTGATAGGATAACGAGTCTTGTGGATAAAGGAGAAGCGGTGGATGTGGTATACCTAGACTTTAGTAAGGCATTTGATATGGTCTCACATGATATTCTTATCAATAAACTAGGCAAATACAACTTAGATGGGGCTACTATAAGGTGAGTGCATAACTTGCTGGATAACCGTACTCAGAGAGTAGTTATTAATGGTTCCCAATCCTGCTGGAAAGGAATAACAAGTGGGGTTCCGCAGGGGTCTGTTTTGGGACCGGCTCTGTTCAATATCTTCATCAATGACTTAGATATTGGCATAGAAAGTACCCTTATTAAGTTTGCGGATGATACCAAACTGGGAGGGATTGCAACTGCTTTGGAGGATAGGGTCATAATTAAAAATGATCTGGACAAATGGGAGAAATGGTCTGAGGTAAACAGGATGAAGTTTAATAAAGACAAATGCAAAGTGCTCCACTTAGGAAGGAACAATCAGTTTCACACATACAGAATGGGAAGAGACTGTCTAGGAAGGAATATGGCAGAAAGGGATCTAGGGGTTATAGTGGACCACAAGCTAAATATGAGTCAATAGTGTGATGCTGTTGCAAAAAAAGCAAACGTGATTCTGGGATGCATTAACAGGTGTGTTGTGAGCAAGACACGAGAAGTCATTCTTCTGCTCTACTTTGCGCTGGTTAGGCCTCAACTGGAATATCGTGTCCAGTTCTGGGCACCGCATTTCAAGAAAGATGTGGAGAAATTGGAGAGGATACAGAGAAGAGCAACAAGAATGATTAAAGGTCTAGAGAACATGACCTATGAAGGAAGGCTGAAAGAATTGGGTTTGTTTAGTTTGGAAAAGAGAAGACTGAGAGGGGACATGATAGCAGTTTTCAGGTATCTAAAAGGGTGTCATAAGGAGGAGGGAGAAAACTTGTTCATCTTAGCCTATAAGGATAGAACAAGAAGCAATGGGCTTAAACTGCAGCAAGGGAGGTTTAAGTTGGACATTAGGAAAAAGTTCCTAACTGTCAGGGTGGTTAAACACTGGAATAAACTGCCTAGGGAGGTTGTGGAATTTCCATCTCTGGAGATATTTAAAAGTAGGTTAGATAAATGTCTATCCGGGATGGTCTAGACAGTATTTGGTCCTGCCATGAGGGCAGGGGACTGGACTCAATGACCTCTCGAGGTCCCTTCCAGCCCTAGAATCTATGTCAGTGAGTGCTCCCCTGTATTCTCCCCTCCATAGCACTTCCAAAGGGTGGATTTGGGCCACAGTGTATGTATATTTGTCTCCCTCTTTTGTTGCAATGATGTGTCAGGAGTATCAGTCTTCACCACTTCACTTCTCTCAGTTGTATCTGATTATGTGGGGCAAGGAACATCTCCAGTGCTGCCCATGTATTGGACCAGACAGTTCAAAGAATGCTACTGTTTTTTTTCCTGCCATAGAGTTGCTGCTGTGGGAACCAGGACTGAAGAGGTTAATTAAGATATCTGGTTTCCTTATGTAAGCATCCACATTTTTCCACTAAACATGCAATCACAGTATCATATTTGTATGTGCACGTGGAGACACTGTCAACTTTTGTCACCAGGATGACTCTTGCAGCTATCATACAAAACTTCCAATTGGATAAAATCAGGGTAAAAATCAAATAATCTTACCTATGTTACAAATAATATGTTGGATTATTAAAGCTGAAAGAACTGAAAGAATGTTAAAATAAAAATACTTTTGTTGTTCACTTTTTGCATTCCTCAGCTTGGATGATGATTCATCTTTCACTTTTGATTAGTCAGTTACTAAAAAAAACCCTGTTAGGTACTCATGTACTACCAGGAGTCTGAACTGTTTGAGCAGTGAAGCATAAGGGAGATTTTTTTTTTTTTTTAAAGAACATGGGATTTCCATTCTGTTTCTTTAAATTTCATGATCATTTTTCATTTTGTAAAAACAAGCTTTTGCACAACCTAAATTTAGGGCTGTATTTGAACAGACAGTGCCCTTTTAAAATAAATAGCTTGAATGTCCTTTATACATTTTTTTACTTCTAGCTGCAGGAGTTGGTCAGTATTAACATACAAATTTCCATCAACTTGATTTTGTGGAGTAGACCTATATAACTAATGCAGTAAGCAGAAGCCCAGAGTACATAAATGCAACTGATAGCACTGTGATTTCTTTTAAGAAGTTAAAATCTGTCCTGTCTTTCTGGGACCAGGAGGATTTTTTAAGATTACAGTATAGAATACCTTTCTATAATGCCATGATTACAGGTGCAAAGTGCATTATTGAAGATGTGTGTTCAGCAAGAAGGTGCTTTAGTGATATGTAATTGAAAACATAGTCACTCAAGAGCAGGGTTGCCAGCCCTCCTGGATTGGCCGGGAGTCGTCTGGAATCGGCATCGATCTCCCGGTGACTATTGAAAGCAATCCGGGAGATTTTAATAGATACAGTACAATTAATGACATTATGTCATGTAGAAAAAAATCTCCCAAAATAGCTTCAGTCAGAATTGGCTCCTTAAGAGTTGATTTTTTTTTTTGTGATGGCACAAAATAGTTTCCAGAAAATATTAAAATTGTGACTTATATCATGGGGCCTGAAGCTTCACTCTGGTGAGGTGAAAATACTTTGTGAAAAGTTTGAACCTAATCTGACAAGGTATTATGGGACAAGGTGGGTGAGATAATATCTTTTATTTAACCAACTTCTGTTGATGAGAGACTCAAGCTTACACGGAGCTCTTCTGTAGGTCTGAGAAATGTATTTGTGTTGCCAGACTGTAGAAGAGCTGTGTCTAAGGGCTAGTCTACACTTACCGGGTAGTTCGACGGCTGCGGATCGAAGTTCGGAGTTCGATTTATCGCGTCTGGTGTGGACGCGATAAATCGAACCACGAAGTGATCCCCGTCGACTGCGGTACTCCAGCTAGACGAGAGGAGTACCGCGAAGTCGACGGGGGAGCCTGCCTGCCGCGTGTGGACCGCGTCTGAACCGCGGTAAGTTCGAAGTAAGGTATGTCGAATTCAGCTACATTATTCACGTAGCTGAATTTGCGTACCTTACTTCGACTTGGGGGGTAAGTGTAGACCAAGCCTAAGCTCAAAAGCTTGCCTCTTTTACCAACAGAAATTGGTCCACTAAAATATATTACCTCGCCCACCTTGTCTCTCTAATAGCTTGGGACCGACATGGTTACAACACTGCATAAGGTATTATAGAAACTTGGGGGTTGGGGGGAGTCTGCACATTTTCAAGCTTACTAACAATTTTTTCGTTGTGTAGTATCTCAGAAATGACTTGCCTTATAAACCTCAAATCCATTTTTAAGCACTTTCAAAGTAAATCCACTATTTCAATAAATTGAGGAATTAGTAAAGTTAAATAATCCTATATAGGTCACCATGTACAGTATCAATTGTTTGCTTCTGAGAGACATTTCTTGGATCCTTTTCTTTTCAAGATCTTTTAATAGTAATCATTACAATTGTATTAAATTTGTTAGGAGATTTTAAACAACTCAATTGTTAGCTAGCGCTATAAAGAGATAGTAAATAGCTTGTTTCCTGTCACAGTAAGTGTGTTTGAAAATATCTTGTTCAACTTTGAGAATTAAGGGCCAGACTGCGCACACTGAGCAATATTCACATGGGTAGTCCCATTTGAGTCAATAGGACGATTCGTGTGTAAGAGGTTCACGGTCTAACATAAGTGACTATTCTGGAGATGATATTGCTAAACTGAAGGACTGAATGATGGCAAGCCTACAGCTGTAGTTCTGGCTAATCTTCCTGGGTGAAAGTTAGAAAACTGTTCCCAGAGAGTAGTTATCAGTGGTTCACAGTCATACTGGAAAGGCATAATGAGTGCAGTCCCTCAGGGATCAGTTCTGGATCCAGTTCTGTTCACTGTCTTCATCAATGATTTAGATAATGGCATAGAGAGTACACTTTTAAAGTTTACAGACGAAACCAAGCTGGGAGGGGTTGCCAGTGCTTTGGAAGATAGGATTATAAGTCAAAATGATCTGGACAAACTGGAGAGATGGTCTGAAGGAGATAGGATGAAATTCAATAAGGACAAATGCAAAGTATTCCACTTAGGAAGGAACAATCAGTTGCACATACACAAAATGGGAAATGACTGCCTAGGATGGAGTATTGCAGAAAGGGATCTGGAGGTCATAATGCACCACAAGCTAAATATGAGTCAACAGTGTAATGCTGTTGCAAAAAAGGTGAACATCATTCTGGGATGTATTAGCAGCAGTGCTGTAAGCAAGACACGAGAAGTACTTCTTCCTCTCTACTCCGCGCTGGTTAGGCCTCAACTGGAGTATTGTGTCCAGTTCTGGGTGCCATTTCAGGAAAGATGTGGACAAATTGGAGAAAGTCCAGAGAAGAGCAACAAAAATGATTAAAGATCTAGAAAACGTGACCTATGAGGGAAGATTGAAAAAATTGGGTTTGTTTAGTCTGAAAAAGCGAAGACTCAGAGGGGACATGGAAACAGTTTTCAAGTACATAAAAGGTTGTTACAAGGAGGAGGAAGAAAAATTGTTGTTCTTAACCTCTGAGGATAGGACAAGAAGCAATGAGCTTAAATTGCAGCAAGGGAGGTTTAGGTTGGACATTAGGAAAAATGTCCTGTCAGGGTGTTTAAGCACTAGAATAAATTGCCTAGGGAGGTTGTGGAATCTCCATCATTGGAGATTTTTAAAAGCAGATTAGACAAACACCTGTCAGGGATGGTCTAGATAATACTTAGTCCTGCCATGAGTTCAGGGGACTCGACTAGATGACTTCTCAAGATCCCTTCCAGTCCTATGATTCTATACTGTAGTATCGTAATGCCATATGTTCCCCTCACTAAGGAAAGCCTATGAGTATAAGTTTAAAGCTAAGGAAAACGGAGAAGTCTTCACATAAGGGAAGGTGACTACAGCATCTTCAGTAGCTTAATCTAGGCCCTGGAGCACTATAAATTGTGAACAACTGCAGTATAACCTGAAAAATAGGATTGAAGTGGGGAAGGAACAGGAGGCCAACTACACCTAGCAATTTCTCCTTACAAAGCAGTTATTACATCCAATAATATTATTAACCAAAATCAGTTCTGGCTTTGAAACTCTTATTTCTGCTATCTGCAGTGCTCTGGATACATACCAGAAACATTCGCTATTATTTCCATATCCGGAAGATGCAAAAACTAGAACATTGAGAGACCTGAAAGCAAGAGCATCCAAATGCAGCCACCCAGTCAGCAGTATGCAGGTCCTAACACAGGCTTTCATAAGCTCCTTCTGTACTTTTGAACCACTATTCAGTTAATTCTCTGGCTACAACCTTGTCCCCCCAATGTGTGTTGTAGGTATCGGTGGTGCATGTTTCCATGCTATCAAAAGAAATAAGAACAATTTTAAAAAGGAACCCCACAAGATGGTACACCACAGCTTAACACAAGGCATTTAGTTGGAGCTTGGTAGATTTTTTTCTCCTTCCATGTTGTTGCTCTATGGGAGATATAAATCTGACATAGGTCTTTTCCATCCCTAATTTCTATCAGGTTATCTTATCTGTTCTGATCAATGTTCCTTATACTATATTCTCTCTTGCTGTGTTCAGTCTAGTTCTAAATTGAAAATAAAATGTCTTCCACTGCTAATATTTGAAAAATTGTTTTATAGTTTCATAGACCTCACTAGCAGGAAACTTTTTTCTCATATTTATCCTAAATGTTCTTACACTTAGCTTCAATCCTTTTTATAATTTAAACTGATTTAAAACTATGGTGAAAAGGGAAAACAATATCGTAATTTGATATAATTCCTCCCTCTTTGCAAACAAAAAACAATTTTTTTCTTAATTTAGACTTCAGACAATGAAGACTACTCTAAACTACTCAGGACAAAGTTCTGCTTCAGCCAACCAAATCAAACAAAGCTTGTTCCTTAGTTCTTTGTTTCATTTATGAGGTACCACTAATTACAAAATGATTTGGCAAAGCTCTCAGTTTCATGACACCATAGTTTTAGAATTAAACTCAGTGGAAACACAGTAATCTTTCCCCTGGAAAGAAGGAGCTGTGTATCTGTATAGTTATTATTGAAGCAGATGTACCAGGTCTGACTTCATAGAGAGGACTTCAAAAGCTAAGACTACTAGTTTGTCAATAATAACAGTTACAAGAGTGAAATGTCTGCAAGCTGCATCAAAACTTTTAAAAACACCATAATAAAGGCTCAAATTAAATATACCCCAAATTAAAAAAAACAGAAAGAGGACCAAAAAAATGTCACCGTGGCTAAACAACAGAGTAAAAGAAGTGGTTAAAGACAAAAAAGCATCCTTTAAAAATTAGAAGCCAAATCCTACTGAGGAAAATAGAAAGGCGCATAAACTCTTGCAAGTCAACTGTAAAAGTATAATTAGGAAGGCCAAAAAAGAATTTGAAGAGCAAATAACAAAACACTCAAAAACTAACATCAAAAAATGTTTAAGTACATCAGAAGCAGCAAGCCTGCCAACCAATCAGTGGGGCCACTGGACATTTGAGGTGCTAAAGGAGCACTCAAGAAAGACAAGGCCATTGCGGAGAAGCTAAATGAATTCTTTGCATCGGTCTTCACTGCAGAGAATGCGAAGTAGATTCCCACATCTGAGCCATTCTTTTTAGGTGACAAATATGAGGAACTGTCTCACATTGAGTTGTCAATAGAGGAGGTTTGGAACAAATTGATAAACAGTAGTAAGTCACCAGATCAGATATTATTCACCCAAGAGTTCTGAAGGAACTCAAATATGAAACTGTGGTATCTAACCTATCACTTAAATCAGCCACTGTACCAAATGACTAGAGGATAACTAATGTGATGCAATTTTTTTCAAAAGGCTCCATAGGTGATCCTGGCAATTACAAGCCAATAAGCTTAACTTCAGTACCAGGAAAACTGGTTGAAACTATAGTAAAGAACAGAATTATCAGACATATAAATGAACACGATATGTTGGGGAAGAGTCAACACAGCTTTTGTAAAGGGAAATCATGCCTCACCAATCTATTAGAATTCTTTGAGGAGGTCAACAACCATGTGGACAAGAGTGATCCAGTGGATATAGTGTATCTGGACTTTCAGAAATCCCTCACCAAAAGCTATTAAGCAAACTAAGCTGTCATGGGATAAGAGGGAAGGTCCTCTTGTGGATCAGTAACTGGTTAAAAGACAGGAAACAAAGGGAAGGAATAAATGGTCAGTTTTCATAATGGAGAGAGGTTAATAGTGGGGCCCCCAGGGATCTGTGCTGGGATGAGTGCTGTTCAACACATTCATAAATGATCTGGAAACAGAGGTAAACAGTGAGGTAGCAAAGTTTACAGATGATACAACAGTACTCAAGATAATTAAGTCCAAAGTAGAGTGAAAAGAGGATCAAAAGGATCTCACAAAACTGGGTGAGAGGGCAACAAAATGGCAAATGAAATTCAATGTTGATAAACAGGGCCAGCTCCAGGTTTTCTGCCGCCCCAAGCGGCGGGGGGAAAAAAAAAAAAAAAGCTGATCGCGCCGCTCCATTCTTCGGTGGTAGTTCAGCGGCGAGTCCTTCACTCCCTCTCTTCCTCTTCGGCGGCAGCTCAAAGAGGAAGAGAGGGCCTGAGGGACCCGCCGCCGAATTCCCGCCAAAGACCTGGACGTGCCGCCCCAATAGCGGACGGAGTAACGTCCCTTTGTATTGGCCGCCCCAAGCACCTGCTTCCTTAGCTGGTGCCTGGAGCCAGCCCTGTTGATAAATGTAAAGTAATGCACATTGGAAAACATAATCCCATCTACACATACCAAATAATGGGATCTAAATTAGCTGTTACCACTCAAGAAAAAGATCTTGGAGTCACCATGGACAGTTCTCTGAAAATATGCGCTCAGTGTGCAGTGGCAGTTAAAAAAGCTAACAGTATGTTAGGAACCATTAGGAAAGGGATAAATAATAAAACAGAAAATATCATAATGCCACTATATAAATCCATTGTATGATCACACCTTGAATACTGCATGCAGTTCTGGTCACCCCATCTCAAAAAAGATATATTAGAAATGGAAAAGGTACAGAGAAGGGCAACAAAAATTATGAAGGGAATGAAACAGCTTCCATATGAGGAGAGATTAAAAAGACTGGGAAAAGAGGACTAAGGGGGATAAGATAGAGGTCTATAAAATCATGACTGGCATGAAGAAAGTGAATAAGGAAGTGTTATTTACCCCTTCACATAACACAAGAACCAGGAGTCATCCAATGAAATTAATAAACAGCAGGATTAAAACAAACATAAGGAAGTAATTCTTTACACAACACACAGTCAACCTGTGGATCCTGTTGCTAGGGGATGTTGTGAAGGCCAAAACTATTAACTGGGTTCAAAAAAGAATTGGATAACTTCATGGAGGGTAGGTTCATCAATGGCTATTAGCCAAGATGGTCAAGGATGCAACCCCATGCTCTGGGTGTCCCTAAGCCTCTGATTTCCAGATGCGGGGACTGGATGACAGAGGATGAATTAATTGAAACTGCCCTGTTCTGTTCATTCCCTTTGAAGCATCTGGCATTGGCCATGGTTGGAAGACAGGATGCTGGGCTAGATGGACCATTGATCTGACCCAGTATGTAATGAGCACAATATAATAATCTATCAATATGTATTCCAAATAAGAGAGAGCTGTTCAGTTTTATAATGGGTACATGTTATAAAAACTATATAAATTAATATATTAGTTTTAAAAAAGTTTATTTTGGTTATTTAAATTCTTTCAGCCAAACCCCTGAGTTGAAAGGCTAGAAATTGTAAATCAATAAAGCAATGTGTTTTAAATGTTGTGGTCCTTGGTGTCAGTGTGGGATACTACTTTTTAAAAGAAACCATTATACTTTTCCACAAACTTTTGAGATCTCATAAAACTCCCTCTGAAGAAATTATTTGCATGTACATTTAAAAGATCAAAGTACACCTCTACCTCGATATAACGCTGTCCTCTGCAGCCAAAAAATCTTACCGCGTTATAGGTGAAACCGCTTTATATCAGTATTCGTGTTATATCAAAATTCGTGTTATATCGGGGTAGAGGTGTATATAAAAATGCAGTTATTTATATAGGCTCTAGTTAACAAGATGTTATATTGCAATTCCTCTTGAACAGACCAAATCCCTGCTGTATGAAAACCTGGGCCCTGTGTTGAGCTGGATCAGCCCTTGTCCCCAGCTGCTGGGAGCTGAGAGGCCGGGAAATGGAAGGGATGTTTTTATTAGCCATTCTCACATAATTACTTGACCTGCAGGAGAAAATGAACAGTGATTCAATTTCACATCAGTTAGTTTAATTCACTAATATCCACAAGAGCACAGAAAAATGTATTAAACCTAGATACAAAATATGCATTAACCATGCCGTTTTCCTTTACCAGTATCAGAAACCATGTGTTTGTGAGCTGATTGTGTAAAAAGTAAAAATGTGATTAATCTCTTTTTCTGAGGCCTGATTCATGATTTTTTTTAATATTTGGGGTCAGCAATAGTGGTTATCCTAAGTGTCCTGAAGGAGGTCACTATTTATGAAGAGCTGTCAAATCTTGTTTCTTTCTCTGGTGACTGCATATAGAAGGAAATATTTGTTTGCTGTAGCAATGTAAATACAGGTACATTTTAGTTCTGCGTGCTACAGCTGAGCACTTTTAGTTTTTCAGCATGGGAAATAGCCTAGTTAGATCGTGTGACAATGTGTGCAGGTCCAATGCAGTGTTGCCAACATTTGTGGCCTTACGACAAGTCTCATGATATTTGATGTTTTTACTTAAAGCCCCAGCTCAGTCAAGTGATTATATGAGAATCTCACCTTTCATTTAAAAAACAAAGTTTCTAGACCTCCAGGTTGCAGAGAAGCTTGTAATGGTGCATGATGAAGGCTTGGAAACAGAAGGCAAATAATCCCCTCCCCCCCTAAAATGTAATTAAAAAAAAAATCATGATATTGGGGGCCCTGACTTTTGAGGTTGGCAATATTGCCTATGGAAATTAGTGAAGGGGTGCTTTCAGCCAGGGTACACACGGTCCTTCAATGGGAGGCTATTACAAGCCAGCAGGTAGCATGGAGAGTTGTGGAGTTAAAACCTAGCTTCCTACATGTATCTAAAGGTAATCAAGATGTGCAGTTAAACCTAGTATGGTTACCCATGTTCCCAAACTGGCAAAAATGTAATTTAATTGAATGGAAAAAACTACAGTGGATTCCTACTTT